>NC_090905.1:11389446-11989446 GCF_040956055.1 Brachionichthys hirsutus
CAAGTCCAAGTTCAAGATGTCACTGAACGAACGGCACATTAAACGGCTGATGGATCCCAGCAGGAGTCGGGACTTTCCCCCCCCCCGCCCCCCCAGCACTAAACAGGCAGAGATCCTGTTGTCTACGACATTATTCTTTCTTTGTGAAGAAGAATCGTACAAATGTGTTGTGGAAGGGAAAAAAAAAAAAGACAATGGATGCCGAGCCGAGAGCTGGAGGTCGGTCCACGGAGTCTGGCATGTCCTGTTTAGGCAGCCCCCCCCCCCCCAGCCTCAGAGGAGCATCGACACATCCTGACAACTGACGTGAAGTTAGTTCAACACAATCAGTACGTTTTTATTGTTTATTGTTGTGACCGAGCCGTCCGGATCAAACAGGGCAGCGACTCCCGTTAGGAGACGGAGGCGACCACATTGTGTCCTCATGAATAACACAGAAACCGTGCAGGGCAGAACGACATGGGATCAGGAGACGGCGTGTTCACAACCCCCCCCCATAATGAAAACACTGGGGGAGGCTAAATAACAGCGGGGTTCAGCACATATGAATAACCTTTGGGCGCTGGACACACGGCTCACCCTTTCCAGAATAATTGAATTTGCTGTGCTTTGTGACCGAGCATAAAGGCCCCCCCCCCCCCCCCCCCCCTTCGCTGGGCGGCAGGCCGGCCATGGCTGTTGCATAACAGAGCTAATAAAGGAGGCCCGCGGGGGCCCGGCATGGCGAGGGGAAGGCAGACACACGGGAACGGCCTCCGTCTGGGGCGGCGAGCGAGCAGAGCCCCCCGGGCGTCAGCGGAGGCAACGCTCTCCACGGCAACAACGAAGCCCACAGGCTTGTCGGGGGGGGGGGGGGGGGGGGGGGCATGTAGCTTCGTTCACGCTATAGATCCCCAGCAGGACCGATCATCATCCTGATCCTCCGCCGCAGCCCCATGCAGCTGCACGCCGTCCCAGCGGGAACCGTCTTGAACTCTGGGTGACTTGGATCATCACGATCCTCGCCGCCACGACGCCCGAGCTCAATGGCTCGTGTGTTTCAGTGATGATTCAGCGCCGGCGCTCCTCGCCGTGGGTCAGCAGACTCGCAAGCATCGGGCCGCCGCGGCTGGGAGACGCCGACGGCGCCGGCTCCGATACCTTCTCTGTGGCACAAGGCGTTAGATCGATCGGATTAAGCCCAACGTACGGACGCTTCGAACAGTCGTGTCAGATTTGACCTCGCCGGGGGGGGGTCTCATTCAGGGGGGCGTGGTGGGAAACGCCGCCTCGCCCTGAATGAGACCCCTCTGAATCCCGGGACCGTTCCGCGTGAACTTCTCACGTTCTCCCCACGGGGTTCTGTGTGGCCTGTAATGAACTGGCGACACGTTCAGGGTGTCGCCTCACGTCCCGTTTGAGCAAAGAACTCAGATTTGAGCCACAGACCGTGTGACAGGAGGCGTCTCAGTGAGGGCAAAGGAAGGTTTGAGGCTGTTAGTCCTACAAAATAAAAGCATTTTAAATCAACCTGGCCCCAAATCTCAAATAATCAACACAGAAACGTATTATCAGTTTAGGGCAGTCCCCGATGAAGACGACGACGATGACGAGGGCCTCTATCCCAACGCGGCGCTTCGGGGCTGAACGCCGGTATCAGGTGGCGCCGGGAGACATTCCTCCGGTGGACAGAACCCCCCCCTAATCACCGAGCCGCACCGGGACAAACGCACAAATCAGTCTTTGCTCATGCAAACAGAAAACCTGCCGGTCCCCTCCGAGCACCGACTCGGAGGCGACTGCTATCTTCCTGCAGGGAGGAGGAGGAGGAGGAGGAGGAGGGGAAATCGTGTTTGGCTTGGTGAGACGAAGATCAGATGAGGGATCCGGTTTGAAAATGCCACACAGACGGAGGCGGAGTCGCGCTCGATGTCTCGGACATGCAGCGAAGCTAAAATACCCGTTAGGGTCTCTCAGGGTCCGCTCTGAGCCCGGTTCCGGATCCCTACAGAAACACATCCTTCGGAGTTTTCCCCCAGTGGCCCGAGCAGCATTCCTTGCATAGTTTCACAAAGCTTTCTGGGAGTTGGAGTTTAACAGTGTGGCCGAGCTGCTCTCCATCCTCCGTCTCTCCAAAAGCAAAAAGCAAAACACACATTTAAAGGGTCATTTTGGGATGAGTGCGTGCGTGTGCGTGTGTGCGCGTGTGAACAGGGACGTCCCGGGTCGTAAATCCACTGAGCCTGTATGTTTTGGGAGTCCCCACTGACACCGTGGAACCTCTGAAACACAGACCCGGGTCGGGGGGGGGGGGGGGAAGCAGAGGCGCTTCAGCAATGGGCGTCACATCCCGTGTTTGCATGGGAACGTCTTAAGGGGGGGGGGGGGGGGGGGGGGGACTTCTGCTGCCCAAATGTCATCTGATTAATCGTATCTGCCACAATCTGATGTCACATTCAATGCGATGGTGGGAATTCACTGCCCCCCCCCCCAGGCGTAAAAACCCGCCCCATGCGTCTATGCTCGGACTTGAATTAAAGAGGATTTACCGTGAGAGTGTGTGCGTGTGTGCCTGTGTGCGTGTGCGCGGGTCCGTTAGCAGCACCTATCTCTGGGGTCGATCCACGACGTCTGCCGGGTGTTGTGGTCGATGAAGAACAGCCTCCCGTCGTAGTCCCGGGCTTCCTCCCAGCCCGCGGGCAGCGGCAGCTCCGAGCTCTCCCTCCGCTCCCCGCCGCTGACCCACGGCATAGCGTCGGGAGCCCTCCGCCCCCCCCACCACCACCACCACCGGAAAAAAGAAAAGGACGGTCTTCACCGCATTACAACGAACAACTCCACCTCGACGGAGTTCGTCCGGCAAAGAATCGGAGGGCGCAAAAAGTAGAAAAAGTCCCCCCCGCTCCGTGTCCCATTAACGGCGCGTCCACGTCTCTGCTGCCGCGGCGCCCTCACGGTCCTCCATGTTCGCCTCCGCCACCATATTTCATTCCTCCGTGTCCATATTCGGGTAGAGCGATTTGCATAAACGGTGGGACGCACGACGGACAGAGCTGCGCTGTCCAATGAGGGGGGGTGAGGAGAGGGGGGGGGGGGGAGCTCAGAGCTCAACGCTGCGACTGAAGTGAAGATAAAAGTGTCCTGACGCACATTTAATGGTTCCGTTCACCTCCGCCGCGGGTCGGACGCGACAGGCGGGATTAAGTTTAGCAACAACCCGAATATCAACTTCACATAAAAGACCATTTATTACTGCCAATACTTCATATCAACGCGTTAATTGTTGACGCGCGTAAAATGTGATTGATCCAAGGGCGACTCCCCCCCGAACAGACAACCCCGAGGAGTCAGCGGCGTTTATCTTGTGCAGCAGCGCCACCTGCTGCCTCTCATAGATATAGCAACTCCAACTCAGGAGTTCCCTCGAAGGTGCGCTCGTGCGTAATTACGCACAGCTGATACGGTCTTCGCGCTGCGAAAATCGACGTTGCGCACACACAAAAAAAAAAAATCCAACCTAAATGTAAAATAACATAAACACGTAAACATTCATTCTGCGCTATTTCCCACTGAGTCAGTAGGATACGAAGTGCTGCTTATGTCGACCCTTTATATCAGGGGTGTCAAACTCATTTTCTCCGAGGGCCACATTAGCATTATGTTTGCCCTCCAAAGGCCGAATGTAAGTTTACCGTAGCACAGTAAAAACATGTAACTACTCCTTAAAGCCATACTGTAAATGAGAACAATCACTAGTATGAACCAAAGTTTGTGATGGGAATAAATTAACACGTCTAATAATGTGGAAAAGTTCCATTCAAATGCAATCATCACGCAGGAACATAGATAATCGATACAAAATCAAAGCTAAACCCAAAAGCCACCACCTTGTCTTGTCATGGACATGCACAAACAAAAAAAAATAACCGAAGTGGGCAAGATAAAGAACATTCCCCGAGTCAATGCTGAAGAAAAGACGGCACTTTCAGGATCAGCACTGGACAGCTACATATGTAGCCGGTTACATATGGAGCTGTCCAGTGCTGATCCTGAGCTCCATTTGTAGCCGTGATCAACATGTCAGCACATGCTGGAAAAAACAAAAAAGTTCAAATAATTTTCAATAGTCACCGCCAGCAGATTATTGATTTCCTGACTGCAGCGTGTTGCTATTGTTGTTGCCATGTTGCTGAATGTTTCCGTTTGATCAGTTCACTAAAGTTACAAACATTGCATATTCAATTGTATAGTTGTAAAAATATATGGATAGATTATTGCTGTTATTATAACATAAATCATTTCAATTGATCAGGTTAAGAAAACCACACTACTCCATCGATCAATAATCAAACTTATTCAAGTAAATAATATAAAATAATAAAGAAAGAAAAATATCATGCAACACAAGTTATGGCATTAACTTTGTTCAAAACGCTTTTGTCACAGTTGAGAGGGGCAGAACTGCAGTACAACCAATGCGATCTAAATTAGACCAAGACCCAGTTTTAGGTTGTTTTTTCCATCAAGATCCATTCAGCAGTTTTTCCATAATCCTGCTAACAGACTGACAAACAAACAAAGACTGTCAAAAGCTTAACCTCCTAATGGCCATCTGTAAAGTCATTTCAATAGCCTTTCAGAATATGAGGGGTTTTATGAATCAACATTTAAGTGATCAGAATTTTTCTATACTGACTATTACTTAAATAAATCTTCTTGTTCTTCTTTAGGGGCAGAAATATACATCTATGGATTTATGGATTTGGAATTAAATATGCAGGGTGGTATGGTCTGGCCAGGAGCCACATTGAACCCTCCTGTTATCCTTGGAGTCAATTTCACCACATTTAATGTTTATCATTCAAAACATAATAATTAACGTTTTTATAGTTCATATTTCATGAACTTTCCTTATTTGATGTTTATCTAACAATACAACATAAAATTATCATGATAGTATTTTTTTCATTAAATGTGCTGGACTCATCTGGGGTCAATCAGTTTGACCCCAAGATGTTTTAACTGTGTAAAACATTTCTGGAGGCAAATATCCCTGCCCCGGGACCTTCCTATCCACTGCTGCCTGAAGCCCCCAGGCTATTTTGTGTGGCAATGAATTTAACTGAAATGTAATCCTATGTTATGGTAGTTATTGCTGCTGTTTTTGTCCTTCTTCCAGTTTAAATTAAATAAATGGTTCTTCATTTATTGTACTCAATCACCACCAATATATGTATTTAGTGGTGATATATGTGTCTGACAGCTTTGGGGTTTGTCAGCTCTGCTGTGAGAGAGAGTTGGATTCCGTTTTTTGATTCTGTGGATAAAGGGATTTTAACGACCTCCTTCTGAAAACAACAGGAACTGCAACAACAACACCCCCTCCCCCCCCCCCCCTCCCATCTAGCTGTTAGTTTTATATATTAGTTTTGATGCATTGTTTTAAGTATTAACTATTTTTGTCCACAAGGAATTTCCATAATTTCCATCACCAAACCCGTAGACATGAAGAAATGTATACTCTCTATATCTGCAACTCCAGTAAACGTTCAGTTGTTCTCTGCCACAGCATAAATCTGTCATTCACATACCTCCGTCAGAATTTTCAAATTTTTTCCAGAAGAAAAAAAAAGACCACATAAAATCTGCTGCAATAAACTATTAGTGTTATTTCATTGATTTGTCTCTCCTGAATGAATAGCGCCCTTTACTTTTAGTCCCGGGTGCAGACAATGCACTGTAGCTTGAAAACCAACTACACTTTATAGCACGTGTGTGTGTGTGTGTGCGTGTGTGCATGGGAATGTTCCGTCTTTGCAGAGACGTCAGAGCAAGTCAGCTGAGTTGGCCTGAGAAGGAGGAGTGTGTCAGACAGTCTGAGGGTCCTTATCTGTGCATGTTTGTTCCTGCTTGTGTACCTCTGTTTATGTTTACGGCTGGAAGACATTTTCTTCTCATCACAGTTTTGATCTCTCGCCTCCCACGACCATTTCCCACAGGCCGCGGAGCGTTTATGTGGGAACACACTGCTGCTTCTGTTGCAGTCACATGCAGCAAAAAAAGCCCCGAGGCCCAGCTATCGTTCGTTTGTGAATAGGATAGATCCTAAAGCGTATGAACTGCTAGACGTTTTCACAATTGATCTCCTTTGCGTAGTTTCATTAGATGGATAATACTTGAACTAAGACTTCACTGTTGCTCATGGACATGATGTCCACCGCCGGGACAGATTTGCTGTCATAGGATTGATCTTTGGTTTTAAAGGGGATATTTTACCAGGCATCCTACATCCCTCACGCCTGCCATTGGGATCTCAGCCCCTGCTTCTCATTGGCACAGCAGCCTGGAGCAGGAGGACCGTAAAGGGGAGGGCCGCCTCCCTGCAACAGAAAATGCGTGTTCCTCTGAGTGGGAACTGTTTGTGAAAGAGCTCTAGAATCCTGAGCCAGAGCGGTCGGCTCGAATCGTCTCGTCAGGTGTTTTCGGAGCCGCTGCGTTCCTGACTGACGTCCCGCAGGCCTCTCCATCTCAAGTGCGCCCCGGAGGAGAAAGAACTCTTGTCGCTCTATCAAGCGTGGCCAGAGAGAGCGAAGGCGAGATGGACACGTGCGCCTGTGCCTTGGAGCTGCTGGGGATGCTGCTGTACGTCGGCGCGTGGCTGTGCGCTTTGGCCACCACCATTTTACCGCAGTGGCTGACCATGTCCACGACGCTGCTGCCCGCAGAGAGCTACGAGCTGGGCCTGTGGGAGACATGTGTGGTCCAGGACGTCGGAGGAATGGAGTGCCGGGCTTATGACAGCCTGCTGGGCCTTTCCAGAGACCTTAAGCTGGCGCGCCTCCTCATGTGCGCTACCCTGGCTGTGGGCATGCTGGGAATGCTGGTGACCATACCTGGACTTTACTTTGTCAACAGCTGTAAGGGCTACAGAACCAAGAGGACTCTAATCGTCACAGGCGGGGTGTTGGGGATGATTTCTGGAGTGCTGTGCCTTATTCCAGTTTCCTACATGGCCCATTTGGCCGTGGTACATTTCTTTGACGACACAGTACCTGATGTGGTGCCGCGATGGGAGTTTGGTGACGCCCTTTTCTGCGGATGGGCCGGAGGATTTCTTCTCATAGTGGCCGGGCTCCTTCTGGTCACCTCTTGCTTGCACTCACAGGTGGAGCCTCAGCCCGTCCTGCAGCGGAGATACCAGGTCATGAGTACTGATGTTTCCTTCAGGAATCGCTCCGAGTATATTTAAAGAACAAGTTAGGAAATAATTACACGGCTAGGAGCTGACAGCACAACGCAATGACCTGTAGAACTGCACTTCCAACTGCTTTAATGTAATGATAGAAACATCTGGGCTTTAAAGACAAACAACTTGTATAAGAAAAATGTGAAAATGAACGTTTGTAGAAGAAAATCCACCAAATCTCCAGCGAATATGTGTTGCAGTTATTCTGCACAATCTATACCTGCACAATCTAACACTAAATTTGCAGGAGAACCTGCTGTGACCAGTAAAAATGAATATTTTTTTAACGTGTGTGTGTTTTATAAGATGATTTATATTTCTTACTCTGGGGTAGCTTTATAATATATTTCTTCATATTTATGCAGACAAAAAGAAAACAATATTATTTCTAGAGTGTTTTATACTAGGATATCTTTAAATATGCTGTGGTTGCACATGATTATTGATACTAAACCACATAGAAAACACAAGCTATTTGCTCATGTTGCTCATATTGTGGAGCACATTCAGATGATTCATATAAAGAATTCTGTCGACATCTATTAAGGAAATTGTCTTTTTTTCATTTAAAAAAAATTATAAAAAAATATTTTAGTATTTCCTCTTGACATATCTTGAATATGATCATTTATTAAATTTAAAAAACAAAACATTATTTGTCTATGGAATGAGAAGCCGTGGCATGAATCTATGTGAATCTTCTGTCAGAGGTGGAAACATGGCTGCTCATCTCTCAGTCAGATCCTCTTTTGCTCCGGAGTGATCGCTGGTCGCTGCAGACGGCACTCGGCAGAAGGGTGGGGTGACTGAAAACAGTCGCCTCGGTCTGCTAGGTGTGTCTGCGGCGGTGGAAACACAGCTTGAGACTAATTCCATCAGATTTCCTGGTCGCTTGCTGAGCTAAGCTGTGTTTAATGAATGCTCTAATGGGCAGCATGTACTGTGAAGAATGCAGAACAGGTTGCCCTCACAGCACTCACTTTGACATAATTACACAAATTTGCCAAAGGTCCGAGGGTGCCGCTGCTCCCTTGCACTCCGTCTGTACCCGTCATCTACATCGACACAGGTAGAGAAGGACGTAAACGCTGCAGTGAGCAGAGACGTTTTATAAATCTGAGAGTTACAGATGGCACATTTTGCATGGTCAGCGAGGATGAAGTTACTTTTACCTAAGGAGCTAAAGATGATGTGAGGATATTAAAAAAATGGTCCCGTCAGGCCTCACATAGAGGATTTAGAGGCGTCCTCTCATGATCCATGCACACAGGCCTGCAGGAGCCGCCTGGTGTCTCCCGGTGTGAGGGCATCAATCAGCAGGCGAGGCAGTAAAAACAACCCCAGAGATGTTCTTTCTGATTGCTGTGAGTGCTGTGGGAGCAGTTTGGCAACACAGGAAATAGCATGCGGCCTTCTTGACAGGAATTATAACAATCAGATGGCAAAATGAAGAACCCTATTCAGAGAGGCTGATAAGCGAACTGCCAAAACAGCGCAGACAATATCGGAGAATTGGCTGTCTGTAAAATGACCGATGCACTTTGACCCTCGACGCTGGCCGATGATAAGGCAACGATAAGGGGACTTTCACATTTCAAGTCATAAAATGATATAAATGATAGTATTGTGTAATACATTTTCAACTGCTTATAACTAACTGATAAACCAGCATCGCTAAATCTGAACCAAAGTGCCCCCTGTGTCTTATCAGACAGGCAAGGATGATAAGAAAACCATCTATAAATGTGATAGGAAGTAAAGGTCTCGCATGTGAAGACTGATCAACATCTGAATATACTGATAGTATCAAGAGGAGGAAATAGTGTTTTGACATTTTTAGATTTATAAAACTGGTCTATATGCTTACAGACATTTGTACTTTAGTAATGGCCAAGGAGCTTGTTTGGTGTATTTACATACAGCGAGAGGTTTAGATCCGTCTGTCTTTTAATACAGAAATCTCATATACTAATAATTTCAATTAAACCACTCAAGACCTTTTAAATGCGTCTCATCATTTTTGGAATCATTCTCGATTGGATTTAGAGGATTGAGATTAAGACTCTTTGCCACCGGTCGCATTCTGAATAAACCCACAGATTAAATCCGGCTGCCTGCATTGGTGATTCTGGGACGTTGCAGCACCGATGGAGCCTTTCAGGAGCCGACTGGAGTTGCTTTGAAGCTCCATCTGTAGCTATAAAAAAGACTTTTCCCTTCATTTTTGCCACCTTTGACTCGCTTGTCTGACCGTCAGCAGGAATGCTCAAAATGTTAACGACATATCTCGTTTCATATCCACTGTGCAATGACAATAACGGCTTTCTCCATTTCTATATGTTGACAATATTTCTTTGGGAGGCGAGGCTTTCCCCAAGGGAACACCCGTCAGGTTTCGGTGGTGATCTCGATCACTAACGCACAATGCATTGTTTGTTATTGACTACTTGCTTAAGGCGTTCCACAGGGAGACGCTCGACAAAGAGCTGCACCTGCACGTCTTCCTGCAGACCAGTGACTTCAACAATTTGCTGTATGTTTTTTTTTTTATTACTCACCTGTTTTTGAGGAAATCATAACAGTAAAGTATAGTATCGCTTGAATTTTCGTCTTTCAGATGAATGTAGTGGAGTTAAAAGCACATTATTCCAACCTGAGATGCAGGGAAATTACAGTGTAATAGCTAAGTGGCCAAAAAATTGGAATGTTTTGTACTTGAGAAGATTTGTTCAGTATAATTACTACTGGGAATCATTTCTGTATGATCTTGATGTCTTGGCCTGGTTGAAAAAAATAAAAATAAAGCAACACTCACTCAATCCGGTTTGGAACGCACCGATTACCCTGATAATAATTAACAGCGAGCAACGCGCCATGAGCCGACCCAAGAGGTCATCGCTGTTAAACTACGGTGGCCCTACTGGTGCATAGCTCATGCTAACAGGGGGGGGTTCAGTATCAGTATACGACTTCGCACAACCGATTAGATAGAACAGAACCAGATGTGGGTTTCACGTCGGGCTTATTTGAAGGGAATGTCCGAGAACGAGGTGGGAGGGTGTTGAAGACAAAGACTGAGAGAAGCAACGAGCCTCATTCAAATACTTCCCCCCAAATCTTTTATCTGGCCGAGAGGAATGTTTCTGAATCACATTTAGTTCTGCTTGATTCAGTTAATGACGTTGTTGGAACAGCATGAGGAGTTTTTTCCTCCGTTGCTGATGAAGCGCCCGACAAGCTCACGGGAGTGATCGGAACCGGTCCACCTTTCATCCCCTTCTGCGATCTGCGCTCGGCTGAAGAGAGCCTTTTGTTTCTCGCCAGCACACCACTGGACCTCAGTGTGTGTGTGTGTGCGTGTGTGTGTTCCATGGCAACAATGCTAAGGTGCCCCCCCCCCCCACCTCCATGTTCACATGCCTGCTCTCGTCAGCCTCCTACCCACGTCACATGAGCCGGGCCCTCCATCAACCTGACCCAGTTGGCCCCTCAGAAGCCCACACCTTGACATTCCGTGCCACCTCCTCTGCGTTGATAAAGCCGATCAGTCGTGCCAGAGCGATTGATGACCCCAGACAACACTATTGGATAACACAAGAGATTAAGTTTATTATCATCTGTTCCTGAACTCTGTTCATGTCAGAAAGGTGTTGCTGGTATTGATAAACCAAAATACAATTTAGATTCTTCTGGCATCTCCCTTTAAAGCCGCTTCTACGACTCTCTGAGCTCGTTTGAATTTCTATCTGATACGACTGGTTTGTTTTGTTTTTTATTAATCCAGCACAAATCTGGCCTAGAAAAGGCAAAGTGCAGGATCTGCTCTTCCCCCCTATTGGCCTACCTCGTTCTGCAGCCTCTTAACCACTTACATATGTTATGATTCAGCTGCACTGTGCTTCAAATGTGACTTTTCTCCTCCGATCCTGCATGAATCCCTTTCCCATTGATGAAAACTGAAAATCCATCATGGGGCTCCTTCACTGTGAAATGCCGGATTGTTCCTCCCGCGCTCGGTTGACAGTTCAGACGACTCCGTCCAGGCACCGGGGAGGGGGTCGCCGGGGTCTCTGGTCGGCTCTGAGCTCAGGCTCTTCCGGGCGTAGTGGTAGCAAAGGAAAAGCATCCCACTGATGAGCATCATGATGGAGGCGGCTATTCCCACTCCAATGGCTAAGCCGACACGCTGCCCCTCCGGAGCAGAGAGCTGGAACTCGGGAGGAAAGTCTATGGTGCTGTTCCTCAGCACCGAGCTCACGTTCCACAACAGCGGTATCAAGCAGAGGATCGCCGTCAGCATATACAAGATCCCTGCCAGCAAAAAGTTCAGCCTCATGTGCTTCCGATCCTCCACAGAGAAGTAGGCCATCCTCACGGCGGACGCAGCACCGACGTTCGCCGCCAGGCCGGAGATCACCGCGAGCATCATCAGCACCTGAGCCACGCCGATCTCCGCCGGAGCAAAGCGATCCGAGATGCTGATGCCGTGACAGGTCTCAAATTTAGGAAGGATGGGGCTGTTGAAACACACCCTCCAGATACCCACCCAGACCACGCCCGAGGGGATGAGGGGCACGTCGGACACCTGCCACAGCCGCCAGTCATCCAGGCCGGCTGCGGCCACGATTAGGATCCACGCCAGAATCCCGGCGACCAGACCGAGGAACTGCAGGTGAGCTGTATGAGTCAGGTGTCTCATCCTTCTGGGCGTGACTGTCGGCGCTCAGAGAGACTGATGGATGACATCAGAACAGCTGTAAACACAAACAAGCAGCATAGACTGAGGATTGATTCCTATAGCCGTGTTAATGTATTATTCTCACGTCTAAACTGGCCCTTAGAAATACTGTGTAAGATTTTAAAAAATTCACTGATGGGAAATGTGGAATATAATAGAAGAATTAATGCAGCATATTTCAACAAGTTCATACTCTGCGTGTAAAATAATGGAAGTGAAAGAGAAAAAGAAGGTCCGTCTCAATTCCTTCAGATCCAGAACCTAAAACCTCACAATTCTTTTACTGGGACGTTATCATAAAGAAATAGAGCAGCCAGAGGAAAATAAGTTCCTGAAGGCTTGAAGTCATTGTTGACGCCGGCCCCGTAGTGTCTTGTGTCAGTTCAACTCTTCTCTTCAGTATTCTAAATTGGGGACCACAAATGAAACTCAAGTTTTTTTTAATATTTAAGTGGACAGAATAGACACTTTAAAGGATATTCTTGAAGACACTTAACAGTCACAATGTGTGCCAACAAGCTAAAGGCTCTACTACGCTAGTACTCTAGTCAGGTATCAGTACATGCAACAGTATAGTACAGTCCATCTAAAGATTTGCATATGTAGCATACAATAAACCGACTGAACTTCTGGTGGTTTCACTCACCTCAACGGGGAGATCCCGTTCTCTTCTGTAAACACCGAATCTCTCCTCTAGATACTCCAGAGAACCCGAGTACCTCTATGCTTCGATACGAGGACGGCCGCTGCGCCTGATAAAGGTATTCCTCGTCGAGTCACTCCGGTCCACATAACCCGGAGCCGGGAGGGCGTGGTGGAGTTAATGAGTATGTGAAACGCGTGCTGAACTGAACCCAATCACTGCAGCGACATTCAGCAAACTCTTTATTTGATGCAAAAGGAGCACAGCTGATTACGTGTTAAGCAGGAAGCCCGAGACGCAAACATTGTCATATGCACAGAACGTATCGTCCAATGGGGCTCACCATTTAGACAATGATGAAACTGCACAAAATGCATATCTGGTTGCCAAGCGATCAACAATGCAGGGGAAAAATATTCAACGAAAAAGGAAAGCAACATCTGCTCCATGAATGATAAAATAATCACAGTGAATTCACAAGATAAAATACACGCTTGGTCTACTCACATTATCTAAACTATCACTCTCGGCTGTGACTAAAACAGAGCGGCGCTGACGGACGCGTCACGCAGAAGTGGATTAAGATTCCTTCACGACTCTCCAGGGGCCTCAAATGTGGATTTCACTCGAGAATAAGTCTGAATGTGAAGTGCTGACATTCTTCCATTTAGTGTGGGTGAAGTGCTCTTTAAAATGCCCTGCGTCTGCACAGCTTGGTTTTTTCCAGGAGCATTTCACCAACATCCCACCATCTTTGTCCGGGGTTTATTGAAGAGAAAAAAAAAAAAAGCTCTTCAGTGAAAGTGTAGCCACAAAAACCCTCCTGAGACGCCATTAATTAACCGTAAATGTCTCCAAACCCCTTCGTGTTCATTGAAATATTTGCCCGGATTTGTTAGATGAAGTGAAAAGAGGTGCAGAATATGGACTTGTTTAAATGTGAAACATGATAAATACTAATAGTCGCCCAGCGTGTGACGCACACACACACACCCGAGGGCATGAGTTCAAATACTGTCCCCTTCTGTGCGGATTCAAAAGGCTACAATAAATTACTAAAAACATAATAAAACCAAGGAAGATGGCAACAAAGACAGAACGGTGGTGTGCTGCTGCCAGGAGAAGCAGCATCTTTCACAGGGGAGTGACGTATGGATGCGGTCAGTCCTGTCCAGTGGGGGGGGGGGGGGGGGGTAAGAGTAGTACAACGTCCTCTGGGTGAGGCCTCAGAGAACTCAATCCGTCAAAGCAGGCTCTGCCTCCCTCTGCTGGACACGCGCCTCCACTGCTCCACAACTAGCCGAGCTCTTCAGAGGGTGAGCCTCTGCTCTATCGGCAGACTGTCTATCAGACACTTGAGCTGCTCCTCGCCCAGTTTGATTTTATCCTCCAGTTTGCGCTGCTCGATGATGAGCGCCGACTTCATCTTGACAAAATGCTCGTAGTCTGTGAGGGTGTCCTCTGCCAGATAGTTGCCCAGAATCTCAGAAACCACACGCTCGCGACGGTCCAGGTTCTCCTTCAGCTCTTTCGCGTCTTCATGCTGGCGAATCAACAGCTTCCGCTTCTCGGTCAACGTATGCTGTGGATGAGAGAAGGGCTTTGATGCGCTGTGCCGAGGAAGAAAGCGCGGTAAGCGAGTCTTTCTTTTTATTTATTATGGTTTACATTTACTCACCGTCTCCTCAGCAGTGGTGTCCTCCTCCAGGCTGTTGAGGGCATTCTCCACCCTGGCCAGACGACCCGAAAGGGACAGCAGCAGGCTCACCACCTTGTCCAGGTCCCCCACAAACATTCGGAACTTGTCGTGCTCGTTGGGTTTGCACACCTGCTGGACCTGGACCTCCACCTCGTCTCCCAGAGCATTGTTGTCGAGGATGTCCTCCTGAAGACTCTCCCGGGCCTCCCGCAACACCTGGAGCTTCTTGCTGAGGCTGTCAATCAGCTCTTGCTGCGTAAACAGAAGACAGGACTTTAATCTCATTCGTTTCCAGCGTGCTTACTCCCTAAAGTCTCAGCTTTTGTCTTCACATGAGCGTCACGATGGAAATGGAGGTTCGGTACCTTCTTGCTGGCCAGATCGATATCCAGTTCGTCTTCAGAGTCTTCCTCCTCTGGTTCCTGCTCCTGCATGTCCTTCATCTTAATAAGGAGCTCAGCTTTGGGGGCAGATGTGCTGTAATATGTAGAGCTGGTCACCATGGTGACAGCTGCTGCCATATTGCCCTCCTTTTCCCTGAGATGCAAGTAATAAATCAAGTTTCTCACATTACAATCAATACCAAAAGATGCCTTTCAGTGCTGATCTTTAACTGATCTTTGAATCCATAAATTGAGTTTTCAATGTTAAAATGTTATTATATATGTTATATGTTATATTATTTCCCGATCTCATTCTGGATCAGATCCAGAAGATATTTCGGACCCCTTTACGACTGTGATTTTTGGTGAGTGAAATGAATGCATATTTTACAACATGTAATTCTTTTGAAAAAGCCTCCATTATAAGTAAACTGAGTACCGGTACATAGATCCGTCGGCTGTTGACCACAACCTCCTACGAACACTGACCTACTAGACGGATGAATCCATACGAACCTGTAGAGGTAGCATTCTACTGTGAGGTGAGTGTGACCTATGCACTTGGCTGCACCCCAAGCAAACCACATATACAATAACCATAGCGAGGCTGACCTTTGCTCAGCAAGCCTGGGGGGGACTGTCAGTTTTGGGGGCAGCTTCCTGCGCTGGTGAGCCTCATCCAACAGCTGCTCCCCTTGAGGGAAGATGCCCTCCATCAAGTCCATTGTGGTCTTCAGTTTCCTCTGATCGAAAATATCAGCGAGTGATTTATCTTTCCCCATGATGTCCCTGGCCAGATCCTCTCTCTTCTGATCCTCAGACACTCCTCCGGTCGCTACCGCGTTGTTGCTGCCGGGCTCCTCTGCGGTCTGCAGCGGCTGCTGACTGCTGGATGTGATGTGGTCTCTCACAGTGCTCATGAAAGGGTCTCTCTGGGGCTTTGGGTCCATCTGTGCTGCTGGACTATTTTCAGCCTCCCTGTGTCGAGAAAAGGCGTGGAAGACCGAGTCCTGCCCTGCTGCTCCCAGACCGGCGAGGCTGGTTAAACCGGGACCCACAGGCTCAATGGAGGGGAGATCGCTGTGCTGCAGAAATGGACAGCTCTCCTTCTCTGCGACTCCCTCCGAGTGTACGATCCTCACAGGAACTTTCTTCACCGCAGAAGTTTGCCTTTCTGTCATAAAGTCCATCCTGAAATATCATAGAAAAATACCCTTAAATATAATAAATCTCACAAGTAGAGGTGTTTTCCATTTAAGTTCAACTGTAAAACACTACGAACAATTAGTGGCAGCCAATTGAGCCTAAATTGCACGTCTCTGGAGGTGGGAGGCCCACCGAGCCTATGAGTGGTCGTCTGTCTCTGTGTGGCCCCGCGTTGTGCTGGAAACGCATTTGGGGTGTACCCCCTGCCCCTCGCCCATAGCAAGCTGGGATAGGCTCCAGCAACTCCCGTCACCCGCAAAGAGGAAGAAGATGAATGAATGAATGAATGTAAAACAATGAAAAGAAAACTTGCAGCCAAATGTCAATTTAAAGTTTCACTGCAAACGGAGACCATCTTCCATGGCTGGAATATCCAAATCATCTGGTCTCCTCCCACCACTTTGGTTTCTGCGAGCTATAATCCTACAGTACAGTCATAAATCTACAGCCGAAGACACAGGTAGGTCTGGATTAAGACGATGAAACTGGACTGCATTTGAGTCACCGAGAGCTTTTATAGGTATGTGGAGTACAAGAGGGATCTTTTATTGACAATGGCTTGATAGCATTCACATGCTGATTCTATAAAAGGCAGTTGCTATCAGTAAGCTCTTTCTAACAAGTAGCAAAAGACGAGACAAGAGGAGACGCTCCTGTCTTCTGACGACATCGGCTGGTAAGCAGCAGCTGCAGGAATAAGAAGTTGAACAAACGTAAGAAGTCTACCTGTGCGAGTCTTCATTCTGTAGAGAGGCCGGCGGCTTGTCACTGAGTCTCTGAGGAAAAAACTGTGGCGATGGAGAGCGCTGCCCCTCCATCGCGGCCAGCTCTGAAGGTCCGTGGGAGGAAGCTGGGGGAGAGAAGTCAGGCTGAGGATTGGATGTTGATAGATGATGTACTGCCCCTTGTCCTTTGTCCTCGAGTCCTTCGGCCTGCTCAGAATCTCCCTTTGCAGAGAGGGTAGGGACAGAGACGGAGTTAGGGTCAGCGTTAGGAGAGCAATGGGTGAAGCCCTCGCTCTGGGAACCACTGAAGGACTTGTGGGAGTCGGCCTCTGGGAAACTGGGTGGAGGCGACTTCGCCAGTGCAAAAGACTTCTTCCTGGGCCCAGGCGGAGGCTCGGTGTGGCAGTGTTCCTCTGGGTGAGGGAGGGCAGACTCTGTGAGACTGTGAGAAATAGATGATGGTCTGTGGTTCACCGCTGTAGGGGCAGTTCTCTGTCTGATGTCAGGGCTGGCTCCTGTCATGGGCGGAGGGGGCGGTGCCGGATAATGTTCAAACTCCACAGACTTTTCTCTAAATTTGCAGTCACCAAATGCTCTGTCAGGGAGCCTGCGAAACACAATGGAAAGCTTTTAATTACACAGTGCAAAAGTCAGGCAGCACAAACTATCATCTGAAACTAAATCAAATAGCACAGTGTGGCAGAGGCCGTCTTCATCTCTCCAGCAGCCACTGTGATTATTCCAGCACGACGACGCACGCCTCCCACTTAACTGTAAGACTCGACTTTGGTAACCATTCAGCTGGCAGCCTAATGAATATTTCAGTATCCGCAAGTCAGCGTAGAGATAAACAATCCCCCAGTGCAAAGAAGCAAGACGACATTTTCCTCCCTGAATCCCAATTATAGTTTTTCATTCTTTATAAGTATAGCTAGATTACATTGATGTAGATGTAAGGCAGGAACACACAAACCCATCAAATAACTTCAAGCCCACAGAAAACGCTTCCATGCGTGGTCGCATGCAAATTGAATTCAGAACATTCGGAACACCGACACAGAAATCACACAGCTTTGATTAACTGAACTGACGCTACGGTCGCAAGACACAACGCTGTGACAGACAGATACCAAAAAGCCACAGGTCACAACTGCTTCTCCAAACCTCACTTCACATCGCCATGAAGTAACCTTCACATCGCCATGAAGTAACTTCCTCATTCATGGAGATATGAAACATGATGCCAGCGTTATTACTGCAGCATCCGGGAGGACAAATAAGAGTGATGCTACCATGGTGACGGCAATTCAAGGTAGTAAACAAATCACACATATTTATGTAAGAAATTACATTAGGAATTAACCAGGATACACAACAATAACATATTCATATAATAAAGCATTTTTAAGTCCACCCATTGGTTTGTCTCTCTGCAGGATTGCTCAGAAAGTTCTGGAGAGATTTGGACAACATTTTGGAAAGGTAGGGCTTGAGCCAGGAAACGATCGGTTAGTTTGCTGATGATCTGAGACGGCATTACTGAAATATATCAAGCTAGTAATAATACCAATCTGATTCCAAGTTCTAGGCATTAGCTTTCATGGTCAATATTATGAGAATAAAAAAATCATGGGACTACTGCTAATATATATCGGTATATAATACTGGAGGTGCATTCACGTTAGGGAGGTAAATTCTACTTTAGATGTCTTTGTCACTCAAAGGAGCCCGAACATTTCAGTCTTCACAACTTTTTATTAAACAGATTTACACACTGTTATTTGTAAAACAGGATACAGCACCGGTAATTAAATACCGGGAGTCAAAATAAAGATAGAAGAGAATCAATTACAGTCTATTCCAATAATTTTAACAAGTATTGTTCCAACTCACCACTATTGCTGTAATTTCCATGGAAGAGAAGTAAAGGTAAGTGAGTGTTTGCTGACAGTGACAGGAAGTCAGCTGTTGATATCTCTTCACGCTTGTATCAATAATACTATGTGGAAGGTGCACGCCTCAATAAGATCATCTCCCAGACTTCTCAATGACAAAAGCTTCCTCTGTACCGCTCTTGTCATGCAAACGTGCGTGTCATATGGTGTTGGGACTACAATGAGGTTGCACAAGATTTGGATACTCTACACCCATGAATGCATTTCATCTGTGGGTGGTAATGCATAAGGACTCCTGAATAACTGGTTATAAACCATGAAGTCATAGTTACCACATGACCTTATACTTAAAAATAATATTGACTCTTTCCAGCTGAATACATGAAGTCACGTGAATATTCTGTGCAAACTGCCACTCTGCCTAGAAACCAAAGTCGTGAAAGAGGAAGACTTAATCCAACGTGACCAAAGTTATTTATGACTTCATATTATTCTGAAACATATTTAAATATTTATATTAGTTAACATATTTCAACATGCAAAAAAAGTGGATTTGTGATTATAGGTTACCCTGCACATACCTATTTGGTTCATTCTGTATTCTTGGTCACCTAAATCTAAATCATTCAAATACATGGCAGATAGCAGAGTAATCCTTCATGGCTGCTTAACTTTCCTGACTCACGCTCAAGTTCCACAGAAATTCTTTTTTTTTCTTTCATAATTATGGAACATTTTTGAAAAAGCCCTTACATCTCCCAATGTTAAATAAAAGTGGAAAAGGGATCATGCCTTTATCCAGATCCGAACCAAATGTACACCGAACAACAAATAAACCAGCAAAAGCAAAAAGGTCTTCAGAGAGTTAACTTGAATCTGCGTCTGTATGAGGCTGACGTCAGCGTCAGCCTTACTTTGAACAAACTGTCAACATGGTAACAAGCTCTCATTGACAAGAGAAACTTGCTGCTGTACAGCAGCCACAATATCCGCTATGCTCTTTATTTCAGTTTATATTTTTAGCAATTTACAAATCTGTAATTTGTGATTTAACAGAAATGTCATTGTTGTTTGATGAGAAAAAGGTTTACTGGATTATCAATTACAGTCACTCTGAATGTCAGTACCAAGTTTCACAGCAATCCATTTCCTAGTTCCGAATATGAAGCTCATGGTGGAAAATCAAAAGAACATAGTCCCACTGTAAAAGACATTCGTTCTGTGCAGCTAACACGAGATGTACTCACCTTGCGGTTGAGTTGAGTGGTTCAGTAAATTCACTTTCCATCGGGGAATATCCGGTCTCAGACTTTGAAGGGATTTGAGTCTTCTGTAGGCAACGTTGAACAGGCACAATGTTAGTTATGCAAAACCAGCCAAACAATCGACATGAAACAGGCTTTAAGTTATCCAAAGATCAAAGTCCTGTTCCAAAGTCATGTTGAAGGTTTCTAGTTTACACTCGTGAAACAAGCAGGTGGATGGCACTCTCCTTTCCTTAAGCTAAGGGTGTGTCATATGAACAAACATGGACTAATATTTGACTTGGCTCTCTCCGTTTTTCCTTTCACCTCAGTCAGTATTTTTGTCTGAGACGTAAAAGCCGACTGAAGGCTTGACTGAGTTTCAGCATATAAGCAACAAAAGCAAAGTTACAACCGAGATATCTCTCTTTTCTATTTTTCCAATAAAATGCCTGTTGAAGTCATTTTGATACCTCTACTTATTTTGAGTCTCACCTGGCCAGAGACGTTAGATGAAGGGGATGATCGGGATCGCTCATGGAAACAGGTGGTTTGGGTTCTTTCTTCTGGTCCTGAATCAAGGATGTTATCAGCCGACGGGTAACGGCCAGAGGCTATTGTTGCAGGTCTACGTTTCTGTATATTCCACTTCGCCTCATATTCAGCAAAAGTGCCCAGTCTTTGTTGGTTTAGGAAAGAAAGGTTGTCTGTGGAATAAAGCCCACTTTGGGCCTCTTCAGTGTGTTCTTTTTTCCTGGTGTCTTTTAACATATCCGTTTCATTGGCAGTGGAAGGACTTCTGGCCTTGGTATCTGTGGGGCTCTTGGCAAAGCGCTGACCTGGGATATGATTTGAGAAAACTGGTTTCCCATTTTCTATAAACAGCTTCTGCTCATCTAGTGAGGAGCTTGCATTTTGATTGTGGGTGGGATCTTCCTTTATCCCAACTTGGTGGATTTTATCAGGTTCAGAAAAAGACCTTGCCTTCTTTTCAGCAGAAAAACGCTTTCGACCTCCAATTCGACTTACCTGACCACCGGCCTGCACTGATTTACTCATAACAGACTCTGAGACAGTTGGCAGTGGAGTAACATCTTTACTCGCTAGTGTTGAGGCGGGGTAATTGGATAAGGCTTCTGCCACGGGGTGCTCAATTAAGACAGGTTCCAGGTCTTTTCTTCTGAAAGATGTAGCCATGAGCACCCTTGCTTGTGCTTCCTTCAGATTAACTTTATAGGTGTTGCTGAAGGTGCCATCTGCAGACGTCGGGGTAGTTTTTTCAGTGGATTTCCAGATATCCTGATTGCCTTCTGTCTCAACTTCACCATCAGGAAGGTTAGCCGCACTCTTACTTTTTTGCAGCTTGGCTTTTCTCATCTGAATCTCATTCCTTAATGTGGTGGCAAATCGTTCACTGCGTTTCACCTGCTTGCTGTCAAAGAACTCAGAGTTTGGGTCGGCAGTATCCATAGACAGAGAGTGCAACATTGGAGTGGCCTGGGGGCAGATCTTGCTGCTCCCTTTACTGGGATGTCTGATATCTTGGGGCAGCTCTCTTTGTTGCAGAGGCTGAGACCTACGCTGTTCAGACTGTTTGCCAGAACGATAACTCATAACCTGAGCTTCTGTATTTTGTGTGTCGTGACCTCTCTGGATTGCCCTATCATCACAACTGGATATAGGTGCAGATGTTTCCAGTACACAAGATCCGCGTTGCTTGCTGTGTCCATTATTGTCTTTAATGTGCGAGGATTGCTGCTGCTGAGGTAGACTATACTTTAATTTTGTGACCATCTGTGGGCAAAGGGAGTTCTGTCCATTTCCAGTCTGTGCCAGGTCTATGCCTGCGGCACCCTTCATGTCCTCTGATTTTCCTGGCTGTGTGGGCAAGCATGTTGTGACACAGTAGTATCGGCTTTGTCCACTGCCGTCAGATTTTTGGTCAGTGACCGTGGGAGACATGGAGGTGCTTAAATTCCTTCCATGGTTTTGGCCAAAATGTTGTGGAGAACCATTAGTAGGCAGTACCTGCATGCTAGAATAGTGGACACCTGCGTTCTGTGGCTTTGGTACAGAGGTAGTCCAGGGCTGTGAATAAAAAGTGCTTTTGTCACTATGGTGCCTTTGATGGGAGGGCTGGCCCTGACGGACGTCACTGCTGGACAGAGAGAACTGCTTGTTTGACATAAACTGCTTATGACATGTTTTATCAGATGACGTGTAACTCTTGCTGTCATTTATTTGGAGCAGGTTGTGGCTACGGCGATTTTCATTGGAAGCCTTAAAGGAGGCATGTGATTCAGGTCCTTCAGACTGACCTATAACAAGCCCCCTTTCATGTACCTTAGTTGCATTAAAACTATCACTGCGTGCAGGTGGAGGAGGAGGTGGAGGAGAAGGAGAAGCAGTCTTCCTTTTTTCAGGGACATGCCAAACAGGTCCAAAGCTGATTCTATTGGAACTGGAGTGGCGGGAGCCAGCCAAGTCCTCAGTCTGCGGACCCTCGCCGCCGGTGCTCACTCCTGGCATCTGGAAGTATGTCACCCTGTCATCATGTTTGACTCCCTCAATTACAATCTGGCTGTTTCTACCAGTGTTCTGCTTTCCTCCAACATCCCACTGACTGAATTTATTGAGCATATTCTCTGTTGAAGCAGTATTGCTCTTTGACAACGTATAGTCTGGTGTTCCAGAGCTAGTGGAGAAGGAGCTATAAGCTGAGTCTCGCTTCCCTCCTCCAAGATGCTCCATACTGTTGTTGGATTTGGCAGGTGACAGCTGACCGGCCGGATACGAGTGTGGGGCATGTTCTAAACTGTCCATACTGCCCAGAGAGCTGAACTGATCAGAAACTCTGCGTAGGTTTGTCCGCTCCCAGCCAGAGGACAGGTCGGTTGAGGATGAGCTGGAGGTTGAAACAAATAGGAGGACAATACAAAAATATATCTCTTCAAAAACAGACTTCTTGCTAATCCAGTTATTCATTATGGTAACTAATTCTGTAAAGTGTGACGTATCTATGGCAGTCACATTGAGATCAAATTAATTATATAGCAGAGTTATGGACACCGATAATTGTTACATTATTTTTAATGTCGTTCTGCTAAATATTTAATTCAACAGACAAAAGATCGAAAGTATATGTGAGGTCACATGAGGGCTGTTAGAGGGGTTAGGGTTCATAGCAGTGTTGAGCACTTATTCACTTCTCTCATAACCATAAAGCAAATCCCCTTTTGATTTTAGGTGCCTGATATCCAATACTGAGCTCAAAGGCGCGAACTTCAAGTTCTACTGGGTACCTTGCATCATATCTGGTTTGCCAGTCTGGCATGGGTGGAGACTGAGTTTTGGCAGACTCTGATTGGTTCTCATTGAACTTGGTGGAATGCCAGGAGTGAGGCCTGCTTATGGGTTCATTCCGCCTGCAGAGAGAGCAAAAAACACAGCCTAGATTAGAGACTAGAGACTAACAGTATGTTCCTGCACACAAAGTTTCTGCTATTGCAAGAGATCAGACAAACCCTTTAAAGTGATTCTTTCTGAATGACATGTAAAGAGATGTGAACAGAACATACCAGCATAAAATGACACTTAAATACTACCTAATTTCTTCATTAATATAAATACAAACATATCTAGACATGTCATGGACTGACAGGTGTTTTGCATGCAGTACGGAAGAGATCATCATTCATCTGATGACAAGAACCACAAGACTAGTGGCGAGAAGTAGCTGCTGTTAGAGGAATGAATATGATATTATTGTGAATTATTAACTTGATTATGAGATGAGCACAGTCAGCAAGACTAAGGGAACTGACACTACTGATTATGATGAAGCCATGAACACGACCGTTACCTCATTGAATTTCGCAAAATCTTCGTAAGAAAGCTTCTTGCCACATGCACGTCATTCTCTGAGGGCATTTTGTGACTTACAAAATCCGTTTTCATATTCCTGGGCAGCAGGAGAAGGAACACAAACACTAAGAGCTTACCAACAATTGTGTGGAATTACAGTAGAAGACAGACCACCTTGCATTTGGCACACTAGCACTGTAGAAATCTCAAAACGCCTTTGGAGGTCAGTGTATTAAAAGCCCACTGGGACAGAAGTTCTCTTGCTCTCCTCAGAGTTAACTATAAAATTCACAAGAGAGCAATACACATTCTGCAGAAGTAGTGAAATATGATATATTGTGTTACAACTCCCTCTCCTGGACAAACCCACGCAGGTTCATGATTTCACACATTTAACAACAAATGTGAAAAGAAAATACAAAATAAAAGACCAGCAGAGAAATTCAGACACAGCTCTGTCTCTCTCTCTTTAGGCCTATCTTTAGCCATACGCAGCTGTAGTGAGCTAGTTGTGCTCAGACTTTGCCATATGGTCCCAGGGGGGGGACAGAAGCCCAGCAGGGGGCAGGGGGCTTAACAGAACAGAGAATCTCTTGCATGATCAGATCAGCCACATCACCCCTCAGTCCAAGCTGTCGTCTGCCTCACTGGCAGCAATTCTACCTTCAATGAGACTTAAAACATGCATCATTTGACAGACAGAGGGGCCTAAGCCAGGAATAAACCCTCAATGACATAGAGTGTCAGTCAGAATTCTTTGGGAAGTTTATAAAGGAAACTGGGCATCTTATTTTCTACATAAAATGCATCAACAAATTACATTTTGGAAAAAGTCTAACCCTTTGTTTGGGATTAGCTGCTGTTTTCTCTGTGATTTGACTTCCTGTAAGAATTTACAAGATAGCTTCCGACATCTTTCAAAGAAAATGTAACCCGAATCAAAGTTTTCAACCAGTCGTGGATTTGTTTTCTTTTGGTCTCAGTGTATGTTAGGCATACATATTATACAGAGAGAAACCTGGGACATTTTGCAGTTATACTCGTAAAGAATCTTAGACAAAGCTTTACTTGCTCATGATCTCCGGACCTGCCGTACAAAAGCTGCGAGGTCAAAATGTCCTGCCCCTTCAGCCACCTTGTCTAAAAGCCTTCAATGATCTGACGACAAGAGGTCCCAAACAACAGCTTCCTTTTCAGATGAAGACCTGAAAACAACTAGTGGGCAAAATGAATAACATTTCACTCAGTAGAATATTTCCATCCAACACTCATTTCACAGATTGAACATTTTCAGATCCAGGCTGATTTGATTTAAACTAGATGAAGTGGGACAATTCAACAAAATTAATTGTGGAGTCGGAGTTAAAGCCTATTTAGAGGACAAAGAAAAGCCAGCACAGTCTTCCTTGTCTCCTCACAGCCTGTGTTTCTAGGGCGCTACGAGTTAGCCACACATGGCGCTTGCTATTGGTATGCAAATGAACCCAGTTTTATTAGGCCTATCGTCAGGGCTACAGCTGGACCAACACAGATATGCTAGGAAAGTGAATCAGTTAGCTGGAATGGGGGCAGGGAGGGGAGAGATTGTTTTCTGACTGATCCCCATCTCACTTTGAATGCGTCTGTGCCAACCATTCCACATTAAAACTAAACGGCTCACACGCAAACCCCAAAAGAAAACCTTTTAAACTTCAAGACAAACTCATGCCGAATCAATCAATAGTACTTTACATGGATGTATAAGTATATATATAGAGATATATGTATACAGATAATATTATTTCCTTATAAGCCTTTTCACTCAAAGATTAATTTGTGTCTGGTTTTGCAATGCAGAGTCTTGCTGATCATAGCTTAACCTAAATGATGGATGACCTCATACTGATCAGACAAGAACATTTAGAAGAACAACAGAGTATTATGGTCATGAAACCAACCAAACAAAGGAGGCGTCAATATGTCACCCAGTTATTCACTGACATATCAAACACAATAGGCTTTCAAACATAGAAGTTAAAGGCTAGAAAATGCAAAAAAGTATTTCAAATACCAGATCATGTTCATTTTGACTCACCAAACATGTGGCTGGAGGAGCTCAAAATGGACAAAAAAGAAAATGTGCAATCCACACACACTATATAAGACTCAAGGCCAGTGTGGGAGTGAGTCCAGAACGGTCCATGTGCTGGTAAGACACCCCATCACGGATACGTCAAAGACAGACCAAAATAAAACGATACACAAACGACAGTAGTCTGAGCATCTTATCACGCCACTACAAACTCACAACCTCCAAACGTACACAAACCCACACCATAAAACCTTAATATTCAACACAGAATGGCCATAACTAAGAAGTTCTTTGAGCAGAATTAGTTTGGACGGAGGGCAGATCTCCATCAGCGATACAGAGCTTTTACCCCCGAGAAGGGGTGGAGGAGAAGAAGGAGGGCTATTGTCGCAGCCAGTCCCCTGAGCGTATTCTTGTGCCCTGCCTCATCTTATTGGCTCTGGGAGGTAAAAAATGCTAATGCTGGACTCGTCTCTTCACATCTCCCCTTTTGCTTGGCAGACATGCATTTCTACCATTACTATGGCAACAAGTTGCTCTCTAGGGTGGCACCCTGTTTCCTGAAAGCCTTGAGTAATGAACTATCCAAGCAGGAGTTTCAGGAATACATGGCAAATATAAAACGTAGTTTTCTAAACGCGTCATTTCAGCAAGTCGTTCTTATTCATTTGGGCAAAGATCAAATTTTAGCTCATGCAATGAATGCATGAGCTAAAATAATGACAATACCTAATAATTATAATTCAGCTGAGCCTACTGCTCATTGGTCATATATGGCTGTATTAAGCTGATAATACAAAAAAGTAAAAAAAAAAAAATCAGTTTTCAATACTTGTTTTGAATTCATGGCAAAAGGGAGAAACAGACTTTGGGAGACAAAATTGCAGCGCTAGTTCAAGAAGCCACTCAACACATACCAGCAGATTTGTAACTATGTCCATCCTTGGGGTGAAATTGATCGCAGAGCAGCTGCTTTAATAGGTTGGACATTTTTGATATTATAAACTGTGAATATTGAATTATTTTAAACATTTGAAGATAAAGATACTTTTATATGTTTGACAGCTCTGCTTTCTGGTCATTTGCACATTGATCAGGCTCAAGTTGTCAATATTAGCTAGCTTGCTCGGTTTCAGCTGCATGCCGTCCTTTGGTGAAACATTTGTTAAACTAACAAAGTAACACAAAGTCAGAATAATAACATCTGACCTTTTTCTGACAAATACTGTCTACTTGATAACCCTTGCATATTTTTTGTTCCTTTCATACAAGCAATATATATATATTTTTTAATGCACGAGACCAGGTGTATTTTACAGCACAGGCTGAATTGTCACATTCCAATTCACCATAGTGGAAATCTTTTGATGTAAATTCTCATTAATTTACATGATTTCTTTATGAAGTAATCAATAACATAGAAGAGATAGCTTGAAATAAATAAAAGCACTTTAGTTCTTATATTTTAAGGGGCAGTGTATTTAAACATCAGAATATATTGATAAATAAGTAAACACTTGCATGTTCATTTGAATTATCAAACTATACCGCATTTAGTTAACGCTTAAAGATTGTACGAATTGTTAACCACATTTAATAAGTTCTAATATAGAATGGTGTTAGATTTTACTTCTTAACCAAAACAGTTGTTCAAGTCATAAAATGTGTGGCTTAGACAGGTAGATGCATTTGCTGTTCTACAACATCTGCACAAAATAAAATAATAATAATAATACATTTTATATAGCGCTTTTCTGGAAACTCAAAGTCGCTTGCACAGAATCATGTACAGTAAGGGGGTGGGTGGGGGTGCATAGGTTTCATGAACCCAACCTGCAATTTGCAGGTGAGCCAGTGGATTCCATTTGGTCCCTGAAGGTCTGACAATGGCCCTCTTCAGCAGACCCTACAATCAAACCAGTCATGTTTCGGGTGAGAGAGGTGAACCGTGAGCTACGTGTAATGACCAGCACATTCCTGGGCTGAGTGGCATTCCAGTTGTCAAGTCACCAGTTGTCTGCACTGACCCCAAAACACCTGGAAACCTTTTGTCTGACATTGAGGTTTTGAACATTCCTATAATAAAGTGCTCCATGTTCTGTGTTACAAACGCCATCCTTTATTCACCACCAAGCATCTATAGAGGACTAACTCAACCAAAATAGCCACATACTCTAGATATATTATGGAACTGGAAAGATAATTTAAGTACAGTATTTGACTTTGAGACTACAATGGTATTTTGTCTTAGTAAATGTAATGACGTATGTCTGTATCCATATTAGTTCCATAATTGTGCCAGAAGGGGGAAACAAAATGCTACAACCCATGTCAAGCTGCTTGTGGTAAAGTTTAATGATTCATTCTACTGCGGATTGCATCGACTGCAAATGCCTCAAGTTTATGGAAAGAAAGGGAAACTGAACAATGGGGATCCTGATGCTGAACAATACCCTATCTAAGCTAAAGTAGAGAGTTGCACATTACAGTGTGAGCACCTCTAAGCAGCTCTGCAACATCAAAACTACGGGAACAGCTAAAAACGTAAACGCTATTTATTTCACACACGTGAACCAAAGACCACTCACTAATCACTCTGTGTTGTTTGTTTCATTGATTTCAATAACATTGCTTTGAATGTGAGAGTTATCCAGACATTGTTCAGTGACATATTACCAATAATCTCACATTAGTCACCGCATGCAAAATAAAAGAAGCTCCTCCCTGGTGCGGTCAGTCAAGAGAACACACCTGTAGACAGGAGCAGGTTCTGGCAGCTTCCTGGTCCCTGTTAAACTATCCAGCGTTATCCCTGAGATAGAAAGATAGGCGAGGAAAGGTTTCCCAGAGGCACAGGCGAAGCTGTGGGCTCTGCATGGGTGCAGGCGTTCATACGCAATGGTAAACATTAAAAGCTCTCTAGAAGGAAGAAAGAGTCTCATGGGACTAAAGGTCAGTTCAAAATTCAAAATGAACAATAGGACCCGTCATTGCAAGGATATGACTACATTTACAGTCACAGGCATAGCAAAATGACAATACCTTCTGCTATCCTGGGCCTTATTCTGCCCAGTATTTACTTCCTTTCTCTGTCAAACTCTCCATTTTAAAGTCTCTGGCTAGAGATGCAGGATTTCAAAATGGAGAAGAGATTAATTTAGCGTGAGTCCAGAGAGATGTACATTTCTACACATCCATACACTAAAATCTTTATGTCTTCATGCCGGTGAGTGTATGCAGGCAGGTTTCCGTGTTGAATTAACCATGAAATTCTGGATACTACGCAGGAGGCAGGGCCACATTCAGTCTTGTGAAAGTTTCTCTGTGACACATGGCACAAGTTTGACTTTCCTGACCGATATGTAATTACTTGGATTAGGGTTAGGCTTGTGCAAAAACATGTTGGCTGGTTTGATAAGTAAACACCAGGCTGGACCAGACTACCAAATGCTATGACTAGGTGCTACACTTGCGTCATCAGTTGTTCACACAGAGCCCATAAAACAGCAGAATAGCATCACTAATTATTTTGAATTGAAATGTAAAAAATAGAATAAGAAATTCAGTCTTCTGCAAAGTGAAAAAAGATGGCAGCAGTTATATTTCAAGTGCAAATGAATAGAACAGAATAGAAAAATGAGGTTCATTTAAAAAGCAGTCAAGTGTTCTAAAGGTTAAGATATCGGTGGCATCTGACACAAGTGTCAATCAGCGCTTTGTGAAGAACAAAATATTATAGAAATAGCCATCAATTATACCCTCCCCGTTACCTGATAGGTGATCTCATCCTCCACTCAGAGAAGGAGCTCCATGATTAAGACATTTTTCTATCCCCCCGCCTCCCTCTAATTTAGCTCTTCATTGCTGCTACTTTCTCTCTCCATCAAGCAAATATTAAGTGGTCATCATATCACTGCCCTGTCATGTCCATCCAACTAGTCTTGTTTGCTCTCTGCAAATATTTGGTACATTTTTTGTTATTGTGAGGCACAATAAGGGCATTCCAATTTCATATTGAAAACGGTTGTGTAAAAGGGATAAACTCACATTTGTAGCAACCAAACGCTGTTCAAATGTTTCATGCCTAACGCCTCAGTTCTAAGCTCATTGAGAGAATTTGTTTTAATCAAATAAATTCAAAACAATTAATCAAATCAACACTAATGTATCCTTATTTCTAGATCCTATAACAGACAGGCCCGTTGAGAACGAACACCCACGAGTCAGACTCACAGCTACGACCTTGTGGAAAGATAAATGGTGATCGGACTTTCTTGTACGGCATGATTTGTTCAGGGGTTGCGTTAAGATATGATACAATACAGACTGAAACACAGATGGAGAAGACAGACAATGGGACCAGTGTTTTATACACAACGCGGCCGTTTGTAACAAGACCTTCACGACCAAGTTGACAAATGATTCATCTGTTAAACAAGAGATGAACACTAAACAATATATTGGACTCAGTAGGTCATAAGGGCTGGCTTATAACATGGAGAAGTGGGCCTACTCTTCAACAATGTGTTTTTGTCAATAAAAAGAGTGAGAAATATAGTACAGTAAAGTAAATATTCCAGATTGGAAATGAGTACTGACAAAAAGGAAAATCCCCATGAGAAAAAACGTCTAATGCCAAATAGGTTCACTGAAAGAAAAACGAGCCCCGACTTGTCCTCCCTATACCTGCCTGAGTGGAACGTGACGTCACCAAGACAAGACAAATCTTTTCAGCTCGATCATGAGCTATGACATGAACCCCTGCAGCCCAGTGTAATCTTGTAAAACAGGACCATCCAGCGAGCAACAACTCACCACTGACAGTTTACAGCTGCTAGAGATTGAAGGCTAGCTCACAGATACAACACGCAGCTAACAGCTGCGAGGGCCATCATCCCTGTCTCCACTATTCCACCGCCAAGGTTTGTTAGAAATGTAACCATGGTGACCTGAAAGCTTGAGAGGGTAGGGTGGTGCACTTGAAAGCGGCATATGTGCAAGTACAGAGCGAGGGAGGGGACTGACGGGGATTGGCTACTTACCTTTTCACCACCAGGCTGAGGGTCTTGTGGGAGCCTTTCACCAGGCAGATAGCCTCCTGTCTGAAGCCGCTCAGGGAAATCTCGTTGATGTTGACAAGCTCATCTCCCACCTGGAGATTCACTGCAGCTGCCTTGCTGCCCTGCTCAACCTGGAAATAAACACGGTCGACAGAAAACCAGGTATTAAATGCTCTTTTGGTGAGATACCAAAGGAAACAAATTTGTCCCAGCAAACGAGCAAGTGAGCTAACTATTGTATACTAGATACCGGAGAAATCACACATACTGCCTTACATGAGCCCCGCGATGAGCTGGCGTCTCATCTGGGGTGTAACCCTGCCTCTCACCCGTAGCCACCTGAACCAGCAGAGCCCATGACTCACAAGGAGGATAAACGCAAGAGGAGGGATGGATGGATGGATGAAAATAGATTTTAACTTCTTTAGCTGTGTATTTCTGTGGGATTATTTCTGCTTCATATTCCCATCCCTTCACCAAATGTTGTTTAAACACTCAAGTAAAAATAATTGGTTTAAATAAAGTCCCCAAAACCTGGCCAATTACATTTCAGGGATGGCCCGTGCCACCACACGGACCCCTAATGGACAGAGCCCTACCAAAGAACACCAGTAAATAAATAAATCCTGTGCTATTTAGGCAGTGTCTATAACAAAGCATCTTAAGGTGAGCAAAATGACAGTAAATTATCTCTCCTCTCAAGAAATTCAACCAGAATTGATTTTTAAATCTAGAATTATCAACTTTCTAAAAGAGTAATTAATGTAAAATATAACTCATACTTATTATCCTAATCCTTGTGCCAATCAAGTTCAGCATGAAAAAGTTATCTCCGGTGTCATGTTTATGCTCTTGTTGTATTTTATATGTTAACAATGAGAGAACCTTCAGCAGTTTCTCAAAGATAACAGCAGGGAAGAAGAAAAAAAAGGATCAAAAGCTATGAAAATATTTCAAATCCTTCTGTCCAAGCCAGCGGCATGCTGAAAAATTTAACCCTATTGTGTTTGTTTGAAAGCAGACGCCTGGAACAACACATCTGCCAAAGGGAAGTGCAGTGAACGCTGCACAATGTGCTGAATTTAGGAGCTGCTATTGTCGGGGAATCTCCAGAAGATCCACCAAACAGAAGACCGATCCAACTGAGCAAAAGCCCCTGAAATGTTTGATAGCTCAACCATTAAGCTCAGTTCCTTCCTCACACTAACAGAGAGACAGACAAATGTCATCCGGACAACACAACTCAATGTGGGAAGAAATGTTACGAGATTTTTTTACTGGAAGCGGGCACATTAACAGACAAAGTGAAGCGCTGCAGCTGATTATCAGCTCTGCACTAAATGTGTGAGAGGGGGGTACATGACTCAACTGCAGAGGTATGTGTACACTTACAGACCATTACGTGTTATATGGGCTTCCTTCTCTGCAAAGAAACCAAAGCCCAGATAGTTCTAATCGGGGCCCCTTTCCCATTTCTCTATAATACCAATTTTAAAGCAGGATTATGGCAGGGCAGACCGAGGACTTTTACGATTGCTGGCCGGACTCCTGAGTTGGTCCTGATATGGTAATGTATTCTGTAGCGAAACTGAGTCACTGACTGGTGCATTTGGAGGAGGTGAGAGTGTTAAAATGAAACACTCATATTACTGAAACTCTGGGATAATTCTATCCAGTTAGAACATATTTAACCGGAGCATGTAAGCACCAAATATATCACACTGTTTAACTTTCACAAGGGTAAAGATACATGAAAATGAAGCTCCATTTAAAAAAAAGGATTAGTAATTTCACAGAAGAACTTGGCACTGCAGTTTTCTAGCAAATACTTCTCACTGTGTTTAGTTAGGACAATCTATTTTCAGTTTTGGATGTACTTTGTCTTTATAAATATAGTCTGCAGGACTGACTTAACTCAACTCAGGAGGGTGAACCCCAGTGCAGCTCCTTAGTTTTGGACACTGAGGAGGGAAGTGAGGCATACCCCAACATCAGCGCTTGGCAACAAATGATACTTGTAGGATATATAAATAGTTCAGAATATTACAAGACAAATGTAATCTTCAAAGTTTTTCTGTTTTGAAGATTCTTCTCGTATACATTTGTGTAAAGCTTGCAAGGTTGTAGAAATGATGTTTTAGGAAGTTCTGTACTCTGGAATATATTTACATCTATGGCCAGGCTGCTCTAACGCTCTTCATCTCTTTGCCTACACAAATGACATGAGAGAGAGATTATACTGTACATGTAGGTCAAAGCAAGCAAACAGGTTTGGTTCAGGAGAACAGAGCAACCATTATGAAATGATTAGTGAAGCCAGAACTCGCAGATTGTCGGATGGCAATACTTGACTCAGTGTTATCTACAAACTGCTCTACAATTGAAATATTCAAAATGAAAACTGCCTGGAACATCCGTGTGACAGCCCTGACTAACAGTACGCTGATTTTAACACAAAACAAGATAATAGGAAACAAAATGAAAGCATACAAGAATGTAAAAATACAACAGTGTTAAGTATTGTCATTGTAAATAATGCAGTACAGTATATTCAAACAACATGGAGGCAGGAGGACTATACTGCTATTCTTAGCATATTTCACCATGACAGCTCAATCATCGTGAGCCGTACCATATCATTTGTTTACCATCTTCTACAATCAGCCGATGTGCAGCCATCCTGGAGGACTGAGGATCCTCAGAAATAGCCTCATGCCTCCGTGAGGGACATGGAGGGAAGGATGTGGCGGCCGTGAGGGTCAGGAATGTGTCTTTGCTGCTGACAGATGCCCTGTGCAGGCTGACAGGATACTGAACTCAGACCTCCGGTGTGGTGGAAGGCTCTGGCTGCACGTACCAGTTTCAGTTTTTGGTTAAACATGTTTCTCCAGACTGAATAGAATAGCTGTTCTAAATCACAAGATTTGAACGTGGAAAGAAATAACCAAGTTACTCGTTTCCACTGATGGGGGGGGGGTTAAGTGTCATTCACGAAAACTAATATAAACCAGATGCATTTTATGCATCTGGTTTATAGAAAGATGCCATGACATGGCATCTTTCTAGTCTGATTACCAACCAAAATGCTTTACAATGCAAACCTGCAGTAACTCATTCCCACAAACATTCACTTATCACACGCACCATCTGGAGTGTCTCAGGCCATTCTGGGGATTCAACCACCAACTTCTGATAAGTAAAGAAACCTCTCTCCCACTGAGCCACAGCGTCTGACATGCTGTTTAAGAATGCCGATTGATAAGGATACCTAAGGGATTTTGACCTGAAATACTTACTCTCCCCAATCCTGGCATTAAATAAAAAATCTATTTTACTTATCCCTTTGTCAGACAGTGTCTAAATGAAACATAGATTTTGGGGAAGTGCTGCATTTCATTCAAGCACAGTTCTTGTACAGGTACTTCATGTTTTGGATGGCTTTTCCTGTAACAATTGAGAGGCTTGGCTTCTTATGCAAGTTAAAAAGCCTTTTGTAGGAAAAACGTACCTTTTTCCAGAAATGGTACCACAAAATATATGAATTTGATCTTTACCGCTACTTCTGAATTTCAAGATAAGATATGAATGGAATTTATTTTGAGCCACAGAGATGTAGTGTCAATAGAGCAAGGCTAAAGAATAGTTACATTTTTTTCAGATGCTACAAAAAACACTGGGCATTTACATAAAAAGCACACCCTGACCCTTTCTCTGCTGCCTTCTCCAAATTAATGTTGCATTCCTTTCTCTAAAATCCTGACTTCCGCAAACACTAAACTTTGTGGGAGGAAGAACACTTCTCCTCACAAGGCTCATAATGATATTCTCTTTGAATAAATTTAGCTCCAAATGTTGTGCAATACTAAAAACAGTCAAATCCTGTTCAGTGTATACAAAGGATTCAATAATTGATAAAGCATGTTTACCTGCAGGTGATTTATCACAGCATGTATTAACAGAGACTTTTATTCAGTGTGTTTGGTATGCTCTGAAAAAGTAAACGAGATTTCCTGCCACATAAAATCTGTCAGAGGAAACGTATGTATGAGATGGCATGCGCAGCTGCTTTGTGTAAAACAGGATTATGTAAGTTTATTGAGACTAAGGATTTAAAATCCATGAAGACCTTAAGCATAACCTGAGCTACTAGTGGAATGTTAAGAATTTTAATTGGATCCAGGTTTTTTTTTAACCAATACTTTAAACCTCTTATCATCCGTGGGCATTTTTTTTTATGATCTTCCATTTTGGCAATCAGAGAGAATTCCTGCAGTTAAGTATACAGCCCTCAATCCCTTAGGTCTTTGTCAGCACAATTTATCAATTTATCATTAGACAAACCTACAAAAAACAAATAGAAGACACAATGATAATAATAATAATAAATGTGTATATATATATATATGTTGTATTTGTTCTGAATACATTCCTTTTGTTTCCTTTACATGACGTATCTCCCTTTATTGTCATGGCTGTGACAAATACATATATATATATTTTATTTTAATTTTTTTTATCCTGACTTGTCATCACAAAGTGCTTTTGTACATTTCCCCCTATAGAACAGAGTAAATAAAGAGTCGTAGTGTTAAATACAAAATAGTGTGATAGTCCAGATCAAGTTCAACATATACTACGAGCAGCTTTTAGCTCCAGATGAAAGTCCTACCTGTCCAGACAGGCTTTTTGAAACAGTGCTCACAAACAATGACACATACGTAAGAACAGCGGACAGTATGTTCAAGTTCACCATCTTAAAAACCAAAATGTTGGAATAAGAGGCCTCAAAGCATTTCTGCATTAAGAAGACAGAGCTTTGAAGGCAGGCAATAGACCTTGTTATGGGATAAAATATATAATATACAATTTAGAATTGCATTTTTATCTGTTTAACATATAATTCACTAACACACTTTTGTGAATCAGTATCAATAAAATGAGAGGCACTCTAAAACAGAACAAATCACTAATCCTAACTTCACTTTTCTCATCATGTCATTCCAACAGGCTTCAGGCTGTCACAGGTAATTCATTACATTTAGAAAACCAAAACACAATTTCAACATTCTTCCTCCTGCTCCCGGTACCATAGTCTGCCATCCAAACCAAAAAGTAAGCAATAGCAAATCTATGAGAAGGAACAGGTCCAGATGGGTTCAACTAACACACCCCTCGGTCTTAAATAACAGGAAATTAACACATTATAGGACAGCGTGACAAAAATATATCAAGTCAATCCATGACCAATTCACTCTTTGAGATTACTGACATTTATCTAAATGCCACCCAGGGAGACTCTGGCTTGTTATTATACTGGTGAAAATGTTAAAAGATTAACAGAAAGGTCTGATTTAACATCTCACCATCTGATGCAAACAAGTCCCCTTTTTCCTTGGTCTTCAAGTGGCGTTCAGTGACAAACAAAAAATATTCGGTCAATACCAAACCAAAGAACAGGAGTCCAACTGGACAATGGTTCACCCAGCACCTCAGCAATGTGACCGTACCATTTAACCTTACAGCTCAGGGGCTTAAAATGCTCAGCATTCTAAGTCATTTGAATCACACTCTTGTAAAACCTACGGTAATAGGTTGAAGGTGATCCTGGCTGTATTTCTCCTGGGTTTTGCCATTCTGAGTTTGAACTTTGTACCACTGTGAGTCAACACAGACACAGCCAACAAAACCCAAGCTTGGGTATAGCTCCTGACATTTTACCGTGTTGAATTAACTAGCAAGGCTTTTTGTGGTAAATCATTACATAGTCAACAGAGAGGTGAGGTTAGAGCAAGATTTGAGCACTGATTGGGTTGTACTATGGCTGGGAGCTCCGTCTCTCATGGACACTCGATGCATACTGGCACTCAGTTCTCCCGTTTACAAAGCCATTATGTCCAAGGATGACAAGCTTCTTATTTTAATTCACTTCAGTGATCTTAGATTTTATTACACAGTTAACCTAAATTCCAGGACAATAATTATGAAGATTAGATCATTGTTATAGCACATTAGAATATTTAAGATAAAAAAAAAAGAGTCAAATTGAACCATGCGGGGGAAAAGTCAAGCAATCAGCAGCGCGAGTAAAATTAATCCTTTGGGGACTCCGAATGACAAAAATTGATGGAAATTGAGTTGTTGGTGAAATATTTCAGTCTAGAGCTCACAGACCAACAAACTGCTGTCTCATCCCAACATGGTCAGAAACAGGAAAAGATAGTACAGTATGTAAGTAAGCTTAAAATGTCCCCATTCATCCCAAATAGCATTTCATTAATTCAAGTATCAGGCAAATAAATATAGCAACATGCCTGTACGCATGGAGCACCAGCAACTAAAGTGATATTCAGAGAGTAATGTTGAGCATTGCTCGACATCATCGCCGATGTTATTCATTATTCTGTGAAACGGGAAAAGAATTGAAGTTCACTCATTTACTCATGGACGCAAGGCTGTCAGTTCTGATATAGCAGAATGTGAGCATAAATGGTGTACTTCTCTCCTCAGCTGAGAAGCAGCATTAGTTAGCTTAGATGCAACACTGTGTTTTCATGGGCACTTATCAGGCACCAGACCCGCCGTTAATATCACTACTAATACTACTACTACCTCTTGGGGGTGTTCAACATATGTTACAGAGCTCAGAGTCTTGCCTAGTATATCATGATTTGCTTAAAGGCAAAACAAACCTTTGGAAATGAGCTGATTTGGCCCATAACAAAAATAAATGTATTCACTAAAAATTGTTGCCTGTAACATCAGAAAACAAAAAGGTTCTCTGCAGATATGAGACCAGTACAAAACAATGATGTAGTGTATCGGTTCCTCTTTATACATTCTATTTGCATATGCTCTGCAGTGCAAGGACACATAACATAACAAAATTATCACTTTTTTATCAGAATCAGTATGATTTTATTGATACCAGAGGGACGTTCTTTTTTTTCTCAGAGTAGATGATTAACAATGTGATAACAAATAGCAAATAACAACAGAGGGAAATTTGATTTTTAAAAAAACTGCAAAGAGGCACTCACCATCCCATTCGCAACCCTCACATAATCAACCTCTTTTGACACAAGAGGTTTTAAAGGAGCATTTTACCTTGGTTATGAGTAGAGGTTCTCGGTGCTCCAATCCTCCTCTGAGTGTAAATCCCCATGGGGCTCCTCCTGAAAGAAATACATCCACAAGCCTCGGGCCCTCGCCATCTCTGCCCCTTGTATCCAGGTCCCCTGATTTCTGCATCACATGCCAACGTCTCTCTATCTCTGTAGAAAGTAGATCATTTGTATATCCCTCAGTGTTCATGGTGCTGTGTAGAAACGAAAGACAAAGCATGAAAGACAGAAAGTAATAAGCACTTAAAATGATTCAACAATGACAATGCTGACCAAAAGGGATCAAAAAAGTCAATTCTGTTCCCAGTCTGCCATTAGTAAAACACTACACACTGAATATATGAGCATGTTCTGTTCCATTGGTACAATATTTAACCTATCAAACCCCGTTAAAATGTATCAAAACAGCCTTGTAAGAACACAAGGATAATATTATCCTTATTTCACTCAATTTAAGATATGATGACGCCTTAATTGATCACTCTCAAAGCTCAGCACCGTTGGACCACATTATTATAACGCTTATCTTTTAAGCCTTCCTAAACCTGAGCATGACCTGAAAAGATTATACAGTTACAATTGATACACATGAATATAGCTGAGTGGGCATCTACCAGTGTTTTGTTTCAATTCCCTCATTTAAAAAGAACAATTAAACTGTCTACAATATCTGCTTTAAAAAAATAGTGCTAATACAGTAAATTCATGTCCGATATGGCAACATCATTTCATCAAACAATACCTAACACATCTAACATAAAATATGTACTCACGACTGGAGACTGGAACAATATAACTGAGTGCAACTTTGTTTTGGCAATAAATCTATATACCATTGTAGGATGTTACTGAATTGGGATGCCTGCTGCCAGTTGGATTGATTTTTTTCAAGTATGATAACATTTATTTGGTCTCAAAGCAAAAACACGTATACTTTTTTATAATATTTTGAGCAATATGAAATAAATATCTTTAAATGAAAATGCATATTAAGGCTTTTCGAAATATTTCAGTGGTTTTGAACTCCCAGCTTTAAGTTTATTTTTGGAATGTGTTATAAAAGCCTAAAGCAAATGTGATTCAAATGTTTACCATAACCGACTGGACGGCATGAGAATGAACTTTCTCTTCATTTGAAAGAAACTTATCTTAAAGACGAAAGGATAGTAATTAGCAAAAAAAAAAAAAGAAAACTCCGGTCGTCATGAAAGCAATGTTGTCCACATGGCATTCAAATATATTGTGTGATTAATAGAGGAAATCAATAACGCTGTACGGACACCTGTTGTCATTGTCCAAACATGTTGACTTCAATTGAATGATCATATGTGTGAGAATAAACTCACTATCGACGTCGTGCAGCACAATGGAAACCATTTTCGCCTGTACTAACAAATAAGCCAAACCAAGCTGAGTGTAACAGGCTTGCTAAATTTCAACAGGTGCCCGACTATGTGTGAAACAATTATTGTATCCTGATAGGAACTACAGTTCTTGGCTCTGCGACGTTCGTGGCTTTCTGTTATAAAACTATTTCTTAAGCGGCTGGCCTTACCTGGGAATTCAACTTCTGGATAAACCGATGAACAAGGACGCCTCGTCGGTGTGGAAAGCAGCTATTTCCCAGGTTTACGTTGGACATAGCTCATTTTTGTACCCTTTTTATCCTCAAATTACCAATTTCTTAGGATTTCGCTATCTCGGCGAGTTGTTCCGTCAATGAAACTAAACGTTTCACTGTTTATAACGCAGCACATTAGTCGGTATCCCACTTCATGTTCCAAAACGCGCACGACACACTGACACACTCAAGATAGTTTAAATTAGCTTAGCTAAGCTAGCTTCATCCATGCACAACAGGGATAACAAGTGTAAAGAAAACATAGCGCAAGTCCGCCATCTACCGTTATATATATATATATATATATAATATAACTTTGTTGTTCTTTAAGCCTAGCAATATAAATTAAAATACAACTTTACTGCATTTAAATATTCATGGTTGGGTAAGATATAACAAACCACAATAACTCACCATGCAGCTAGCTAACTATTAATTTAGTCAAGCTAATAACAATTAGCTGGGAGCGCGTGCGTTTCCATGACAACCCGTGGGGTTCAAGGGGTACACAGAAGGGACAAATTTAGTCGAAGGCGGAAGTTTTTAAAGCTACGTCATCACTAAGCGCCGAGATTATTCGAGTCGAGTTAGCTGATTTCTCTCAAATAAAACGGTATAATTCAGCATTAGAGACAGTAAATAAATTCTTGTAAGTTTATTTATAATAGATTTACACTATGTTTAAGAGATGGGGAACCTGGCTTGGTATAAAAGAAGAAAATGGCCAAGATAAACAACCAGACGAGCCTGTTGTTAACGAAAGCCAGAATCCGGATATAGACAAGCCCTGTGGTTTGCAAGAAGATACGCAACTGCCTGAACGTCACCAAAACGTTTTCTTCAGTGGTAGGTCTATTAAAATGTCGTAACTGGACGGTAAACATTGTAGTGCTAGTAGTTGGATCGGTGGACTATTTCTCTATTGAAGTCGTTTTGTTTTGCTGCCGCTGTGGGACCCGTATATGCGCCATTAATGTCTGTTTTGCTTTACTTTTTACAGATTACATGTATAATTTCGCCAGCAATGCATCAAAGAAACTGTCTGATTCCGTTGTTGAAACCGCACAAACGATCAAGAAAAGTGTGGGGGAAGGGAAGATAAATGGAATTATTGATAAGGTACCTCCTGATTCAAATGTTTTCTCTGCTTTCTGTTGACAAAAACAAGTTTGGTCGATTAAGCAATACGTTTTCTACCCTCAGACCATTTTAGGTGATTTCCAGAAAGAACAACAAAAATTTGTTAAGGAGAAGAAATCTAGAAAGTCTGGTAAGTATTGAGTTATATGTTTAATTACATATTTAGTATATATACATGATATGTTCTGTATTATAGCTTAGTGACTACATGCTCGGTTTCATCGTTCTTAGGTGCAGCTGTTCCACCATGGGTTGGTTTTAATGAAGAGGAGACTGTACAGCAACAGATCTTAGCCCTGTCAGCCGTGAGAGCTTCTAAATTGTTTCTTTTTTAAGGAAAAATAAAATGAATTGATATAATTTCAGGAAACCTGTAACACTAGTTTGTTTTTGTTAATGGCCAGGACAAAAGAAATTTTTTACGAGACCCTCCTGCTGGGGTGCAGTTTAATTTTGACTGTGAGCAAATGTATCCCGTCGCCATGGTGATGTTGGAAGAAGATGAGCTCCTAAGGAAGATGCGATTCCATCTGGTCCCCAAAGAGTGAGTGTTTTTTCACTAACATTGTACCGTGTTTTCAGATTCATTTTTTTTTACAAAAGTATTTACTACCACATATATATTTCCATTTTAGGGTAAAAGAGGAAGCATTCTGGAAGAATTATTTCTACCGCGTGTCCTTAATAAAACAGTCGGCTCAGCTCACAGCTCTAGTAGCACAGCAGGCTGCTGTGCAGAGAGATGTGGACAAAAGTGGAGCCAGTCCTGGGGCTGTTCATCAGAGAGGTAAAACTGTAAACTATGTATATCTAATATTTTAAATTTACTCTGGTTACTCTGGCATACAAAATATGCGTGGAACAAGTGCTCACATCCTCTAAGTAAAAGTAGTAGTAATTGAATGTGTACTGACATGTTGAATGTACACATGTATATGTGTGTATAAAAGCAATAGTCTAATCAATGCAATACTACCGGTATATAAATGCTCTGTTAATTGAAATACAGGAATAAGTATAAGAAAGGATGATGAGCAGATCCCTACCAGCCCACCTGCTGCTGAGTTTGTGAGCGACGCTTTTGACTCATGCAAAATAAATGAGGATGACCTACGCAAAGAAATGGAACAGCTGGTTCTGGACAAGAGAGAAAATCCAGACTCGCAGCAGAGTGAGACCTTTTGGTATCCCAGTATATAACTGACATTATATATTCAGTATATCTGTCCATCTGCAAGGATTTTTCCAGGAGTGTATCTTGTAAAGTATACATGCCAGTACGTATTTCCAGACTTTACACATATATTAACCATTGAGCTGTGTTGAAATGACAAGTTAAAAGAAGACTGGTGGACCATATTAAACATGCTGAAATCAATTGGGTTAAGTGGCAATGGGTTAGGAACATGATTGGTTGTGACAAGAACGTCCCAGAGAGGCTGTGTATTTCTGAAGAAGCGTTGGGTGGGGGTTCACCACCCTGAAAGACTGCTCTGGAATATAGTTTGATCATCAGCTCAGGAACTTTGCAATAGTTCCACCAATGAATCTTTAAACAAACGAAAAATGAAATTGTACATAAACCAGAAATGCAGCTGCCTTCACTTATTTTGAGCTCGTTTAAGATGGACTGAGGAGGAAAACTGTCCTTTGGTTGGAAGAGTCCAAAAGGAAATTCCTTTTTGAATTGATGGAATGCACATCCTCTGGGCTAAAGAGGAGAGGGACCATCAGGCTCTTTTTCAGTACACATAAAAAAAAAAAAAAACAGCATCCATGAAGGTGTGGGATGGCGTTAGTGCACATGACATAACTCTCTCGTAAAAGAGTGTGAAACTGGCCAGCTTGTAGTCCTGACAGGACAGACACAGAATTTTCTTTTGTTCATTGTGAAATGTTAAATATAACAAAGATGCAGAACAATATGCACCACTGTACTCTTATATTCACCAAAGGAATGGAGCTTCTTCAATAACTGGATTGTCATAGAAGTTAGACTCTTTAGTCAGAGAACAGTCAGTGATTTGATGTTGGTTTTTTTCAGAGGAGAATGCCGACTGGGAGCGAGAGCTGCAGGAAGAACTTCAGGAGTACGATGTATTGGATGCTAATGAAAACCAAGATGACAACTGGGACAAGGAGATTGAAGAGATGCTAAAGGAGGACAGTTAGGAAACATCTCCACCCTTTACTGTTTGAAGGTCAGAGACGGCGTGCGGCGAAAGATTCTGGACTCCCTATGGAATGAGCAATTTCCAGGTTGATTCTTTAAGAACTCTGAAGACTGAGAAACATGTGTTATCATTCATTTCAGTAGACTGTCTATGGGCTAACTAGACTCATGGTTATATATTTACAACAGTCATCTGCAATTAAAAGCACACCTGCAACTCAAGTTCACAAGTAACAGGAAATCAAGTGAAACCATCCAACATTTGCTGAATATGGAAAATACTGAAATCGTGAGTGCTAATAATGTGTTTAAGCTGGAGCTGAAAGGTAGAACAAGCTAATCAAGTCAGCGGTGTTTGTATTCAGCAATTTTGCTTACAGCTGCCTTCAGCTATTGATTAAGCCACTGGCAGTATAAGCATTCATAAGTGAACATGATTGAGTAAGAGTGCATTTTATGTCTTTAAACCTGATTATATCTGTTGGTAAGACCTGGGACTTTTTATGAAAAGTAAAATGGCTTAGTTTTTAGTCAGAGACACCATTATGATTATTTGGAGTTCAACTTAATTAACCGTCTGTGGCCTTGCTGACCAAATTCTGAGAAGGAACTGAATTGAAATCAGCTGTTTGTGACAGTTCAGCCTCCTCCGTGACATGAGAGGACTCTTTATTGTTGAACTAACGCCACCTCCTCCGATCCACCTCAGAAGCTGTAAATGACACCGTTTATAATAAAATCAGCAATGTAATACCCTGCCTGCACTTCTTCAGTCACCTGCGCACAGTAGAGAACACCACAGATCCTATTAGTCACACTTGTGAATTATAATATAGAGTAACACAATACATTTTGCACTATGATTATTTGAAGTCTTATAAAAGTGATGGAAGGAAGATTCAATATTTAAATATGTCAATCAATGGTGATGCAAAGCAGAAGGAAGGAGAACATGGAAAATTAAAAGGAATTGCAACCTTGCACGTCAAAACAGAAGGGGTGTATTTTACGTTTATACGGTGTCTTATATGTTTAATGCATCTGAGTCAGTGTGACAGGATTTCTTTCAGCATTCGCTCATTTAAGAGAAATCTTTATAGCTTGATGCTGCTCATGATGCTATTCCCATTTTATGCATGATTTTTCAGTCACTAGCAACAGGCGGCTTGATGTGCTGTATAGTGTGCATTTTCTTATTTTGTTGTGTATAAATCTCTATGAATTAGGGGCACACAGGTGAAAGGATTTTTAAAGTTCACAGTGTCGTCTTACATCAAATATTCTGGCAGCTCCTCAGTTTCAGATCGGCATCCGATATCGGTTTTGAATAAATCAACACGGAAGATATGCAAAGAGATTAAATATAACATAACAATATACTCCCATTGTATTCCTCCCCATAGTACATCTCTGCTCCTTACCTAGAACTGCATTTAACCTGTATGATGAAGACATGCTGCCGCCAAACAGCAGCAGAAGTTTCTCAGAGAACAAATGAGCCTTAAAAGGGGGACGACTGCACTCCATCAGGTGGTGATGAAATGATGCTTTGTGCGATGATACAAGAGTATTTCATTGTTTGCTAGCATGTTCTCCATAATAACTTTAATAAACATAAAAAAAAACCAATATCCATAAATTCAGTACATTTATCTGGCACGCCTCAGTGGCGTACCCATTGAATGAAACTCAAGGCATTCATCCTCCAATCAGAAGCCAGAACAGAGCGATAGCCTGGAAACTGAGACAACCCCGTTTAAGGACCATGTTTTCTGTCTTCTCTTAAGACTGCAGTGGTGTATTACTACATACTAGTACAGGTACAGTATTCCATATAGTATAAGATGAAATATAACTCTTTGTTTTTTTTAATGCAATACTTCACCATGAGTCCTTGCAACACAGATCGGACACATTTGAATTTTAGTTAATGAAGATGATTAAGATCACAGAATCGAGTGATCAGTCCCCCCCCCCCCCCCCCCCCCCCCATGGTAACAAGGCAACAAGGTAACATCGTCACGATGAACAACTCGTCGGCAGTGGGAAATACCCAACCAGTGCTATATCGTTTGTCTCAGAGAGAAGTGGACAATAAAGGCAGCGTTGTGGAACACACTGTGTGTGTATGTGTGTGTGTGTGTGTGTGTGTGCGCTCAAAAGTGGAGTTATCAGCGACACGGCAGAATATCTGGCAGACGAAGCAGCGTTTGGCAGGTTGACGATGATGAAGGTCATGTTTATGTCAGCCCAATTTCCTCCAGCACACTGCGTGGAGTCTCTGCATCCTGTGGAGAGAAGAACCCCAGCCTCATGCAAGTGTTTGCTGAGCTAAACACACGCATGACAGCAGATTACAGACCCACACACACACAAACACATGCATGCATGCACAAAGACATAGCTTTCTATTTTTCAATAAACCATTTTCATGCCAGAAAACTACAGGTGTGAGTAACACTACTGATGGCCCCATGAAACAGTGTAAATGATTATCTGTATATCAAAATCAGCTTTAGCCAGTGGCCACCCCAGAAGAGAGTGCATGTGAGCATGCACAATACCAGAGAGCTGGAATTGGGTCACCGAAATGGAATGCAGCCATCAATAATGCCACGCTGGCTCCATGGTTTGTACTAATTATTTGATATGTGTTTATTTTTACACTCAAGCTGTGACCGTGCTAATGTAACCCAACCCCTAAAGCACGAGGGCCAGCGTCTTCTGGCAAAAGCAATGAGAAACACTTACTTTGGCATCCTAAAACGAGGTTCAGCAGAAAGCAGAAAGAGGAGCGTCGTCAGAGCAGTGAGACTGGCTTTGTGTTCAGAGGCAAACAAATACAGCACAGGGACTCCTTGTGAAAGTTCATGCTCAGTGACAAACAGCATTATTCACTCTCCCCTGAATAACATGACCACACTGAGCATTTTCCTCATAGAAAGCCATAGAATGGAACAATTCCTCAGCTTCCTTTTCCTTTTGACATGGAAAATGGAATCTGAAATTTCCACCCTCGCTGTGACGTCCCAGCAAAAAGGATGCTGCGTAAAATACACTTTATTATTTGGCATAATCTTCGCCTGCAGAACAAATGAATTTCAGTGAAGAGGTTGAAGTCAGAAGAGAAAGAAAGAAAGACTCCAGCTTGGTGAACTGGCAAAGAATTATGTACAATTAAATTTATTTAAATCTGACACGACATTAATAAAATATCTATTTATCATTATACTCTATATTTCTTTGTAGGCTACAGATGAACATTGACAGAAAATATTAAACAGTATTTAGTGATCATTTATAATACACGTAAAGAATATAAAGCATGTTTAAATGTGTAATGAGTCTAAAACAAATATTAACGTTGTGTCACTAACACCACTTACCTTTAGGACAGACTGCATTGTGTTTAATTAGGAAATAGAGAAGATCCAAAACTAGCCTCTATGTAAAATATAATTTTATATCTATTAGGTTTTCTTGAGGTAGGGCAGAACTAGGGTTTGATATTTCTTTTTTTTTTTTTTATCATTCAGAATACATAAAGCTACAACTCCTAAATTGACAGTGAAGGAAAATACCTGTAGGATTCAAATACATTGATGTGATAATGTAAAAATAAAATTACCTGACAAATCAGAGACATTATAAAGGGACAGGACGCATGATGTAATGGGATTTCAATCCCAAATCAACATGAATGAAGGCAACAGGAGCTGCACACGTAAACAACACAGCCAGACACATTTGTGCGACACAGAGAGCAGACTTCTTCCACACACTCCGAGTGGCACAAACAGATTGAAGACATGTGAGCAGACTTACACCAGTGGTTTTCCATCATTTGCCATCTTGGTCAAATTATTAACGGATTTCCATTTTGACCAATAATTGCAACTGGGATGACTATTGACCTCAGAAACAGGTAAAAAGAAATTAACACTACAAAATATAGTTTAATTAGAAAACCTCTCGTCCACGTTAAGAGGGGCAACTAATCTATTTAATTAAATATGTTATGAGAGAACCGTTTAATTCCAACCATTGATATGCTGCATATCAGATTCTCTGTTAAAGTTACTGTCCTCTACGACCAGCTATTAAAAGCTAAAATAAAATACTACCAAACAGCATAACTTTGGATCATGATGGCACATGATGCAAACCAATTAAACTTTGTATTCAACTGGTGCAACAAACCCAATAAGTGGAGGAATGACAGACATGGAACATTATATCACCAATGAATTATATATGACATCGATAAATATATTGATGATGGCAAACTTCAGGTTAAATGCCTAAAGCATCCCAATTATTTTTTATCACTGTAGTTTGGAATTTCCTTTTAATATTGTGACAATACTGTTTCATGACTGTCATGTATGGAACTGAATATTGAGCTGAGAGTAGTGACCCCCCCCCCCCCCCCCCCCCCCAAGTCCAATGACAGGGGACAGAGAGAAGGATGGCAGGCACTGAGGAGCTCAGCATGCAGGGTGGATAGCAGCAGCAGCAGCAGCAGCGATGGCAGCCAGTCAGTACACAGGGACATTAAAGTACTCATGACGGGGCTGCAGAAGAGAAACGCACACATTTTAGAAAACAAGACAGCACCGAGTCATAACAGCCCCCCCCCATACATGGCAGGACGGTGCAGGAGGCAGTTCACCAGGGCGGGGTATCACATAAGACCAACTCTTTTCACCATTTCAACTCTGAAAGGAATCAATAATTGAGACGGGAAATAAGTTCACTCACTTCCTAGTGAAGAATTAGATAAGACATATGGCAGAAGCTGCTTCACTTAGTCCAGCTCATTTAGTCTACTGTCCAGGAAGAGGGGGAACTATTAACCAGTGCGTGTGTGTGTGTGCTTTATCTTTGTTGAGCATAATTTATATTCATATTCTGCACATCTTTGGGAAAATATATCCACAAGTGTTTCTTACATGAAAGACAGAGTTATTTGTCATTCCTCTGAAAAGTTAAGTCAACACGGTTTCGTTTTCACTGCTTGTTTGGTTTAGCTGAGGACCCGCAATTTAAGTCAACTTTCCCCTCTACTGAAATAATAATAATAATAATAATAATACAGAAAAATCATGATAAGGTGTAAAGAGATTAAGGCAGTTCACTTAAAAAAAACACATGAATTTCTGCCTGTAGATTCTAATTCGTGACAAAAGACCAGGGTCAAGAAGGCGGAACTCAGGCTGAGCTACAGACACACTAGCACGCTGAGTCTAGTCACAACTAGAAGGTTCTAGTGGTGTGGAGGGCGTACATCTACAGACACAGGGTAATCACCTCAGCCGGGCCTAATTCTGGAAAAGACCAGAGGACTCAGAGACCATATTTGGGACCATCACACCTGTGAGGATAACAGATTCGTAAGGACAGAACTACGGAGACCAAAGCACCGCTGGTCAACTTGGGTCAAGTTAAAGTAACTCTAGAACCTACAGCATCTTCAATATGTGCTCGGGGAGCAGGAGGTTAACTGTGCGCCGGCATAATGACGACGTCGATGCTCACGTTATCTCTATCTCGCACGGAGGGTTGAGCTGAGCGCGAGGTCTTCAGAGGCATCATTATTCTAAAAGACGATCTGCTTACTGGCACCAAAGCCACGGCCAGCTACTCAGAAATGTTTCATTAAAAGCTTATTAAAATAACTTTGGCCAAATCTCCTGTGGCATGTTTTCCATCTAATCATGGAACTATGCACTTACCAAAGCCTCATTCCAAACGAGCCCCCCCCCCCCCCCAATCCTATGCTGCAGCATTGTTTCCACTCATAAACCACACTCAGATGCTCTAAAAACAATGGGCTCTTTTTAAAAATATCAAAGTTATTTAATATCACTAATGCGAGCATTATCATTCAGTGCCGTTAGTAAGACTGGCTAGTCTTCACACAGGCAGCATAGCTCTTATATTCATGCGTGATGATAGTTCATCTGGATTTGAAGTTGTGTTTTTTTAAAATATTTTAGCAATATTACAATTAATGGTCCACGGTGTAGATTTTAGTGGCCGCTCAGAGAGAACATCCCTCGTCTAAACCCTCCCATTTCAAGAAGGTAGGAGAACCTACGGTTCCGTCAGGTACCGCAGAAACACTGAAACGTAAAAACCTGGTGGCTCGAGTTAGGGTTAGATAGGTAGACGTGAATCACTAACCCTGAGGGCAAAAACACACATGGTTACACACTAATGAAAATATAATTACAGATATTTCACTTTTTATGAGAACAAATTGCCCTAAATCCCACACACCGGACCATTAAGTGCAACTTTTTTAAATCTGGAGTATAATCCATGAAGAACAAAATTTTAATAATAAACATGAAACTGCTAAATCCGAAATGTAAAATCAATAGTTTCACCCAAATCGCGAGAGTTTGATTATACTGCCTGTTAGTGAAAGTGATTGTGGTCAGACATGTTGTCAACACCGAGTTCATGCCTGATGTGACCCTTGCTGTTGCATCATGTATTGCACACAGAGCTTTGAGTTATAGCGAGAGGAGTACATGCAGAACTAACCCACAGCGCGTAGACCTGCAAACCCGCAAACCCATGCTGCACCGGTCTAGTAGTTACCAAGTGCCTGGACGGAGGCACGGATGGACTTTAGGTCCATTACAAGACCTCCTCATTTGGCAAACTCCCCCAGTCTTCACTCTGGCTCTACAAATACAGAATTGAGCTGGTCAGAGACTTTCTCAAAGCTTCCTCTTGGGGTGAATGTGGATTGGCACCATCAACGTTTGGACCTCTTTTCTTCAAAAGGGAGCTATATTAACTTCAATGTTTAAAAACGGCTACTTGTTCCACCACTGCATGCAATAAAAGGAAGAGGAGGGATCTGAATAATACGGCTACTCCATGGTCCTGCTGACTGGAAAGTAATGAACTGCTTCCCAGTTTTGTCCTCGGGGATTCTGGGCCTGCATGAAAGGCAGCTGCATAACAGCAAATTATAATGGACCTTATTTGGGTTTCCTTATAGGCTTCTCAACTTTATTGCTCATTTCTCACACTCAGCCACTTTTGTGTTCAGTCGTCAAATTCTGAGGTCGTTTGTGAACTTAGGTGTGCTCGTGTTTTATCATGACATATAGTATGTCCTCTGATCCTCCTCTATGGAAAGCAGTAAAGCACAAATCACAATATTATAAAGTGAAACATGAGGAAAAAGATGGAGATCCTTTTTTTTTACACCAATACATTACAGGCAAATGAACAGTTTTATGCTCAAGCGTGAAATGGAATCTAGTAAGCCCTGAGGCGTAGTTTCTGTAAAATGACACGATGATAAATGAACCCGAGCTGCAGTGGAAATAATGACTCGATGTTTTATTGGCTATGATGCAGCAGGAAATAGGAATGCACCGACACACAAAGTCTTATTACCATCAGTTTTTTTTTCTAAGCTGAATCTACCATTGAGAGTTTATGAACATTTGCTTCCCATTTTTCTATTCATGTTCTGCATCATTTATTACATGTGTTGCTACTATGAATGTAAATAAATGATTTTTTTTCTTTACACATCTATTAAATTATTGGTTTTCTTTAGTCTGCATCACCATTATCAATGAATGAGATGAATGAATTTCAACGGCCGTGAGGCCCTTGTGTCCTGAAGCGACACGCCGGCTGTGGGGCTTGTTGCTGCACTGCTGTATAAGCTGTTTTGCAAGCAACATGATATTAGTGACTCTGGTTTTGCTACTGTAATTATGCTCCGTGTACAAAACGCTGATCTAGACCAGAAATACTTGTGTGGTCTCAGCAGTTTAGACAATGGCTCTTTGTTATTGAGCTGAAACCTAAGCTCGCCTCACGCCAATGATCGAGGAGAGGACTGTAAAAAGTGTGCAATATGAATAATTTCATTGTGCAGAATGATTTTAAACACTTTCATTTTCAAATTCCCCACTGAATAAAGACTAAAATTATGCGGTCTATTTTGATACTATTGTCTTTTTCCATGTATAATGCTGCTGACAAGGACTGACTGGTTAGTGCCAGGGATTGAAGTTACATGAAAGATATCAGAATGAAAAAATTAAAAACCACACACACTAGCAACTTCAACATTTACAGTGTGTTCTCAACACGTAAAATGCTGCCATTGCTGGTGTGCTGTTTCTACAGATACGTCTACCGCTATTGATCGAACACTACAGCTAGGGTTATTTTGGTTTGTACAAACTTTTACCTGCAAACAGGCCCATCTGAAAGTCTATATTCTGAAAATCACAATGGTTGAGAATATCCAGGAAAAGAGAGAGAGAGAGAGAGAAATATCAGCGTCAAGCAGTAAGTGGATGACAGTAAAGCACAGCGATGAGAAGGAAGAAGGTCTATATATATACGAAAAAAGCAGCATAAATCAAGAGAACCACAGTAAAATCACACAGGTCAATAAATAAAACAAGTTAAAGTAGGATGTGGGTTTGGTCATCAAGACTCAAACGCTGAGAAGTGTGCAGGAAAGGAACACAAGACTCCGCAGGTGGAGGGTAGCACGACCTAGCTGTAAGCACGAAGGCTTCTTTGAGTCCCTTTCAAACATTCTTTCTGACTTGAACTGAGTATATTTAATGTAGAGTGAGTTTGGATGCAAGTTGCTTTGATGCATACCTCGCATAATGTTCACGACTGCACTCACTGAAAGTTTGGGTGGATGCACAATTAAATAATCTTTAGAGAGAGAGAGGTGTAGCCTCTCTCTCTGCTTTAACTTTGAGAAAACATTCAATTCAACGGAAATATTTTTTTTCTTACATAAAAGAAAGACATATTTGATGCCATTTATGGTCTCCAAGTGGTTTTCATTTCTGTACTGGATTCACATGTCATTAACCTGATGCAGAGTCATGATTATTATTATTTATTTATTTTAAATCGGCAGTTATCCATTATTGCTATTTTATCTAAATGATGTCATCTTTACAGTAGACGTATGAAATCTGGAAGCAACCGTTAACACTGGCGACCATGGATGTCACAAAATACAGTTAGGACTGAAATCCTTTTAAATTCAAGTGATTGTTGAAAATGTAAAACATTCTATTTACCGGTAATCTGAATTTCTGAAAAATGCGATGTGAAGAATACAGAAATTTATATGGTGACGATGGAAAGTAAAGGTCGGATAATAATGAAGTAGTGGCAATACTACCAAACTCATTCATGCTTGCACATTTCAGGAGGCGTCTTACCTCCTGCAGTAAGTCGGCCTGCTCGATGGCCTTCAAGACGTTCTTTTTGGATGTTTCCTGAGCTTCCCCACCCAGCAAGAATTCATCCAAAATGAAGTACGCCTTCTCAAAGTTGAATATGATATCCAGCTCACAAACCTATTTTTTTGGAAATAAAAAAAAAAAGAAATTTTACAAATAAGGAAAGAACATTGCTAAATGTTCAGGAAATGTCCGATGCATAATTAACCAACGCACGACATACAAAACAAAAAAAAAACGTACACTGCCAAAGTATTTATCCAGCAGTTCCACATATCTGTGGATGATCTCCAGTGTGATGAGCTCATTGTCCTGGTCCTCTATAGCGCAGCAGAAGTACAGGCTGGCGTACCTGCAACAGGGAACAACCAGCCAATGTTATTGCAGTAGTGTTGAGCAAACACTGAGGAATCGCCGTTTACTGCATGCGAGGGGATTCAACTAAAAGCTAGAAGCATGCAGGATGGAGGAGACTGCGGGAGTTGAGCCTGATTCTGCCGTGGTTCTTTATCCCTGGCAATCCCCCCTGAGGCCGGGGTAATAAAGGAGCTGGCCGGTTGATCCCTCACGGCCAGCAGGGCAGGAGGGCACAACGGACGAGGTCGTAGATGCTCAAAAGAGGGCAAGAACTTGTTAGATTCACTTTATTTGATGTTTCCATTATATTATTGAACCGATCCATTCCATCACTGCCTGGTGTGTGTAAGTGAATGCGAGGCACAGCCAAGCTCAGCGGACACAAAGGGTTCAGTTCAGCTGTTGGCCGTCTGCGGTACAGACAAACGACACAACACTTTCACTGTGGCTGCCTCGAATGGCGACGGGACACGAAGAGTCTCTGTAGAGACTGTTCCTGATATAATTAGTTGACTCTCAGATGTTTGGTGGCAAATGCAGAATGATCTTTATGTTTTTACGGGTAATACTTTCTGCTCTGTACTATAGACTTTGTAGATATATTTGAAGGGATGCATATTTTCACCCTCTGGTTCTGACAGTCAGGTGGATCGTAGTAAACATTTGTGGACTTGGATTTCTAGAACCTTCCTTTATAGGGAAAGGCTTCATGCCTTCATGCAAATTAGTGCAGAGCTGCACAATTCATCAAACAATCAACTCTGACAATCTATTAATAATTGTGGTCTCGTTTAAAGGCCTAAGCAACCATTTTCTGCTGCCAGCTTCTAAACTGTGAGTATTATCAGACTTCCTGGTCGTGCATGTTAACACATAAAACACTCGAAGCTGTTGGAAATGATCAGTGTAAATCAATCACGAGGACATTTGTTTCAGGCAACACACACAGACAATAGACAGACTGCATGCTGGACTAAACACTCCTGGGAGTTGCACATGCAAGCGATTTTACAACAATGTTTCGTTTCTGCACGCAGGATGTACGTATGTTGAAACAGAAGTTGCATTGCTCCTTCAACAACTGTGTGCTCCAGATCTTGTTTTCCAGATTCCTATCCTATTTCAACTCTAACAGTCTTTATTACATGAGAAAGCCATTTCCTCCTGCGTGTCCTCGACCTAGAGCTTTGAGGAAGAGCTTCCATCCACAAATTCTACCGGACGCCTTTCTATTTTTCCTTCTTTTAACTAAAGCTAATCTGTCATTAGTCACAAGTCACATTCTCAAATCCATCATTGATCTTGGACCTCTTTCTCTACACCTTCAGCAAAGGTATTGCTCACTTTAGGCACAGACCTATAATAAATATTACTCACGCTTGCTGCATCCAAGGGAAAAAAAAACACAGATAAAAAAAATATATATTTTAGAAACTAGCAGAGTAACACGCTACTTAGACCTGGGAACTAAACAAATATTAGTGGGGTTGAGTAAGGCTGCAGAGTTGCTGACGTGACAGACATTTGTCAGTCCATGCTGGGTCACCAGGACTCACTAACAACCTGCCCGTCTGTCTGTTGGCACAGCAACAGGACACAATAGGCGAATTGAATGCTTGTTCTTGTTATGCAGTGACACGTCATCCTGATTTTCTAACTGAGCTGTGTCTGTGGATGACAGGCTCTAAAGAGTGAAATGCTCTACGTGAGCGTTCACCCAGAAAAGCATTTCCTCATTGAGCAAGTCTCTCACCGACTGGGCCCACCTCTTATACACGATCTTAAGGTCTCGCCACTCCAGGAAGCTGCACATTTTGGGCTTTCGAGCCAAGACGGTCTGCACCAATTCTCTGGTGATCTTCTTTTTCTCTTTGTCAGACAAAGGCACGTACCACTTCTGAAGCCGGAGCTTGCCTTGCCGACTGAACAGGAGCATGAACTGCATCTGCAATGAAAGGAAAGAGAGGACACCCTGAGAGAGGAGAGGGAGGAGCGGCTGGTTTAAGACGAGGGGGACACGAAGCTTTCAAAACACATCATTTTACATGTGAGGCTCAATACAGAGATCAAGAGTTAGATTGGGATAAATATTTATTGTGGAAACTAATTAGTGTGGGAGATGCTGTAACTACTTTTAAATAAACTAATAAAATCTGAGCAGGTTTAGGGGATAACTAATAGGATAGTCCTTAATTTAATGAATAAATACAGGATGTGAGCAGGATAAACCTTCATTTAGTAATAGAATATAGAACATAAATAGTAGTTAAGGGAGTTGTGAAGCTCCGTGTGTGGAGGCTGCTGCCACGCGTCTGGATAAATAACACTATTTGACACGTCTCGTGATTTTATCCACGACGCGAATAACACGAGACATTTATTTATACTAACTAATGACAGTCGGATCTTTACATTTGATCATAACCCACGCAGCTCAGCGCCGCTAACGGCACCATCCCAGCCACGGACGCGCCTGCTCCAACACGTGAAGCGGCTCGTCGGAGCTTCTGTCATCAAAGGTTAAATGAGACTTACCTCGACTCAGCCGGCGTGCGGTGTGAGCGAACGACCCACCCGACGCCGCCCCCAAACAGACGTGGGAAGGCGCGTTAAGCTCCTGATTGGTCAATTGGTTGCTACCGACGCTGCTGGTTGGTCAAAACCTCTTTAGGGCCCCGCCTACCCGGCCCTTTAAATCAAATTAGCAGTGATGATTGGCTTGTTTCTACATCAATCAGACTACCAGCTGATCCCTTTACTTCAGCCGGTTTGCTTCAAATAGGTTTAATTTTTTGTCCTTTATATCCTTTTGTCGATTAAATGAATGAATGAATGAATGATTAAATGAATGAATGAATGAATGAATGAAAAATGTAACTAGAGATCAAGCAGCAACATGATGGACTTAGTCATATTTAGCTATTGCAGCTATTTATGGAGGACATTTGATCACCGAGTTCCTTCCTACTCAAGAAGTCAATAGTTTACTTAGCATTAATTGAAGGAGACTAATCCAAAATCTTTAAAAAAAAAATGTTGTCTGTCAACAAGTCGGTGAAAAAACAATTTCGGAATACTATTATATTTTGGGTAATAAACAGATGATTTTGATATCTTGTCACTAAAGTCATTTCCACTGCTCTAAGTGAAGATGAAGCCATCTGTTAGTTTAATATGGCATACAGTCTGGAAACAAGATAAAAGGTTTCTTCTCATTATTCCCATAGCAATTAACAAATATGGTATTCTCCCTAAATGATGGCATTGGCCACAGGGTGCAGTACAATAAAACAAGCCTAATAGGGTAGTGGCTAATACAGAGTATTAGATAAGGCCATCAGCGGCCAGAGGATTACTGTAATCCTATCCACTAGTGTTGGATATCACACCGACATGGCAATCCACCACAGCAAAAGAGGAAGATGGAGGCCACTGCTTGGTGCACTGCGGTGTCCCTCCTGCTGCTATCTCAGGGTAAGTCAAAGAGCAGTATTATTTATTATTATTATTTAATCATCATGTACTTTGCCTGCCTTAATAGTCAGAAATAAGCTCTCTCTCTTTTTGTTATTGACTAGTTTTTTATGAAGAGAGTGACTCATTGTTTGTAAAACATTATTTCTCTTCAATATCTTTTGTTTTTTTCCTCACTTTAATGTTATTCTTGTTGCATTGACACAGATCATTCAGAATCATCAGAGATATTTATAGTGATTATGACGGATGGATGTTTCATCGTAGTATTTACCTTATAAATGTTTACCCTTTTTAGTGTTATTTTTACTTTCACATTTAATGTCACCGTCTCATTCCATATTTTATGCATCTGCTGTCCAGTCCTGATCGCTGTTCGCGCTCAGGAGGTAAGGACCTTTTCATAAACCACACACAGGACGCTTCAAAACGTGTGATTGTTGACTCAATCTGAGCCAGAGCAACTTTTTCCACGTGATTGTTCAACAGGAGGAGAAGGCTGCTCGTGATGGAGCTGTCCAGGATGATGAGCTGCAGGTGGAGGACCAACAAGTGATCGAGACATGGACTCGGAACACGAGGGCCTGCACCTGTGACTGCGAGTCTGCTGAGTCACCAACACGGAATCCTGCTCTGCCGACCTCGCTGCAGCCGCTGCCTCCCCAAGGTCACTCACTGAAATGCATGCCAGGTAAGGACACATGCTACTGGTTGCTCCATCTGGTATGATGGACGTCACGGCTGAAGATCTCAGGTTCTGTCCACTCTTTAAGCCGAAAGGACTATAGCGACGGTTATCGACAGTGTTCTAGAGATGTCGACGGTTTCGGCTGAAGAAATGAGAAACTGTGATCGAGAGGCCTGGAAGAAGAATTGCTGCTCAATAATCTCATTACCTGTGCAGGTTTGTGATGAGCAGATTAAAGAGCCAAAAACAGGACATGCCCTTCATTTAAAATTATACTGAGCAAAGTAGCACACATCGGGTGACCTAGCTATCGAGTTCCTCCTCATTATCAGGGGGAGACTTTGAAATGTCACATCCTAGAGTGAGCTGGATCACTGGGAGAAGGAAAGCCAGTCAGAACAACTCTAATCCAGAATAAAGGAGGATACGTGTCCGTCGCTTGGATATTATGCTGTACATTATTGTGTGTATAATGTAATACGGTGTGAGTAGTACCGACCAGATTTATTCTTACTAATTAAGCTTGTTTAATGCCACACTAAACCTTCTGTTCTCCACAGAATGCCCGTATCACAGAGCTCTGGGCTTTGAATCTGGATCTGTGACATCAGATCAGATTAGCTGCTCCAATCAGGACCAGTACGCCGGCTGGTACTCTTCCTGGATGCCCAACAAGGCTCGCATTAACAACCAAGGCTTTGGGTAAGACCTAACATCTTAGTTATTCTTTTTATTGCAGTGAGTACCACAAAAATAACAACAACAACATTTTTGGTTAGGTGTGCATGGCTCTCCAAGTTCAATGACCAGCATCAGTGGATCCAGATTGACCTGGAAGAGGTGCGGGTGGTGTCTGGTATCCTCACCCAGGGCCGCTGCGACGCCGATGAGTGGATTACTAAGTACAGTGTCCAGTATCGCACAGAAGAAACCCTCAACTGGATCTATTACAAAGACCAGACGGGAAACAACAGGGTAAGCACGAGCACACAAGCACACTGTACGTCACGGCCGCTCCCACATCCGTCACGAGAAACTGAAACATACCGGACAACAACTGAATATTGAAATGATCAATCTTGTGCAACAATTTCTTAAGAAAGAGGAAACTGTCTGTGATCCTAAATGGTATTATCCATAGCGTGACCTGAGCGATTCAGTGTCATGTGTCACGTTCATAATAATTAGATAATTCATCTTCATTGTTGACTCCGGGTCCCAGTTTGTATGTGACAAAGAAAGAAATGATCTGATGCAGGACCGGGACTGTCAGTTTACTTCATATTTTTTGTTTTATTGCATTTAACCCATCAGGAAAAAATGTATAAATCAGTTTATATGAGGATTCGGGCAAGGCCCGAAATAACTTCATCAAGTTTAAAGGGAAATATAATGAACTACTTTGAGCAATTATGACACCGACAACAAATCATTTCCTGCATTTGTAATTATTGCTGTAAAATTGATTTCCTTTGGCGTTTACGGTCTAATTTATGAAGACAGAGACGATTATAGTTTCATTTTAAGAGCATCATATACGATACTGCTGCTTAGTAAAATACATTGAAACAGATCAAACCAGGAGTCGCAATAACAAAATGATCTTGCGCTTCTTAATTTCTCCTCAGGTGTTCTACGGAAACGCTGACCGCTCCTCCACCGTACAGAACCTGCTGCGCCCACCCATTGTAAGCCGTTACATTCGCCTGCTGCCGCTGGGCTGGCACACCCGCATCGCCATGAGGATGGAGCTGCTCATGTGCATGAATAAATGTACCTGAGCTTTCCTCTCTGCTCCACCTTCACTGCCACTTGCCAAAAGGGTGACGCTGGTCCAGGACTAAAAGATCCATCGACCTTCACCTCTTTAGCACGACTGTCTTTCTTTGGTGACGCTCAAAGTAATCAAGTCAGGCTGGTGTGTTTAACGTCTGAAAGTTTGCATTAATTAACTCGACACCTTCCTCAATGCATACAAGAAATTCTATTTTAAAATGCAATAAAGTTACAAGATTGAATTGCGGATGTCTTTTCTTATTCAGAAACTGCGTTTGCATCAAACACTGTAATTAAAAGGCAAGATTAAGACTCAAATTAAATTTGACTTTGCTTTATTGGAGAGTCACCATTGCACAGGTAAACATGGATAATCTGAAATTGTTAAGCATTTTGTGGGTTTATGTCCTCGTGTAAATAAAAAGCAGATGAACACTGGCGATGCTACTGATCCGCGTCTGCAATAGAAGCATAAACGTAATAGTTGATTTCATTTAAACAGCTGATGAACATCTTTAGAAATAAATACGACCAAACAAGCAGTCCCACATCAGTATTAATATAATACACCGTGTTCCTACAGTGAGGCCTTAGATGCACAATACGACGCAGTCATGTTTGGGCTCAGTGTGTAACTGTGTTCAGTCTTCACACGCTGTCAACATGATTAAAATGAATTTACAGGGTCAGAGCGATATTGCTGAACCACAGACTTTCCAAAGTGCGACATTAAAAAGCTCTGATCTATTTCCGCTCAGCTACTTTCATGGCACTTCATCCGAGACAGAAAACGTTACAGCATAGAGATTCCTCCCAACTGTGGTTTGATGCTGAGATTTCACAGCAGCTTGTCCTAAGTGGCTCAGTCAGAGTGTGTAATCAGTCAGAAATACACAACAAGGTGAATCCCAACCAGAGGGTCATGTAGGCCGGGGTCGTTTCTGCAGCTGCAGGGGATTACATGAAAAGACAGGGAAGAGTTGCTGAGCTAATTTCCAAAACAGAAATAAAATTAAATTAAAAAAGAGTCCACCTTTTGAATGAGCTGTAAAAGCTGAACTGACCGAGTGAAAGAAACACTCAGGATCTTCCCATGAGTTCATTTCATTCCACGCAGACATCCTGGCAAGATGCCCCTGTATCCTGCAATTGTTTTAAAGGTTCAGGTTTTAATTAAAAAATACTTAAAAAATAAAACTTTCCCCAAATTCAAAAAAAACACCTCACCAACACATGGAAGATACAAAAGGTTTTGTCACAGAGTTTCTGAGTTATGGGCCAGAAATCCTTATCTGGGTCAAATCCCACTCACAAATGGAGCTTAAATTCAACTCGTAACCATGGAAATGAAAATCAAAATAATGAAATGAATACATCGCTCCATCTTAAGACTAATATGTTCAACATTTTGTGAAAATGTATTAATCAGTTTTTGAAAAATGAAACAAAACAACTACATAAATGGCACCGCTAAGTGACCTAAACATATTAGAGGACTCACTAAAAGCAATAAACAAGGGATTCAAATAGGTCAAACAATAAAGAGCTAAATATAATGGACATTTAGAAACAATCAGTTGAAATAGTTTGTTAAAAGTAATGGGGAACCGTCTGAAATAGAAATGAATAGACCAGTAATGAAAAAGATATTAGTAATCAATACCTAATTTAAAAATAGCAAGCAAAAATATATCGGAAAATATAGCTAAAACTGCCAGGTGTAAGTGAAAGCAATACAAAACTAAACCGTAATTTACATTTTTATATGAAGTGTTAAATAGTTAAATGAATTAAAGTTAGAGTTAAAGAAGAGGGGCTGGGTTCCTCTGACCTGCTTGTGAGGGAACAGCAGACAGTAGAGGTTCTGAACCGCGGTTCCTGCACACCCAGAATGGCTTTGTGTTCCTCGAGCTGCTGAATATTTTGGATGTATTTGTACATTTAAAAAGGAACCATGTAAAATTGTTGATGAGCAACAGACTTGAGTGGAATTTGACTTGAAACCTTGAATTCTGGTCACGAGAGGTGCCGCATCCTTCAGCACCAGATTCAGACGTCCTCCTTTTATTGGCTATTTAAAGTTTGCAGCAAGGTGTTATTACTGCATCGTGTATATCAGAGTTCCTCATAACATGACGGCCCAAAATATTTCAGAGAATAACTTTAGATCATTACCAAACAGACTGTATGTGAAGCATTTATGTGTGTGGTATTTGAAATGGCTGCGATGTTAAACAGAGTGTTGATTTTTAAATATCTGTCAAAAATATTTGTATGAAAATTATGATTTACACATATTATACATGATTAGTCGGTGCCTTAACGTCGACGCAGTGCTGCATTATCTCCTACAGAGGGCGATCTGAGAGCTCTCTCTGTTTGTGGCACCATAGTGTCTAAGATGGCTGCATTACAAAAACACATAAAAAAGAACACAGAGATTTAAGCTTTACAGATTGTTATTGCCAACTCAAAAATTGCACTACACCTAACTTTCCAGGAGTAAAACTGCTTCCGACTTTTGAGCGTCTGTAACCAGCGTGACATACACGACACGCTTTTGATGAAGAGTTACAATCCTGGGAGAGATGAGCACAACGCAGATTTACTGAAAACATCTTATATCTTAACAGCCAGCAGAATATCACTTCAGAATGTCTTAGATAGTATTAAGGAAATATTACGCAGTAAAATGTACTATATTTCTATATCAATTTGAAACAAAAAAATACTCACACGTAAAATCTACACACACACGTACACGTATATACATACGATTTTAAATATATTTATTTCATAATACAAATTATAATCTGAATAATATACCGCTATATACTAATATATAAAGTCTATCAAACATGGAAGCTTTAAAAAAAAAAAAGGAGCGACAGAAACAGAGGAGTCTGAAATGGATCTTGGAGCTGTGGGCCGATGGAGATCACAGAGCCGTCTCTTTCAGGTCATTGAGGTTTGGCACACGAGACCTGGAGGGGCGCCCAAATCCGTGCCCATTCTGGCCTCCCTTGATGCTCATCTGCTCCGGATAGGGGTTCCCCTCCGGGCGGCCCAGGGCGGACGTGTGCCAGCCGGACTCCAGCTGTCCGGGCAGCGGGTAGGCCGCCTGTCGGCCCTTCAGCTGGGGCGTGCTGACCCCTGAGTGACCCCGGTTTTCTGCGAATCCACCTTGAGCAGAGCCTGGATTAGGCAGCGGCTGGTAGCGCATGTCAGACGGCGCCGTCTGGTTGGAGGATGAAGATGAAAGGTGCAGCAGTTTGCGCAGAGACTTCAGCGGCTGACTCTGAGAGGGGGACGCATTACAGATGAACAGCACATCACTCGCACCATCTGAACGCCACACGCTGGCATGACAACGGTGTTTTGGTGCGAGACTTACCGGAGAGTGTGAATCTGAGAGTTTCTCCGGGGGCCAGTCTTTGTCCCTGTCTCGCTCTTGGTCCCGGTCTCTGCTCTTGTCACGGGTCCTGTGGCGGCTGCCCTGGTGACCAGAGGACCTGGTGGACTTCTGGATGGCTGCATCCACCCCGTCGCTGGGAACCTTTTAGACATTGGGTGCAAATATCACTCAGCCTGGTCAAATTCACAGTCTGAGGTGAAATAAACAACAGGCGCTCACCACATGCTCTATCATGAATTATACAGGCATACATTACTCATGGTTTTACATTTGTTATGAGCATAATAGTGCATCTGAAGGTCATAAAACTAAAAGCCCAGAACATGCATGGACTGACCTGAGGAAGGAAAGAGGCAACTCCTTTTGTTTAGGATCGGTTGCTACATGTTCGGTGACATTTACATTTAATCTGTGACGTTTCTAGCACCTTTACATTTTACAATAGTTCCCTGATTGTGTCGTAAACTGCGTTCCCCACTGAGTGCGACTTTGCCTGCCTGATCCCTCCAGACCAGATTGTGTTTATTTGCGCTCTGTAATCAGCTGTAACTTGCATCTCAGTATCAGAATCGGCTGCCACGTATAAATAGAAATGCGAGAGGAAGAAAGACTCTCAAACACCTGTGTCTCGCCGAACCACTGCTGCCGCCGAGGCATCAGTGAGCCAACGTGTGAGAATGCTGAAGCTTTTATATTTAGCGACTCCTTTGTTTTCCTCCCGCGATCTGTGCTCTGCCGTCAAATAAAGGGCTTAGATACGCTTTGAGGGGCAGAGGAGGAATGGAACGGCTCTGCTGCTGAGCCGTAAAGCGAATGCTCTCGTTCATCCTCAGCTCATGACCAAAGACATGCTGTTAGGGGCTGCGGTCAAAACCGGTTCCCACTGATCAGTCAGAGACGACCAACCAGATTCATCCACAACTGGACAAAAGCAAAGACTAACTGAACAGAATTATCCAATATCAATATTGTTTGAAGACAGGTTTAATATACAGCCACATCTTTAACACCGTTTGACTCAGATGTGGATGGATATGACTGGACTATCTTGAGTGATTTGTGCTTTTCTAATAAAAATGATCAAGGAAAGCCACCGAAACAAGCCCCAAATGAAAAAAATAAAGCATTCTTCATTTATTTTGTTAATACATGCACTGTCAGAATGGTGGTGTGGAGTTAGGAGGTGAGTAAGGATAGTGTAAAACATTGTGTACCATGGAGGAGGACACTACAGGGAGGACTCTCACAGAGGAACTATGCTTTATGTTATTCTTTGGGCTAAACAGAGGGAAAAGACATTTCTTGATGGCAGGAGGCCTTCCATCAGGGACTTGCATCTGCAATATAGAGGGACATGACTGGTGGCAAGGGGAACGTGGTACACAGGACAACAAGAAGAAATGGTTTTATATCTCCGTTACGGTGTCAATGAGCTGTTAAACTCTGAAACGCAGAGGAGGAAAAGTATGCAGACAGACAATAAAGGACACATGTATGAAACACTGCATCCACAGAGGGACTTGCATGCATGTTACCATTTGAGGTTTTTTCTTTTTCTTCTTCATTGCTCTGAAGAAGCCCTGCTTCTCCTTTGCTTTGGACGGCTCCGAGGGGTTCAACACAACAGTATCTGGGCCAGTCCTGAAAGTAAAACCGTGCTGTGCATGATGCCCCAAATAAGAATGTGTGACATCTTCATATACTCCTGATTAAAGCTGACACTTTCTATTAAAGCCACCGGGATAGGTGACCTGCACAGGCACTTAGCACGCCAGAGAAATGTTTATATTGGTGCAATGAGAGTATCTGTGTTGTTGTAAAGGATATTTAAGTTAGAGGCGATGCTATTAAATTAAATTAAAAGGTCTCCTGTTGTGTTAAGATGACGGTAATTACCAGGGGTCAAAAACCAGCTGACGTTTGGAGTGGTTCGTCAAACTCGTGCCGTCCCCCGAGTGACCCGAGGCCCGGCCCGGGCCCCTGCTCTCGTGGAAGGAGTTGTCTGGCCGTGGAGAAGGGACTGTTTTTTGGTGCATGGAGAGAAGAAGAAGTAAGAAAATTCTGTTTCGGTTCTATGCAGCATGTTCAAAAGCTCACCGCATAACTATACAAGCTAACATTGTCTAATGTTGACAAGCGAAAGAAAAGACAGCATCTTCAAATCTTTCCTGTACACCGGAGCTACAGATGAAAGTGTTTTTACAGAATATTATTTAGACGGCCTTGTTGTCTCAGCAGACAACAATTCCCATGTAAATAGCAATCCACCAGGTACAGGAACACATGGGCTTTAAAAAGGAGTTTGTCTTTAGGACCAAATCCCTGCAAAACATACATTTTTACCATCAGCCTCAGCTGTTAGCGTTCAAGTGCTAATTCGTAATGCGTATTGTTTTATAAATCAAAATCCTCCTCGTCAAGCGTTTGGAAAATTCTGAAACTCTTCAACCTCAATTTTTGTCTCGGGCTTCAAAATCGAGTTCTGGAATGTATTTGTAATCAGATTTAAAAAAAAATTGTGACCCTAGTGACATGAAGTGGTGCAACCACAATCATCAGTTACGTGGTGCTAGAAAGTGAAATGACTTCTTGGTGTCCAGAGTTGCGGTGAAAGAAAGAGACTAGATGGAGTGAGTGTGACTAAACCGACCTCTGTAGAAGCTGCCCACCCTCCGAGGCATGGATTCACTGTAAATGTTGCGGTTCTCTTTGGACGAGCCCCCATCTTCTGCCTGCTGGTCGTGATACAGGCCAACCTGAGTCACAACAGAAAACCTAGTCATGCAGGAAAGCCCAACGCCAACAGTTTTCCTGCCTCGCTATCTGACCTGTTTTTTTTTTTTATTCACCCAAAAGTGCAGAATGGAGGAGAGACACCAAGATTAAAGAGAGGTCATCGTGATAAAAACAACATCTTTGGAGGCTGTCAATGTACTCCAGGATCAAACTGAAATGCGCTCTGATGACAAGCCTCACTGTACTATCTTAAGCAGTCACATGAAAAGGAAGCAAAGCAAAGAGAGAAAATGAAGAGGCATTGGATGCAAAGAGACAGCAAAAGAGAGAGAGAGCGAGAGCAGTTCATGACAGCAGCATCCACCCACATCCAGTCTACGGAGAGTGCGGATGTGGGCGGGGAATGGTGGGTGCAGGCAGAATGTCAGACCTCGCTTTTTTGCCGCTGCGTGTGAAAAGATGCGGCGTTGTCCCTTGTGGAGTCCCTTATTGGGGGTCTGCTGTGGGAGACCTCAGTGGGTGCCTGTTCGCTCTGTTAATGGACACATGACGAAGCGTGACGTGAGCTCAGCAGTGCAGCGCACACGCACAGACACACCATGCCAAATGTATATATGCAGTATATATAATAGAATTGTATGTTTTACTGTATAAACAGAAGAATATCTGCATTTACTGACTAACGAGAAACCTTTACAGAGCATGATATTTTCAGACGCCACCAGAATAAATCCTGGCCTCGTTCTCGTGGAAACTGAGACAGAGGTAAAGTTATCCAACGCAACCGGGAGTAGGCATTTGGTATGATTAGATCATGTGGGCTTAGGCTTTGCAGGTTTTTGATGCGGGCTGATGACTGACCCTGCTCATGTCTTCCTCTCTGGAGGAGCCCCCAGAGTGGCGAGGCAGCGAGCGGTGCTGCAGCTGTGGGGACAGCAGCTGGAGGCTGCTGGCTCTGGTGGGTATGCCCTGCCCCACCGTCAGCCCCTCGTCTGCCCCGTGCGTCCTCTGGTGGTCTCTGCGTACGTACATGGAGTGACGGTGAGGCCGTTGCTGGGAGGAGAAGGGGCTGGTGTACCCCTGACTGTAAGACAGGGGGTCACGAGGGGCAGACAGAGAATGTCCGTGGCTCCTCTCCACGCCACTTTCCCCAGGCTCTAGCGTGTCCGGTGACTTGGCCTCGTCTGAGGCTTTGTGGCGGAGGGAGGAACGCCTGTAGGACGAGTCCAGGGTGTTGCTCTCCCTATCAGAGCGCATGCTCCCCCTGCCAGCCAGGCCAAGTCCTAGTCTGTCGCCCCGGCGGGCTGCCGGGCTGCTAGGCGCCGTCAGGTCAAGACAGCTTGAGGGGAAATAGCGAGATGTGGGCTCATCAGCATAAAGATGTATATCATTTAAGTTTCCCACTGACTTGGCGTCGCTAAGTGTACCGTAGCTCTTGGACAAGTTCAGGTAGGCAAACTTGGAAGAAGGCGTGGCACCGTGAGAGTCCATGTAGCTGTGTCGACTGTGCTTCTCCCCTGACTGGAGCGTGCTGGTCTTCCCCTCCACGAAAGAGTGTCGGTGTTGCTGAGAACGGAAGTTGGACTTGAGGTACTTGGCTCCAGGGCCGTCGGACACCTTGGATCCCAGGTTCATGTCGAAGTCGCCCTTGCTCTTGGCTTCTCCGGCGCTAAGCAGATGAGGCAGGTTGCTGCTGGTCAGGTCCATATTGCATGACGTGGAGTGGTTGTAGATCTGTGCCTGGTAGTTCTTGGGATGCAAAGTGGGACTGAGGTTGATCGCCGCTGGCAAGTTGCCGTTGAGAAAGCTGTCGTTGCCGGGGTGAAGGTCTTCGTGGCGGGGCAAGCTGGAGCACTCTCTGCTGCTGGAGCGGTGGCCTCCGGAGCTCTTTCCTCCATGGCTCCTGAACAACAGAAAGAAGTCAGATCATCACCAGCGTGCTAGTATGTCAGCTACTTCTCATCATACCTTAGTAACCATCCAAGTTACTAACTACATCAAAGTCTATGCAGAAAACCGATGGCCATGAATCAAGAACTGACAACGGCACTAATAGAGTACATAAAAACACATGAATGAATGGCTTGCACTAGAATAAAGAACCATTTTAAGTCAATTGAAGCGCATTTTAAATACCTAAAGTGGTTAAACATGTCTACAAGGTTATGGTTATTCATTATTCACAGCGAGGCGCTATATATAATCCTCAGAACAGTCAAGGTTCGGCATAAAACCAGGGAGAGGGTTATTTCTGATTTAAATTGTTTCAGGGTTTGGGATCCACAGTCAGGATCAGCTTAGGAAGTAGAAAATAATAATAAAGATTTTTAATGTAATAAAAGTATAAAGGTGATATTTCATATTGGACCCCTTTTTGACTGTGATTTTATAAATGGGAAAATTAATATTTCTTTTTGTATCCAGACAGGTATCTGGATCTGAGTTAGAGTTCAGTAATCCTGCCAACAGCCAGACAGCCAGACAGACGCTGTCAAAAACATAACCTACTCTGCGGAGGTAAAAATGTTGCTTCATTTCCTGCTGCAGATAATGCTCAGCATTAGGAATAAAAACCGACAAACTGACAACTAGCTCTAGCGCTCCCTACTCACCTGCTGGGGGTGGTGTTGTCTCCGTGGTGAGGTTTTCTCTTGGACGAGCGTACAGGTGTGGGTGTGGGTGGGCCGGGACGCTCCACCAGCCGCACGGTCTGGAAGGCGTGGTGGTTGAGGCTCTGCTCTGTGAGAAAGCGCTCTGTGGGGTTCAGCAGTAGCAGGCTCTAACACATAAAACACACAGATGGAGCCCGTGAGTCCTCGAGACACCCCGGTCATCCGGACCTCGCTGGCAAACTGAAACAGTCGTGCTATTTACGTCTCCTCAGCATCATGATAAAAGTCAGAGCGCTGCTGCATGTAAATGCATCTTGTAGTCACCAAACGTGCCAAAACAACAATGTGAACCACGGTTTTTGACATTTTCTTTTTTGTTCCATACACTCAAAATACAACTGAACTGGCAACAAGGGAACTAAGACGACAAACGCTCTTTGCAAAAACCAGGCCGCCTAAGAAAGCCTAAACTCTAATGAGATGCCCGCCTTTGCTGAAGCCAGCCCTGAGATGACATTATGTGAGTCATTATCTAGTGAGAAAAGTGCAAGAGCACCGGCGCAGCCCACATTCTTGACACGGAGCCCCTGTTTACAAGTGCAGACGCAGCAATAACAGCGGCGCTGGAGCGACAATATGAACCAAGAGATGCTGAAGCAGCGAGGTGCACGCATGCAGTCACGATGCAAGCTCCACTGTGATGATGCAATTAGCCGGTGAGGCTTTATGTCATGTCAGCGGAAATGAACTCAAACAATTGAAAAGACACACGAATATATCTACGCAGCTTCGCCAGCGTTGCCAGATGTGCGGCTCTACCTTCAAGAGATCCAGCAGGGCTCCACCAATGATGCCCAGGTACCTCCGCTCCAAGGTCTGGGGGTGGTTCACAGCAGGAAACTAATAATAAGAGACCAAAATAAATAAAGCGGATCACATATGAAAATAGGAACAAATGCCCAAGGGGTAGGTTACTACTATATAGAAAGGGAGTACTGGTGTTTCCACTGCAAGTGATGTCACCAACCTGAACTTCATTACTACACGGATAAAAGGGGGGGTGTACTAACCTTTTGGGGGGGGGGGGGGGGGGGGGGGGGGGGTAATTATCTAAGCTGGTCAACATGATAACGCTTCAGAAATCATGGTTATTTCCTCGTACTTGTTTTCCCCCTGCCCAGCTGTTTTTCTTTTTGCCTAGCTTGCTCATCGGGCCGCGGCAGGCGCGTTTGGCTGTTTTGCTCCCGACACAAAAAATACTTTGGAAGTACCAATATGTCATGCAGAGATTATGACCACACGTAACCCGTTTGTTAGGACACTTCAAGTCCTGATGTTGCATTAAGATTGTTCCATATCGAGTCTCTATCTCAATCTTTCCTTTGGACAGAATTTCTCCTCTCACTGTTGTGAATGTGCTGTTTGCCCCCCCCCCCCAAAAAAAAAACATCCAGAAGCTGTCCTTTTTACATCACACATCTCCATGTGTTGCAGAAGGCACTTCGTAGGTGGTCGGCGTGATTAAAATAAAGATTAACTATTCTGTTATCACTGACTCACAAGTGTTGCCTGTTTTCTTGTTGGTCTCATGTTTTAATATTTGCATGTTTTTTTATTTTATATTTTATATTTTACCTTTCTCCCTTCTCGTGGACATCTCAGCTATTCCTGGCATTCTTTTACTGTGAGAGAACTGTACGGAAACGCTGCAGAGATTCGTTTACTTGGCTGCTAATGGTAGATGAAGCGTTTATTTAATAAGACAGAGATTTTGACATCTGCCTGTCTTACTGAAGAGAGTGCTGCAAAACAGCAACTATTTCATCTTGAATTCGCAAAAGGATTTACTGTCCTTAACGCCACATTGTCCGAAACCGATTCAACAATCTTGGAAAAACGCGGTACATTTATTTTAAAGGCAGCATTAGCAACCATGCTAGGCTCTGCCAGTGAGGTATTCATAGAGGGGCATTTTGAAAACTCATTATTATATCCGGAAGCGTGGGCAGAGGGAAAGGACAGCCCGGACAGTCTGTGAAACGCCAGCCCGCCACCGAAGACTTATCGCTGCCTTCCTTCGCAAGCATAAAAGATACATGATGCACGATGAGTCACTGTGATCCAATCAGTCACAGCAAACTCAGCAGAGAGGAGGAAGAAGAGGAGGAGGCAGAAAGAGACAGGAGAGAAGGATGGATGGAAATGAGCAGCAAAGGCAATGGGGAGATGGGCCAACAGCGTGAGGCGTAGAGAGGATTGGGGGTGTCACCCGCAGCCCGTGGAAGCGAGGGTTGCTATAGAAGAGCTTCATCTGCTCTGGCGGAAGCGGCCCCAACACTTTCTGGATGGTGAAGAGCTGGTCGATCTCACTCTCTCCTGGGAAGAGAGGCTGCCCATCACTCAGCTCCCCTAAGATGCAGCCCACTGACCACATGTCCACCGCCTTGCCGTAAGGAGCCCTAGGACCAGATAAAACCGTGATTAAGGCTCGGGGGTAAGCTTTACACTTACGCTGTCAGTTAATGACTGAGTTCTCAGGCTGGATAATAAAAACGGTGGACGAACCCCAGCAGGAGCTCTGGAGAGCGGTACCATCTCGTGGCCACGTACTCGGTGTAATTGGCATCAGTGCCCTCAGAGAGGTTACGTGCAAAGCCTGGAAACCGACGACAGGAAGCAATACAGTATAATGAGGAACCTGATGTCACGGACACGGTCTCCATAATGAGACAGCAAAACACGATTTTAGCTGCTCCGTGGCTACCTTTTATGAGTCAGTGGTCTAAGTTATAAAAGCAATGTCCTTGAAACATAACTATAAATGTACAAACACAGCAACCGCCACAAGCTAATAGTCAGTCTGATGGAAACAGCTGCAGACAATGAAACGTCCCGATTCATCTCTTTGTGCCAAGAGTTGGACGAGAAAATTCAAATGTAAGAAAGCTTCAGCTGACAAGACAGACAGTTTGCTGCAGCAAGCGTAAAGACAGAGAGAAAGGAAAGAAGCGGAGCAGGTTCGAGGGTCGTATCAATTCTCTTTTCAAACTTGGAGGAAAAAGGTTAATAGTAATCACACTGAGGAAAAAAACAAATAAAATGCTGTGCGATGAATGATAAACGCTCCCAGTGTTAAAAGGGACGATTTGCAGGAAGATTTCTGCCATAATAAATGCTTAACAGAGGTCATGAACACTGAAATACAGCAATCATTTAAGATTTAGGGATTTCCCCACCATACAAAGTCAATGTGCAGCAGGATTATGTGAACCTTCAGATGTTTCCCAACACATTTTAATTAATAAAGATTAGGGGGGAAAAGAACAGCAGTAGCATGAGAAGCAAAGGTGAGGGCTGCACACAAAGCTTTAAGATAACTGGATGAAGCCAGCGCCACGGAGGGGTGGGCTTCATCCAGTTATCTTAAACTCTTACAGTGCGAGCTCTCAATAGAGACGCTCACCGAAGTCACACAGCTTGAGGACGTCGTCAGAGCTGATGAGAAGGTTTTCTGGCTTTATATCTGTGGAGGAAGGAAAAGCACATAAAGCTGGCATCATGACATCACCACTGGGATCACTCCCGTCACCACGTCTTCATCGGCTTCGTTGAAACGGCTGCGATCTTTGCGGTTCACAGACTATTTGCAAAAAAAAAGGAATTCCAAGAAATCAAATTCGAGTCATAATAGTAGAGAGAGATAGAGTGTAAAGCTGCCGTATGGTATATACGCTTGGATATACACCGCAGGGCATTTGGACGCCTGCTTTGTTCCATCACTGTGCCAAAAGCGCACACAGACCATCTGGTTTCTTGCCCTGCTGTCACCAATTTATCCAAAATGCGCACATGTTGTGACCAATAGAGAGGCCAATAGAACACATACCGTAGTAGGAGAACCAATCGAGACACGCTTTACTGAAAGTAAGGGACAGTCAGACACATGCACTCATTCTGTTTTACAGCGAGAAAGAACATTTATCACAGACGGGTACCAAGTGATGCTGCAGAGTTAGACGCTGTCCTCTCTGGACCTGATAGGCTGCTAGCAGCTCAGGACCATATATGGTCAGAGCGTCTCTTCTCTACCTCCCCCTGTCGGTGTCTTTATAACAGAGAGTGATTTTACCCCGATGAACTATGTCGTGTTTGTGGCACCAGTGAATGGCTCTGATTAGCTGGCAGATGTAGCTGCGTGCTTTGTCAGTCGGCACGCCGTTGGGCAATTCCTCGAGCAGCTCCAGCATGTTCTGAAAGCGAAATAAGTAATCAGGTCGACACCGAGAAGAGTGACAGGAGCACACACAAGAAAGTCTCCTAAAAGAGCATGCTGTGGAGTAAAAGCTCACCTTCTCCACATACTCAAAGACGAGGTAGAGCTTTCCTCTCCTGCGAAAGGCCTCCTTCAACTCCACAATGTTCTCCTGCTTGAGGGTGCGGAGCATCTTGAGCTCCCGCAGCGTTGTCTCTTTAACCTCCTCATTTTCTGAATGGCAGAAGGAGACAGCGGGAATAGATGCTCACCGAAGAACTTTAGATGCTTTTAGAATGGTTTGAGAAAAAAGAAACCACTGAATTACCTTCGCTGTCCTTGAATTTCTTAATGGCCACAATTTCATTGGTGTCCTTGCAATAAAAGCACAGAGGAGCCAGTGAGAAATCAATCGCTGAGTTTATAGCTCTTGATCTGAGAGGTCAAACCGCCATCAACGGTACTTGAAAAAGGGAAATTAAAATCCTGCTTTGAAAATGGCTATTTGAGACATTTTGTTTTCTTTCGTTAATAATTGAGTCCTCTTTCTGTACAATATGTGAATTATTTTGGTCAATTAAAAAAAAAAAGAAAATCTAAACACCTTCTTTTCTTGTTCTAATATGAAACTGAATCTTTAAATAAAAACATTTAATAATAATACATTTTATTTATAAGGGGCCTTTCTAGGCACTCAAGGCCGCCGTGCGGAACAGAACAAAGCAAAACACAATAACAATAACAAAGTTATAAAACATAATTTAAACAGCAAAGGAGGATAAATCATTATATTTAAAGCAGTAAGGAGATTAGGTGGGATTGAAATAGTCTCCTCTGTGTTAGGGAAACGTTTAATAGACAGAGTCAAGGAGCAAATAATGAATGAAAAATGAGTCATAGATGGACATGCACCCCATAGCATAGCAGAATGCACCATTTTAAGGTGTCGCTGATCTGGCCGCTGATTTCCAGGACAAAAGGGACAGGCACACTGGGAATGAAAAATACTGCAAGTGGCAAGAAATGATCAACAACACATGGTGTAAACAGAAACACTGAGAACTAACCCCCCCCTTGGGGCATCGCTCGCCATCGCTGCATGTAGTTCCCTGTGAGAGACACCCCCCACCAGCAGCCCCATTTCTCGACATGTCCTAGTTAGACCTGGTATTTCTGCCTGTGGCTCAGAGCTGTGCTCCAGTTTCCCCTCTGTCACACAGCCAAAGGCAGCATCACACCACTCCAACATGGATCACACTGAACACCGAGCCCTCCTCCCAGCACAGAGAAAATGCAAGATGACTCACAGCAGGGTCAACTTCAAGAGCATCACTGTACCGAGCACATGCAAGGTAGCCTGGGTGATGGGAGACGACGCGCTGCTGGTATAAATAAAAAAAAAAAGCCTGCTTGAGTTCTGAATGTTGTTCACTAACAGAGGGAATGAAACCCGATTAGCAACTAGATTGCATCCCAACTAACCGGATCAGAAATCCTGGAAATCTTTTCTACTGTACAACCATCTTAACACTTATGTAACCGTGCACACTGGTGCCTGGCAACCTCACAGTGATACCAAGAAATACTCGTCTACCGTGTACCTCCCAGTAACGGCAACGTGTCATTTTAAATTTCTGTTTTCCACTCCGTATGCTCATGCTGACCTCACAGACATTGATGCGTCTGGTCACTCCCAACAAGAGAGCAAAGGCATTCCCTGATCAGAATCAGGGGCGGATCTGGAATTTAAGGGCCCACGTACCTGGTCCACACAGAAAGGACAGGTGTATGTCCAACATCAAAGCTAATCTTTTATGAAATGTTAAAGTTAGGATTCTCATTCACACCCAGACTTCAATCTCATGGAAACACTGCATGCTTCTGCACAACTCTGCAGGTGCAGCCTCATGTCACATTCAAGTCACTTAAGATTTACTAAGTTAAACACATATAATGAATAAATATAAATATATATATAAAATTCTCATCTAAGTTGCATCATAAGTCCTTATGACTAAAGCCCCGTCTATCATATTTGATTCACTTGGCCTTTCAGGATTTTGGGACTTTTGATGTTTTTATTTTATTTTCAAGATAAATCCATTCTAAGAATTAACTAATGCTAACGTTTGGCCTGATGGTGGCGATAGAGAACAGGTCAAGGTTTCATTATCAAAGGGGTTCATTAATGTATTCAACAAATAAACAAAGTCCCTGACACAAAAACTTGGTCAACAATTTTCTGTAAATCATTTTCTGGCTCAAATATCCCTGGAGTCAGATTACTGTAAACCCAAGGATAAAATGTGTTAGTAATAATTACGGATAACGGGAAGGTTAATACAGAGTAAATTAGGGGCACTCATTAAAGTACACACCGCCTACAGATTGAATTAAACCCTAAAACAAATGACTAGACAGGTATATTGAATGCTGGGATGTAATGTTGTTGTTGTTATGTAGTGCTGTGCCTTATAATATAGTGATCTCTGAAAAAATGACCAGGTGGGCTAACAATCTGTGTTCATAATGACACCAAATATTGTCCCTCCAACATGGGACAATGAGAACTTCAACATTCAGACAGGAAGTGTATGCCCCTCTGTACCTCTGGATCCTGAGAGCACCACATAGACAGTATTCCAATCAAGGCGACCTATTTAATGCTAGATGTGAAAGTCTTTTTTTCCTCTGCTGTCCCAGTTTCCGTTCACTGGGCACAGAAATAACCATTCCCTTCACAGGGGGCGGACAGACTTCATTTCCTCCGCTAAGTGAATGTGGATGTTACCGACAGCCACTCTGCTATTTAAGCAGAACAAATACTGAAGTCTACTGCATCAATGTTATTTTCCATGGCAATAAAAAAGGCACTGGTTACACAACCCTAAAAAAAATAAGGTTCAAGCCATGCCAAAATACAAAGTCATAAAAATAAATAAATAGATGAGCATTTTTAATCACGACAGAACAAACAACAGAATGACAGTGACTCACTGTGATGGCATAATAGATCTAGTCAACACATTAATTACAATTACCTTTTGGAATGTTGTGTGGCATCTCCATTTGCCAACTCAATGCCACAGGCAAAAGCAAAGCAAGCAAGAAGGACTCATTTCCAGCAGACAAGAGACGTCTTCTCAGTAGACAAATAGTTAAAGGGTAAATGAATTGATTGTTTATGATATGGTAAACTGTACCCGTACTATTACGCAACCCAATGAGTGATGGCACAGCAGGTATTGCTTATTTGTTTGGGCCTCTACTATGTCAGAGTAGGAACTATAAAGCGACATGTGACAGGAAGCAAGGGTTCAGATTCTGTAGCTTTATCTTTACAGCAAATATATGACGCATGTTATGATGTAACTTACAGCAGAACTGTAACGACATCTTAACGACAACTAGTGAGCTTGTAAAACTCGACAAAACTCAGTAAGGGAAGAGAGGAAGTTGGTTTTTAATCGTACTTCCTAATGCACGCATTCTCAATGGGGACAGATATTGACTGCAACTGGACCCGTCTAGTACCTGGGCTCTTTCTCTCTGAAGACTCACTGTTGTAAAGCAGCAGAATACAGCCTCACTGTTTTGCTGGAATAAACAGTGACATCCTTGAAGAAGATGTCTAGGATGACAGCGAATGTTGGACAGGATGTCCAACAACCATGTAAAGTGTGGACTCATCCAAACAAAGGGAGCTTTAAGTCAGTCCATGTCAGATGAGCTCAGGTTTCTGGTTGTGGACACATGACTTTCGAAAAACTGCGTGATTTTCCAAAGTCACTTTCTTCCATCACGATACCATCACCTGCTTTGTGTGAACATTTTCACCTGCGGACCGAGCCAATCGGGTGTTTCTGAGCATTTCACGACTGATCCAAGGCTTCTGTTGCCCCGGACGGAACCTTTTTAGAGATGTTTGACTGATGTGAAAGTTAAAATAATCACACATTTACAAACATTTCTTTTAGGATTATACCTGTTTGTGTTTAGGCCAAGAAACAGCAAATATTGACAAACAGACAGGTTGAAACATCTTAATGAGACAGCTTTATGCTTGATAGAAAGTGGGCCTGTTTCCACAGTTCCAGTCTTTGTGCTAAGATAAGCTTTCCGACTGCTTACAATAGCTTTCCGTTCATTTTTAAGGAACATTAGAGACATCTTTATTACGTAAGAAAGCAATATTGATCAGTCAGACTGTTCACTCCACCTGCTTCTACAACATGAAGCGAGCCACTTGCGCTACCTGTACTGCAGGTAAGACAATGCCTTTACCCACGCTGAAGTAACAAATGGGATTATCATTTTAATGCGTGAGTGATATCGGCTAACTGGTAGTCGAGGCGCCCACTGAGTCATTGTCATTGGCACATAAGAAGTGAGAGGAAAGAGCACAAACACTATTCCACGTTGACCTCATTAGCAAAATACTTTAAACACCATTGAGATCGTTGTCGGTGATTTAGCAGGCTGTATCTACTGTGAGCAGCACACCCGCCCGGACTGATTCTACACACTGCGCCCCCATTGGCTGAACATGTTGGCAACGAATGGCTCCGTGTTGGCATTTGTTTTCAGCACTCGGGTTCTGTGATCCTAAAACATGCCAGGAAAATTCTGCTCTGCGCCACGCGGGAGCTGCCAACACCCGTCACCATAGGACGCGCACGTTGTGCATGTGGAGCCCGCTTGGCACGTGCCACATATGTTCTCCCTCGCACGCTATTAATAGGCAATGCGATCATGAGGCATTCAGGAACATTCACCTCCAAAAGCATTCAGCGTAGGTGAATTGATTACTCCAAATTGTCCGTAGTTTTGTGAGTGTGCGCGTGAATGGTTGTCTAGTCTGTGTGTGTGGCCCCGTGCTGGCGACGTGTCCGAGGTGTACCCTGCCTCTCGTCCATAGTAAGCTAGGATAGGCTCCAGCAACACCTGTGACCCACAAAGCGGAAAAGTGGCAAGAAAATGGATGGATGGATGGAATTTATTTACTTGTTTACTCGCAGTCAATTTCACCTCACGTGTCTCAACTAAACCATAAAATATTGATAGATAAATAGATGAGTTTACAGATCTCAATTCCTCTAACATTTTCATCTAATAAATTGAATAAACTTTTGTGGACTGAAATGTACTTTTTAAATTAAATTAAATGCAATGTAAGTATAAACAGTTGCATATCACCTGAATAACAGCGATGCTCACAGCTGTGTTTACGCCTGATGTTTCTGTCAACACAACAGAGGGATCTATATAATGGCATGTGCAGTGTGATGAGCTGTATGTTTATCAAAAATAATCTGCAGACGGACATCGTTTCAGAGCTTTAAGACGACGGATACCGAATCCATACATACACCTGGAATATTTGTGTTCTTATTGATTTTCTTGGAATTTGAAGGAATCCTCATGTCGCGCTGGAGATTTAAATTTGTATTCTTGACCTTCCCCTGATGCAGCTTCCTTTAAGGATACCATTGGCACTTATGTGAACCTGGTAAAGATCCAATCATTAGATGTAGTCAGAACACCTCTGCAGCCTGGGCTGCGGCAAATCTTAATTCTGGGAATCTGAAACAGAGAGAATTCAGTGCTTTGAAACGTGAACGGAATCACTTCAGAGTCCTGATGCTGTCAATGTTTTACCTCTGACTGCTGAAACCCTGAAACCTCCAAGTGAACAGTGTGTGAGCGGTGCGTAGATAAATAGTCACCGCAGCTATGTTTACCCTCCGCACGTACATACCAGTACATGTTAGGGACTGTAAAAAATTAACCCGCAGAGGAAACTTTGAATTAACTTTAAATTAGGACAACTAAATTCTTAGATGAAGGGTGACATTCAGAAATAAACAGGTGTTGAATGGCAGGACTTACAGCAGTCTATCAAAAAAGAAGTAAGAATACAAAAATAAAATGAATCAAATTGCTTCCAGTTTCTTTTTCAGTTATTTCCACAGTATTGTTTCCGCAGATTGTACAGCAGCAACGTTTCATAAACTCAACACTGAACCACTCCTACACCAAGAAACTGTGTACATAAATACAGAAATATCGTTTCCTTTGAAATTTCTACAAAACTTGAAGAACATGATCAGAAGTTTCCAGTTTCATTCTAAAAAATATTTGCTGGATCAACAGAGAGCTGATTATCCAGCCCTGCAATCTGCCATCAGCAAACATGTGTCAACGGCCTCATGGTCAGACTGGAACAAAGGGAGACGAGTGCAGTTAGTTTAAAAAGTATTTTCACTGCGTGGACATTCTTCATTTAGAGGAACAAGAATATGTGTACCAGACTTCATGGCAATCCATTCCAGAGAAATTTCACTTAAAATCTTGTGTTGACTCTCACGATGGGACAGAAGGAAAGTCAGACAATCGACAAAGTCAGCCCGATTTATCTGCAGGGAACTTTAAACGTCCGCGCCAAACGTTAATACATGAGACATTTCAGTCAGGACCAAAGTGTCGGCTCAAAGGACAGACCGAAATCCAGTCAGGCCTCCAGAATTGCTGGACAACAATTCAATGGGATTTTATTTTGAAATACTGAGTTAGCTTTAACAAAATTATTGATCTCATATGAGCATCATATCTTCCTTGATGCTCTACTACAGTAGTATGATTAAATCCAGGGACAAAAGCCTGTTAATTATCTTAAAATAAAAATTAATGGTGTTTCATCACATCCTCAGAGAGGAGAAATGTACCCGGGGCACCCTTGTGGCTTCCGTTGGCAAACACTGCAGCCATCCGGAATCTGTGCAATATTCCTATTAAAGAGTGGGCCAAAGATAATTACTGAAGCCAAGCATATTCATTTGTTAATCCATTTACATGGAAAGGGTATTACTGTAACAAAAGAGGGCAAAACCTACAAGGTGTGTGCCCCCCCCCCACCCCTGCAAACACACCGTAGCAGCATTCTGCAGTGCTAGTCGGCTTTAATCAGATAGCTGTAGCAACTTAGCATACAGCCGTAACACACACGGGATATTCCGCTGCATGCAGTTCGGATTTTTTTTTAAATTGGGACGCTGGCCCAAATACCATTTTTGAGGCTTTGAGGTTTCAGGGAGAATTACCTGTAAATGCTCATAAGCTGAGCACACAGTGCAGAAACGCTGCATCGCCGCGGGCTTGAGACTTAATGGCATCTCTTTATCAGTCTTCTGACTCGTACAGTGCAGCGGATAAAAGGTGTCCTTTCAAAGGCTGATCTGAATGTGTGATTGCCATGGCAATGGAGGGAGACAGTGGTGGTCCTAGAATCTGGAGGATCCCACTTGGGGAAGAATAGAAGTGCATAGAAAGTTTCATCTCTAAAAAGATTTTTTTCAAATGTTAAGCATGTTAAAACAGACCATTAAATATCTTGGTGTGGTATTCATTCGAATATTCTGCAAGGATGCTGCACCCAGTTATATATTGACACATGTAACATACAGTGTGTCTATTATCTTTAACTCCACGTGTCATTTGGCTGCAAATGTGTATACAGGTGGTCCTCACTTAACGGCGGAGTTACGTTCCCAAGACCGAGTCGCTATACTCGGGATAGGCTCCGGCAACACCCGGGACCCGGAAGGCGGATAAAGCGGACATGAAAATGAATCGATGAATGAAAAAATATTCATATTTGCATATGTATAAGCCATTTATACTGCATAAATGCAGTCACAACTTCGCAACCAGTGCATTGTCATTAAATGAGTACGTCTGTATAAAGAGAAAACTCCTGCTGGAAGAAAAATTATATTAATCATCCACTTCACTATTCTGCTTAGTCTATTTAGGTTTCCATAGAGACAAGAAAACACTAATCATTATTTCTAAACTCTTTCTTTGATAAAGCCAGGCTGATCCCTAATGCCCACATGGCTTTTAAATGCATGTTCAGATGTAAACGATATATCAGCCTCTTGTACATTTATAACATTGTGTGCAATTATGCATTGATGGAGGCATACTTGTATGTTCACCCTTTCTATATTGGTCCCCACCTCATTCTTGGCTCTAATTATTCCTGTTAGAAGCATTGTATAAGGCAAATCTGAGGGCGTGTCACTGGTGAAATAAGTAGGTGCTGTAACCGCGAGCAGCTGCAACTAAGCAGCAGCGGTTGTCACACACAAACGCAGCCATGTTCCCCGGCCGACACAATTCCATTCCCACAGACACAGCCCCCATTAAACCCTTAGGAAGCTTACGTTGAAATGTTTGTGTACTCACAAGTGTGTGTGTGTGTTTGACTGTGTGATCCTGTCTCTGTGTAAGCACACACACAATTATGCAGCATGGATCTGTGTGTGTCAGCCCTCGTCGGTTCATTCACAATAATAATGCAATATTTTCCAGGTGGCGCTGGTCCACTCCACATTGATGTGCAGCTACAGGATTCATCTTAACAATGCCTTCCCATGTCAATATTATATTATTATATCAGAACACAAACGAGGCCTAAAGCAGAGCAACAACACGTCAGACATCAAGCGCACCATTACTCTCTGCTCCGTGCAGGAGAAACGATAAACTGCAACAAGATAGGTAGAGAGACATTCAAAATGATCATCAAGTCAAGCATTTACCGGTAAATGTCTTTTCAATTGCATGGTTTTGGCATTGCAGGCCGTAACATAGTATACATCTGCTTTGTGTAAACTTGCTCAGTACTTCATTCCTCTATAAGAGGAATTAACATGGTACAATAGTCTGAGAGCAAGAATGGCTACCGTTTCCTGTTACAATCATCGTTTCTTGTGGGTTGCACGTATTTGAGAGTAGCACATAAATAAATGACAAGAGTAAATCTTGACGTGCAGTATTATTTGGGAATGACTGATCGTTCTGTTCCAGTGTGCAGATGCATGTGGTTCGTGTGGAACTCTCGATCGCTGTGATTTTTACATTCTGTTGTATTACAAAATATTCAAAAGGTGCATAATTATTTATTTATATATATTTTTTAACTTTTCAAGGCAAAATAACGAAGAAATAAGTGTCACATATGGCCCTAACAAGTAAATGTATCATTTTTAGGGGGAATGCTAAGAAAGAGATCCATTTTCTGTTGCTAAAAGCTGCATTTTACTCGTTAGTAACTTGTTGTGTGGTTCTGGGAAGAAGAAGAAGAAGAAGAAGAAGAAGAAGAAGCATGTTTCACCCTGACATTCACTGAAAACAGAGCTGCTGATAATTCTGTTAATAAATCAGAAAGTTGCAAAACAAGTGATAAAGAATGGCTCCTTTTGCATCACACAGAGTAATCTGTGTGGTCATCCGATGTTGCTCAACTGCATATTTTTTTGATGCTCGCAGCTTCAGAAATAGAGGTAATTTGTCAATAAACAATAGCACAACCTATCAATAGTACATATAAATGATCCTATGATTAGCAGCACATATGCACTGGAGCCATACAGACTATTCATTCTGTAATGAAACCCCATTTAAACCAGCAGCAAAGGCCAAAACATCACAGACTACAAATGATGGCATATTTTTGCACAAATAAACACAGTGAAGACATTATTGCAGTGAAAGCAACAGCCTCCATCTGGTGTGTGGACCTAACAGAGGCTTATTGATGTTAGTTCTCTAGCATAAAATGGAGATACTGGCATGGGCAGCTGCAAAGGCCTGGGATCAATCAATCTGAATAGTAAAGCCCGGTAACTACAGGCTGTTATTTTGGCTTAGAGCCCCCCCCCCCACCCCCTATTCTCATTGCTCGGCGTTAAATGTAGTATTTTGTTTTTCTCACGCTTACGCTAACTGGCTCACATCAGGAACCTGGCTAATGGATACATCAGGAGAGGTCCGTTCTGCACTCATCTGAAGGCGGACGCACAGCGATAGCGATGAAAATGAAACCAGGACATTGATGAAGGCTGAGAAACGGTTTGCCTGTTTCCTGCAGAGCTCTGTATGTAGGAGGCAGTTTTGTCTCATTCAAACTGGATTGCCGTCAATCCCTGGCACAACCTCTTCCTTAAATGGACTGAGATGACAAGGTTATTGCTGCTTTTCATAGAGCTCGTTTATTTATTTATTTTTTTGCTGTGGGTTCTCTATTGTTATACTAAAATAATAATTGCTTTAAGAGCCTGTTTTACATGACTTTGGCAGAGTAGCTAAAGAATTCAATGTAACACATTTAAGCAGATCTTTCTCTTTGATTAAATCAGCTGGAGACAAACGTTTTATGATACCGAAGGCATTACGATGATTCAAACAAAATCCATGAAACTAAAATGGACTGAACAGAACCTTAGGTTAACTCTACACGTCAAATGATGTCATTTATTTATGCATTTTCTTGCACATGCATGGTTCAGGAGCTTCTTCAAGATAACCACACTCCAAACCCATCTATAAAGGAGAATGATGAAAAGATGATTAAAGTGTCAGACTCCATGAATATATTCTTACAAATAATGAGTTCAGGAAAACAATATGACTATCTCCATACTTTATTTATTTAATGCTGCTGTTTTTGGCACCTAACACCCCTCCACCCAGTCTTCAAGATTCTCTGACATAATTCATCAGTTTCACAGGGTCATCAGCCACCGTCACCACCAGGGAGAGACGAGAAATAAGGTATTTCATATTTCGGCTCCACTTGACTGCAGCATCAACTGACTGTTGATTTGGCCTTTTCAAGGGTTTTACTGACAAGATGAAAAAAACACGGATATTCACCAGACTCATCCTCCACAGCCGTGATTGAAAGAACACTGTGCTTTCAGTTGGAAAGTGTCTACAGTGAAATCCTCACGACAAGATAAAACCTGGTTCGACAAGACCAATAAGTAAAAAAGAGACCGGGGGGAAACTCTTACCTTGTGTCGGCACTTCAAAACAACACCATAAGCTCCTAAAAAAAAAAAGAGAGAGCGTGTGTTTCAATGAAATCCATCACAGCTATTTTCATGATATATTCAAAGTATTTGTGTATTTTTAAGCATTTGCCCTCAGGTACAAAGACTTCACGCTGACCCAGGTGAAAAACTAAATGAATGCATGAAGTCAGATGAATTGTAATTAACATTTCCAGGACGTTTTATGATAATTACTGAATGAAAATGAGCTCTAGTCACAGTTTGCCACTATCACATGAAGTGATGTTACAAACAGGACTAACAAGTGCTAAAAATGCTGCATTTCTACAACGTGAACAGGGTGTCTTGACACTTCACGTGTGTTGACTTGAATTACGTCTTATTATTTCATTAAAAGGGCGGGTGGCTGAGAATTTAGCACACAAAAGTATTGGCAAGACGCTGTAGATGTGATGTCATCGACCCAGGCAGCCACACGTACACATCCTCTGAGGGTTCAAGAGGAATTCTTGGACTGAGCAGGCATATGACAAACGGCTTCGTGCCCCTTCACAAAAACACATCAATGCTGCTGGAAGTCGTCGACTGACTCCGAGGCTGCCCAGACACATTTACAGTCTCCCAAACACAAAGATTCACACTAAGGGATAAGAAGCTAATATCAGCGCTTGCTCCATTATAAAGGACCAGACTGGCGCTTATTTAATCAGCTGTGATGATGATAAAAAAAATCATATTTCATTTGTTCTGAAAGGCTATGAAAAAGCAACTGGAAGGCAATTAAATTAACTTCTACACACACACACACATAGAATAGTGGATATTGTTTTGGATACTTGCTATAAGATACCCGACCTTCAGTCACCTAAAAGTCATCTTTTCATGGAGCATAAGTGTGTACAGCTGTGATCGTAACGCTAGCGTGTAGCGCCGGAAAGACGATGCACGAGACTAAAATGATTTCCAACAAAGTGACTTGAGCAATGAGAGAAGCCATGAGTAGCATGTTGAGGAAGCTTAAATATTAAACCACTTCATCCCATTGATAATAGCAACAATTAAAACGGAATTCTCAAATCACCTTTTCTTTTCCACAACTTGTACTTTTGACACTGTTACATTCTGCAGGGCCATTAGAAACAGAACTCTCACCTTCACCCACAATTCCAAGGACCTCAAATTTATTCATCACATCACCGAGGTCAGGGATCTTCATGAAATCAAAAGGTATGTTGCGTGAGGTGTAGGGAGCTCAGGAACAGGGCATCCAGCTAGAAGATGGCGTGCGGCGGCCGGCTGTTGGCTCCAGAGGGTTGCGTTCCGGTTGTACGCCATTATGTCCAACGCATTCTCCAGGGGCTTTCTTTGACCTGCACAACAATGACAAACCAAATAACGCAATAACATTTGAAGAAAGGGAATTTGAAGATGTTTTTGCGTACCTGGTTAGTTGTAATATTTAATTTGGGTCGTTTACAAGACTAAAAAAAGATCCGCAAAAACTAAACCAACAGAGGTAGAAGTTTAGAAATAAATATATATACACCGGTATATAAAAAAAACATCTTTAAATACATGCACACCTGCTATATACTCATTAGGTTAGGTTAGGTTCAACTTTATTGTCATTACACATGTACAATTTAACCAGAAGTGCAATTACTAGACAGAAATATACAGGCTAAACAGGATTTACAGTTGTTATGTACACAGATTTGGGGCTGTGAACATTCTATACAGCTACACCTCATCTCCCAAACTCCATACCCCTGGTCAATTACACAGCATCTTCTCAAATATTTGACGTCTCACGTATGACTCAAGATAACCTTGATGATAAATAAAATAAAATCAAAAACTCCCTCCCTCCAGAGGAACCAATGATGTATAAACTGACCTTCAGGTGTCAGATCACTGGAGCCCTATAGGTGCCATATTTCAAACAAAAATTTTAAAGCTACTGCATTCCTTGTTGAATTCCTACCTTACTTGGAGCGAAACGGTCAAACATAATCTCTTGATGCGATCGCGTCCTCTGGTATCAACACACTGTTTACTCCTGCTGAATCGGATTAGACTCCTGATAGCAGGGCTTGCAGTACATAATCCTACTCGCACTCCCAGTGTCCTACAGGTCTGTGGGCACAGGAGCTGCTCATCGGCATGCAAAACCTCAGCACCAAAATAAACTGTATTCCAGAACACTAAGCACAGCTGTGAGGTCTATCACTCCCTTATCTTACTCAGCCGAGCAACTGTAAGTAAACTTGATGGAGACCGATGGCGTTAGAATAAAATGTTTCTGTTCATCCCTTCTCTCCAAACATGAGCGTGCCTCCTCCTAAATTTCACAAGCCTGCAGCCCTATTGTGTTCCGGGGGCACATTTCAGCCAACAGCTCTCTAGGCCCAAAGCTAGAAGGCTAATATGACCAGGAATGCACTGTGCATTGCTGTGGAGCGTATATTTAATCTCCATCAACAGAATGACTCATGCGTGGTAATGGATTTAGAGTCTGTGGAATTCAAACACAGGACCAGTAAACCTCCTCGTGTGATCGTTGCTCTCTTTCCTTTTGCAGAATTGGGGTTTCTGATCATTAGAATTAGACATGGTGGGAGGAATTCAGCAAAATAAATCAAAATAAAATAAATAAATAAGGGATCCAGTTTACAACGTCACTGCCATTGGAGATAATCTGACAGCACGTTTTGAGCTCTACAAAACCAATGCCTGATTATACTGTATGCATGTGTGATTTAATTATCCTGTTTATTCTCGCGTTGGCTACGACTGTCCACAGAATTCCTCTTCTCGATGCAGAGCAGCAATAAATAAATCCAACAAGTCAACACACAATTTATACAACTCGGTACAAAACGTGACAACATTCGCACTTCGCACCCAGCGCAGTGGACTCTGGTTAGTTGCGTTACAGTGAAGTTAATTTAAATTACAGTACATGCAATAAAAATAAATAGCCACAAAACAAACCTCACGTTGCCTTTCTGGAAGCTCGGAAAAAATAAACGTAGAGCTTGGCGTTCGTAGGTTTCTCGCAAAAACATCGGGTACTCACTCAGTCACTGTCTGGGGGGGGTGATGGAGCTGAGCGCAAATGTCCACCCACCAGCGAAGATATTTCCATTGCAGCAGGCATCCACAGTGGCTGCGCCGTGCGTGTGACAAGCTGCAATCCGATCAGCAACAGTTTGAGTGGCGTGACAACGACCAATGACATGTTTTTGAAACATTTATTTTTACTTGAACGCCCCTTCGAGAGAACCAATCACAGAGCCCAACGTCATCAGGGGGGCGGAAACCGTGTTACGTTCTGACGGTGAACATAATTATATGCTTACTAATTTCTCAAATGCTTAATTCCCAATTTTACACTGTGCTTTTCAGTGAGTTAAAACAATTTTATCCAAAAGACATTCCTAATATCGCACGGCAACAGAAACTTTTGCATTGCAAGAGTGCTATATTATTATTATTTCGGTAACAAGGAGAAAAGGACTGATGTTATACGAAGTATAATTGAGTTACTGTCTCTAGAAACCAAAGACCATGTCAGAAACTCAGGAGTGCTGACCTTCAGCAGTCATTTCAAGCCAACAGCCTTCTCCAGAGTTCAGGGATTAATGTCTAAAAAAGACCAGGAGACGCTTTATGCTCTCATTTAGGCTCGACTGCTCTAATGGTCTCCTGACTACTGCATTATATATTTACTAGTGTATAGTTTCTTTCTATTTTAAGATGTGTGATAAACGTTTGGTTTTATTGGAAGGCTACTGCCCTGTGTGGAATGCACTGTAGAAATAAAAAATGCCTTGCCTTGCTTATAAAGCAGCATAATTCATAAACACGGCAAACATTTGAGGTTCAAAGGTGAAGCAGAAAATCCAACCTCGCCGTGTTCTACCAGTTGCTGTGTGCAGAGTTTATGTATATTATCTATTATTATTTTTACAATTTCGCACCCTACTTACAGGAATATTGTAATCTTGAGGTTTACCCTAAGAAAAACATGCATTAATGAAGGAAATTGGGGTTTAAAGTGTCCCCCGACAACAAACAAAATGTATCTGTGTATGATATATCCTGTAAGAGTCATTGTTCTGCATATGCTCAGGAGGATCAACATTTGATCACCTTAAAAACCTCTGGCAGTAAAACATACAGAGTTGTAGAACAATATAAATATCAAAGGGCACCGCGATTATGGTTCATTTATGTAAAGATTGATAATGCAGAATGTATTATTTGCTAAATTATTCCACCCCTATTTTATACTCATTAATACAATGTAATATGTGTAATGTACTCTGTACTCTATTTTATGCACAAAGCAGAGAGAAAACTGTTTATACGGTTCTGTGTCTTTCTTGATCCATAGCAGCAACCTCATTCAAATCTGGGCTGCTATCCTTCTATACAGTGTTCACCATGTTTGCTCTGTCAATCTGTGGATGGAACCATGCTGCCATCCACAGGATGAACCAAATAATAATAATAACGGCAACAAAATCAAGGGAGTTTATTGTGCTGCTTAGCTTATTCCTTCGTCTAGTGCAAGTTCTCGTGTGGTATGAACTAATGAAGGAGTACGTCCATTTTCTTTGGATGAATCACCGTACCACAGCAAGGTAGCTCAGTTTCTTTATTATGTCATCGCACCAAACAGCAAAGGGCTCATGAGTCATAATATGACTCAGTGATCATGAAATCCTACTTCAAGAATCTGAAATCACATTGGCGTCATCATTTGTTTGATGATTATTCAAGAAAAACAATATTTTACATATTTTCTTTGGGATCTAGCTCTAGCATGAATTTATCCATGGCACGTGGAAGAATTCATCATATATTCATCATACAAATCACTCTCAGTTGGTTGTCCATCAATTAAGTTGTTCAGCTTTGTTCAGATACACTACAAAATATAACATGCTCCTCCATGTACAGTATGTATGTATGTATGTATGTATGTATGTTTGTATATGTTTAATATATATATATTATGTATCTTATATAATTAATCATATACATATTATTAATCTTGTACTGTTTACCATTGAAAAGCACATGTTTTGTGTAAACAATAAAAAATGTAAATATACATTTTAAGTTTTCTTGATGGTACTGTATAATACATAATTCTTACTAATTAGATACTCAATTTATTAAAGAATTCCATATTATGATTTTCATTAGTTGCAATAAATAGTCTGGAACCTATTGGAGAAGCTCAAGGATGATTTCACTGACACAACAACAATAACTTCATCGAGGTGGTCAAGCAGTCAGATTATTTCTGTCAGTAAATTACCAATGCACAAATAATACATTTGTAAGTACATGTACATTACAGTAATCACATTTTACTATGCTATGAGATGATGTCATATTCTTAATTTGAAAAGTATAAATAACTAGAATCAAATAAAAACAGTTTACATTTTCACACCTAATTTTATAAAGAAAATATATGTGGAATAATTTTAAATAGAACATACATAATAGTTCTTTATTTTCCTCATCATTTTCGCATACTTTTATTTAATGGTTTCTATTTCATTGCTGTAGGCCAATTCCAGGATTTTATACTTTGCTGATAACTATTTGAATATTGATAGTTAATTCTAGACATTATCAGAAAATACTAGACTTGCCAGGAAAATTGTGGGTGGGGAAAATACAAGAATCTGAAACGGACGTGGGATGTATTCTGAGTCATGCTCTGCTACTGAATCCAGCTCATGTGGTGACGTACCTGGTGATGGAAAACAAAGAAATACCACCCACTTTCATAAAAATGAATTTTTTTATTTATTTTATATTTTGCTTTGTTTGTTTGTTTTATTCTGAAGTTTCTAAATGTTGGTGTATAATTATATTTTTAATTCACACACACACACACACACACGCACACACACACACACACACACACACACACGCACACACACACACACACACATATTGTCTTATGTGATAGGTACTTTTTAAATAGCAGTTTTAGATAGCACATTATAATTTTCTGTTCTCATTTCAAAACGGGAAATTCATATTTTTACACAGTAAACCGTGGACGCAGTTTCTGTGGCTTTTTCATGATTTAATTTTGTGACTTTTAGCGTGTTTACTTGACAGCGCATTTTTGAACCACATGAGGAGACGCAGCCAGGCCGACCTCACAAAGAAGAAAGAGGATGACGATGAATCACTCCTGTTACATTCTGGGATCTAAACTCACATACGGTCTATTCTGGACGCTGATTGGAGAAGACGAATAAACCTTCTCACAATTGGCTGTACGTAAGAGTAACGCGAGTATTGATTGGTCAATTGCTCGACACACGCGTACATACCTTCGCTCACTCTTTCAGCGGTCTGAGCTTCTTTGTGCAACACTATCTTTGGCATAAATTACATGCGTGTACACTACATTCATGAAAAAATGGCAGCTGACGATTAGAGAAAAGTGTCGATCTTCATTCGGAAAAAGACGAAACTTGTAAGTTTTTTACTTCACAGCAAATGACATAGACTTTCGGGAGAGTATCAGATTAAGCTACGATACCCTGTTTCTCTATAAAATTCGTCTACAGCATGGAAGAAATTGTTTTCAGAGGATTAACGTTAAGGCTAAGGTTAGCAACCTAGTTATTAGCCAGCGGTGGTGGCTAGCAAATCACGCAGTCCCACTTGTCAACATTGGGTCCAGACTATTGCCTGAAATCGTCTACAAGTACATATGGCCTCCGCGAGGAAAGGCACGCTATCTAAGAAGCTTTTATTCTAACATCATATCGAAACTCCATTGACGCCATGCTCCCCATCTCGGCTTTTTTGCTAACATTACTAGCTAAGCTAAGTTAACACTAAAAGGCTGATGGGATGTGATATAACCAGCCAGCTAACAGTTAATGACGATGTTAGAGTAGGTAGGAACAACATTGGCGTATGGCGATAATTCTTCCTAATATGATTGAAAGTTCACATTAAGTTTTTCGGTTCGTAAAGGAATGTATGATAATAAACAAATATCTCCTTGTGACTAATTTATAATTTGGAATAAGGGCGTATTTACTGTGGCTCATAAAACTCTTAATGACCAATGTTGATATTCGTGTCGAGGAGTTAGCTTGATGTTCATCGAGCTAAGTTACATCACGTTGCTTTTCAAAACGAGATGCAACTCGGGACGGTTGTTGTTGTTTACTGTCCTCAGTTCAGTCTTGTTTCACTCCCACAGCTTGAAGGCGACGTATAGTGCGTCACATAATAGTTACAGCACCGTGAGTGGAAATTAAGAAAGGAATAATTTTAATTTAGTGTCACACGGGCTGTGACATGGGGGGGAAAGAATCCACCATGTCACAGCCTTCCAGTCTCTGAGGGAGTGTCCATTACTGGAACATCATCTCCAATGAGGACTAAACTGCTTCGGAGGTTTAATACTTCATGGAAAAACTCTATTTCCTTTTGCTGACTTACGTAGGTCCAGTTTTTAGGTGGCTTCCCGCTGAGATAATAAAGGATTTATAGCCCGTTCAGAATTATGAGGTTATTTTAGACAACTTATAGCGCAGGTATATCAGTCTGCACACTTTGTCAGATATTTATCAATATGCTACAATGTGTTAACAACCAATATCTATGGGTGGAAGATTCTTTATTTGTGAATGTAATCTATTGTTGTTACGCTTTATATCTACCAATTATAGCCAGATTGTGCTGTTTTTACCTTAAAGTGGTTTATTTAATGCACTCAGGGTACCAAAGTAATTGTTGTAGTGATATTAATGGGCTGCATACACGCGTAGAAATATATGTAACTGAAATATATATCATGAAAGCCTTGTTTTTCATATTTGTAGGCCATCAAATAACAGTAATTAGTTAGTTTTATTGATCTTTCAATTAATTACTGATGAATGTCTTTACATTTGTTTGTGTGTATTTTTTTGCATTTCATGTGAACAAAGTTCCACTTTTTACAGCAAAACAAAACGACACAAGTGCAGAAGCGTACTCGGTCGCCGTCGGTTGTCACCGTAGAAGCGTCGCCACTGGTCACCGTTCGCCATGGGGAAAACACCGCTAAAAGGCAAGAACACAACATTTACAGGATTTTTGTTTTTTTAACAGATTTTTTACAATCATTTTGTGAATTTGTTTTTATTGGAAAATTTCAGTAAACTGAGGTGGTAAAATTGGAAAGACCTTATTCTACTAATGGGCTCTATGTAGAACATAGATAGCCTGAGCACAATATGTCACAAATGAATGATGTATATGTTAGTATCTAATTAAATGTCTAACAGTATTGAATGATCTAGTCTTTCTTTATCAACTTTTCAGGCTCTTATTTCCGACTTTTAAAAATGTGTAACTGTGAAAGGTTTTTATTGGATAATTATAATGTGGGAAAAACAGGCATGATGAGCAGTAGTCTTTGGAAATATTATTATTATCAATGCATGCAGAAATGCACTAAATATTTATTCTACTTACATTGTTAGGAACTGTTTTGTATTTTTATATATATTTTTAAGTCCAATTTTATCTTTATAATTTGTAGATCAGAAAGATGGCAAAAAGGACAAACCAGGAAGGACAGTTCCTCTAACAACTACAACCCCAGCAACAACTAAAGGTGCATTTTTATTTGCTATTTGTGTCAGTATTTGCAGTTTTCTTTGACGACAGCATTATCAGGAGAGTCCTACATCTGTTTCTTTATAAATCCCCTGACATTAAATAACAGACAGAGTGGTTATTATGGCGCTTTCAGATTACGCTAGATGTATACATGGCAAAATACTCGATGCGTACTCTACATGTAAAAAGTACGGAAGGTACAGAATTAAAAACCTCAAACAAAGATTCAGTGCAAGTAATATATCTTGTCCTGACTGAGGATAGTGGCTAAGAAAAGGGCTTGAAATGGACAAAAACGTTGGTTCTGTTTACTGGATCAATGTCGCTGTCTGCTGTTGCTGATGTTGCATTGCACAGCACAGCAGTTTTACAGTCAGAAATGTTACTTGTATCTGCTTTTGCTTCAGATGCTTTCAGCTGGGAGGAATATATAAAAGAAACGTCATCTACTCCAGCTCCACCAAGCTGTTTCCGTCAGGTATGTGCTGCTGGATCGTTTGGATTGTGTTGCATAACAGTTACTAGGAGCCTGTGACATGAAGGCAAGTGCTTAAATTAGAATTTGAGGTAATTTGGTAAGAATTTATAGAACTTAGTCTTGGATAAAACTCTCTGTTTTAATTGTTGTGTTTTTATCTGAAAATCTGCACTCGAGTGGAATCTCTTCTTTTTAAGCCTGTTCTTAAAGGAGTTAGAAATGTCCTCCTGAAAGCACAAAAGTGATCACATTTTGACACATCATTTACGAATGATCCTGCATGGATGAAATAATGCTTTGTTAACAATGTACATTAGCAAGACTTGCATAATCAACACATTTTCCAAACATCTTAGGCCAGAATTCCACCCTCCAACGACTTCAAGGTGGGAATGAAGCTCGAAGCCCACGACCCTCGCAACGCCACCTCAGTTTGTATCGCCACAGTGATGGGTTTAACCGGGGTCCGCCTACGTCTCCGTCTGGACGGAAGTGACAACAGCAACGACTTCTGGAGGCTAGTGGACTCCTCTGATATCCAGCCCATCGGTACCTGTGAGAAGAACGGAGACATGCTGCAGCCGCCACTGGGTAAGAAAGTCAGAGGCGGTGGGATCCTGCTCACCTCCAGACCCTAAAGGGAATATCTCAATATCTTGAGCTGTGATTTGTTACAAATCAGATCGGTTCATTTACAACGGCTGATTTTTAAAATTTAACATGACGTGCCACAGATATGAGTCATTCTGATTATTATCTTTTTCTTTCTTTTTTATTCTTTGAAAAACCATGTCTGTTTGTTTTAGATAATTAGAATAGCAAGATTATGAAGCAATGCATGCTGTGTGTGTGTGTGTGTGTGTGTGTGTGTATATGTGTGTTGGCTGAGGTAATAGGAAACAGCGTAATGTTCTTCTGAAAGTTCAGATGTTCAGTCCAGTTAGCAACATATTTGTCTCCAAAATCTCACATTGACATGTCTGAAAGAAAAGGTTAGCATGATTTAGCATTTCTCGCTGTCCTCTAGGGTTCCGGATGAATGCTTCCTCGTGGCCCATGTTTCTGTTGAGAACTTTAAACGGAGCGGAGATGGCACCTGCAATAGCCTTTAAAAAGGTATTTAATTTATTGTGCTCCCGAAACCTTTCTAGAAGCGGCATTGAGCCGTCTTATTATCTTATCATTAAGAAGTTCTGAGAATTTAGCTTTCCATTTAGGAACCTCTGAGACCCAGCCAGAATAACTTCAAACCAGGCATGAAGCTCGAGGCTGTGGACAAGAAGAACCCGTACCTCATCTGCCCAGCCACCATCGGAGAGGTGAAGGGTGACGAGGTCTTCATCATGTTCGACGGGTGGCGAGGCGCCTTCGATTACTGGTGCAAGAATGACTCCAGAGACATCTTCCCTGTGGGCTGGTGCTCCCTCACCAAGCACAGCCTCCAGCCGCCAGGCAACAGTGGTAAGTGTCAGCCTCTAGGGGGCAGCACAACTACACACACACACACATTCAGAAAATATAAACACACTGAGCATTAATCAAGTATCCACAGCTTAATCTTTAACAGGTGCTGGACATGCAGGAAAATAAATCATGAGCGTGATCTAATAGCACGTCCGCCAGATGTTAAAGTGTTAATTACAACTTTTGTGCATCTGGAGAAACGTGACCGTAAATGGATTTTAAGTTGAGCTGAATGAATGGTGTAATGACTTGTACGGGCGTTCCTGATCGTTGGTAGTTTTAATGTAGCAGCTGTTAGCGTAGCAGGCATCAGATGCATATCGTCCTGGATATAAACTCTCTGTGTTGTCTTTTCTCACAGAACACGGGTCCGTCTGGATAAAGATATGTTTCCTCCAACGCTCGTCGGTATCAAAACCTTTCCTCTTGATAAACTGAGACACAGATGTGTTAGGAGTTTCACGAGCATCTCCACATCTGTACAAGTTATTCCACTAAAAAAAAAAAAGATGAGCTCTGTAATTTTCAGCAACTATGAGAGACAGAATATCAAGGAAAACGAATTCCAGGAAATCACATTGTATGATTCTTAAACAATGTATTTGTTATGAACCGCACACACACACACAAACTTCCTGTGTTGCTCATATTGGGATCATGGTAGATGTAGTTTAGTTCATTTAAGAGCTGTAAATGAATTTTGGACTTTTTGAATGCCATTTATTCCGCCGGGAAAGAGAATGCCTTTTAGCACCGGTTTCTCACAAACAGATCATTCATAAAATAAATGACAGACATTTGTTGTTTTGACAAAGCAAAATTTTGGGCAGAATTTTGAAATCTCTTTCCATCCATCGCTGGTCCTACTTAAGTCATACAGTGGAGCCGTCTCGGGTTTCTCATTTGGCAGGTTGCTCAGCGAGATCCTTCATTTCCTCTCCCTCCCTGGTTCGACGGCGGAGACTGCAGAGAGATGTGCCAGCCCGTCTCCAGTTCTATCTTCCTCTCTCTTTGGACACAACTATTTACTGGACTCACTATCAGCGGGAGGAGCAGGCTTCTTCCAAGTCCATGTACACTGTCTTTCTTATCCCCACGTCTATGTTTTCCCTTTTAGTTTCCCTGCCAAAGAACCTGCAGATCCTCCCGGTGTCGCCCTCCAAGCCCAGCAGGCGTTCCATGCAGCCCCCCTACAGACTCCCCAGCCCTTTGCCTCCTCTGCCTGTCAGGAAGGGGGTCAGAGGCCGCCGGCCCAAGAGTGAGACAATAGCGCTTCTCAAAGCTGTGGCAGAGGCAGCGGCTGCCCAGAACGGAAGCATATCTGGAAGCGCACAGCTGGTACCCCGGCCCCACAAGAAGAGAGGCCCCAAACCTGGAAGCAAGGTCAGGACCCCGACAGACAAGCCCACATTCTGAGACGAATGCTGCCCCGTCCCGTTTTAAAGATCCTCTGCTGATAAATGTGTTCAACAGAGAAAGGCGAAGATTCTCCAAAGCCAAGCGCAGCTACCGAGCATCCAGGCCCCCCAGGAAACGCCCCCCAGCCTCAGCTTGGTGGTTTCAACAGGTCAGCGTGAAGTGCTTCCTGCTTCACCGTAATTATCCATTTGCACCAGTTTACAGCTGCCAGGTCGGCAGATCTAATTTGGTTGTTCTTCTGCTGTCTGCCAGTGTGTGTGTATGTGAATAAGCATGGGAACTGCGGCCCCCACCTGGACAGGAAACAGATGCAGCATCTGCCCGACCACTTTGGGCCCGGGCCAGTGAACGCTGTGATGCAGCAGGTGGTCCAGTCGTGCACAGACTGTGCGTATCAGCCTAAAGTCCTGCTCAGTGCTCTGCAGACTCACTCGGGAGGAGGCGAGATCGTCAGAGGTCAGTTAGCACGCCGTTTCGAAGTAGCTTCCTCTGAAGAGACCGTAGGAGGAGGATGATGATGATGATGATGATGATGGCCCGGTGATACGTGCTTGTCTGTCGTCCCAGTGAGAACAGACGGCGGAGTTCGTATCGTCAAACTACCGGCGGCGTCTAGCGCCGCTTTCGTGCTGCGTTTCTTGGAGACTATGTGTCGTCACCTGCAATGTGACAACCTGTTCAGCAGCCAGCCGTTCAGCAGCCAGCCGTTCAGCCACTACGCGGCGTACGACCGCACCAAGTCAGGTAAAGGGGAAATAGCACTATTATAGTAAACAGCTAGTCAGTCCTCGAAACTGACCGATGCAGGCCAGCATGACATTCATTCGTTTCCTCTGAGCTCCGGTAATGAATCCTATTCATGCCTGCGTCCTTCTCCTTGCTTCAGTGAAAGAGGAGGCGCTGGATACTCCGTCTCTGGTCCGAGGCAGTAAAAGGAGTCTCTCCGGGGTCTCCCCTCCGTATGCAGCGCCTCTGTCGCCGAAGCATCTCCGTACTGAAGCGCACCCTTCAGAAGGTACGGCTAGCACGCTGCCTTATGACGGACAAAGTTTCCTCTCTGTGCTTGAAACCGAAATGCTGCTTCACATTCTGCAAAAATGTGCCTTTAGATATTAATTATTTTCTCACACACATAATACTGAAGGTAATAAATATATGCTAGGTGGCTAATCCATGCGCGCAATACTTTAGTTTGTACTAACTGGACCTGAAGGCTGTCCATAATTCAAAGTTCAGTTCACCTTTTCCTCAACGTACGAATTAAAAACGTTGTGAGAACTGACTGTCGGCTGCGTTTCTCCCCCCCAGCAGAGGCCCTGCCCCATGAAGAGAACGGCCTCGTAAAAGAGCAGCGCTACATGGACTCAGCCTCCAACTCCATGAGCCCTCGGCCGCAAATGGTGCGCAGTTCTTCAGACTACCACGCTCAGGCCGGCGGCCTTTATCGGCCTGGCAGCGGCACGCCGATGCGCCGCCTCTCCTTAAACCCCGCAGAGCTCAACTGCACGCGGCCTCTCAGACGAGTGGAAGGTACGTGAAGAATCCGTGGAGCTAAATGTATCTGAAAGCTGCCTTTCCGCCCCGCGTGATTATTGCGTGTGTGTGTCGTTTGTTAGCAGCTAGCTCCACCACCGGGCCGGACGCTCTGGGCTCCGAGCGGGACAGCCTGCATCCTTCGTCCTGGTCCATTGAAGAGGTGATGCAGTTTGTGAGGGACGCCGACCCCACAGCGTTAGCTCCACACGCCGAACTATTCAGGAAGCATGTAAGTATTTATTATTAGCTTTCTGGTTCGTTTGTTTCTGCGTGCACTTCAACGGGCGTTTGTTCCCACAGGAGATCGACGGGAAAGCTCTGATGCTGCTACGGAGCGACATGATCATGAAATACATGGGCCTGAAACTGGGGCCTGCGCTGAAGCTGTGCCATCACATAGAGCGGCTGAAACAAGGCAAAGTGTAGGAGGGCCCAGGGCTGCCCCGCCCCCTGCCAGACCCACGAGCAATAAGCCCCGGAGGAGCCGGCGTTCCGACGCGGGAGTTACTCTCCAACTCAAGGGGCTGGCGAGATGTCACGACTTCATCCTGACTTCCAGAGGGGAGAATGCGTGCCGTGCGTCGCCGACACGCTGCCGACACGCTACCGACACGCTACCGACACGTTACCGACACGTTACCGACACGTTACCTCATCCCCTCACCGGTGAACAGAAAGCCGTTCAAGTCCAGCAGGCGCCGTTTGACTTCATGAAATCCCAAAGGAAAGGAATCCCTGTAGTGTTTACATTGCACGAGCACGAGCACGTGCACACGTGGACGCGTCTTTCTATGGAGATGAAATCTTTTGATCCTGGTTTTGGATCCCCAAAGATGGAGAATGTTTCTTCTTGTATGATGATTTTTTTTTATTGTTGAGACGTTCTTCCCCGAGAGAATCTGGACGCTCTCTTGCCCGCGCTGTTCCCTCGCTCTTCGCTCTTCTCATGAATATGCCTCCAGTGTGGCTTCATCGGCCCGCCTGAAGGCTGCTGCCCTCACCGCATTCCATTTCACTGTCAAACATTTAGACATTTTCAGTTTCCTGAACGCAGGGATCATGATGTAGCCTGTCACCTTGCAGGATCATTAGCGTGTAGCATGACGTATTGTTGTGTCTCAGCGCACCCCCGTGTTGCCTCCCGCCGGTCCCGACGCAGTTCACCGCCAAAGCCAGAGCTCAGCGAAATTAAGGGTTTATCGATTTCAAAGGATAGCTTGTTCAGTTTGGGAGGAGAAAAACTGGCATTTCAACGTGTGTTTGTTCTTTTTAGCTACAATCATGTAAGCTCGTCCGCCCGCGACCTCGGTGTTGTCACTGTTAGCATTGAAGACTGACGTGTACAGTTTTATGGGTTTAACCATGAATATCAGCAACAGAATGTACATTTTGTAGAAACGTAATATTTTAAGGAAATCATATACATAAGTTAGAAATGTGAAGATGGAGGCGATGGGGATGCGGCGGATATTCCATTCTGCTTTTAAACACAGTGCTTTTAGTTCAGGTGCTCCCAGTAGTCTGCCTGGCAGTACCGACGCCATTTCTCAGGTCGACGTGGTCTTCGTTAGTACAAGCTTTTGTAGCATTCTGTTTATAATATACTGCATTTTGCCGTTATTCTCTGCTTTGATTTAAAAGACTTGTGCCATGCGATATTCAATACAAGATCGGAGTACTGTTGATTTTCCCTCTTTGAAAAATATGTGTTGCAAAAAGTTACTTGTCCCTTCTGTCACACAAGATAAACGACGTGTGTTTATGATGTTGTGTATTTATTTTCTACTACAGTATGTTTTTATCATCTCAGCAGACTTCACTGGACCTGCAGCTGGTTCTGATACTCAGAAGTGTACCTCGGTACATGAAAGCCATGTACCGGGGTACACTTCTGATTGTGTGAACAAGGTGTATGCGTGTGTGTGTTGAGCCTGCCCCCCCCCCCCCCCCCCCACACACACACACACACACACACACACTTAGCTCAACCTTTCTACCAAATGTTTCATAATTCTGTCAGTTAGCGTGGAATCCTGCAAACAAACAAGCATAAACGAGTGAAAATAGTGATAGTGATAATAGTTACGGGGGAGCTCTTTGAACTCCTGATGCTGCTACAGCGCCACCTTTTGACCAAAGACACGATGACGTCACAAGATTGTTGATCGAACAATTTTTAGATTTATTGGTTGTTTCTTCGTCAGATAAAAGGCTTGTTGTTTTTGTAGAAATGAAACAGCATATCAGTGTTTAAAAAAAACACACATGCTGCTAGTTTCACATGGATTGTGTTGTCAAATATTTGGTAAAGTTTGACTCAAAACAGAATAAAATGAGCGTACTGTTCAAATGACAGCAAGACGATCGAGGTCAATGCAGACTCGCCGTTTGACCACCTCACAGTTACCGTGTTGAGCAGCACAAAATCCCTAATCCAACACACATTTCATAAGATTCAGGCTCCACCAGCTGATGGGACTTTGGATTTTGATTTAGTTTGATTTTACTTCTTGTTGTTTCATTTATACGTGAACAAGATTAAACCCACGTCCAAAATATACACATATTCTGTTTTATTGTGATTTAGGGATGGAATATTACTGCAAATAAAGATTTATTTGTTATTTATTTATCTATTTTGTTGGATCCCAGGTCCTTTAAGAACAGAAAGCCACTGATCAAGTTTGGTAGAATTCCATAACAAATTTCTGTAGATTAGAAGACACTTGATTCTTTTATACTGTATTTAAAAATAAAAAAAAACACAACACAGTAACACAGTTTCAAAATGATCACATTTGTCAGTGAAACCAATGTGGTAATTATAAATAAGCAGCCGGGTCTCACTGCGTTGAATGATACATTTGGACTTCTGAGTGTTTTAAGCATGAAGGCAGAGATTATCATGTGGATTAACATGAAGGAGGACGTCTGCAATGTTAGGACTTGGGATTAAAAAATACAACCTCGAGTGGGAGAACCTCAGGACCATGAAAAACCTGTCACACACACACACACACACACAGCGACGCTTCAATGATACCAAATCACATGTTTTACACAGATAAGTCTGATAAATAATCTTAGCAACACTAACCCTAAACAACAGACCAACAACACACACACACACACACACACACACACACACACTATTCTCTCTCGAGCCGTGAAAATGTTCATCGTTTATTCTTGACTGTCATCCCCCTCCACATTTTCAGCCGATCTAACAGGTGATTTCAGTTTGAAACGTGGCCCCGGGTTGCTCCGTTCATGGATGCAGCAGCGGGGTCGGGGGGGGGGGGGGGGGGGTTCCTCAGCCTGTTAATGTAGTCAGCAACAAAAACAGCTCTCTCTTTTATATTTAGACAGGCCAGGAAAATGCTCTGTATAAATAAAATCAAATAATGTCAACATTGTTAGCTTGTCGTGTCAAACCCATTTTCAACAGTTTTGGTCACTTCCTGTCAGCACACACTGCTCTGCCTCGGAGTGAGAACCTCAATCAGTCCCGACAAGCCTTCAGCGCACAAAAATAAAAAGACATACGGATTGACAATAGGAAAACGGAACCCGAGCCTCTTTGCTGTAAAGTCAAATAGGGTCATCTCAAATTCATAGACAATGTCCAAAGTCGCATGGAGAGTCCGTTCAGCTGCCGCACACACAAACAGTTCCGTCTCAGCGTAACGCTGCAGAGTAGTGCATTACAATAAATCACAGCAGTTCAGATAAGCCCACTGGAAACCGCCGTTCCACACGGCCATTTACAAGCCCGTCGAACCCGCGTTCGGATCCGCAGTCTGTTTCGACTGGACGTTGACGTGTTTAAGTTTGGTTTGATTACTGAATGTCCCCACATGTGTTTTATGTTACACCATCTGGAGGGATTACCACCCCCCCCCCCCCTCTGCTGAGTGCTTTCACTTCCTTGGTAGCAGTGCTGCGAGTTTCTGCTTCTTCATGGGAAGGAAGTGGATCTCTTGCGAGCTGACCTTCTTCAGTTTGATAGCTCTGCTTTTAGAGACCTTCTTAAGCGTGATGTTGGGGTCGTTCTGCTCCCCCTGGGATGACAGCGGCACGCCGTAGAGCTTCTGGCTGCCATCTCGTTTGATGGAAAAGTTCTTGGTGGAAACCCCCGAAAGTCCTTTTATCTTCCCACAAAGGATGGCAGGGATGGCGTCCTTCACCGAGACAATAACCTTGGCCGTCTGCGAAGTGCTGACTATCTCAAGGTTTCCGGCTCGGCTGAGGGATGCTTCCTGACTCCGGGAACTCGACCCGCCGGTGCTGCTGTCCAGCACCCATCTATGCTGCCTGCTGAACTCCAGCGATGCCAAACTGCCCAGGAGTTTTGAATCCAGACTCTGGGTACATTCAACACCCAGAGACAAAGATGTTCCGCCAGTTTCTTGACCAGAATGGAAAACTGCTTCTCTGTCTGACTGAACACGCCGTTTCCTCACACCAGGCACCGACAAGTCAAGAACCCCGTCCGGTTGTGGACTGAGGTACTCCTGTTTCAGTTTGACGGGACACGCTCTGACAGAAAGGTCCAGCGCCTGTCCTTCATCGAGAGGAAGTGGGGATGGGGAGATGCTCTGTAACTGGAACAACGGCAAACATCTGCTTGAAGACAAAAGAGAGGAAGCGTCTTTTGGACAAGTCTGAGTGCTCTTACTCGCAGTGCTAACTGCTTTTGGCACGTTCCCCTTTGAGTCCTCCGTCTGCCGGACAGGAATAGGGAGGGGAAGCGGGACAGGTAGAGGCACTGGCAGGGGGATGATGACGGGATAGGGAACCAGTAGAGTGGCAGGGGGGACTAACGGTGCCAGAGGGGAGGTGTAGGAAGGTGCGAGGGGAGGTAGAGGGAAGAAGGTAGAGCCTGGAGACTGGCACGCCGACGAACCCGCCTGAGACGGAAAGAGATCCTGAATGATGGCGGCGAAAGCCGGATTCTGCAGCAGAGAGAGCAGATTAGCATCCTGTGTCTGTCCTACTGTCTTCTGGTCACCTGCTTGAGGTAAACCCAGCGTCAACGGACTCTGACACAGGACATTGTTCTGGAGAGGCAGCTGAGGGCAGTTAGTGGTCTGAGGGATTACAGCAGGATTTACGTGCTGGATGACCTGCTGATCCAAGACCAGGGGAAGTGACACTGGGCTTTGGCCTGTCAGCAAGTACGGCGCCGCCCCCAGTTGGCCGAGCTGAGGCCCGGCTGCTCCGGCCATCTGGAGGTGGATGGGCAGCACCAATGGGCTCTCTCCCAGGCACACAGGGTGTAAGACTGTTGCGGCAACCTTAAGCGCCACACCTCCCGTCGGTTCAGCAGCGGGAGGTCCCACCAGCCCCGCCGCGCTGCTGCTACAGGAATCAGCAGGAAAGGGCGGATCCACTCCATGCTCCACCTTATTGGGGGGTTCTCCTCCAACCTCGGCGCTGGACACATCAGTCTGAGAACGTGTCAGAGACACATCGCCGCTACCCTCCATGGTTCAGTTTGAAGAGTCGGTCCAAATCCTCATCAAGTGCTAGTGACAGGTCTCATCCATTATTCTTTGAAGCGACCCTAAAACACAGGAAACAAAATGTTAACCACCTTAAAGATCTGTAGCCGGAACGGCGCACAGTTGTTTGGCTTCCCTGGAATTTGGCCTTTACGCCATTTGAAGGACGTTTGCTCCGTGTTGTGTCTAATGAAGCTCAGATAAATGCGGGCGTCCTTGATTCGTAGCGTTTCAATAAATCACTCTCTGAGGTATAAACACAGTATACTACTGTATACTCCGTGTACTGAGCCCGCTCATTAAGGTCTGTTAAAAAGTGAGCGACTATATACAGTAATAAACCCTGAATCAAATCTGAACTTGTGGCCGTCTGGCAATCAGTTGTTTCTTCATGACCTCACTGGACACACAAAAACATAATTCTACATATCGTCAGCTTCAATGTGGCGCAAACGTCTGTCAGTCACAGTTTTATTTTCCTGAAGGTGCCGAATGCAGCAATCAGCGGTTTCTGTGTCTGCTTGAATGACTTGTTTGTCCGTTAATGTCTGTGGGAATGAAACACCCTCTGCTTGTGCACACCCACGTGTGTGAAACTCCACACCTCCAGGCTGTAACACAGGCTCTCTATAGTAAATGATGTCAAATCTGAGGCCAGTTTAAGAGAACTGTGATGTCATCAGTATGACATCATCAACTTTTAAAAAGCTCCTTTAGCAGCACAGAGGTCTAAAAGATGAGAGGAGCTCTCCTGTATAAAATTAGTGGCACAGCCCTTTAATAACGTCTCACAATGGTTCATTCAGGTTTGTTGTGTAGCTTTCCACTGTTGGTAAAAGATTCCCACTGTGGAATTGGAAAAACCAAAATACAGGATTGAAATGCATGAGTGGGAATTAAAACTCACCCTAGACAAATAATTAGAGTAAACTTGAGGAGGGGGGGGGGGGGTCTGTCGACAGATCCGTCAATAAAGTTTACAGCTGCAGCCGAGAAAGAAAACAAAAGAGACTAATAGGTACTCAGCGGGACAATGACCGAAGCATCAGGGCATGTGTGCTTTTAGAGTTCTCACAACAAAGCCAACATGGCTCCACCCCATAATCCAGCTCTACGCGAGATCTTTACTCGTTTTCCTGCCCCGTGTCCATCTCTTCAAAGGTTTTATCAAAGATCCCTCAGACAGTTTATAGAGAATAAATGGAAACGCATTCTGTAAATGCTTCCCATTGTTCCCCTCCTCCACTTGAAGTGTGTTCATCCGGGGGGGGGGGGGTAATACACCATACCCAGCTGAAGGTACCCGAGAACATCAAAGGCTGCAAGACGGGTTTATGATCGATCACCGATCCATTCATGCATCTATCGCTCCAGTGCTGCATCTCTGTCACGTTGCTCTTAAATCTAAAATCTTTTTTTGTCATTGCTGATGGAAATACAGTACAGTACACACACACACACACACACACACACACACACACACACACGTCCTGGTTGTCAGCTCTGATCGATGGTGACACTCCTCCTGCGTGTCTGTCTATACTTCCTACTGATGAAAGCAGCAAGGAGCCACTTTAAAACAGCCTCAAATAAAACAACCAAGTAAACTAAATTAAATTCACGCATGTAGCGAGACGCTTCTTTCTGCGAGCAGCCTTCATGTGGTGTGGGGTTGCCTCACTGAGCGGCGAGGAGGAGCTCAGTGAGGCTTTTATATGGTTCTGAGACTTTGTAATATGGTTCTGATGGATCACACTGGGGGGGGGGGGGTTCTACAGCCAGCCGTTAACCTTGTTGTTGCCTTACACATGGGGAAACGTCTGGGAAGTGTGTGCGCGGGGGGGGGGGGGGGGGGGGGGTTAGCAAAACATAAACGTGCTAAAACATATATTTTAAGAGCTCAATGAAAGATGGTGCTGTTGTAGCTTCAGGCTTCTGTTCATCGTCTCGCCGGTTCTCAGAGCAGCAGGCCGACAGGCCGCGGCCGTCTGTATGAACAACACACACACACACACACACGCATGAAGAAATCTCCTTCATCAGAGCTCCTCTTCAGATCACTAATACCACCGTTAGGAGGACGTGAGCCCCACTAACATCGCGGGTCATGAGGTCTGCGGCACGATAAACCCTCGCTGACCGATATGAAAGAAGTCTTTCTTGGTTGATAATCCTCTTCTGTCACAGACGAGTAGTTTGACACAAAGTCTGTCAGGCACAAAGACGACAAATAAGATAAACTCAATCTAATGGTCTCTCTTAGTTAAGCTGTCAGGATGAAGAAATAGCAAGCGCTTTACTCCGGGCCTTCAGATCAGCAGCCCCGATGCTCGCCGCCAGCGTGAGGCGCCGCCGTCCTCCACTTCCATCACGAGAGCACAGCGTCAAACAGACGAGCAGCAGGAGCGGGAAGTTCAGCCAGCGGTCGTCTTTGTGTCGTCCCTGTTTACACCGTGTGACGGTGCACGCTTGCTTCGTCTCGGCGTTGTCACGGAGAGGGAAGGCCGACGACGGAGGTCACATGAGCGTCAACAGACATCTTGCCGATGTCCAAAACAGTCTGTTTAATCTTTCTTTTCTGGGACGGGTTCAAAGACAAACTCCTCTGGGTAAATCCGACGCCTTTCAAACAGTCCAGTCAGGCCAATAGGGGACTGCTAAGACGCCACCCCATAAATAACTGTCGGTTAAACTTGCCCATCTCCCCAAATCCAGCTCATTAACAGATTTAGACGTTCCCTTTATCGAATTATGACGGGTTATAAATAGCACCAGTGTGTTTGACATGAGCTAATGTTGGAAACGTGCAACAGAAATGCAATCGTGTTGTAGTTGTTGAATGGATGCAGATAAGGCAGAGCAGCACACCCAGCACTGCTCACGGCTTCATCTGTAAGAGGTTAATGTTCGCCAGCCAGTAACGTCTAATTGACTAAATAGCAAGAAGAGACCCGACACGGAGCCAAATGAAATCCCTCCCCTGTCCCCGTTACTGTAATCATTCCCACATTTCCTTTTTTCCTCCGTGCCTCATTGATGGAATGTATGCTTTACTGAGTCAATAGCGGAGAGAAAACAACAAGGCCTTGACTCCAGTTTAGAGCAGTCGAAACGCGTCAGGAAAAGCTCACTAGAATATTCCCTTGGTTTAGGTTTGATTTAGAGCTCGGAGAGAACAGAGCAGCACGGATGGAGCACGGATGACGATCTAAAGGTCGTCACCCTCAACGCCCCTATGCTCCAATAGCCAATTACATCTCATTATGGGGACACCTGGAGCAGAATTCATGAGCTGCACATCCTTAGGCAGATGCTGGCCGCGCTCACATCACGCAGAATTGCTTTAATTCAGCCGGTCCAGCTGATCTCAGTACTCAGTCAAATATAATGAATAATTGAACACTGCTAATTTGTTTATCCATGATTATGACTACTGCACGGTCATCTCACGGAAGTAAAACAACTGAACGGGTTCCATGAATACCGATGGGAGGACGCGTCCTGGGCCAGAATAGACCCCAATCAATTTTGATTGATCTGAATAAAGGGGAGGATGAAGGCTTCGGGGAATGATTTGGCTTTGAATAATGGATGAATCTTGATGGAAAACAATCTGGCATATTTAGGGTCTTGGTATCTCTATGAGTTTTCTGTGTGGGTCCAGATACAGATGTGGAGCTACGAGATGTACATGGTGTTGTTGTTTAACATCCAGTCACATTCAATTATGGATATATGGCAAAGAGTTGATCTTATATAGAATGTGATTACATTTAAAAACAAAATCAGATTCATAGCCTATATGTTTATACTAAGGCTTAAAATATTGAATCGTGTACTTTAAATATATGTATGTAATTACGTTACGGGCCTTCTAGGGAAAATGAATATTTATTTTAAGGTTGCTGTAATAAATCTACAATTTCCCTCAGTAAAATCAGAATGAAAAAAGATTAGAAACAAAAACAGCAGCAGATTAGCATATCGATTTGTCTACCCATTCGTCATAAATCTAGAGCTATTGTCTTACGCCGGTGACGTCATAGCACATGTAACAGGACAATAATGTAAGCAAATGTCCAGATTTTTAAAAATCGATGCATTTAAATGTCTCGGCCGTCCCACCCACGCACAAACACGCACAAACACGCACAAACACACCACGGGCCCGGTCACCGGACGGCCGGTTCGCCCCGGGCAGCGGGCGCGTCACGGATGAGCGTCTCCGTAGCGCACGGAGGGGGCTGCGGGCGCGTCACGCAGGGCAGAGAGGCTTCACGTTGAACTGGCGTGTATTTAAAATAAAAAGCTGACAGGCGACACAAGCTGTCGCAATAGCGAAATAATTACCAAATGAATTCACGTGCACATTTGTGAGCGCGTTAATATTTCGTGTCTGAGAGGCGCTGGAGGCGCGCTCGATCAGCCGCTTTCATCTCCTTCCTTCAGCGTCATTCTCCTATAAAACGGCAGCATTTACTCACCTATCAAGCAGACGAGCGCGTTAGCAGCCCGTCAGACCGGCGGGCCTCTCCCCGGAATCAGTAAATGACGGCCGTAATTCTTTACAATAAATAGATACGGCTTCTATTTATCTCTTTAATGCGGCGCAGTCGCAGCGACTCCAGACTGAAGCTGCGCGCGCAGCCGCGTCGGCGGGTCCTCCCCCCTCCCGTCGACGCCAGACTGTCAGAAAACAAGAAATATAGAAAATAATAAAAATAATAGGTAAAATCCTAACATAAAACCATCTTTATATCTGATTATGTCATCTCTGTTGAGGTCGGGACCCTCACAAGTTCAAAGGGTCCTCACCTTACCTCAGGACAAGGAGGTAAAATACTAATGTTTGAACTAAAGGGTTCATTTATCAAGCTTTCCTCCTGTATTTACATTCGTGTTAAAATTTGCCATATAATTGGGTTTAAATGGATATAGCTTCTCCAAGGCAACATGGGTATCCTTACGGTCTCCAAATTACAGACCGGTATAATGTGTCCCGTGTTATTAAATAATTTTGCATAAATGAAGATGTGACATTTTGCTGGTTTCTGTGGGAGGAGCATAGTAATAGATGGCATGTGATTCCATTTCATCCTTTTATTTCTTTAATAGTACTCTCGGCGGTATCAGCCTGGTGACATATGACAGAAGGAGAAGAGAATAGACTTTGGCAGCTGTGGATGGAGGTCTGGTGGTGACGGGCCCGGCTGAGCAGGATCCCTTGGGTATCCATATCAGTCCTCGCCAGCCTGGGGCTGTGCCTCGGGCCACGGGCCCCCGGGGCCTCTTATTGTTCCGCAGGGAGTCTGTTTAATGCACTAATGAGCCTCACAATACACCCTGGTGTCCTGGTGCTGACGTTAGTGCGGTTTCCTCCTCAGCGGCTCTACCCCCACCCTGCCAGCATTATGACATTTTTATGGAAATTAATTCTATGTGAATTGGAGAATGTGACATTAAAAAAAATTCAAATGTGATGATTGAATAATCGTCATTGTTTACCACTAGTCTCTTAATATGAATTCAACACAACGATATAGAATTGCATTTACTATACTTATACATATAAATTCGTAATCTGGAGGCCGTTTGATTGCTTATTGCATTTGGGGGTTGGGTTACTGGGTTGGGATTAGAGACCCTCCCAAGGGTTATCAATAATCCTGGACCCTTCTGACTCAGAAATAATCTCGCTGCACCCCTCAGATGACTGAAAATATCAGCATGACAAAGTAAATATTGGGAAGGCAGCGACTCTGAATGAAGTCCAGTAAAATAAACAGTGCACACAATGAAAAGGCATGAGAGGCATCAGCTGTGAAGGCTTGAGGGGCTCAATTAGAGCAGTAACTATGAACTGAGATGATGAAGTGCTCTACCTCTGGATTGGGTAGAATAAACACAAATCAGCATGAAGGCCTTTGTTTTCTGCACAAACATATATCCCAGACAGACGGGTGAACGGTCGTCTGCAAATGTTGACTTCAATTCCATTTATTTTGTCAACAGGCTTCACGACAAATAGTCAGACGAAAATATCATAGCTGTAAACTTAATTAACGTCGATTAATTTGTATAACTGAATTGAAAATGTAAAAAAAAGTGCACAAACTCCAAGTTGTTTAAAAGCCCTCCCCCCCCAAAAGTATGAATATTTTTATTACTATTACTGTAAATGACACTAGCTACCTGATAACTTCCCCTTGCATTTGTAACAAGCGCTGAGCAGCTGTGTTTGCTGTTTTTGATTTTTGTCTTTCATCCATTCTTCATACTCAGACAATGATAAAACGAAGTTGGGCTGACTTCCTTTTGAGGACTGTACAATATCTTCAGTGCTTTGTTGAGAGCTGCAGAGTACAAAGCGTTTCGCACCACTCAGAGTCCAACGATGGCAGAAAGACGTCTCCGTTGTCATCCGGCTTCAAAGCCAGCTGTCTTTGTCTGACCTTAAATCAGCCTTTTCCCATTTGTTCTCCACATTGTGATGCATCCCATATTTTTCTACTAAGAGTGAAAACACTTGATTTCTGCACCACCGAGCACTTATGCCAAGGCATTATGGTACTTGAGATCTGGGTCACAGTCAGTGTGCTTTTTTCATGGGTACCCACTCGGGCTGCCAAACAGTCCCAAGCTCTGTTTACCTTTCCCCCCCCTCTTCTCTTACAATCTCTGCTCTGTTTACATAAACCAACCGAGAACAAGGAGTTTTTTGTCCATTTTCTCGCCTGCCTGACATTAGCCAGAGCAACAAAGAGAATTCACACCGACTTTGGATCTGGATCCTGAGCATGAAAGTGATATAACACATGCATAGCTGGAGCTGAGCCTTAGATGGAAACTGGTTCAGATGAAATCTTAAAGAATCGTCATCTGTGTTTTTTTTCTCTGTGACTGAGTAGCTTCATCAAAATTCACCAGAAGAGTTTAACGTGAACTGAGCTGAATGGGCGCCCTCTAGTGGCCATCTCAAGTCAATGCAGCTACGTATTCTTCAATGAACTGTATAAGAGTTTATTATTTAATCTAATAGGATGATTAAATATGAATATATGAATAGGCCCCCGACATGGCAACACTATTTTGCATGATACAGGAATTTCCCTGCGATGCCAACAATATATTTTTATTTCCAAACATTGTATATATTGCATGGCTTTCTGATGATATCCACGGATGAACAGACGATAAAAGGGACGACGACTCCTGTGAAGATTGCAATGGTTCTTGGGGTTAGGTCTTTGTGTCATATTTACTTCAAAAGAGAAAAACTAGGGATTGTTCTTCGTATTCCTAGGTGCCGGTACTGGTGCATTTATTAGAGGTGGCTGAAATGAACAAATTTGAGCTATTATGATGCTTTCCAATGTGTTTGAACTTCTGTTTAAAATAAAATCCTAGAACATAACGTAATTTCAGCTGTAAAATAGTGGAATACAGGCAGAAAGCAACATGTATAAATACTTCAGGTACGTGTCACAGGGGGAGTCGAGTAACACGTGGCGTATTCTCATTATGTATTTATTACGTCACCCTCAACCTAAGGACAATGCCCATCACTGACGCGGAGCCATTTTCAAAGCAATCACATTTATTTGTCTCATTTAAAAACATTTTCTAAGCAGCCTGTGCTGCTGCTGCAGAACTCGGCTTCGATTCGGTTTACACAATGCTTACTAAAAAAATAAATACGAGACAAGTGTTTCACAACTCAAAAATATACAAAGGTCTGAAATTAATGTAAACTCTGAAACTTTTTTTTTGTACACAAAGAAACAATTCAACAACCGTTGACACAGTTCCAAAACTCATCGTATTTACAGGTTTTTATACAAAAGAAATACACAAAGTGGATACCTATGGAGGGCAATCTGGAGTGAAATGCAACTAGTACCATGCGCCACGCTGTAAATCTTCTTTAATAGTGTTTTCATGAACGCTTCAGTCAAGTAAATGAGAGGAGAAAAAGAGTTCGATGCCATTCTAGTATGTGCATGTTCTAGCCTTTGGCAGAAGCATCTGTTCCACTCCTGAGTGTACTCAGAGAGTGGATATTATCGAAGGAAAGTCAAACAGCTCCATGTAAAGATCTACAAATATCTCTCCAGGTACAGCAAGAGACAAATGAAACTTCACAAACATCAGTGTATCAGTGCAAAAAGGAGAATAATGGGAAATACAAAAGGTTGGAATGATGGTTTACAGACGAACCCTTTGTGTACCCTGTTCTGTGACATTGCTTTAGTACGGAGAACCATTAAGGCCAAAATTAAGCTATTTACAGAGCGTACCGAGGGACAACGACTGCCTTCACTTTGCATAATAGTTATTAGAGTTACTGCAGCAATCCTGCAGTAAACACCATGTACTTGGCATTATGGTGAATCAGGGTCAAAACTAAAACCTCATTTGTAGCTTATAATGGTTCTTGTCAGCCTTTAATGACATTATGGTGTTGCTTTCCTATTTGTCTCTGCAACCATTGTCTGAAATAAGATTTAAAGTTTGTCCCTTACAGGCAAAATAGGCATCTGGCCAGGTATAAAACATAAATAGAGCTTTTAATGTTTGTTTGTTTTGCAAGACTGTGAAAGGCTAGAGCTCAAAGGGGAATTAAATAGAAGTGCATATGTAAAAAAAATAAAAATAAATGAACAGCAGCAAACGCTACTTCCCTAAATCCGTAACTTGCTCCGTATTTAACACCACGGCCTCCATCTGAACCCAAACGTCTCACAAACACTTGCTGAGGCCCAACTAAGCTGCTTCGTCACTTGCTGAGTAAAATAAGGCATATTAGATCCTGCTGAACACGTTCCACAATCCCTCCTCGCACCACGTCAGCAAACCAGGAAAGACCATTGTTACATTTATGTTGAAAAACACAAACATCTTGTTTCACAACCTCCGACCTTTTTGACCACTTTGCATGTCAACCTGCAATTTCTGTCTCTTGTTTACATTAGAGCTTGGCTTTGACATTTCATCTCATCTCGAGAGTTATTCTTCTTATTGCATGAGAATGAAACGACGTTCGAGTAAGTAACGATTTAAAACGCTTGTGTAAAATATGAATTGATGCATTGAGGCTTTACATTTATTTCCGCTGTTTCTCACAGTGTTAGTCCTGATGTTCTGGATTTAAAATAATCTGTGTAACTGGCTTCAAGAGATGCAAAAGTGTGTCTGGTTGCATAGGTATTCACAGAATACATAGTTAATCCAATATATTTAAGAAGCTAAAAAAAATGTTTTATTTTGTATTCTAAAAGATAAATCAGAGAGCAGACCTGTTCGGATTAAACGTTGGGCTGAAGGAAGGCAACCATTGGAGTGTGGTACAGGGCCAGGAACTAATATAAAGGTTTTATGGGACCATGAAGGGGTTAACTAGAGTAATGTTCTGCTCATCATTTGTATTTGATCCTATTGTTTCTACAGAATGCATGTCTGGGTCCCTCTTCCTCATGTTAAGTGTTCTATCAGGATAATATTTATAAAAAATCTATGTATAAAATAGCTTGGAACCCAGGTGACAGTATCAAAAGGAAACAGCGTTAAACTCTGCTCCAATCACTAAATTCATGATTATTGATAACATAGTTTGACAAACTCATTCTGGTCCATTTGTGATTTTTTTTTTTGTAAACTATCCAAATAATTTCAACGCTTCTACTCTGTCTTCTATGTGGAGCCCTGTGATGAACGGTCGTCATGAGGACTTCCATCCGAGTTCTCCGTCTCTCCCTCAGAGATGGCTTGCATGGGCGCAGAGAAAAGTCTGCCGCGCATGCCGTAGCGGCTGCTGTTGGCGGGCGGGGGGATTCTGGAGCGGCCCTGCCTGGAAGCAGCAGCAGGAGAGGTCAAGGACTTTGGGGAGAAGCTCTCAGCGCTGGCTTTGGGGTAGGGGCTGTAGAGCTGATCTGGTCCTGGTGGATGCAGGGGGGATGCGGAGTCTTCAGGCTGTCTGGGAGACTCTTCCAGGGAGTCTCCAGGAGCTTTAGGAGTGATGGGACTTTTGAGAATCTCTGTAGCAGACATGCGGTAGCTCGAGTCGGAGCGGCTGCCCTTTTTCAGCAGCAGCAGTTTGAACTCCTCGTTGGAGGTGCTGGACTTCTTTACATTTCTGTAGATAGACCCGCTGACCCTCTGCGGGCCGGGTGGGGTCGCCGTGGAGACTGGGGAGCTCACGGCGCTGCTGGGTGGCGTGTTCCCCGACGAGGCACCGAGGCGGTTCCTCATGCCCACCTCAGCAGAATCCTTCCTGCCCAACACTTTCCTTTTAGACCTGAAGATGAAGAAATGCAGCTCAGAGTCTACATGCAGAGCGAACATAAGGATGCCGCCGGTCAGACTGCTCACCTGTGTATCATAGCAAACAGATCCTCGGTGGTTCGAGACTTGGTGGGGGACAGAAACACGCCGTCATCCTCCGGCTTTGACTCATCGCTCAGAGCAGACACAGCGTTATCGGCGGACTTAAAGTCTGCAGGAAGAAATATACCAATGATTAACTTGTGATCATTTTCATTGCTGATCAATAACAATGTGATTCTTTTTATGTCGGAGATGTAAGTCTGTTTAGTGGCCAAAAGATCTTCGGCTAAAACTGACATTAAGGACAAAACGTAGCACAATGTGAAAATTGGTCTCAGGGAATTTTGTTTGCTTTCACAATGAATTACTTTAAAGAGCAAACTGCTATAAAACATATTTTATGCAAACCCTTGAATCCTTTCAAATTTGTCAAGACTGTAAAAATGTTTTACTTTGATATTTACTTACGGTATTTAATCATGAACATTTCCTGGTGCAGCGAAATAATACTGCTGCCCAGTATTCGGGGGGCTTCTAGAACAATCTTGAGAACTGATTGATCGCCCCTCTACATCAATGTAACTGTTGATCTGATCCCTGAAAGGCATTGCTACTGACTTCGACCCCAAAGAGAGAGTTGGCCAGGAGTCCAGAGAGGAAGCTACATATGCTTGTGTGCTCAGAACCAGTCCAGAACCTGGAGGGTCGTCACCTTTGCATGCTTGACCTCCAATAAGAGAAAGACTCGCTCTCTACCTTTACTGAAGTATTCCTCCGTCTCTGCCGTGGACTCCTCGTGGCCGTCCTGGGAGGCACTTTGAGCTGAAACACCCGACGACTCGCTTGATGTTTCTGCTTCTGGGATACTTTCATTACTGATTGAACTCATCATCTCTGATTGTCCTTCAGTAGCAGGCACTTTAGGAGGACTGCTGGGTTCCTCTGGTGAACTGTGCTGGCCCGAGAGCGGAGGTTGTGTCTCACACGGCTCTACTTCAAATGGCTCAGGCGTTTGCTGCTGTAAAGGCTCTGTTGACGGGGGCCTTTGGCAGACAGGGGCCCCCGGAGACTCTCTGCACACCTGTCCTTCTTGACAAGTGGCGCTCCCTGGGATGTCTAACGATGGCTCCGACTGCGGCATGAAAGCAGCCTTACTCTCAAAGGGAGCGTCTCTGTCCTGATTGGTCCACTGTTCGCACTGAGGTGTTGGTTCTCCATCTGCAAGCTCTTCGTTTGAGGTAAACATGGATTCAGACGAGCCCTCTGAGGACGCGCGATGCTGATGTGAGTTGTGTAACAGAGGACTCTTCAGCTCGAAGGATTTGCAACCAGAAAGTGTGCTGACTATGTTCACAGCGGGACACGTGGAGGTTTTTTTGTCCTCACGACTTCCTTCGGGATCCTTGCTGATAGATCGGAGCTGCACTGAGCTGAGCGCCGCAGGCGTGATGGACATGGAATGGACATTAAACGAATGTGAGCTAGGTGGCGCTGCAGCGCCGGCTGACGCTGCTTCTTTACATTTATTTTGGTGGAGGTTTTGAATGTGGGGCCGGTAAGTTGAGGCCTTGTTAGCGACATTCTGAAAAGCACATAAGTTGAGGTGTGAAGGAGGAATTATCGGTAGCTCCAGGTCTCGTTTCGAGTCGGTTCCATCCCTACACGGGAGTGGCTGCAGTGACAGCGACGAGAGGGACGACTTCCTCTCGGGGACTTTGGGCTTTCTCTTTCCCCTGGATGGTGACAGCGGTCCAGGAAAGAAGGCAGAGGGGAGAGACGAGGTGGGGGTTTCGGACTGACTGGAGTAACCGCTGGACGGGCTGGCCAGGCCCGCCAGCGTCTCTGGCGACGCCAGCTTGAAGTCTCCCTCTACCGATGGCAGTGAGGGGGTGGTGGCTCTGGAGCCAGGCTGCGACGTCTGAGACTCGGAGCTCTCCTGTGACTTGACGCATTCAATAACAGTGGTACCCGTCGCCGTGCTGGAGTTTGATAAAGATCGATAAGGATCACTGGATTTTAAATCGTTCAGCAACCACAGATCTGCATAGTCTGACTGTACAACCCCTTCATCCTTAAAGGAATGAGCATCTGTGCAGCTAAACGCACCCAGATCTGGTAGGACAGAGTCTCCCACCCCCCAAACCACAAGGGGCTCTCGGACAACTGAAGAGTTTTCTAAAAGTGTGGGGGAACCGGACAAAACCAGTTTCAGGTCCCTCTCCTTGGAAGACCGTGGGAGTTGCTGCCCGCATGAAATCTTTGGTTGGGTCTTGTCAGGGATGTTTCCCTCGCTGCATATTTTTCTTAAGGACGAGCTCCTCTTAGGTGGACACGGCTTCGCCTTCTGCTTCCGTAACGAGAGGCAGTTTCTTCCCAGAGTCACGCGACGACTTAGGTCGGATAGGCCACAATCGGCGCCGGGTTCTGCATAGTTGTAAGTGAAGCTTTTGCTGCCTTGTAGCCCACAGTCAAAGTGCATGGATGTGTAGTACCCCTCGGTGTCAACGGAGTAGTGCGAGACGGTGTCGGCTTTCTCTGACGGAGGCTTGTCGGAGAAGCTGCTCTCACAGGTGGCCATGCTGGTGAAGCTGGGACAGCCCAGGCTGCTCTCCGCCTCTCTGCTCGGCTCAGGGCTGAAGCCCTGCGAGCGAGGAGGGCCCGGGTGCGGGTATCCCCACTCCCTCTCTATAGGAGTGCTGACTCCTGCGTCCTCTAATATATCCATGGCTGTGGAGGAGAAGGAGCCCGTCCGCTGGGCCCTGAGGCCCTGGTACTGGTCCAGCGTGAAGCTGGTCTGGTCATCGCTGTGGTGGGTGGCGGCGTTTAGGGAGAGCTCAGAGTCGCAGTGGGAGGAGCCTGTCAGCGGTGGCGAGGCTGCTGGAAGGATTGTTTCTGAGGTCTGTGAGGGGCAGGTGGAGCTGCTCCCACTCCAGTTACCACTTGAAGACTGGTGGTCGTCCTTGTGGTCCACCGGGCCTCCCAGAACCCCTGCGACGGAGACGGAGTGGACGGGGCTACTGAAGGTGTCTGAGCTGGATGAGATCTCACAGCTGCCCATGTCGACATTCCTCGGCAGCTGGGATCTGGTCCTCGCCATCCAGCTGCACTCTGGGCTTTCCGACAGCTGCTTGTACTTCAGGCCCAACTGGAGTTCGGACATGGCCTGGTCGTCTGTGCTCTCTTCATCTTTAAGAAGCAACTGTCCAGGTCCAGACAGGAAGTTCCCAGTGTCAAAGCGGGAGGTCTCATCGTCGCTCTCATTATGTCCGTTGTCTATAATCCGGTTCCCGTCTCGGGGAAGACTCCTGGAGCGCAGGTGTGCGTCCACCGAGGAGGCAAACATGGCGGCGGCGCTGTCCGGCAGATACGAGATGTTGCCTGCAGAATAGGAAAGAGAAAGGGAGAGTCCCTGGCCTCTCTGGGATCTGATCCGTCTCCTAGATGGCGCTCCTGAGATCAGAAAGTCTTCTGTCTGACAGCCTGAGTCTCTGGTGCTGAGATGGCCGGCCAGCTCCTCGCCGGAAGGCGTGATGTCAAGACTGGCATGAACAATCACCGTCCGGTCTCTAGAGCCAGGGGAGTCATCAGAGTCTGAAGGAAGCACACAAAACAACAAATATCTCAACTGCTGTGATGTGATTTATGTTGTCGTTGTTTGACGCTGATCTCTTCATTAACATTAACATTAAATTACCTTCAGTCTGAGCTAACTGTCAGGTAAGCTGAGTGTTTGTCTCATAAATGCACACGACAGTAAGTCACATACCTAGATCTCGGTGCACTTGTCTGGGAATGCCGGCGACAGTCCTCCGTCTCCTCAGCTTCCTCCTCCTCTGAAGAACCGACTGTGAATGAACTAGTGAGCAGCGCACACTAGCATCTCTGTCAAAGCCAACCCCTGCAACGGAGAAGGGTACATCTGAAGAATCTTTGTCTGGTGGCTGCTGCAGCCGTCCCTTCTTTAACTGCCTCGTTGTCTCATGAAGAATATCTGCAGAGATCTGATTATTGTCTGATTATCTGAACGCAGTAGGCAATCTAATGCTGTTGGATTAAAATGTTGAGCTGTCACAGTATGAAAGTAGAGTACAGAAATAAATAAAATATACAGTGGAATGTATTACCCCAGAAAGGACCCTGAACTAAGGTAAAAATCATGTTCACTTCCTCTTCAGTTTTGTTGTTTCATCCTTTCCTGCCTTTCACCACCCAACAAAACGGTCACGTGATTTAAGCACCATAGCAATCTCTGGACTTGACTCTCAATGTGCCCCTAAACCGTGCCTTACTCAGCCAAAGTAGGCGCATAACTCTTCCTCTGAGTCACTGAGTCACTGTGTGCAACGCAAATGAATTAAATAACATTGCGCAACACTTTTCAACACTTTGGGGAAAAAACACTAATTGGCATTCGGATCACATTGTCTCACAATCCCATGCACAAAGCTTTGAAGCGCGAGCCGGCTAACCGGCCACAGAACATGACTTGCACACTGAGAAGACTGTCTGCGGGAACATGATCAAAAGGACGAGAGTTCAATCACTGCAAAAAAAAAAAAAAATTTGCAATGACAAATGAGAATGAAGAAAACTCAACCCGACAACTTTTCAGCGTGAATTTCAGCAAAGAGAGCAGCAGGGCGTTTGTTTGGTAACTTCTGTCTTCTTTTAGTGTACGGTAAATAGCAAACAGACAATGTTAAGCAAACACTAGATTAGATTGATGCCACGCGCAGGTCTGAGCTTACTGGTTAGACTGGAAACAGGGAGACACAGCAAACACGGCTTTGTCAAGCAGCTGCTTGATTTAGAGTTTGGCTCTAAACCTAAATATTTATCTGCACGGTGACTTCCCTTGAGACTGGGCCTGGGGTAGTTTTGTCATTTACCTGATTGACTATAGGCTTCCTCTAACTGAGGTGCTGCTTTGCTGTCGTTTGTATTTTGTGTAAGAGGCTGACCAGGCAAAGAGCTTTCTTTTACAAGCTTGTAGCTCTAGTTTTGTAAGATTATTTTCTTAAAATTAAATGTCTGCTTGTCTGTTCTTGACTGCAACTCAAAACAAAACACACAATTGAAAAAATATTTTCCGTGGATGAGCTGGGTCATAGCATGCGACTTCATCTGAGGTTAATTTATAAATCTAAAACGTGCTCGGTTGCGGTTGGACACTTTTGGACAGAACGGGCTAAATGTTTTCACTTGACCTCGCTGTGAACCTCAGTTCTTGTTATGCTTTCTCAATATTCCCATTTATCTGCAGGGAAGAAAACAAACAAGAGTTTGTCCTAAAATACTTAAAAAAAAAATATATATATAGAACAGTTAGAAACAGCTGACACCGCTGAGGGAAAGACTAACAAAGCAGTTTCAGAAATCTGTGCCACATCAAATTCATATCATAATTAGTGTATCACGAGATAAAACAGTGAATGCTTTCAATTACCGGTCACATTAATGGGGATGAGACATGAGTTGATGACTTGAGAATTGCTTTTCATTCTCTCTTCTGGGGTCGGCAGTGGCAGGGCTTTAGACCAGTTAGTCTGCTTGTCCAAGGTGGAGGGGGTGTTAGGGATGGGGAACTTAGACCAGTGGCCTATAGCCACCCCGTCAGGGTCTGGGTCAGAGGGCAGAGCCTGCAACAGATGGATATTTGCATGGTTATGGTGTTGAGGTTAGGTGGCATTACATGAGAAATAGTACAGAAGAGTTAGGAATGATCAAACTCAGTTCCTGTAGCGTAAATGTGTCGAGTGAAGTGATGTCAGGCAGGTATTCTAAACATGGTCATCTGGGAAAGAAGATGAAGGCTACATGCGGGTATTTTATGAAACTGCAGAGCAGTGACAACCCACACACACACACACACACACACACACACTCTTCCAGGAGCTCCGTTTCATGTTGGAGTCAAAGACATCACTCAGAGATTAAAATAAAAAGCATGCTTTAAGAAGAGAATGGAAAGCACAGGGAGAAACAACTCAGTTGGTTTCATGCAAAAAAGAAAAGAAAAGATTTGCAACATTATTCAAGAGGCATCTGGAGTTTTTCCAGTTTCAGAAACACAAAAAACCCGACGGTCTGACAGAGCATTTAAAGACATATCACTCAACACATGACAGGATAAATCATCATTCTGCTTGAAGACTAAGGCGTCTCCCTCCCTCAACAGCTACAGCCTTGGGCAGAAATATAAAAAAACGGTGTAAACAGTCATTTCTAGTCTCAAGACTTGTTTGCTCTTGAGTTCATGGTCTGACAGTCTGTGGCACCTAACCATAAACCGGAGTCTGCTGCACGAAAACAACACGACGGAAATGCTTCACGACAGCATTCCAGTGAGCAGCAGCTCACGCATGGATGCAGTCCTCCCCTCTGATCCTCCCTAACTCCCCCATCCCTCCTCAAACTTTCAAAATTGAATACTGTAGGTGACCTTTCAGGGTTTTCTCTCCCTGTTGAACAAATTTAAACAGCTCTTACCTTCGGCGTCCTATAAAGAGCCACATGTGAAACTGGGAGTGATTCCCTGGCTAAACTGGTTCATACTTCCACAACCCCGACAACCTTCCACCCCCCATTTAAAGCCAGCTCGGAGCCTTTGTGCTCTCTGTTCCCAGCAGACCAATGAGACACTGACAAAACCCCAGCCACAAAAGAAAACCGGTTTCCTTGGAGACTTCTCTCAACTAGTAGAAAAAAAAAAAATCAAAGGAAGAGCCTTTACAGCGGAGTTGACAACACAGAGGAAGTTTTAGAGGCGACTCTGTGAGGAAGGATGACAGGAAGGAAAGAAGAGAAGACCGTGTTTGGAGTCTGGCTTTGAGATCAGGCTTATTTCTGTCTCATGCTCTGCATTAGAACGATATATTCAGAGACAAAGCGCCACACTGAGAGAAACTATGCGCTCTCTCACGAATGGGTGCATGGAGGAAACCGCTGCACAGATGCATCATGGGTAATGGCAAACTACCAGAAGTTGACCCTATCATCAGAGAAACGCTGACTGCTGTGACTGTGGTTCACACAAACACATTCCTCGCATACGTGCAAAACTTAAAGTCCGTCTTTCCCGTCAAGCCCAAACAACAGCGACTGTCTGCGGGCACAAATGTGTGACGTGCCCCATGTGGATGAAACGTAAAGTGCTGCTTCAGTTTCACAGCAAACATGTTGTCAAAGGATGAAACCGGCAGAGACCATCTGCATCAGGAGGGCATGCATTTCAAAAGAGGCTCATGTGTAGGCTACAAGTCAGACAAAGGAGAACAGGCGAGGTGTTAAAAGGTGCAGGAGGGAAGGAGGGAAGGAGGGAAGGAGGGAAGGAGGGAAGGAGGGACCACTACCTTTCTGCTCCAGGGAGAGAAGCGGCAACATTCGGTAGGGGATGAGGAGCGGTTGGATTCAAACTAAATACAGGGTGAAAAAAACAACACAAAAACAGAAACGAACATGTTCAACTTAAACACGCAATCAAAAAGACAATGATGCGGCGGCAGACGTCGGATGGGACGTGTGAGCTGGAGAAACACGGGCGGGCTCATAACGACGATAAGATGAACGTTTAAGAAACTTCATTCATTTATTATTTATTTTACACACATTCCACTGACCCTTTACCTGAGTTTGTGCTAAATGAGTCGTTGCATCTTTAACGAGACTCTCTGGCTGCTTGAAGGGGAAAAATATAAACGTCACATCAAGTATATGAAAATCTGTCAAGAGAAAATTCACAATTCCTTTTGCTCAAAATGTAAACATTAAAAATGAACTCAACTCATTCAGTTTTAGTCCATTATTTGTTATCTATTTAAGGCAGTGAGATGAAGGAGAAACTGTTTGAACTCTTGACCAGTTGAAATGATAAGACTAATTACTAAGGACTGTTGGCTCCATCTGTCTGACCTGCTGACTTGCATTAACTAGCTCCCTGGCTTCCTAAGCATCACGAGTACAACACGTGGAGGAAAACTCGTCAGAATCCAAACACAGTACGATGTCAATCATCTCACCGTTGCCAGGTTTATGCCCCTCTTCTCTTGCCTCTGGGGGGTATTTGGGGAGGGGTACAGTGGCATCGGAGGCAATGCCGAGATGGATATTGTTACTCTCCTCTCCCTGCAGTCTGTTCGTCTCCTCTCGTGGTCTGCAGACAGGACAAGCTCACTGTGTCACCACCAGCCACATGAAAGGAGACTATTCACATTATATTATGTAAGACAAAAGTTTATTTTCGATAACTTGCTGATAGTAATCACATGCCACCGGTCAGGATGGTGGCAATGCCAGATATCTCTGTTCAACATGGGCCTGACTCTTTCAAATAAAAAAATCCAGAAAAAGAACACTGGAAATATTGAACTGTATCAACAGCACGGTCACAGATACGTACTGGTTGGACCGCACTTATGATTATTTATGTTTATGCCTGTAAAGGAGTATTTTAAGATCCATCCATCCATTTTCTTGTAGATGAGATGATCGCTTCCGGCTGCTTTTCTGCTTTGTGGGTCACGGTTGTTGTTGCTGGAGCCAGCTGACTAACCGAGAACCTTCTTGCCACCGTGCCATCAATTTTAAAGATCATTAAATCAAATCATTATACTGTATATCTTTCAACCAGGATGTAGTTACAACAACAGTCCAGCAGAGGGCAGAAGGACCCCAGAAAGACCAGGACCCTTCTGGTCAGATGCATCTATCCCAGTGGTGGCTTTTAAATAAATTTAAATTAAGTAGAAAAAAACCTCTAAATAAAGTTATGAGCTGATTACTTAGGAAGGACAGACAGAGAGGGAGGGAAAGCCTTCTTTGTAGCAAACGCTTGGAGTTCCTTCTGTGCTGTGGTCACACTGAGTGACAGGGGGGGGGCCTCACCTCGGTGCTGGGCCCACAGGCTGACATTGGCTTGCCCGTGGAGCTCTTCTACACATGCTGGCCGTGTGGACGGGTGGAAAATGTTTCTCTGCTGGTGCCAGGGAGCTTGGTAATGTGCCGTCAGCTTACTCTCCACATCCAGGTTCGACACCGCTGTCAGATAGAGGGAAACAACGAGGTCAGACGACCACTGAAGGAAAGCCAGCTCTGGTAACAAACAAGGGGTCAATAAAAGCAATAAACAGTCTTAACATACCAGGAGAGTATTTATGTGGAACCGTGGAGTATTTGCCAGGTCCCTTAACCCCTCAGTGACAACTCTGATCAGCTACAATACTGTGCATGCTAAAAAGAGCACGGTAAAGGACCTTGCTTTCATGATGTGGGGCCTGCTGAGCCACACAGGTTTGGGTAAGGAGGCCTTTAAATTTCCGAGATGCTTGCGGTGATGTTCTCTGGTTAAGATCATTAAGCTGAACCACATTGTCTCAGATAAATGTAACTCATGAGCTTTCTATGAGAGACGATGTGCTGCCATGGGAGCAGCTGAGCTTCAAAAATCTACTGGGATCCCAGAATCCCAAAATAAAAGTCTCATGTTAGAACTGTAATGTGAGAAAGAGGATAATCTGAGCCCATGCTGGCAGGACAACGGCATGTTTACTAATGTAATGCTATTAGCTGCAGCTAAACAATAGAAAGTAACCTGACGCTTCGACTTTCATCATCTACACACTGACCTGCACCTGGACTAATCTCACTGCCGCCTCACACACATCCTCACGTTGCAGAGGGAGCTGCTCAGCTATCAGGTTCCTTATGATACATGCAGACACTGGATGAGGGCTGGAAGTTAAGTCCTGATGCACTATGGAGATCTGAATGTGTGGTATTGATTTTAAAAAGCTACTGACCTGGCATACATGCTAAGGTGTTTTCATCTGCTCACTTCAAAAATGATGCCGTGTGAAGGCAAATCTCCGAACACAAAAACACAACACAGCACGCTCTGGTTAATTTGCTCAGCCAGAAGCTAACAATTGATTCTGTTTTGCTAAAAAAAAAAAGGAAGACAAAATTCAGCTGCTGATCACAGCTATCAGGGGTCAGGGAGAGAAAGGGCAGCGCCACACTGAAGTTCAGCCTGTTGCTGCTCAAACTCCATAGGGTTGGTAGTTTGGTAGAAGCACGATGAATGTGCCGCCTTTCATAGTGCCATGCGTGTAATCTCCAGGAGAGGCGGCGTGTTTATCTACCACCCGGAGACAAGTTGACGTTTTCCATAAAAACAGCCCAGTGACCCGAAGGCCCTCTGTGGCGACCCCGCTGACCTGAAACATGCCCTGTGTTCTGTCTCCGCTCCACTTTGGACGATGCTAGTGAGCCAATCAGACAGCAGATACATGCATGTGGAGCAGCTCTGCTTTTTTTTGGTTCTTTGCGATGCTTTGTCATGCTTTGTGCTCATGTGCTCTTCACAGCGCTATAGATAATTAAGTCCATGAGAAAAAAACGTCCGCTTAAATGCACATTTCCCCAATTGTCTAACTAAGTAGATGTGCGGTGAGCCGCTGACCCACATGATAAGTAACCAGTGATGTTAGATACGAACCCATGTTTGCCAGCCTCTGGCTCCCTGCTGAGAAACGAACTCTTGGCCTTTCTCTGACGCCCTCAACGTCTCCAGTAAACACAAAAACTCATCTGACAACAATAACAGCAAGTGGGACACTGACTGTGCTCTCTGGGCCCGAGTCCATTTTACTCTCGCTGCTTTTGTCTCACAGACCCATCAGTACTTCCTTTCTCATTGGTCAAATGTGTGACTTTTGTTTGAGTGGGGTTGTGCATGCACGACATGTCATGAGAGGAGACATGTGGGGAAAAGTCAGCTGGTAGCCCAAATGAGGCCAAAGAAAACACACGGTTCCGCCTTCAAGCATCTCATTGACCTCTTGCTCAGTTTCATTTTCTCTCTTTAGCGTGGCTGCAATTGGCCAAAACGAGCCACATGGCCTCAGAAGAGAAGAACAACTTTCAACGAGTCTTGCTTTGATAGATTTCCTGCAACACTTTCTTTTTCCATGCTTTTTAAAATGCCACACGTCTTTATTCTTCTTCCTCGTGATTCCCAAACAGAGTCATCCTGTGAACTTTACCTGGAAGGTGAAATGAAGCACTACAGTATATCATCCACACCGTGACACAACCCATCAATCACCCCTCCTCTTCCTCTTCATCTGGAGAAGGATCATCCCCTCCGATAACCACTGCTATAAGCCTTGCCAGCAGGCCCGCAGGCCAAGGGGGGGTCTGCATCCTCAGACTACCGCTGCCTTGTAATTTAGTCAATGCTGGCTCAGACAGGGGCCAAGCCAAACACCCACATCTACACACACCTACAATTTACCATCAGCCTGGGAAAACACAGCTACAGATGCCCAACATTAGGATGCAATTCTTCTGAACTCCTTAGAGTGGACAGACAGTTGGTATGCAAAAGACCCTTGCAAGAAATAAAGGGGCAATTAAAAGAAATGCATGAAAACTGAAGAAAAATAAGCACAAAAATTCGTTTTGAAAGATTTGTTATTCAAGAGCAAAACTCACTGAACAGAAATTGTAACAGCTGGGTGTCTGCCGGTAAGGATTCTACAGCTGGGAAATATTTAAACTTAACAGGTTTGTCCATCGAAGCAAACACAATCTGAAGAACATTTCCTCTCATCACCGCTCAAACAAAGTGCAGACGTTGTTGTCTAGCTGCTGTCCAGCTGCCGTGGTCGAGGTCGGACTGTGAGTTGGACATAGAGAGCAATAAGAAATGGGCAATGCATGCAGCTCGATGAGAGCCACAGTAAGTTGCACAGTACCTTGGGATGTGAGTGCAAGGCAGCATCTTAGAGCCATGGCAGAGGTGCGTGGTTTCAACTCAGAGACAGTCATCATTCAGTGTTTCCCCATCAGCTGTATCAATGCTAATCCTGTGTCTATCATGTCTTTGAAGCCGTGTCCCTCGGCTCTACTCCCACACTGACCCGCGGATCCACTGAAACATCTGTTCACACTCCTCCCCCCCCCCCTGTCCTCATCCCTTCACCCTCACAGCGCTGGGTACAGATGGTCTAACCAGGCCCTGACTTCAGCTACCACTAATCTGTTTATGGTGTGCTAGAGGAGGGAGGAGTGTTGATCCAAACCACTGAAACAACAACGACCACTCACCCCAGGATGCAGAGGAATGCCCAAAGACGTGACAGTAAGTGAGTGTTACTGTATTCCAGCATCAGTGTGTTATTTGTCATTGAGTCTCGGGTTGACTGATATACTCTGAACAATGCTGTATATTAAAGACAATCACATCTAGAAAGCGCTAAACCTAAAAAAAGCAGAACTCCACAATAATATCCAGATACATTTCACTCCACTCGACAGTGCAAAAAAATATAAATCTAATGATAAAATAAAAGTAGCTCACCTGAATCGGGCAAATGAAGGATGCAAATAGATAACCCCCAAAAAAACTGAAGACAGCTTGTTGTACGTCCCCTCTGAGCTGTGATTAGTAAAACACAAAGAGCAGAGACCCAAAGCCAGCATCTCCTCGGTAATCCACTGGGAGCAAATATCCTCCTAGCGGATAGCGATGCTGCTGCCGCACCAGACCGTTTACACCCAGAGCAGAGCTGAGGGCTGTAAAATAACGCAAATGAGTGTTTTCATGTGCAGCCAGTCAGCTGCTTTTATGGATAAACACTGAACTATTGTTTCTATGTGACAATAAAATACCAGGATACTTATTAATACAAGTATAAATCTGATCAATCAATCTTTTTTAGAGAGGAAGCATACACAGTAAATATATAAGACAAAGAACTTTCTATTAATCGTCAATCACAATTAATGATTCAAGTATACGAGTGTTATCTTGACTCTTGTTTTTTTTTAACATTGAACCAAACAGTTTCTGAGAGCATAAAATGCTCATTGTGTTTATTTAAATGCAGAAATGCACTTTAAAACATGCAAAGGGGAATGATAGATGTAACTATGGGTGAGGAACTAGACCTCATTGCTTCGCTATGCGTTCATGCCACCACACCTTTTCAAACGCCTACCCTCTTCTCACCTGGAGCTCTGTGAAGTGGGATAGCAGGTGGGGTCCGTAACCTCTGCTTGGAATGTGATGCTGGGAACTCGGAGGCCTTTTTTGGGGGGGGGGGGTAACCATTGTTGCCCGCCTCTCAGCTGCCTGTAGCTACCCCAGCAGGGCTGGTAAGCTGTAATCAAACCACTGGTGGGGTTTCTGAAGCGCTTTACTGTCTACCCACACCACTAATTTAAATATTGGCTAAAGACAGAATAAAATAGCATCTCCCCCCCCCCAATTACGCTAGATGATTCTATTTATTTTCTCAAAGAAACTTACGTAAAAGGATTAGATCACAGAGCATGAAAATAATCCGGTGGGAGAAGTTCCTGGTTTAATTAAAGGCTGATAGTATTTCCTGACTCGAGGTCACAACGTCAGCCACAAGCCCACACAGAAAAAGCCTTCTGGTGGTTTCACTCTATCAATCTCCTAGGCATTTCCTTTCTTTAGACTCCCAGATCAATACCTGATACTGTATGTAATCCCTGGCAGTAATACAAATCTTACCAAAAGATTTATTTGTTACCTGAGATTTACTCCAAAGAACATACAAAGTACATGTAGGCGCTACATGAATAGCACAACTCGGAAGACACTCCGACCGTAACCCAAAAGTCCACTTTATTTTATTTAAGACCTCCTAAATCACACACACAGCCCTGCAACCGTAAATGCCAAATTCACAGCCAATTAATTACTTAATCAATTAATTAAAAGACAATTTACCCCCCAGAATGGTTTTTAAAATTTAAGTCTGGTGGATTCAGACGTTTACTTGGTTCGAATGCAAATTGTACAACCTCATAAATGCCAACCTCAAAAACATAGTATATCATACCTTTTTTAAAATATCAAGATCTGAGCATTACTCTGTGAGAAATGAAGGAAAATATAATGTTGGAGAGAATCAGTGAAATTTAATGGGTTCCATTCCAGCCAAATCCTCCCACCAAGTTTCATGGAGGAGGTATCCAAAGGAGAAACATTCCAACACACATCACAAATGGTTCGTGACACACTCCAACATCTTTCTAATATTTATCTTTTTCCTTTCCAGACGCACAATGCTTAAACAACTCTAATAATTGCATTGGATAATATCTGAAAGCAAACAGATGGGACACTTCCTCCTGCTGAAATCCTCCAGCACGGCAGAAAAGGAGCAGCGTTCATCTGAGGCCCTCCTCAGCTGCTTCATATTATAACTACAAAGTTGAACAGCAGACTGTGGCGACTTTGAAATACTTTCCATTTGGAAACCTCCAGAAGGGAACGTATTGCTGCGTGGGCAGGATGCCAGCAGAAGATCTCTCGCTTTGATGAGGGGAAAGCGGAGATTCTGAGTTATGAAATACGGAGAATGTGTTAAGCGGCGGCTGAAATGTCGGACATGCTTGGAAACACCTCTTTGTAAAGATTTAACAGCACATGTTTATAAGACTGTGTGGTGTGCTTTACAGCCCAGTAATGAGCAGCAACACGGTTACATCATCAGAACGCGTTTACGTGAACGTAACTTTACATTTGCTCATGTTTCCGAGTTTGTCCTTGTCATCAAATCATATGAAAGCAGAGCTATCTGGAGGAACCAAAGTAAAACCGGATTCACTTACAAACAGGAATCTGCTAATGCGTGGGCAAAGGTGACTCTACAGGTTGGTCTTGTTCTCTGCAGAAAATGAAATACATACTTAAAGCTGCATATACTGTAAATTACTGCGAAAAAAAAAAATTCAAAGGAGTCATCATGACTCGTTAATAATATACCACAGACTGCAGTTTGCTGCAGGACATTTGTCTTTTAGCTCATAATTCTGGTTTTATGGCCCACAGCCTGAATGTTTTGGCTCACTCTCACAATACAAGCTGCTTTCGGTGAACAGCTCTGACGGCATCATGTGTTAGCAGCCAGGTAAGGAACCACAGCGATGGATTTATTATCAGCAAGAGACAAGCGGGTTCTCATCGGTCTGTGATACAGAACAAACCTTAATAATGTGTATTTTTCCTCAGCCATTGATGATAATTAGCTGTTACTCATGGCCGCTAATTTCCCATCTTTGTTGTGTGCTTAGGGAAAGCCAGATATGCAGTGAGTGATGATGAAGGAGCTGATATCCCAGCACTCAACACACAGCAAAGATTGGCTTTGTTAAAGCTGCGTGTTTCCCCCCCCTCCTCTAAGAAGCCTTGCAGAACAAGTACTACAAACTACATTTGTGTGGCCTTCCTCTGAAACTGTAAACTATGTCGACATCGGTATTGATGTTCAGCTCTGCTCCACACGGCTCTATTCAGGTGCAGCAGCTTGAGATCATGAACTATTTTCCAGCGCTTGTGGAAGTTTCCCCAACAACTAAAACAGCAACTAATGATCTTTTCTTTTTTTACTGATTAATCTTATGGACATAGGCCAAAGCCAGAGAGAGAATAAGCCTCAAAATAACAAAAGACTGACTATGACGACACGTGATAATTAAAAAAATAGTTTGCAACAAGTTTCGTGCCAACTAATCACAACAGAATGAGTCAATGACTTGAACAGAAACATTTTCCACTCTAATTAAATTTGGATTTATCTGCCCGAGTGAAAGCAAAGATGAAATTCTCTGTGGCGTTTACGGCAAACAGATATGGTCTGCCTAAAATAAGGCGTTCAATCCATTCCAGCTGGGCTCATGTTTACCAGCATCTGCTCTTTTGATCCAAAGTCAATAAACACTGAAAAGTAAACAGACAAACAAAAACAGTGAATGATGATGAGTCCTCGCTAGCAGTGATGGTCATTTAATTTCCCACTCTTTATGTGGACACTCATCGTGGGGGTCAGGGCCCATATTCAGCACCGTTTTACCTCCTGACCTCTCGTCACCTCATTGTTAGGTCTGCATACAGACTGGGAGGTCAGCTCACAGCAGTAAAGACTGAATAAACACTAAATAAATCACTGCTTCGTCTACTCGCCCTCTTCAATGCCAAAGTAAAAACTGCATGCTGGTTTTTCCATACTCACGGATAAAACCACCATCTTCTTTTAAATACTGATTTTTACAATAATAGGTGTGTGAATGAATAAAAATGAAATTCTTGGCAATAATGCTGAACAAAAGCCGTTCTTGTTAATGCAGTACTTATAGGAAAAACAGAGGAAAACGTCCTCTGAAGTACAAATAAATTCCTTCAGCCCTTAAATCAGCACGGAGTTCATTTTACTGCTTCACCTGAGTTCTATAGAAGCCTTTGGGGGCTGCAGCACGCCCTCTCATATCACATCGTTTAACAAGCTCTGAGGTATTGGGCTGCAATGGCTCTCCTGCTGAGATTGGCCCGGGTCCCTGCTTTCTCCAGAGCTTTGAAGCACTCGCAGTCTCCCAGCCTCAGCTGAGGAGGAAGGGGTGTGTCTGGGACAGCCCCCCCCCCCCCTGTAAAAGCACTCTGGGATTCCATGCCCTGCAGGTAAACCTGGCCTATTAGTCTCACAAGTAAAAATGTGTGCCCTTTGACCTCCTGCTTTTGTTAAGTATACACTCCCTTCTCACAGGTACTCCAGAAAGGAAGGGACTTAAGTAGGAGTGTAAAACCAGGAAAAAAAAAACCTGTTCATGGAAGTAAAATTACTGTTAACCTCAAGGAGGAAGAAAATGAATCCTTGAAGCTATAAAGTAATGTGAGCAGCGTCCGCGTGGTCAGAGCTGTTAACAGCCGTTAGCTGCAGTTACAAAAGGTGAAACAGTCGTGTTTCTTCTGTGGTCAAACGGGATGAACGGCCCACGACTGAAATGACCTTTCAGCGGGTTCAGAGGTAGGAGAAACAAAACAAAAGAGGCAGAGGAGATTAATCATTCATCAGCAACATGCCTCACTGAACCTTTCGTTCCTGCGTGTTACTCGTGAGCTGTGAGATCAAGCTGGAACTTTGCTGCAGACATTCTGTAATTTAAAAACACAACCACGTGCACGAAGCTGCTACTCAGTAACTGGTGACAAACAGAAAACACAACACCTGGACGCTGAAACTGAAGCCGATCGGTGGAGTCAGCCATGAAGAAGGCTCATCAATCATCTCGGGGTAAAAAGACGATTGTAGGCATAATTCCTTCTCTATCAAGGTAGTTAGCTGGTGAAAGGCTAACGACTCTGCCTCATTTGTAATCAGAATATGATGTATCCTTGACAAGTTGAACGTCTTCAAACACATTGTATAACAAAAATGCTTCAGCATGATACATCCTCTAAAACGGCTCAAAGTGTTCAGCAGTTATTTTACTGGCGAAACCTCTGACTTGCAGACAGCGAGAAGAAAGAGAAGTTGTCGCAGGTGATGCAGAGGAGGTGTGAATCGAACGCGACTAAAACATCTGCGTACAAGTGCATTTCCGACATCCTTCAAAGCAGTGCTGACTGACAAACCCACCGCATCGTGCCTTGTACACAAAAGAGATCACTCAACAACAGAAACACTGCTAGTGTTGTGTGCAGCCGCTCATTCATCAGCTTGTTATTCAGAGTGTGGAAGGCTGAAGGGTCAAAGGGTAAACGTCTGAACGTCTCTCCAGAGTCCCAAACAAAGTCACAGAGGTTATAGGAAGAACTGATGCTCCACTAGACGCGTATGCATATGTGTAAATATCGGTCTGCAGCTATATGTGCACAGCGGCACTTAATCACAGTTTGGAGAAGCATCTAACGTTTGGACAGGATCTTTGTGACGTGACTCAGTGAAGACAAGCAGACTGTTATGTAAGTGTCTGAACTGCTTAATCACAACAGGGTTTCACAAGAGAGTAAACACTGGCTGTGTGACCATGAGACTCTGGTTTCATCAGTTTATTTATCACATGGCGCACAATAAGCAGAACAGACTGTGAATTTAGGGAACAAACGAATAAAAAAAGACACCCAGACATGAATGAAGGCGTGGTTCGGAAAGAAGACAACGAGAGGAGAATATTTGCTGGATGACGACACAGGAAAACTCTCTCTCACTGACAAATATGGTCAGACTGAGGCCATTTTCATAGCCCAGTGACCTGTGTGTATCCGGAGGAGTGGCATTAAGCTGAGCTGGCAGGGCTGAGGTTTGGCCATCCGACGCACATCTCTGCCTGATGGTATCCGGCTCAGAGAGAGAATAAACTACAGGACTGTCTGGTTGAACACAAAGCCACATCTGGCAGGAAGAATGGATATACAGGGAGCTAACCCAGCAGCCCGTCCACTGGAAACAGTGGAGAAGCTCAGGCCACACCAGGTCCTTGTGGTTTCCACAACAACGGCCAAATAGCCCTCAAACACACAAACTGTTCAATAAAGTGTTTGAGTCATTTAGGCAGAAAATCCACCAAAAGAAAAAAAGGTGGAATCAGTGTTTATTAAAAAGGCCAATGAGAAGTTAAGACAAAACCTTGCGACTGCCTCCCAGGACACACTAGGAAGGGACCATATCTTCCTATTGGTATCTTTGCTTAGTCAGCATCGGAGATAATTCTGGTATGAACTACTTTCCCCATTGAATGCGTGCAACACAACATGTGTCCTGTCCTGCAGTCTCACCCATTTTACACGGACCTGGCTTCAGCTCTGTTCCTGCCTCTGCTGCCAGCTTCAAGTAGAAACAACAATGTCCTCACGCCGTTTTTGTCTACGGAGCAGTCAGGTTGAATGTCAGCCAATGACATAAAAAGAAGCCACTGTGCTTCATAAAGCTGGAATCACCATGGAAATGGGCACATATGCATGCTGATAGGGCATGCGCTTCAACTTCTCATTAAACCTCAGTCGTGGAAACAAAACTCAATTACGGCCCAGCAGTGAACCGCGAGTCTGCAGATGTGTCTGAACAGCACTTTACAAAAATCAGGTATTGCAAAAGCTCAGACGTCAGAAGAAGATGAACAAGAAAACACACAATACATTGGTTGCAGTAAGTTATTAGGGGTGGGGGGGTTTCACGTCAGTGAATGTGAATAAAAGGTTTAGTCCTTTTCTTTGGTCCACAGAGAAAATACAATCTGCCACAATATGTAGTGAGCCTGGAGTCATGCATCTTCACCTCCCTCTCTTATCTCGCTGGCCTGTGTCCTGGAGATTTTCATTAGCAGGACTTTGCAGGTTCCAACCTCTGACAGAACTCAGCTCACGTTCTGGCAGCCTTTCACTGATTGCATCTCTTTCCTGAGGGAGTTCATAGAAAAATAAAGATATGGTCCTGAATAAAGGCCGTGAAAGAAAGCAGGCCCAACTAAAGAAGAGCCTACCGCCCCTGAGGGCCTCTTTCATGTAAGTGCCTCCTGAATGGCCGCCTGAGGCCTGGATGCCAATAAGTATTATGATGACAATCATGCTGGCCACTGGCCGTACTGCTACGAGGGACAGATGGCATCAGGCCGAAAGAGCAGATATTCTTTACGGCTGTGAAACAGAAGCCGAAGAGCAGCTATGGCTGACAGAGTTTGTATTTCTACAAAATGCACCGACTTCCATTCTCTCACACTGTTGATGTATTTTAGGAGACACAGCGGGTCTCTTTGTCCTCCTGGGATCTGCCATTATGCTCATCTGCACCCATCATTAAACTGCAGTTGCAGCAATTTGGTAATGATGGGTCTTGCTGTTATGTCATAATGCAAAATGAGTGGGTCCAGTCAATGACGTTGTAGCCTTGATGCACTCGAGTGGCGTGTGGCGGCAGCTTTACGTAAGTCAGAGCTCAAGAAAGTGTAGCCCCAAGACCTGCTACAGGAAGAGATTTGCTTCCAGTGATGCATTATTGATTGTATGTCTAATATACCTACTGCATGTACTGGATGCTATAGGTAGATGTACATGGACCCCACCTTTCATGGTTTGGGTTCGGAAAGGCTGATGTTGGGCAGCGCGGTGGCACAATGGATAGCGCAGTTATGGCACAGCAAGAAGGTGACAGGTTCAAATCCAGCTTGGGGCCTTTCTGTGAGGGATTTGCATATTCTCTCCGTGTCTCTGTGGGTTCTCTCTGGGTTCCAATGCTAATGCTAATGGATAATGGATGACCCACAAAGCATCCTGGGCTGGATGTATATAGTATGAATTAGATTTTTAAAGGTTTTTACCTCTACAGGTGGAAATAAGGGATATGATTATGGATGACAACGAGCAGTAGCAGCTCAGGACCACAATAACGTTTGTTTTAGAGCAAAACAACCCCTAAACAATAGACAGAGAACGCGGCCTCGAGCACACTGCTTCTGCATGTGGAAAAATGTCAAGACCTGCTTTGTATAGACAAATATATATATATATATTCAGGTGCAGAACTTTTAAGAGGAAGTTGATGTTTCAGTCTCCCCTTCAGCCCCAGAACCCAAACTAACCCAGACCACATTACCTCACATCATCTGGCCTGCAGGCCGACTGGCAAATTACTCCACCAAACAGCTCGCTGCGAGTATAACCATCGTTATAACACATTTAACAAATCTTTAAGAGCCGATAGTAAAAGCTACCCCTGTCTTTATTTATGTATGCCTTTCATAAATGTTAGCGGTGGATTGTTTTCCTTCTCTGCTCAGTCATGGGTGTGTGTGTCCTCCAACCAATATGGGTGGTTATATACATGAGACCACCGGCACGCAGAGGCGGTGAAGGGAAAGTTATCTTCATGCTGTTTCTCATTGTCCCACCAGATGGATTCTCGCCACAGACTGCAGTCAGAGACAGACCAAACGACGAGTTAGACTGAGGCTAAACCTGCCTTCACAAATCCCAGGAACAAATTTCAGCCCCATTTTCAGCCCTGCTCACATCCACATCCAGTGGTGCAAAGTCAGCATGAATACTGAGCTATAAAATTACATTTTCCAGCAACGGTACAGAAATTCAAACAAAAACCAAATTGTGAAGCAGAGCGTGTGTCATAAAGATAATAAATGAACCTGAGCTGTTATCGCTATTGCTGGAGCCTTTCAAGTCCCACAATGGAAACACACTGTATTTCCTGTAATTTAACACATGATCTCTGTTTGAGCAAAAGCACAGCAAAAAAAAGGCACATTTTCAGGGAAAGTGGGGCCATAATCATAACAAGCAAGTTGGGCTCTTACTCATAAAGCACCTGTGGGAGCTGCAGCAAAGCAATAAAAACACACAAGCCCTTAAATCTGCTCCACATCACTCTTGAGGTCCATGCCCCAAAGAGCAAAATAAGGCTCAAAACAAAACATCTGCTTGCTGCATGTTGTTGCTATCGATGCCCCGGTTCCCAGAGGAGTCTGTGAAAATATGGAATTTAACTTCCCTACTCCTCTGCGTGCAAAGGAGGATTCTCTCTCCAGCTGAAAAAACAGCTCTAGCAGCATATCGTGTTTTGTGAGGGTGGGTCAGTGATAAAGTAGTGTTCTAGACTACAGTATACCTGTATTGTACAACAGAGGAACATATATTATGGAGTTCAAATATTCCCATTAACATTAATGTGGTCAGAAATACTGTATCTTGGATCCTCTGTTGCATTTTCCCAAAATAACAATTTTGAAGAAAGAAAATGTTATGAATTGGGAATTGCATTTGAATCTAACCGAGGACATCCAGCTCCCCTGTATTTGTTTGTATTGTGTGTAATTTTTAACAATATCAAGATCAATTTTTAATTCATTTTTTAGTTTTCATGAGTTTTACTGACACATAATACAAAGGACAATAAATTAAACACTTAATCCAATCAAAGAGAAAAAGTTTGGATCTTAGCCTATTAACAACATGAACGTCATTTGATCCTAATTAAAACCGTAATTTGAATGAATTGAACGAATAATAGTTTAGCATTAGTAAAGACGTAATCAGAAAGAACGACTTACCATAACATGCACAGCACATGGATTCATGGCTGATGGTGAATTCACACAGAAACAAAAAGGTAAATGTATGGCAGCCCAGGAGGACCATATGAAGACACACTTGCTTCATAGAGTGATAAATTGTCTTGTGCAGCAGAGGAGCATATGCAGCCATAAACACTACACCGCCGACTGCCATCACATCTCCAGCTCACACCAGAGGGGAGGCTCGTGCTGAGTTACAGAGCGCCACCAGCACTGCAGTTACATGTTTCTGCTGTAGGCATTTCCATGGAACTGCTGAGGAAGCAACATGGGATCCATGAAGGCCTCTGGGATCTGAGAGTGACTCTACCAGTCCGGTCTGTCATGCAGTGAAACTAAGCCCCCTCCACAAACAACTGGCCATCCTTTAAACATGGCCCACGGCAACCTAACTGCCTGCCTGCCTAAATATCAGAAGTCACGCAGAAGCCTGAGATTTAAATCATCCCAAGGTGAACCTTATCTGAGCAGCTGCAACGTACTTTATAGAGCCATATAGAGTTTCCAGAGGGGGGGGCTATTCCCATAGAGGTACTGTTTCATTTGGATTTAGATGTTCCTTGCCTTTTGTTTATGTTTAACTCCATCTAATCGCCTGTATGCCTGACGGAATGTCCACCATACACACTGGGAGCATGAGTATTTCCTTTAGCATGTAGTAATTACAATCTAGGCCATGAAAACTAGGCCAGTCTATGTTATAATACATGTTTCAGCAGCAGTGGAATGCACTTACTCATCAACTTATCTACTCTTTAAGCCCAATAACCCTCAAACGAACATTATGAATTTGCAGTTTGAGTGAAATTCAAGTGAAGCCATTAGCAACGAAAACATTCTGGCCTCTTCAACCACGTCATCACACAAAGTTAAAACAGCTAATATGTTAGCAGACAATATTAGCTTTCATTGGATGCTGTAATTGTGGCCATCTACTCATTCAATCCACTCTCATAGCTCCTTTTAGCTCTGCTTTGGGCCTCCATCAGTGGCTGCTCTCTAACGGCTAAATGCCACCAGCTCATCACATAACTTGCTTTGTCTGCTGTTTCGGCTACCAGCATACAGTGGATCTATCAGTCTTTTACCTCGGCCACCTGCAGTGATTGGGAAAGTGGCTGAAGAAAGCAGATTCATTATTCGAAAGCTCAACAGAAATTCTGAAAAATAAGCTTCACAGTGTGACTAATCTCGGGACAAAGGGATGGAAAAGACACTCGCCTTAAGAAGCAAACTCATCACCATGGAGTCGATATCTGGAAGCTGACTCATTCAGATTTAGAATTTTGTTGGACAGCCAGATTTCAAAAGAACCAATGAAGAAGAGCGATTGTGTCTCTTTGTGTGCATGAGATGCGTGCACGTGTTTGTGTAAGGAGCTGAGAAATGGAAGATGCTCTTGGAGAGATGGGGTTTTGGTTTCGTCTGCACAGAACAGGCAGAGTGCAGGAGAGGACTGCGAGCATCAAAGTTTGGCACACGGACTTATGTTTGTGTTTCCTTTTTCTTTCATCTGCCGATCAGCTGCTCCTTCCCTCTCTCTCTGCGTGATCTGAGGCTTTCCTTGCCTTATATAGAAAACGCTCAGTCCACTCAGAGCAGGTCTTAACGTGAACTCGGCCTCGGAGGATTCTCCCAGCGGCTCGGCCTGTCCCTTCCCATAATACAGGCATTAGGATAAAATAGGCACAGGGGGCCGCTAAAGGGAAAGAAGGGCATCTATAAAAGGCAGAGAACTGTGTGGATCAGCAGGGAGAATGGAATTTCTTCATTACTTTCTCCACCTCCTTAAGAGCTCTACTCTGCCTTATCTTTGTGCTCACCAGAACCGGCTGACCTCTCTGGTTTTTCGTGGCTGAATATCTGGTAGCTTTTGTATACTGTTTGCACATTAACTGAAATGTGTAAACCACCACTTGTGTCATTATAAATTTAAATCTGTCAGCCACACAGCATTTTGTTGACAAACATCTCAGTTGTCGTTAAACACACACTGGGTTATAATGAATTCCACGGTGCAGGATTTTTACGCCTACTGGGCGAAGCTTGGACCGCTCAGCGCAGTCTAACCACTTATTTCTGCAGAGCGGGCCCAGCCAAAGGCCAAACCCTGAGAGCAAAAAGGCCACAAGTCTGCTGGAAGCCATGTCTCAAGTACACAACAGTTTCAACATCATTCAAGACGTTCAGTGCTGAGAGCCTTCAGAGACGGACAGCTTTATAAACAGCGGAGACCACGAGCAACAAATGTTCTCTCTCTAAAAAACTGACAAGCAAAGTTTAGCCTCCAAGTCGGTCGAGGTTCGGGTGGAACCATGTTGATGTAAGCCTATTCCCACATGGTTTCTGTTTCATCCACACCGGTTCACATCCAACAGAAGAAACACAGCTCTGACCTCTCCACATTGATCTCCTTGATCACAGACCACTTACTGGACCAACATTTGGACAGTGCTGCAGCCAGGAATGAACACAATCCTGCAGTCACGATCAAATCCACGCGTTAACACCTCCCCAGCATACACACACTTCTCAGTTAGTGAGGTTAGCACTTTATCTCTAAATAAAACACACACTAGTGAAAAGAAAAAAACTTAGCATCCAAAGATTCACACATTTCAAGTACAGCATTATATAAATTAATACACTTGCATTGAAACACTGGGCAATCACAGGCTAGACCCATTTAAGCCACGGTGAACACATAAAAAGTAATTTTAAGTTATTTCGTATTTCACTCACTGAAGTTCAAACTACAAGCATCAGAAATATGCAATGAGATCCAGTGCATGGAAATGGTTCTTCCAGACTCATCCCATAATAGGCGAAAACAAACAAAACATGCTGGCATGTGGGAAGCAACTATGATGCAACCCACTATGTCTCTACATGTTCTGTGCAGCAGGATGTTGGGAATTGAGCTATTGTTATTTCCTGTCTGCTACAGGTTTGGCTAATATTAACTGCAGTTTTTTTTCCTTGTGTCTGTATTTGTTCATGCGAAGATTCTCATGAAAGAAAAACCTCTTTAACGCTGACCGACCTTGAAATGCTCGGTTAACTTTTCGCCCTCGGATCTTTTCCAATTTCTTTTTGATGAGGTTGCATCTTACAGTCCTTTTGCATGTCAAAACTCTATTCGGTGTTAACATAGAGGAATCAAAAGTATGTAAATATAAACTGATACTATCAAATATGTAGGATGGAGGCCTCATCCCAGTCAGTGAAACATTCGAACTGACACCAAGGGCAAATGACCTCAGATTATATATATATATATATACTTTCACTGCATGTGTGTAGATTTGAACGGCCCTCAGGCCTGAGTAAACTTGGCTCTGTCTTTTAGTCATTGCACCGTGCTCAATTTCTGGTTTGTAAAGGATTACGGGAATTCTTCAACACTATGAGGTTACTAAAGTAATGGATTAGGGTTGTGTTCATGAATTAGGGGATATTTTCTGAACAAGCTCACACTGGCCATTTTTAGCTTTGCTCATGTTTCAAACACACATTCAACTTGCTAGAAAGTACCTCAGAGGAGAACACGCTCTGCCAAGAGGTGATGAAGTCACCGCAGACCCTTCCCTGTTGACGTTATGTAAGAGAAAGCCGGGAGCAAAACCTTCTAACAACATTCAAACCTTCTTCTCTGAAATGTCAGCAATGAATTATCAATTCATTAGCAGCTGATTGATGGCTTATAACTGTTTTATTACTACATTACATGCAAATAAAAGCCTCTTTTATTGACAGTAAAAAATGATTATCTTTGTTTTTCTTTGTTTATGCTGATGTATGTATGTGTGCTGATTATTTTTGAAGCTTCAACACTTGCAGCTCCACCCATGCCCACTGTGGACTCAAAAGATGCACCGCTCTCTGCGCTACAAACACACTATCACCGCCACGTGTAGCTATTGGCTAGAAGTGCGTGGTATACTAGCCAATAGCGTAGCGGTGCATTGTTTGTGTGTGTGTGTGTGTGTTCAGTGCTCCCCCCTAAATCTGCTGTGGGGTAAGTGGGGGGGGGGGGGGGGGGGGGGGGGGGGCATGGAGAGGGGGAGACTCGCTCAAAACAGAGCCGACCTCAATACTGAAGCCAACCAAGCAAAATGATTTTATTTTGTTCGCCTTTCATTGCCCTTCCTCATTTAGGGATGCAATTTGTCCAATGCAGCAGCACATCCTAATCCACTGTTGCTCATAGTGAATTATCATCTCTGCCTCATCGTTTCTGTCACTAGTAGTGACTTTTTCTCTCTTTATGAGCAACACAATTCTGCAAAGAAAGGAATTCACATTTTTCTGTAGTCACAGAGTCATTATCTCTATCAGCACATATACTGGTCCAGCCTAAACTGGACAGGCAGCATTAGCTCAACTAGACTGACTGCACCACTCTTGAAGATTTGCTCACTCCAATCCAGAATTTGCATGAATCCTGACCAGAGTTTTCTCCGTTCCTCTCCAGCATGGATGACCCTATAACTTGTCTGTGAGAGCAATCCTTACAGACTAAACCATAGGTAGGTTCTTGTAAGTAGCAGCTAGAGTAGTCTGGCTACAATTACACCCACCTTCATTTCAAAATGGGTGCTTTAACGGACAGATGTAATTTTGACTGCCCTTCCAGCTTAATATGAATGCTAACTTCTGCTTGAATCCCACTGCCTGTTTATTCACCCCAGCGTTTAAACTCATCTGCTCCTATCACATTACAGACTTGTCCTAGTTTTTCCTGATAGGTCTTCCATGCCCTTTGATCAAAAGTTGTATGAAGACAAAATATAACTGACGTCATCAGATGCAACATATAATATATATTGATATGGCTGCAAGAGGAACATCTCAACCCATCTGTGAAGTATGACCCACTCAGTACAGTGGAGCTTAGAACTAACAATCTAAACTTGCACTAACACATGTACTTTTCTTGATGACTCCCAAATGGTTGATTTGCTGTGGCTCACAGGACAAGCCGAAAGTACAGTAGTAATAGTAGTAATTACCAGTATTATAGCACTCTATAATACTGGTAATTACGCTTTAATATTCAAACTGTGTGCATTTGTAACTGTGACATATTTCCACAAATTCTCAAGATACCATAAACTTTAAAGCCTTTTTTTGTTCGTTTTAACCACAATTTATTTGAGCAATTTAAAGTGTTAGAATAGAATAGAATAGAATAGAATAGAATATAAAGCCTTTATTGTCATGGCATAGTAGCTACACAATGAGATTAGGAGTGCAGCTCCGAACAGTGCATGCAGAAAGATTGACCAGTATTTAGCATATGTTACCGTATTGTTCCATGAATCTTAAACTGCAGTCTTTGATTTTTTTAGCAACGGTGCATCCTTGAAGACTCGGGAGAAAGACTGATTTAAGGCAGCATCACCCAAAGCCAAGGATTAGGCTTCTTTCAGAAGTTGCAGAGGGTTGAATGCATATATGGTGGGTGTGCGTTAGTGCAGGCGGGGTTTCCGGACGAGGTAAAAGATGTCCTTCCTCCACATGTGAAACATCCCAGACTCGGCAGCTGCCACTCAGTAATGCATGACCACCGACCCCTCCCATTATATGAGATTTTAATTTGTGAAAAGACTCATTGGTTTGTTTGTGCAGAGGGTTCCACATAAACAGTATCTAGGGATGTCTAACGTCACTTCACTTCCAAGAATCAGAAAATGCTCATTAAGTCATTAATCTGCTTCCTGGTGTCCATGGTCCTCACACGCAGCAAACACAGAAACACAAGAATGAATGAGCAAACCATAAATATTTGATAGCCGGCAGACGCCTCTCTCCGTTCGTTCTCCGTTATCCTTCTTGTGTGGTCACAAGGCAGCTCAGGAGAACTGCAGGAATGCCAGAGGCAAGGAAAGCCAACAATGCTTTTAGAGTCACCAGGATCTTGTATACAAGCCACTTGTGCAGTTCCTGTGGTTCTGTGTGCGCTTAATAATCTCCTTTCAAAGAAGAGGCACACAAAGATAAGGAATTTTAATTGCCACAGGTTCAACTGTCACTATAATGAGCTGGGTTAAGACTCAAGCCAGAGGAAATGTAGAAAAAGAGAAGATGGATTAAACTGAAAAAGAAAAAAGCTTAACAAAGTAAGACATTCAGCAAGAAGTACAACCATTAGAGACAGTCCCGCGTCCATAAAATGAACATCCAACAGAGCGTGGGAATGATCCTGGGAAGTGACGGTGATTTGTTAGGCTCCACTGGCCATGATATCACAGCAGGGTGAAGCTGGCTCAAAAAGAACACTCACAGAGAGATGAGGAAGATGGAGTGAGAGACCGACGGAGAGACCGACGGAGAGAGACGAAGAGAAGTCGAGGGAAGATGAATGGTAATTTGTTCTCCACAGTCTGACGGTGATTTCTGAGATGGCAGAGACATCAACTCCATAGCTGAGGCAGAGTGACGTCACTGCAAGCTGCAAGTTCAACCCACCCTGGCAAGCCCGGCTGGAAACTAGTAACTCGACCGAGCCGCTGCATCCCGGGCTTTTGCTGCAGCTCCTATCACCAAGAAGAGGATTTTCAGAATCAAATTATAAATATAAGGTGTTAAAAAGCAGCCATCTCAGTGCTATTAGGTTATAACAACATCCAGGTTATTAATGTTATTGCTACAGTAGATCCTGTTTGAAGTTATACAGTAGCCGTTGATTTACAAGCTACGCAAATTGCGTCAGTTTCACTTTACTACCGCACTTTTTTTTTGTCTGTTTATGACACGTTTTTACGGCATACCAGAAAGCGAGCGAGGGAATCGAGTGTACGGCAGTTTCTGCGGTCTCACCCACGATGTCTACCAAGAATAAATTGTCTCTTTCTCCCCCTGACTTACAGTATCACGACGCAGCATAAAATACTTATGGTAATTTAGCATTCGCCCATTTACGACCAAATCGGCTTACGGCTGATCCCTCGGAGCCCGTTGTGGTCCTAAGTCGACGACCTCCTGCACATTAGTATGTTTGCATGGTCAAGACCTAATCTTTAATGGTAAAGGAATAGTTATGACACTTTCATATCTCTATGCTGCTAAATAATAAAAATATAATAATAATAATACAACTTTTAGACTGTTCCTTTAATAATCCAATCTGATTATTTTAAATGCTGCTAAAATCTAGTGTGTGTGTGTGTGTGTGTGGGGGGGGGGTATAATAATTATTACATATTTGAAATAAGTTTAAGTATTTATAGTTCTATATCTGTGCAATTTAGTAGATATGAATTGAAATACAGGCAACTTGGGTCAGTGAATTCAAACCCAAACAGACCAGATGTCACTTGTGCCTGTGTGGGCGGGGCTCCTGATTGAGATTGAATATTAATAAGGAAGAGGGTTTTTGCACATGCTTTGTCTTTGCCCCAATAAGGTTTACCAGCAGTGACACCAAACTTCACAGGGAATAAAGTGTGTCACATAAACCGAGATACCCTTCAATGAGGGGATTAGGGGCAACCAGTGTCCCAGATTAAAGAGATTGCCCTGAGCTACATATAAATGTATATGTATTATTGTATTGTATTATAGTACAATGTTGCTATAGCGTTAGCTTTGAAACTGTATCTCAGTTCTAAACATCGACATAAACCAGGAGAGAGTTCGTCTTGTTGTTCATCGTCATTAATTAAAAAGAAAATATATCATAAATGCTTTGACAAGAAAACACATGTCTAATAGAGAATTCATAAGAAGGTATATAAGACGTTGTCAGGTGGAAGGATGTGATGCTAAGATCATCAGGGATCAATAAGACTCAGGGTGTGTGGCTGTAGATGTTGCTACCTCAAGATGATATAGAGCCGATTCTCTGATCACATGGTTTAAGGTGAGATTGAGGCCTGCTATGCTGATTTTTCTCGTCTAATTCCTGACAGCAGATGCTTAACTAGTCCAGATCTGATGTGTGTTTATTTTCACACTGAACTTCACAGTAACTGTGGTTGAGACATGTCCGTCCGGAGGAACATCCCATGTTGTTTATGGAGGGAAATGAGGACTGAGGTTTAGGCTTGTCACTCTCTTTGGTGTGAAAACAGTGTATTTGTGGTGTGATCTCTGACAAGAAACACAAAGTGACCTCATCACAACTCCTGTTTCCTCTGTTTTGCTATCAGCTCTGTGACCTTGTATAAGTGTCCAGATGGGATGTTGTTACATCTGTGCTCAGAGAAATGCATCCTCTGTCACGCCTCTCTTCCTTTGCCCTGAGGGCTTTGGGAATGTCTGTAGGGTGACTCAACCTTTTGAGCAACAACAACAACAACAACAAAAAAAGAAGAAATCTAAAAAAAATCTGACAGGAACAAACAGGCCTGAAGCTACTTATGCAGACAAATCCCACAGCGTCATCAAAGAGAGATTAAATAAAACATCATAATCCAGGGGATGAAATGAAAATGCAAAATCATTGCAGTGACACGTTTGTTGCTCTGTCACCATACCAATAACAGTCAGGATTTAAATAAGGCTTCAAACAGTGGATATTTGACCATCCTCACATGTTCCTGTTATATGTGAAATTCCTGTGCGCCGGCCCTGACCTCCTTTTTGACATCTTATCATAAAAGTCTCCTCTGACGGTCTGCTGAAAGCATTCTTTGTGTCAGTGATCACCGCCCTCCCACAGACATCCTCCCATGTCAACGTAGGCCACACACCATCACAAAACTAGTCAGCAACAATCCACGCTGTCACTGCCTGCAAGCAAATGTGTTTCAATACAGGGACAATGTTAATAACATTAACTTCATGAATTAGTCATCCCCAAAATGCCATTGTTTTACATTTTCAGCCATTACTAATGCTGTTTAAACTCTTTTCATGCTTTTACCCTGGCTGCGGTTTGTTCAGACATCGAGTTTCTGTAGCAGAAAAATATTTTTTCTACTGAGCAAGTAACCATAATCGGCTTCACAGATTGTCCCGGCCACTGAGAGGCTGTGATTAATCTCCTAATTACTGAAAAATCTTAGTTGCAAAATGGGTAAAAATAACCAGGGTACTCTTGTGAAGGAGAATGAGAGGCAATATGAAAACACAGTTTGCATGCCCAAAGCTCCTGACTGACTACATCCAGAATAGACAGACTTTTTAATTCATGCCGCTCATAATTTCATTGTACTTGCATTTCATTTCATAAAAGCCACGGGGATGGCACCTGGTCCAAATTAAGGTCATTAAAATGCAATGAGTGTGTGTATTTTCACAATGGGTAGCCACAGTGGGACTCAAACCCCTGACCCTGGGTCAGTGCCATCCACCAGTGAGAAACAAAGGCCCATGTCGCACATATACGTTTCACAGATGGAGAACATGGAAGCAGCTGCCCTGTGCCCTTCAAGGAAGAAGCTCGGCATAGTTCTTACTTAAAGCATGACTGACTGCGCATGACATCACCAGAGAGGCATGCATCCTTGTGTATTGCTATCAGAACTGTATTGTTGTCTGTTGAGAGGAATCTGATGACTCAATTCTACAACATCGTAGAAGCGCTCAGAGAGGTGACTAGGGATGGAGGGGTCGCTGATGGACTAATCCATAAACTAAGGCTGAAATCGTAATGATTTATGTGATCCATCATTGTCACAACTATTCAGTGTGAAATGTGATTGGACTTGGTCGTGTTATGCGATATGATTAAAAGGAACTGAAAGCTTCAGTCAAATGGCGACAGCTTGTAGACCTTTTTCTCCAACCACAGCTTATATTTAAATTTTACATTATTTTGAATATCCTATTTTGTGGACATAGATCAGGAGTGAATGAGTCTGTGATTTAGGTCCATGCAACATGTTGTTTAAATTTAAATGTCACCTATGATACATTTTTGCCTCTGCCAAGGAGGCAAAAATTACTATTTGTTGTTTGTCGGATTATTTGTCAGGATCAACTCTTGGAGAGATTCTGTTAAACTTGGTGAAAAGATGGGGCATGGGTGAGTCGTGTCTAGGGCTGTTCAGTCTGGGTGGAGGTTATGAGCTCAACAGAGTACTATTCTAGTCGGAGACAGTTTCACTCCCTAACATGAAGTCATAAATTAAAAGGTGATTTACGCATGAGGGGGGGGTTTAACCTTAGGGGTAAATCACTCTTGGATACCTTTGACTTGGATCATTCCAAACATATCAGATTTCACAGCAGAGGTCATAAAAAAAAAAGCAGTGGAGAAAAAGAACTAGTCAAGTGAATGTTGGGAAATCATTCTGTATAAAACTAACACATCATTAAAAAAAAAAACAGTGGTGCAATGCACAGATGAGTCCAGCGTTCACCTCAACGTGTCGCGCCTTGCTCAGATCGTGTTTAAACCAAGAGATCAGACACTTGTAATCTCCATTGTCCCGTCCTGGTAGACAGGGTCCTATCATGGCCCACTTTAACAAGCATGGCCATCTGCAGAGTCACAGATGGTCCCGACACTGTCTCCCATGTTCACACATTTAGATAGAGGGTTAACCTGATACGGGATGAAAAAAAGAAAACACACACACAGAGTGAGAGTGAAGAAAACTCCTGCTTTTGATAACTCACCACAAGCCACAGACTGGTATGCAGTTTATTATTTTTTAATGTCCGGAATAACAGGGCAGCTATTTTTCCACACCGTATCTACACCTCCATCAAAGCCCTCTGATTTCAACCTGCATATGCTTTTGATCACGTGTTATTCTCATCTGTAAAACTGAAGTCATGTTTCATCCACCTTTATACACGGCACTGCTATTAAAGCAAACAAAACAAGTACAACTCTCCCACCTCAGGATCCAGTCAGGCCAAAGCACCAGGAACGATCATTTACTGGAGAAAACAAAAATAACTACACCTTTATGATGAATACACAATATGTGGGTAATAAATGTGGGTTTTCTGGTGGCATTTAGTTTATGAGTGGACAAATCACGACCCACCACTACATTTCTTTCTTTAGACACAGTGCAACCAAGGTAACTGTCTAGACATGCAGTTAATGGAGAGACTTAAAACTGACAGCCTCATTCAAACAGGTGCCGTGGTGAAGATCTTTGTTGCTGATTGGCCCTAGTGTGATGAAACTACTGGGCGGCATACCCAGCATGGGAGCTGTGACCTTGAACTCATGTTGAGGTGAAATTGGAGGCTGGGGGGGGGGGGGGGGGGGGACCATGAGCTCTGATGTGTGAGTGCGGCCTCGCTTTGTGTCCTTCAATGTAGAGGTAATGACTCCAACAAAACTTCCCAGCAGCCCGCCAGCTGGCATGCAGCTCACCAGCACAAAAGATCTGCAAAGTAGGCCTTCATCCCGACGCCAGTCTGCTTCAGCATGGCAGCCGCTCAAGCCCTGCTTTCCAATTCATTTGCACCAGCACTTTTATGTCTGGATCTTAGTCTGAATACACTTTGCAATTATTTACAGGCTGGTGGAGATTCTGGGGAGCGGTTCATGCTTGGACGTATCATTCAACTTGAGTTTTCGAGTCTCATAAAGGCCTGGAATGAAGACGCAATGGGAAAGGCAAGTAGCAGGACAAGCTTCGCAAATGCAGATGATAATATGCCAATTCTAATTTTCATAAAAGTGAAAAAATTAATCCACAAATCAGGGTAACGAATAGCATCAACAGTCTACCTCCCTGAAGTTCTGACACACGAGGCCAACGACCGGTTGTCAAGCAATGTTTGAGGTTAACATTGACAGCCCGAGTTTAGTTGTTTACCCCACACTGTTGGCAATATTGCTTGTCAGCCAAATGAGACTAAATTAGATGCGGAACACATTCATGAGAGAAATTACTCTTTTATTTTTCATTTATCAACTTAAAAACAGAAAAAAAGGAAAATAAGGATGTGCAGAAAGCTCTTCCGTTGGTGTGAAGATGATGAACACTGCTTTATCATAACAGCAATAGCTGACAAACAAAGCCTTCCATGTTCCTGTCTGCTTTTAACTGCTGAGCACAGACTACCTACCACAAGCTGCTGTTATGGCGAGCTCTGGCCTCACGAGTGGAGGATCAACATGCTGTGTCTATCATTCTAAACTCTTGTGGTGCAATCAAGGATAATAACCCTGTCGCTGAGGCTGAGCCGATGTAAGAGTCGTCTACATTGTCACCTAGTTCCTTCGTCAGTTTGATGTGTATGAAGTCCAGACTGAGAGAAAATATCATGCAGCAGTTGTAGTTTCCCGAAAACACATTGATACACATCGTGATTAAGGACTAATTGGCCATTTGATGATGTAATCAAACTCTGTGAAGAAACAAATACGAAGCCAGCAGCATCCAAAGAAACCATGCTTAATTTTTTACTGACTCACTCCAATCACCCCGTCTTTAGGTCTTTAGTCAAACCTCAGCAGCGCTTTTAGTTGGTAGGCACTCATTATTTTTATTAAGAGGCGTATAAAATTGGTCTTGTTAAACGCAAGCCTCACACTGTATGCAATTGTTCAGAGATATAAGAGGGTTGGAAAGCAAATGTGAACATTACACACACATTGAGAAGCCCTACACACGCTGATGTGTGGTTATAGTTTTTCTGAGCTTTCTTTTTCCTGAAGATACCACGGCTGACAGCAAATAGATGGGACTAATCAGCTGGTAACAACACAGCAACACCTTCAGGAACTTTCCCCCCATCAGTTCAGTGACGCAATCGACCAGCAGTCCTTGCGTTTCCCATAAATGCCTCATCATGATGAGCTATTTCTAAAAACTAATTCTCCAGGGTCGGACAGTAAAAGTCAAAGCCCAAGTTTAGTTACTAAAACAGATTAAGGCAAATAAATACCAAAATATAGTCAAACTAGAACACGAAAGTGAATGTCTCAACATTACACACGGGGAAACAAAAAAGAACGCTGTGCTTTGTATCATCGATAAATGCCTTTAATGGTCTCACTTTTGTCATTTCAGCTGTGTTTAGATTCACGATTTAAACTGCCGCCCACAGCAATCAAGACTAACAAAAACAACAAGAAAGCTCAGAAGGTTTGCAGGAAATCCTACGTTTCTGCTCCACTCTAAAGTGTCCCTCTATATCCCTTTATTACGAATGTGTGTCCTCCAGAGAATACAAAGGAAGCAACATAAAAAGAAACATGACAATATCATTCTACATATGACTGCTGCTCATTTGGCAAGAGTGGAAACCCAAGGAAAATGCTCATTTGATTTATTCAAAATTGTATACTTGAAAATGAAGCATAAAGTCCAACAGCACATTGGCTTGATGCCTGATGCAAAAGGCTGCCAAGAAAGGACTGGGCAAACCATCAGAGATGTCCAACAGCAGCTATTATGGAAAATGTAAAACTGGATTTGTCCCAGATATTACTTTATTTTTATTTTCTCACAAGTTCACGTTATAGGAATATGAAAACACTCTTTATCAGTAATACACATTCATGCACATGACTTGACGTGTATTTCTGGGCATGTAAAGTGTACAGTAAACATGGGTGTGGTTCGTTGTGGTATAATTACACAATTGTTTCATAGTAAGACTACTACTACTCCAGAATGTTTTGGAGACATAATGCCATGGCGTGTTTGAATCACAAGAGTTGGAGTCTGAGGATTTAAGCATTGATTCACCTTCATTATAGAAAGGCAACAACACAACATGCAGTACATGTTTTCAGTACTCAGATGTCAGTGGAAGTTCCCTTCAAGTCACAACTCCTCATTGAGCGCTGAGGGTACACCCTTTAGATCGGTAACCAGAGCGGCCTTCTGGGTGTGAATCTATTTCTTGATAACAAGTTGGATGGCAAGCTAGAATTTCCTGTTTTCTCATAAGCAAATATCTAATTGCAGAATGAGCTGTGTGCAGTGGAACAGTCACAATAAAAAGTAAAGGAATTTACTTAGAAATGAAATTATTGATTTGACCTAAGTTCAGCAAGTCCAAAGAAAACTGAAAACCCTAAATGAAAAACTGTACTTTCCTAGAACTCCCTGTGCAGTCAATTATATATTAGCAGTAAGAAAGCAAATCAAATATTATCCTATGTAAAAATATCAAGAGTAGCACCAATGAATTCTAGGTTGACTGGTGGCAAGTAAATGTTGAAATCAGACGACTGCCAACTAAATACCAGAATATAATGAAGAGCAGGTTCTCTATTTGTATTACAAAGCACTTTTTGCTGCCAGAGCAGGATGGTCTCTGCTCAGAGGGGCTGTTGGGAGTGGTCTGGCTGAACATCAAAATTGCAAACTGGTAAAAGAGGGATGACTTTGAGAAAGAGTCCCAGAATTTCAGAGATGCTTGTCAGAGGAGGAGAAGTGTATAAAAAAAATGCCTGGGGGAGCATGCACAGAAATTACTGGCTAGGATAAACGATAACTGGATGGCATTAAAATGTCCCGGAGGAGGATATAAAGGAGGGAGGAACAAAAGCCAGTGAGGGTGAACTTACGTGTGCTCCAAAGCACAATGAGCCTGCTGAAGGAGAGGCTTTCCTGTCCAGGAAAGCTTGTGTGAGGGCCTCAGGTCATTCTCAGTGCCACAATTACTACCATCTGGAGCATTAAAATTATGCACATCTGGAACAAAAATCACTGAATGAAATCTTCACTGGGAAAAATATGAAAGAGTGAACTGAGTAAAATTTCCTGACCTGCAAAGAGATGATTGCTTTATTATGTGAGATCGAAGTTAGAAAATGAAACATTCTTTGAGGGAAGGTTAACGTCTGCACTCAGATCAGTGATGCTCATTCACAGACACTCCTCTCATCTGCTACATATGGCCTTGCAATCACTAAAAGCAAGATGAGTGAGTGCTTACAGGATGGAACAGATAAGTCCATGAAGGGACGTTCTGGTCCCTAATGGCAATAGTGTGAGGAGAGCTGTATGCCACCAACACAAAACGTACCATTGGAGATGGTGTCTTCTCTCTGAGGCGGTTGAGATGGAGTTCATTGTTCTTACTGAGTGTCAATCAAGTTAGGAATATAAACATCAAACTCACGTCTGTAAATATGATGAGGAATGATGGGAAAACAGCTTTCCTGTCTCTGAAAAACCTTTTAAATCATTCACCTATCAGCATGGGATGTTGTGTGTACTTGGGTCATACAAATACTGAACTGTAAAGATGACAAGTTGTGGATTTATGGGCAGTTCCATGCCAGATAAACTTTTGGCTGGATGCAGGGAATTAGACTAGAGTCTGAATTCCGTAGACTAGAGTCTGGCTAGCTGCTTCCCAGTTTAATATTGTCCTTTAGCGCTACCGAAGAAGATGTCATTACAACTCAAAACTATTGTAGATCATCTTCTATCTTGAATGAAATGATTACAAATGAAAACCTAATGGCAGGATTTTTTACGTGAAAAGAAATCCAACAGGTCTGAACCGAACTCAATCCAATCTACAGGTGCTTTTTTTTCATCACTTGTGTGAATGTAGGATGATTGATGAAGACTCTCTTTGATCTAGGAAGACTCAACCCAGCTTATCGTCTGGCTCATGCACATGAGGAGAGGTGAGAGCAGTTCACATTCCAGTCAAATCCCAGTCTAAACACCTGCATGAAAAAGACGACAAATTCATTTCCTTCCTGTTCAAACAGTCGTCTTCGCTCACATTTTCCCACCACACAGCAATTTACACCTTGAGTTTGTCTAAATGATAAAAGAGAATAACGTTTATCATTTAGATAAGAATTTCAATTTGAATATTGATATTACTTAAACATTTGACAACAATATCTAACTTCCTACACACAACAAGAAGTGGACTTACCTCATAAGGTTTTTTATATATAGTAGTAATTCATTCTTTGTGTCGCAGGTCTTTTATTTCTCATTTTACTTATTTATTTCTCCTACAACATCGTGAGGCAGTTTCTTATGTGGAGAAAATACTTGTACAAGATTTTTTTAATCTCCTCTTCTTGAAAAGATCCTGAGATGAGTCTTAAGGTTTCCATTGCGTAATATTTAAGTCTCTCTTTGTGATGAGGAGGGATGAGGAAGGTGGGAGATCGTATCGACTGAGTGAGAAAACCCATGCAGGTGGCCTGAAATGCTTCTGGCAAGTGGCCGTGAGACAAAAACCAGCTGAAAACAGCTTAGCCCTCTGAGCTGTCAATAGTTCTAAACTAAAGGTTTCCACGGAGAAGAATGTGGCGCAGGGGGCATACATTTCATGCTACAGAAAAGTTAGCTTACTTTGAAGTTTCATGTGTATTTATTTTTTAGATTTGGCAAAAATATTTTGCTCTGGCATTAAGAATAATAGCTCTGTGTGGGTTCAGACAGACGGCTGAGCAGATGCTTTAAACTTTAAAGCAAGAACAGATGAGCTCAGACCGATCTTTATTCCTAAACATTACGAGAAGGTTTTGTAATTATTTGTTTTTGGTAAAGTTGTGAAGCAGCAACCATTTACAGATACCGCAGGTCATGATAGGTCAAAATACAACCAGCACCACAACATGAAATTGTTTGCCTATAGTTCAAGTGTTCAGCATTTAGAGATAAGATTTAAGACGGAGACCTCTTCTGAAACAGAAAACATGCAGACGCTGTCATGCAGCTGTTGACTGACAACCTGGATTGGAGGACTTTGTTTAGCTAACTGAGTTGACTTTGACAGTTTAATCATGCCTGGCCTTCGAGGGGCTTTTTCCTGGTCCACTGACCTGTTGCTATTCTGTATCATGTCAAACATTAAAGCCACTCTAATTGGCTAGTCAAGTCTTCAGAGGTTGGGTGATAAGCAAGATGGGGGGGTGTGTCAGTGTTTGCTCTCTTGTGTTATAAAAGGGTGTGTTAGAAGGGAGGGGGGGGGGGGGTTGGAGGTCAGCAGGCGTTCGAGTTCAGGGGAGTGGATCCATGATGACTTTACCCCACACCTCCTCTTCAAGACATACTTGAATTGTGTTCCTAAGCCCTCAGTCCCTCACTCAGGAGTGAATAAAGAGAGACAAATGCGTAGGAATGTCATTCAGTAAGTATCAGTGTGTGTATGAGAGGCAGGCACTCGCCTCAGGGCAGGGAGATAGCTTATCACGGTGTCAAGAAGAAATAATCCAGCGCCACCAACAACGAAGTCGAGCTTTACCCCCTCTGGAGGAACCCAGCGTTACAAAAACAGGAATCTTTTGTGTGTACATTCCAGTGCAAGACAAACAACCTCAACACCTATGATACTGAAAATAGACAGAACATCATCAGAGGGATTTTAAATGAGTGCATAGACACCCACCAGCTGAAGCACTTGCTCCCATGGAGGGTCCCACCACAGGAATGTAAAGTGTAATCACTCACACATTTCTCTCATGCAAAGCAATGAAAACCCTTCACCTTAATTTTAACAAAATGTCTCCTTTCATAAACAAACATAGGCTCCAGTTCCCCTCTCCACCTCGCGTAACACCAGCTATCCAGACCAATTTAGGAAGCACGTGTGGGTTGGAAAGTCACAGAAGAGCAGGCAAGAACTGTGGTTTCCTGGTCTCTGTTTTTTTTTTTTTTTTTTGGAATGCTTGACTTGACAGAATGGATCAGAAGGAACCGTTCCTATCAGAGGCAGAGTAATTCACCACGGGCTGAGGTGAGACACACACAAAGTAAACAGACTCCAGCGAAACCTTGAGTTCAACTCGACAGAAACGCAACACTTCCCATTTCAAAGTCAAATCACTGGCATAAAATAACTTGCTTAAAGTAAAATATTTATACAAGCACATCAAGTTACAATACCCAATAATCAACAACGCTATTAGATTGTTCATAGAGAGACACTTTATTTATACTGTGGCATGAAAAATGTAAAAGTTAGAGAACTGAATTTAGCCACAAGATGTACCAGATTTTAAAGGGCTGCATCACGGTTTAGCCCTTTTCAGGGTCTGACTGGGAGGTGGGGGGGAGGTGCCGGAATAAATGAGCAAGTCTTTGAAATGTGCTCTATAATTAGCAGGAGTACAATATAAACTGCAGGTTGTCCAGACCTGCAGAAATATGCTTGGGTTTCTGAAAATGAAAGAGAAAAGATAAGTTGGTGGTCTCCAACCAAGATCTAATATCCATTGGCACATTCCTTTCTTTAGAGTGAACGATATAAAGTTTGGTTTAATTTACGGAGAAAAACGTAATACTGGCGGCATTCGTTTATTTTTAACTCAACTATTTCAGAATAAAAAGGAATCACTGAACACTACCGGCAACTGATGAAACTCTGCTGTGTATCCTAACATGGACCTCAGATGGAGTGCGCATTGACTCTTTGTTGCAGCCTCACTTAATAAATCAAAGTCGCAGTAATGGGCGGTGGGTCAATGGAATGCAGAGTAGTTGGACTGTCAGCAGGCTAATATGTTATCCTGGTTTAACTTGCTCTAGTGGAGTTTATAGGAGCATACACGACATGTTAGATCAGGCCACGAGGATCACAGAGCTGCACAAATGTCACACTGCAGACATGGAGGACTGGCTCTGGTTTACAGTAACAGCAAGAGACAGAAAGGATAGTAACTACTGAATAACATGGACCTCAGTAAATATGATCTCATCTATATGCGCAGTTTTAGTCAAATATTATTCAAGCAAGCAGAAATGCACAGTGGAATGCATAAAGCACATTTCAGCAAGTGAGAAACTGTAATTATTGCAAGCTATTCTCGAATGTCACGTCAGAAGTGATAAGCATCAAGCAAGGTATTACATAATTTAAGTTCTTTGAGCTCAAACATTTCAGCTACAACTACAGTTTGACAGCAAACTTTATTAGTCAGCTGGTTAAATAGTGTGTGCTCTCAGAACAAAATCTCCTAACGCATGAAGGAATTGTGAGTTCTGTACAATTGACCAACCTTATTTTTGATAGCGGCAATATAAAAACAGAGTGTTATCCAAAGATAAGATATGATCCTGGTGGTTGTTTTATGTGATGTCATTTGCAAACACTTTTACTTAGTGCTCGGATATAATTTTTTAATGAGCATTATTATCAACATATATATAACATTTATGTTACATGTCTCTGCATCACTTGAATTTGATTTGTAGGTAACAGTTTCTACATTTTCAACATGGTCTTGCCTCCATGCAGATAATCAATATTGTGGAAAAATAAATACAAAATTCACCACCTTTCAACAAATAAAAGCTCAGCAACTTCAAATCAAATTCAAGCATTGTAATCAATTCATTACTGAAACACAATTGTGCATAAGGTATGTAATTATGATATTATAACTGAAAACATGTTTCATCACTTTCAACTACATACTTGGAACACACGGCCTGCAACACTGAGGCTAATACTGAAGCAAGATGGGTTTAATGAAATCCTTGTTTTGTAACAATAATGAGCTAACACGGTAGATTTGTCCTTTTCCCTATCTGGCATTGTAAGACTGGTTCAGTCTGTATGAGGAATGTGTTGTCCTGCCAGCCATGTGCTCTCGGATCTGAAAAGTCAGAGAGCCACTCGCCGCCACAACTATTACAGCTCCCCCCTCCAACGTGAGCCAGTGTAACTTAAAACCCAGCGGAGTGCTCTAATGTTGGACTGCACTATAGGGCCCGGTCGAGCTGAGGAAGTCCCATGGTAGTCAAACACAGACAGTGACGGGGTGTCACAAGAGAGCTGTCCAAACAGGGCTGAGGGATACATGCCAGACTCATGGGTGTGTAAATACGTGTTGAAGTATGTGTGGGGGTGCGGATAACAGGCCGGGGAAGTGCAAGAAGAGCTTTTTTGGAATGGATTTAGAGGGATTACCAAACATAGTGAGCTTCAAAGTTTTCATTTCCAGAGACACATTTGTTTGCTGTTTGTTTCTTTAGTCTTATTTAGCCGGAGACTATAGTATAGAAACCCATTGTAATCAATTCTGGACCGGAGAAGTGTCACTGTTCGACAAATGGATGTCTCCGAAGCTGGTTTTGTTGATATATAATATAAATCGTGAACAGAAAACTATTATACAGAATTGTTACTCGCTCCAGCTCTTCCAACACTAAGGCTTACAGCGGCAGCACCTCCCCAGTGGATCCAAATCATCTCCTATAAGATCCAACACACCTGCAGCTGTGTTCTTCAGAAGCCCATCCCCACCTTCTGAGCCTACAATACATCGACCTGGGTCATTTACACTAATTGTCATTCAGATGAGGGAGGGTTTTGTTGTTTAAAGCTGCCCCTGAATCTATTAATATGAAAAGCACAATTAAGACTAATTAGACCTTTCCAGGATAAAAGGGGTTTATCTGCCAGCCTTGCATGCAAGACCTCCCGTGCAGCCACATGTGGACCAAAGGGATTAGATATCACCCCAACATATCGGTCCTGGGTTGTAGAGTGTTAGAGCCTTGCTCAGAGAGGAGCACACTTGCAGATATGAAGCGATGGAGCCTCTTCAGATAAGGCTCAAGCAGCAGGATACGACCAGCATGCACATCCGTACTGCAGCTCACTGTGTCTGCGTTTACCCCAAAAATGAACAGGCGAGGAAAACTATTCAGCAAAATTATCCTCAACCAAGATCTATAAAATGCTGGCAAAATCCTGGGGGGGGGGCTGGAGGCAACCCGACATCAGAGCATCACGTTTAACTTGGATAAAGCAAGGTAGAAGACAGAGAGACAGCTGCACCTGGCAGAAGACATGATCAGTGTTTCACTTAGGAATAGGCTGTTTTCATAAATGAAATTGGAGGGAGAAACGCGATGTGCGTCATAAACAAAGTTAGCTGTAATTTCGCTGTCATAAAAGCCTTGAAACGGTGACCGGCATGCTGGAGGAGCCGATTACTCAGAGTCTACTGCTGTAATAGCCGAGTGGCTGCCGGGCTCAACTCCAGGCTGTCATAATACGCTCCTCTGCTGCTCGGGGAGTTCGCGACAGGATGATGAATTAACAGCTCGCGTCTACGGATACAACGGAGAAAAAAAGTTGTGCGTAAAAGTTGTGCGTAAAAGTGAAATCGTCTCGATAAACTCACCGTGTGCGCTGTGGACACTCACCAATGACTTTACCGCACTTTAAAGCACTTTCAGGTGGTTTTGTAATAATGCGTAATAACTGCGTTAACGTTACTCACGCACTGCCTCCTGTTTGGGGTCCAGCCCGGAGCAGGTCAGCTGAAGTAGGGTGATCTTACTCTGCAGCCCCTTGACCCGCTGGCTGGTGGATGTCAGGTCGTGTTCCAACTCCTGGAAGACGGAGCAGGCGTGTCTGGCCAGGTCCGACAGCTGGCGCAAGGTCCGCGACAGAGCCACATTACTGATGGAGACCAGATCCTCGTAATGCAGACCCTCCTCGTTTGGGATTTGATACCTGCACATCAAACGAGGCTCCACGAGTCGTTTGGCAAAGGGCATGTTGCTGTGGACCGGGGAATAAATCCAACAAAAGTGACCCAAGAGTGAGCAGAAAGCGCGTCTCCCTTCTCGCCCCCTGGTCCAGCCTGTCTGAGTTCAGCCGCTCCTGATGCCCCCCATCCTTTCATTTGTTAGAGAGGACTGTGCGGCTCCTGGCTGATGCGCCGGGTCATCTGCTGACTTGCGCTGCTGGTGTGTTTTTCACTGCTCCAAAGTAGAGGTGGTTTTTAAAAAAAAGAAAAAAAAAGAAAAGGCTGGTGCAAAAACCTGGAGCAGAGAATCAGGGCTGAACTGGATCAGGACTGACGAGCCGGCCAACAAAACACCTGGAACACTTCAGAGAGGGACACCGCAAAGGCGTCACACCAGAACTCAAACGACATGTTATTGATCATTAGTCAATTAAAGAAAACCAATTAGCCACAAATATGTGACATGATGAATGATCAAGGTCATTTTTAATCAAAGAAAAAAGAACAAACGGGATCCATCCCTTTTATTTGGTTCCAAATGTGGAGAAACAATGATTTTGGACAGAAATCATTCTGTTTTTTGTGTGTGAACAGGACAAAAAAAAGACATTTTAATATGTTATCAAGGTCACTGTGATGGAAATGTTTTACCATTTGACCAAATAATTAATTACTCAAACTACAATGAGCAGATTTATTGGAATAATGCTTGCTTGTTTCCTTCTTTCTCCCCAAATCTTATTTTTTAGACCACACAGAGAGCTCATGTAACATATTCTGGACAAGCGTCTATGATATAAACTGTGGATCCTCGTGTGTTATTGGTGGAAGTGGAAGATTACTTTGACGGTTTACTCACAGACAATCTTGGGACAGTTAGAGTAAATTTGGCTGGGTATCCGGATAAGCAATCTCTGTGGTATAATATGTAATTTGATAAAAATTTGAATAGAGTTACTCCAAAAACATTTACATTTACAAGGCAGTAATATTCTATTAATTCTTACGCTATGATGAAACAGTAAAGATTTCTGTTTTTGAATCTTTGCCCTCACCTCTGTATGCAGGCCTGACATTCACATAATTTGCTGAATGGGTGTTTAGCTAAATCCTACCATCTGACAGAGCCAGAATTGGCAGAGGTGACAGCCTAAAAGCCCTTCCTGTCGGCGAACTAATGTCCACACCAGAAGTGCAACATTTGCAAAGCCCAGCCTGGGACAAAGGAGAGACGAGAGGAACAGCGTATGTCGTCATCTTTGAGTAATGGTGCTGCAACAAAAGGTCTAACTTTAACGGACAAAAGCTGCTAATCTTTGTTGTGAGAAGGGTCGGCTTTGACTATCAGATACAGGGGGCGTTGCAAGTCATTTAGAAACCCAGCGCACATTACATAGTGATGTGCAGTGATTTCAAAATAGAGAATACAATACATTTTCCATTCAATTTCAGACTAATTTAGAGCTCCTGGCATCTTCAAAAAGAAATCTGGCCATGACTATGTACTGTCTGAGATACAGATTAACACCGAGCTCTGTAGAGGTCCAATTCTGTCCCTGAGGACGGTTTCTATTTATGTCTGAGAACTAAATATCATTCTCTCCAGCGACACAAATCAATAATAGGACTAACCACATAGGTAATAATCCTCTTCCTGCATGTGTGAGGTGGTAATTATATCAAACTGGTGTTTACTTGAGACAACACATGGCTGACACATATAGTTTGCTCATTGTGTGCAGCTGCCATCTTGAAATGCAAACCAAATATTTTTTAAGTGGTATTTTTTTAGTTCAGTGAGCCCTTTTTTTTATTCTGGTTTAATTAATATGCACCGCCAGCGGATGTATAATGAAATACAGCTGTCTGGCATCCCACGTCTGTCTCCCAGACTCGGCTCGTTGACTTCAGCTCATTCATTTTCTCAGATGTGGGAGCGACATATTATTCCATAATGCCAGAGCAGCGCAGGATAAGGCACAGTTCGGCTTCGGTTTTCCTTGGATCCATTTAATTTTACTCTTGAGAAATATGTGATTTCAATCTGCCAAAAGAACTCAGCCCATACTTGTCTTTTGGTTCCTCAGCTTGCCTCGATAAAGTCGTGCAAAATCCTTCACATCCTGAAAATGATTTATGTTCTGCTATTTCCTGGAAATGAGAGGACAAAAAAAAAAAAAACACCATCCATGCAAAACTCAACAGAGCTAAGAGTTGAAAGTCATTCTAGCAGCTTCTAACATGCTCTCTGTGACTATGCAAAATTTAATATTAGGTCTATTGTTTAATTAGATAACACGTCAGCATAAAACATTTACTACTCAGCATTCAATACAAAGTACGGCTGAATGTTTTTAATTCAATGTTTTGATGGGGCTCGATATGGAGTCAGAAGATGACTTAAGTTTGTGAGATTTATTCAAGAATGTCTGCACAAAAAATCTTATGACAATCCATCCAATAGCTTCACTCAAACCCACATTTGTCAGGGTCAGGATGGAGCTTCATGTGAAGTCGAGGGCTCAACAAAGTCACGAGGATGCATTGTCTGAAAATGGGTGATTGCACTGCATTCTCAAAGACAAGTCGCTAGCAAAGGATAACAAGCAGAATGTTAATGCAGCATTTATCACTTGGAAAAATAATTGCTCCGTAAGAGTACTTGTATGAGGCGTAGATTCGAATGCACCACGAATCAGAGAGAGAGAAGTTAGTGTGAAGTGTCTCAATGATGACGAGCGCCAAGTGTGTCAGCCGATATTTTTGGAAGTTGTGTTGCAGGTTCTGGGAACACAGCCATCAGTTGTGATCTTCTGGGCCCACGGTTGTTACGTCTGTCGGAGAACGCACAGCTGTGATGTGAGGGCCAGTGGGTTACGACTGCAGTCTGATCTGCCTTGCTCTCTGATAGCAAGGGTATGATATTGTCTTATAACAAGTCGAAAGCCAAGTTCCAACGCCACCTTCCTTTGGGCCTTAAATGTTAGGGAGCGGTTGGAATTCCAGAGTAGATTTCTCTGCTTTCAGGGAAGCATCTCAAATTTGAGGGACTCTTAATTTCTGGAAACCTCTCAGTGCATGAAAAGGCTGTGTTGTATCTTTACACGGCATTAAAACAATGCTATTAATATTAAAAAAATCCACTTGCATGTCTTATATCAAAAAGACTCAACAAAATCAATGACAAAAAAATAAAGACAACTTTATTGATTCGGTTGATTACTGCCCCAGTCCAGTGCTCTGTTGTGTATGATTTAAGGTGAATTTCCTGTCCGATGCTAGCATAATTTTAGCATGCAATACCAAGTATGTCATCATGTGCTACATTTAGCATCATGAACTGTCACATCTTTGCATAGACAAAATTGAAACAACGCAAGCTTGTACTTGGTTTGAAATCTATCTCACAAAAAATAATAATAATAGGAGAACAGTGTACTCATTTCCCTTTAATTGTTTTCTGGCTGACACACTGTCTTAGTTTTAATGGTTCTAATTGCTGCAGTAGGGAAACAAGTCATCATACTATTGTATGGCGGAAACAGTTTCTAGACTGAAAATGGAGCAAAGTAAAACATTTTTTTTTTTATAAATCCATTATCAAAGTGCCCTCATTCCAGTGTCAGTGCTACAGTTTGATATCAGACAATCAAACATTGTGTGCAGGCTTGCAATCTGCAGCCAGATTAAATTGAATTATATTTAATGTGGTTTTTAAGACATAAAGCAGCTACAATTCATTTTAGTTCAAGACATCAAATCACGGAAATGATCTGTGGCGTCATGACTTGTGTTAGACCACACATGGGTAAATGCTTTCCATCAATAGACTGAAAACCTCACATGATTTAAGAGTCCCATCTTTAACACACTGCATTACAGAGAGGAAATATGTGCACAAACTATTAAATGCATTATAATCGACCAAAGTTTCACAGAGCATCAAAAAAGAAAAATAATTTAGAACTCCACAGTGAAAAACAGAGTATTTTACATGTGCATATCATACAGTGATTAAAAATGAAAGGTTTAATCTTGGAAAGCATGAATAAAAGTATTACAGTAACATTTTCATGTTGGATCACGTCCATGATCGTCCCCTTTTCAACCTTTTTTCTGTTTTATGATGCACATGACAAAAAGACAACTTTCTGGTTTTTGGCTGAAACATTCGCTGCTTGATAGAGATGTGTTCCAGTGAGACACAAGTAACGCTCCCATCAAGACCCGAGTCACGTGGAGGCCAGAGGCCGCTGCAGCTCCAGCTGAGACTCCAGGCTGATCCTCTCCTGGTGAACCACCTGCAACCGAAGCAAGACACCCAGAATGCTCTCTAATCACTGCACAGAACATACAACATGCAGTTTGGCAATTTGGTTTGTTTCATGTTCTTTCATGTCTACAACTTCATATTTCTATATAATCATTAAAGTTATCACAACTCCACTTTTTCCTCTTTAGATATTAAAAGCCAGACACATACCTTGTAGAGCTCACTGAGCATCATTCTAATAAATATCTTTGATTATCTGGGTAAGGTTGAGGGTTTGTTTGGAAGCCACAGAAAAGGTGAGTCGATTTATTGTTCATAATAAAAGGATGTTTCAGCATGAAGGCAGCAAGAAAAGTGAAAAGCCAACAAATTTAAAGTGTCCCTGATTGTGATGCTGGGGGAAAAGGTCACTTTAGCCTAGCAGCCTTCATTTAGTTCACATGTTGCTTTATTTTTAAGAGCGAGGTTCATCCAGCCTCACGTTTCTCCTCACACACCCTGGTGCAGTTGGATGCCTGACCAGTCAGAGCTCTATTTTGAAAGACAGTTGTGGATTCTGTGGCTGTTTGGTATTCCAACAAGGCCAGATTCTATAAAAAGACGCATATGCCTTCCTCTGCAGAATTCCACACATGCATTGATAGTGTAGAATTGAAGCAAGCAAATGACATCCCAGATTAGCAGATTACCAAGCAGCGACGGGGAGAGCAATGCCACAATAGCAAAATAAACCTGGCTTCCAATCAAACGGCATATTTGAACTCTGATATTCGTATCTGTTTGTCTCTGATGTGCTGCATGTGAGTGGGGCGGATTCACTCTTGGATTTACGAGGAGAATGACAGGCACGCAGCATGTGTTCCAACTGTGATCGTGTGTCGCGGGCAGATCCCCAAAGCAAACAGCCAGGCCTGTGCCATGAGGTCAGCCACGAGGGATTGGTGGCAGAGCAACTAAGCACTCTTTTATGAAAATGTCAACTTTATTATTTTATTTTTTTTACACACAATCAAAAGCTATGAAATGGTGTTAACGGCTGAATAAACGATGGCTGACCTTGAGTTGCTGCTGGAGCTCACTATTCAGACGTGTCAGCACCGCGTTAGCTTCCTTGTTTTTCCGGATTGCCATCTGGATCTCCCGCTTCTGTCTGGATGGCAGCCTGAGAGTGAAAGTTAGCCATTTTACACAGCTTTTAAATTCAACTTTGAGATTGCTGAACTGACCTTGTAGAAAGAGAATGACTTAAATAAACACGAGAATGAATGCAAACTGAATTCCAGAGCTATCTCCATTACTTTCAGCGCTTGGTTCTAACCATCATGTTTGGAGATGGGATTAAAGTTAATCTCTGAAACAATGGAAACTGAAATGAGCAGACAAAAGTAACGGGATTTTACATCGACTCTCCAGCCGGCATTCCTTCTCTTATTGATGCTCGACTTCTACCTCGCCGACAGCCTCAACCAGCCGTCTAGTCAATACGGAGACAGAGGCACACATGCTGGAAGCATTATGGGTTAGGATGCGGCTGAATGCCTGTGAAATGCCCCTATCTGAATACCATTCAGGTGTTATTTATCACATTACGATTCTTACATTAGTGCTTAAAGGTCCCTTATTATGAAAAACTCACTTTTTCCATTTTTCTACACTATGATGGTGATTTTGGGCCATTATCGACAAAAAAATAGCTAAATAAACCATCCAGTCAATCCTGCGTAGGTCTGTAATCACTTACTGAAACGCTTCTGGGATGAAATCTCTCTTACTGTGACGTCACAGTACGAAAACGTGCACATGCATGCACATTATAGTTTAGTTTTCAGAGGCCTTTCTGACAGAGCTGTTTGAGACAGAAATGACGGACGCTGTCCTGCAAGCATCTGTTTGCTATTTTGACCAAAGACTCAGTCACATACATTTCATATAAGTGTCCGGGAACTGCGTTAACTTGTGGAAAAAGGGTAGAATACGGAATCTTTAAATCTGAATCAAGGAGATTATTTTTTATCTACCTCGGCCTGGATGACTGGGAACCTACACAGACTTAAATCGGACATGTTTCCATTTGAAGACAATGCAGCAAGTTGTTACCACACCACTGACAGATTGATACCTAAAGTTTATGTGTCTACATGTTACAGTCGACTTCATTTGTAGTTTTCTTCCTACTACAGGTCAGAATTCATTCTCCTTGGAGATCTGTGTTGCTTTCGTCGAAATGCAATGTCAGTATCTTTTTAAATGTTTAAATAGCAATGTTCACTAGCAAGGTTCTAACTTTGTCTTTCTGCTACTCAGTTAAAATTCCAAATATCCAAAGCCACTCCAGAGATGTGCAGAAAAAAAAAGGAAACTGGAAACACTGATCTAATACAAAAATAAACAATGGCATTTTACAACTTAAGAGCGAACCTACTTCTGAGCAGGTTTGGCAGTGGGAGGAAATGGCATGCCAGGGGGAGGCATTGCCTCCAGGTTCTGGGCATCTGGGTGATGCTTCCTGCGGGCCGGTTTCTGTGGTGCCTGACTGTAAGAAGCTCCAATCATATCCTGAGGAAGGTTATCATAAAATGGAAATCAAAATAAAATAAAACGATCGTCCGCACTCCAAAAGGAGACGCAGGCACCCTTGACATAAAGCCGACAGGAGTGTCTCGCGTCTACAGCAGCAAATACAGACCTGCTTTGAAGCATTTGTCAGGTCTTCAGTACTCGGTCCAAAACGAGAGCACGGACCCCGTTCCTCAGGTTTCATAGTGCTCTCCTCCTGCAACAAAAGCAAATGCCCGAGTAAAATTCAACAACACAATGAAATTGCTGGGACATTGGCCACATTGCCTCAAGTATATAATAATAGATATCTCCCAAAAAGACGGTTGATGTCAAGAAGCTGCTAAAGAGGCAGGATGAAGCGCGCATGCCCTGCCCTGGCTGTAAATGAGTATCTTCCCTAGAAGGATCAAGATCTAGTGCTCTCCAAGCGTGGCTTCCTGCGTCCTCGGGGGGGCCGCCATGATGGATTACCTTGCTTTTTATTGCATCGTCTTGTTGCGTTTCAGCCATTATTCTCTTCTAGGCATAATGTATGGTGTATCTGCACCTGCTTTCATTCAGGAGGGGTGAAACATGCAAGCGCCTGAAGACGGGTCCTCATATACAGTTCAATTTCTTAAGTTTAGCTTCTCTGCAATTCCACAGGAAAGGTTGCGAACTTTGAAGGCGCTACTTACTAGTCAGCACCTTCTGGACCTTTTCTGCACTCCATCATTTCCCCATCTGTTAATGCTGCATTTAGTGGCTATGCTCCACTAACTTCTAAGTGCTGCTGTCGCCATTGTGGTGGCACTTGAATGCCTGGGTTCTCCTGATGGTTTGAGCAAGCCAGTGCTGCTTCTGCAGACTGCACCCAAGAAACCTTAAAAATCCATCCTACCGAGCAACGCAAGCAGTCAAAAATAAATGACCCTGAGATTCACTGCTCCGTTGGATGGGAAACACAACCACAGCATGGAAACGTAAAAAAAACAAAAGAGGTACAGTAGTCGATGCCACAGTGGCTGAAAACCACGGCAGCATGTGTGGGCAACACCAGCCGACGTCAGAGCTGTTTCACAGCAGCAGAGAACGAGAGTTGCTGTTATAGTCGCATCTAAGGTCTTTGCGACTGGCCTAACTTACCTGATATGAAGTGACTAGATTATGAACTAAAGCTCCAGAAGAGTTTCAACAAAGAGGGACAGAGGAGGCGACTCTGATGCTTTCCAACTCTCTGTCTGCATGGATTTACAACTTAGTACATCTATGGCAAATGTTTTCGGTGGCCTGGAGCAGACGGCGGGCCTGGGTGAGTGGGTAGCAGTGGGACTGATAGAAATGTGCATGCAACTCTTCAGTTCCCGGGGAAAGAAAATAGAGATGATTAAGTACCGGCTGCATGAATATCACTCCTAACTGTCTGCCCAGTGTCGCACCAAATGCACTGCGGTTTCTCCTGCTGTGGTCACTGGGAAACTATGTAGTTTGGGAAAAGCAAAGTGAAGAGAAGAGAAGGGAAGGGAAGATAAGCAACTGGAAGAGAAGTATGGAGAAGGGAAATAACGTTTAGGTTAACTGCAGAGAAGACGTGAACTAGAATGCAATTAGAAAAAGTGTTGCAGGAGTCTATCCCAGCTTGCTACGGTTGAGAGGCGGGGCACACCCCGGATGCATCGCGGGGCCACGCAGAGAACAGACAATAATTCACGCACACACTCACACCAACGGACAATTTGGAGTGACCAATTCCCCTAAATTACATGTTGTTGGAAGGATTGGAACCCGGTACCTACAGCGCTAACCACTGCGCCACAGTTAAAGTCAAAAGGTGCACAGTAGAATGCATCCTACACATCTGTTAAGGTTGCCTGGCGAAGCTCCACCCATTCAAAATATGTTGTTTCTGTCATTGTAAAATATTTCCCTATAAAGCAGACAGGATCAGAGAAAATATAAGGTTAAAAAAAAAAACCTGGATCAATCCCTTTATATGATCGGCACTAAATTTGACCTGGCTCTTCCTTGCCACATGCCTCTAACAAATTGTCAATTAGGTTTGAAATTGAATTCTGCCTCTCTTCAACGTCCAATAACTCCAGAACACAAAAAAATGGTAGGAACACCTTTGTTTGCCTGACGAAAGAAGATACTTTAATCTTTCATTTGGCATGTTCGGTGTTTGCATAGTCATCGTAAAGAATATTATGTGCGTCTTGAAAAATAGGGCGAAATGAGCAGAAACTGCTGACATTGCATGAGTTAACGTTGCACAGGTCAGTTATGTCTGGGGAAAAGTGGCTGCTTTGAGTTTAATTAGTTGCCACGGTTGGGATCATCCACTCTCTTTGGTTTTAATAAAGATTAAGAAAAACATCTTGTTGGAAGAAAGACTGATGGCGAGACTACACAGACAATAGTTACAGAGAGGAAGAGACCAAACCACTAAAGGAGGAATAAAGAAGATGAGCGGAGCCAGAATGCTTTAATTAAATTAGGAAGTGTGGTAACCTTTGACCTTAAATTTTTATCTGATCAGACAAAGAGAAGTCAGACTCCTTATGTATGACATAAGCAAAACAAAACAAAGACAAGACTGAACAACCAGGAAGCTCTTAAATATGAATGTGACGAGCATCACTAGATTCTATTTATGTCTGAGGCTGATTTCAGGAAGGATCCGGAGGTTAAAATTAAAATTATTTTCATACTTCACTCATTCAGTTAGCTTCATTAATATTGGTTTATTTTATGTTGATTATCTGATATGAACAAATATTAGAACATACTGCTCAGAACTGATTTGACATTGTAAAACTGACCACTTAAAACTAGATCCTAAAACATAAATGGAAACAGGCCTGGCACGTATTCCAGTCACGGCTATTATTATGAGACTGGATGGCTGTGTTGGGCGACAGGGGACAAGGATAAACCAAAATGAAGCAGTAAAACATGTCAGGAAAGACAAATGGAGGACGAAGAGGTTGAAAGTGCAGAGGGAAAGAAAATGCGTTGCATTCACTGGCCCTTTGATGAACGCCGCCGTCACAACCATTCGTGTGTTGGAATTGAGTCCCGTATATTTTACATAGATGACATTGGGGGACACGCTTATGACACGTGGGAGAGGAGGGCGAAGATGAAGGAGTGGAAAGCCTGAATTTGTATCTTTTCAATTTTGTTGCTTACTGAAGAAACTTACTGAAAAACATATAAAAGCAGATCATCAGAGTTCAGTCTCACCTCTTCTCTAAAGTGACCGAAGTCAGCAAAGTTTGGCTGCTGCGTTTTCTCTGCAGCGTTCATAAAATGAGAAACCTGAAAGACAGAGAGCAAGCAGGCGCCGATCCCACGTTTGTGAAGCTGCAGTTCAAGGGAACAATAAAAAGCTTTGTTCGCCTGCTATAAGAGAACAGCAGCATGTACGGCTGCCCTCATCTCAGCAGGCTTACCTGTGAATTTGATGGTCTCGGTGGGAGGGCTGGCAACCATCCACACTTCACCCCTAAAATAAAATAAAACAAAATAACACTGCCTGTTAAGCCATATATTTAGGCAGTTCAATTCTTAAGCTAAATAAAGCACTCGTATTTTCATAAGCAGACACAGACTCGCTCCTGTGTGATCTCCTGAATGAAAGAACCCACCTATCTCAACTTCCCCTTATCATTTCCCATGAAAGAAGAACTGTCATAAACAAAACACAACAGGTGTGAAAACAGGCCCAAGTGGGTAATGGTGTGTAAGCCAGCCGCCAGTCGTACCTGGAGCGCCCTGCTGGAGGAGCTTGTTGAGGTCCAGGGAGGAAGCCCTGGAATGGGTCTTCTGGGGTCGAGGCGGAGGCGTCGGAGGCTCCTCCGCTCTCTTCATGGCGTCCTCAAAAGACGTGCTGGAGTAGGACCTGCAGGTGCAGAAACAACAAGTCGGGGGTTAAATGAGCAAAACAGGATTGTGTTCTTGACAGTTTGTATAATCTGTTTCACCTCGGTCGAGTTCTAGTCCTCATCTGTGGGTCCAGGTCCTGAGGCGGTTCTGTGAGGTGGGGGGATCGTTAAAGTGAGCAAAGCGTCAGACCGCTGGCTTTTATGTTGGAAAATGAGAAGCAGCTACTTCCTAATTTCACATCTGTAAAGTAACAGAGATTTAGAATATATAACCTTCACTCCGCATGGTTTCCCGTGTGTCAGGTGGCGAGGACCCATTACTGATTTTTTTATTTAAATCATGTGATTTTCTTTACATGTGCAAAAAAATGCTAGACTAATGTTTTTATTGGAATATACCAATCCATCCTGATGCACACGAAATACTGTCGTTTCACAGTTTCACAGTGAAGGCACTGATGGTATCTGCGGTACATGAAGTTTCTTTGTACGGCAGCAAAGTCGTCACTTTCAAACATTCCCCCACATCAGGGGAAGTCTCGAAATCACCTGGTCTCATAGGAAAAGCGGCGAGCTGTAGAACGCGCTTATCTTGAGATGGCGCCCCCCTCTTCACGCCTCCATCTTTCGCCACTGAAACGCAAACATCGGCAAGGAGAATAGGACTTGATTATGAACAGCAATCATTAAAAAATACAAAATAAAAATCAATGAATATACAATCATAAAGTATACACTAATTAAAAACCAATACCGGTAGTTTTCAAGACACATTCTCATTTGAACTTTAAAATTCAAAACTAAAGATGTATATTTTGTGATTTTTCTCTGTATTTTGAGTATTGTATTATTATTGTATATAACAGGAATTTACATTGTTTACCTGGTTCCTCGTTCAGTTCCTGCTTTGTTGGGGCCACACTTGGATCCTAAAACAAAAATAAGGGTCTGTTTTATTACCTATAATCGCACATTACTGCTGGAAAAAAATGTCAATGTGTTTTCAGGAGGTTTTGCCCTAAGACGAACACGCTTGACAGGGCAGGAACAGGCTTATGTTTAGCCTAACAGCGCCGCCTAGAGGCGGTGAAGATGAATCATCACCCACTGCTTTAGAAACTGACAGCTTCTGATTTACCGTCTGACCAGGCCTCAGTTCCGCATCCTCAAACACAATGAGAGGCTCCGCACCCTGCCAAAAAGCACAGTTTTAATTTTCTTGTGAAGACAGAATGTTTCAGACTCGCGTCTATTGTCCTCACCTGAGGGGAGTCCGGTACATTCTCCTCCTGCAGGATGAACCCGGGCTGCAGGGTCAGAGGAAGGGTTTCTGGGAGGGGGTAGCCATTCTTACGAGCCACAATCAGGTGAAAGGCTGTGCAGAACTCAGAGAAAGTGAGAGCGCCATCTCTGTCCGCATCGCTCAACTCCCTTAAAAATGAGTTCAGACTTTTAAAAACATCTAGAACCTGAGCGTTGAGATTTAGAAGTACTCCTAAAGCAATAATCCCGATGACTGATGTTATCTGGAATGATTGATTTTTTTAGAGTGTATTTTTATTTTATACTCTCATTTGGGAAAAAACTGCTATTTCCTTGAAGGAAAAAGTAAAATAAGAATTGATCAATAATAATAATACACTAACGAAAGACTATAGGTTAGCAACCTCCTTGAGACTCAGCATTAAATATAACTTTAACTTGCTGGACAATAAGCATATGGATACTGTCAACTAGCTTATCTCATGTGACTGGCGGTCAGCACTCACCAGATGTGGGACAGCTCCGGTATTGGCAGCTTGGACTTTGTGAAAAAGCTCTTTGCAATGGCCCCTAGAGAAGAGTGACGAAGCATTGGCTGTTTGAACGTGACCTTTCCTGTTATAAAAAGGTTCAGCAGAAGGGGGGGGGGGGGCGTACCCAGGATGAGGGCGCCCAGGTCAGGCTGCAGGATCCTGAACTGATTGGTGTAATACTCCAGCTGCTCCTCTGTGATCCTCCAGGGGTCATCCTCAGAATAACAAACTGTGTCCTGCTCCTCGAGCCTCTCTGATGAGGAGGCCTGGGGAGAACACAGAGTTAGATGAGCTTTTAAAAGATTGTAAAAAAAAAAGAAGAATAAATAAATAAACTGGCCTTACCTGAACCATCACAGGAGGCTCCACAGTGGGTTTGGTCCCGTAGTGGCTGGGCGAGGATCTTTTTAGTGGCTGAAAGATCGTCCGTGAGGACCGTTTGCTTTCGTAAGCTAAAGATAGAAGGGAAAAAATATATATATATATTGGAGGAGGAGAAACACACATGCATTGATTTCCTCCTGATCTAAGGGATTTAAAGATCTGAAGACAAGGAGAGTGAAAAGAGATGAGGGAGGAACCAGAGCTGCAGTTAAAGCTCGAGTTTCCTTTCAATTCTGTAGTGCAACATGTGTAGTAACAAGTCGTTATACTTGAGTCAAAAAAATATATAAAAAAAAAAAACACATTTCAAAGTAAAGAAAACAACATCGAAAGGTTTCTCCCTGAAAGCCAATACTCGGATTCCTCTGGCCTGACCCGTAAGACTAAAACAAAAAAACAAACAAGGTGTACTTAAAGACTGCTCTGTTGATAGAAGGCAGCCTTTTCCCATGAGATCAGGTGATTCAAACATTTGCTTACCGGTCTGTGAGTCAGCCCCGTTTCTTTGCTTGCCGTGCAGGCAGCTGCGGCAGGCCAGAGGGGAGTCGGGCGGCGAGCTGCGGGGCGATCGTGGCGGGGACCGAGGTTCCTTCGGGGACAGGATAGTTTTTACTTTTCACAAACTCACAGAACAACAATTCACTTCAGGAAGTAGCGAAAACGCAAAAACGTCACAATGCAAAAGCCCAAAGTACATGTACAATGTCAGCTAAAACTGAATACATTGATTATTCAGAATGGTTAACGGCAATATTGTTGATAAATACAGCTCATTATGAATTACACAACGTCAGTTGCTCAACAGTCTGAGGACACGTTAGATGACGTTGACCCTGTTTGCACCTTTCAGCACCAGTGGAGCCTCTGTGAACTCTCATCCCAAGCTCACCTTCTTTTCTACATTTGTCTCCAGGTGTCTGAAGGCGCTCCTGTCGGCCGGGGTCCTGGAGACGGAGCCAGGCGAGGCCCCACATTGAGCCCCCTGACCATCTGCGCTCGGAGGGACGGCTGAGTATCGCATCTCTGGTTCAATCTTCAACCCAACAAACCTTGGCAGAGGTAGATCTGAAGGGAGACTTCTTTCAGATTCCTTTTTAATTCCTTTTTATTTTATATTGGAATTGTTTCTTTTCTTTTTCAAATATTACAATGTGCAAAAATACTTGTACTTTTTTTTTTTTTGTACGATACATCTAGGATCAATCGGGTTGTTTTATTCTGCTGAGGCGAGCTGCTGCTGAATCACACTGCTGTGAAAATGAACCTTCTGAATGCATTTTTTCCTCATCATCTTGCTGCCTCGGTGGAAAACAGATTTGCTCATTGTTCGGGGTGTGACTGATTGTATGCTCTTCTAATGAGGGCAAACCCACTTAACCCTTTTCCATGCGACTCCCCTTTCATCCAGATTAGACCAAATCCTGCCATGTTAAGATAATCTCCTGATCCCCTTTTGCTCTTGTAGAACGCCTCCTCTCGTAGCAGCGGACTTACTGACTGTCACACTCTCCATGTGGACGGGAAGACCGGCCTGGGAGGCGGCGAGCAGCTTCAGGGCCACAAAGAACTGAGGAGTACCAAAGTAGCCCAGACGCTTTGCTCCACACACCTCAGTCACCTGAAAGACAAGAGTAGCATCTTTTTTTTGAAACGACAGCGGTGGGAAAATGTCATCCTTCCTATTTCCTACAACACCTGTAATCTGTGTTATTTAACATTAACACAGATTACAGGTTCTGCTCGCAGAATAAAAGCTACGTGAAGAATCATCAGGGCAGTTGGTTTGGTTCATTCAGTACTCTTTTGGATTACGACATCTGCTTTGGGGGAGCAAAGCGGATTAGGATTACACAGGATAATGAAATAAATATGTCCCAAAAATATAGATAAAATAAAATAGAGGAACCTTTTTGAACAAAACGTCTGCTTAGAGCCGAGTTTATTGTTGGGTTCATGTGAATCTCCTCTGACTAAAATGTATGGGGCTGATAATTGCATTAATGATGACCATCATTAATCTTTGTTAGGGATTTCATCTGATATAAAAACAAAACACTTTGGTATTCTCCATTGTGGCCCTTCAGATTCAGATACGGAGGCCCCCCTGGGGGCCTCGATGCCGGGTGTCCTAATGTCTGTCGAGGCTGATGCTGGACACACAGACGCTCTCTTGCAGTGTGGGCCTTCGTGTGAGGTGGTGGGAGTGGAATGCATCTGAAAACCCATTTAAACGCTTGCCTTTGCTGCTGGTTGACGCTGAGCCGGGGTGATTTCATTAAACGTTAACTGTATATACTAGAGGTATCTAAGAAGATTATTAGTAGGACTCATCATCATCCCTACAAAATCCAAAGTGTAAACTGAAATGTGGTTTTACCGGCTTAGCAAGCAGACGGGCGAATCCTGTGACTGTCAGTGGAAAAGTAAAGGTGTGAATACGATAACAAAATAAATAAAAAAATAAGTCACCAAACAGGCAGCTGATCTGATTAAATTTAAATTGAGCAGGTAAGGTAGAACTATCTAACAGGTGGAGTGAACTGCATTGTGTTCATCCAGCAGCTTTCATAGGCAGATCCACAACAACTAAAAGCCAATAAGAGGCAGCGCCAACGTTGAACGTTCGGTCTGCAGCGCTGGCGAGTTTGCCCGAGGTCACAAGGTGTTTATTTCAGGCACGCCGGTGAAGGCCGTGAGGGAAGTTATTTAAGGAAGACGTCATCACGTCATCACCGGAATGATTCTCTGGACATGAATAAATGACACATTCCCACACCTGAGGAAATAAAACATGGGGCGCTATTGGTCCTGGATGTGAAAACACCAGCAGAGCAGACACAGAAAGTAATATGTTGATCACAACCACACCTTGGGCAAGCAGACGGGCTCCACAGCGAAGTGTGTCAACATTAAGCTGCTCTAGTCAGAAGTTACACACCAGAGTCCTGCATCTTCAGCCCGACTCATCGAGTAGCAGAATCACGAGACGACTGATCGCACACGCCGAGTAGCTGACACACAAAACAAAACACACCAACGATGAACCGCGTGGCAGAAAACTCCCCTTGTTTCAACAAATAGCAAAGAGTATTTACAGTAAAAACCAAATCGGGTGAAATCCCAACACGACTTTTAATGTTGCGCCAGCTCGTGCAGGAAACGCGTCATTTAGGACGCCGCTGATACCATTGGGCATTTTTTGACCCAGAAGCCAGCTCTGAGCCCAAGAGCGATCGTGCAGGCATCCTGCAGCCCCCCCAAGCACACAGCTCAGAAGGCCGCATGTCAATCACTCCCATGCGGTGGTGGCGTTGGTCCAGGATGGACAGGAAGGAAGCAGAGCTCCATGCCAAACTTCCTGACACCCACACAGAGACACAATGGGCAGCGATGGCCGGGAGCAGGCCCAAGGGGGTGTGATCGAGACGTGAACGGAGGGCAGCGACCTGCTGTACTTGTCTGAGCTGGAAAAATATGTTGATATGCCTGCGGTGGGTCAGCAAAATGATGTTTATGGCTACCATGTGTGGAAAAACGGGGCCTACAAAACAAGAATTACTGCTAAAGGTTGCTCGATTATGATATAAATTAATTGCTGACAAATTTGATAGTTGATCAAAGTATTGTTGAAATCAATTGTCATTTCCAGGTTCCAGCTGAACTGTGAGGTTTAAATGAAAGCGGATTCTTGAGGACGTTTGCTTGACAAAACAAGCTCAGTGTCATTGTGATTTAAAAAACAACTAATTTTAACAGACTCAAGAGTCACACTAACTGACATAATGATTACTTCCAACCAAATCTGTTTGCTTGTTGCTTTGTCAGCAGCATTTATAAAAATAAATAAATACTGAACATCGCTGAACGGATTTCCATGAACCTTGGTGGGACAATTTGGCGCATGTGCAGACAAAAGGCTGAATCCAGTATTTGTTTTCTTTCCAATTTAAATCATTTTACATTTCTTATGGGATTATTCATTGGTTTTGATGAAAAAACTAAACAAAAAAAGACCTCACACTTATCAGGGGGGCTTGGTGGATAATTCACTTCATGGGCTGAAATACAAAAAGGGTGGCTCTTCAATTTAGGAAGATTTTGCAGACGTCTCTCTGGCAGGTGGCAGACTAAATTACAACGCCACAATTTCTGTCCACAGTCGTAAACAAATGACAACAAACAAACAAACAAACAACGGCAAAACGGATGACCTTGACTTGAAATGCAAACATGGTATCCATGTGGGAGCTGACCTCCAATTAGACTCTAAATTAAGCCCCGAGTCGAGGTGTAAGACATGGATTTCCCTCTATGTGGATGAAACTGTGCTGTCACACAGTCACAGCTGATGCAGTGTGGGTAGGTGTGTTAAACCTCTGATCCCCACACACACCTACACACGCACACACACACACACACACACACACACACACACACACACACACACACACACACACACCGTATAGCAAGAGGCGCTGGAGAGGCCAGCCTGCACGTTGGCGGTCAGCAGCTGCAGGCTCAGCCCTTTACGCATGGTGACATGTGATGATCAGGCGGACGCGGATGTGCGTTGCGGCGCGTTGCGGCGCGGTGCGGCGCGGCGCTCACCTTATGCAGGGCTTCGGGCGGCAGCTGAGACGCCTTGAACAGCTCCGCCACTTTGCTGGACGACAGTTTCCCCGAAGTGTCCGCCTGGCACAGGCTGTGCAGCCCCGAGTAATACCGCTGCTCGTGTTCATTCAGGGAGATGAAACTCCCCGCAGACGCCGCGCCGGGTTCCTGATCCATTCCTGCCGCATGGATGGACACGCTGGAGCCGAACTACACGCGCGCAGATCGATGCATGGCGCAGCAAACGCCGGCTCCTGTTTCCATTTGGCAGCACCTCCGGCTGGAGTAGTAAATATTCTCTGAGGCAAATCTGGCCGCTCGGACCAGACGGATCCACTCTTGCTGCCTGACAGCCGGTTGTAGCAGTACCGAGAGGCGCCTGCAGGGGCGGTAGAGAGCAGGAAGAAGAGGGAGTTATTGTCTTTGGAATAAAAGGCCTGCTTTGTTTTAACACCCCATAATAAAGAAACAACTGTCTGTGACATTTAACTGTCTGATTTCTGTCAAGTCAAGTGTTTGGACTATATGTATAAAAAGAAAGATTCATATGAGCTTCCGCTCACTGATAAAGAGAAATCCATGCTCAAGGAAAACCTTTAAATATGTAATTGTCCACGAAAATACAATTTGGAAGCTTAAAAATTCACACAGGTCAATAATGATGCAAGAAGTATTCAGATTATACATTCAAGTAAAAGTACCAACATGTTACATGTAAGAATACTCCATTACAAGTAAAAAAAAACAAAAAAAAAACAATTGCACTGCGTTTTATCCAAACACGCACATTAAATTCCAAAAATCTTTGAACAGAGGGTAAAACGTCCCTTTTGATTGATATATCTCAACATATTATATAATATTAAACTGTATATAATAGTGATGATAATAAATAGTATTTCACTGCCGTCAGTGCAACAGAACCAATGACTCAATTTGAAACCAGTGAGTTATTTAAGACAACTGAACTTATAACTTATACACAACTCATAGTTCTGTATTTGGTAAACTAATTATAGTAAATTAATAAATAAATGCTACTCCTCATAAGTGTCTTAATAAATAACCTGGATGCTGCTGCCCTCATCTGGCCAGAAAACAAATGTACAATCTGTGGCATCGCAGCAAAGCGAAGGAAATGAAGTAAATTATATTGCTTTTATCTTAGATGCCACAGCAAACCAAGCAAATATTATTTTTCCAAATCACATTGGGGGCCCCAGGGATTCTGGAGATGCTCATTTCACCATACTCGCTGTATGGAAGCATTTTATATTTGTAATGTTTTTCTGTTTGTTTTCTCTCTCTCTCGAGTTAAGATAGATCATCATCATCTATCTAACTGGCACAATTAAGCTCAGTTGGTAATTAGGGAGTAAGTGACGTACAGCTGCACATAAAAAAAGGTGCATATTTGGCACATTAACAGAATTGTGCGGTCCCGTGTGTGCTATGCTGGGTCATTGTGTTCTGAAGCTGGAACAGACACAGAAACCATTTAATTTGCCCTGCCAGGTATGCAGCTGCTGGTTTTTATCTTATCTAAAGAGCAGATATGTTCGGACGCTTCTGTCTTACAAACTAAAGTCATGACTCCTTCATAGAAATGTATCCGAGATCCGTGAAATACATGCCATTGAACTGGTCGGTAAGGCATGCCTGCTGGGATTTGACTGACAATCTTATGCCATGGTGCTCAAGACTTTCTGCTTGTTTTGTGTTGTAAAGAAACACAGAGCAGTGTTCCTGCTGTTTAAAAGGGTTTGGCTGAAGACTGCTGAGGCTGTCAGGTGTGAAAGTCAAATTACAGTACTACAAAACTACCGTCCGGCTGCATGGCACACCGGACGGTTACATACTGTTCTGTTCTGAGCAAGCATCAGAAGGCTGAGACGTTGCCTTTTTCTCTGTGTGTGACGTCGATCATATTAGCAGACCTCTCTGGGTCCTTGGGGATTCAAACCAACAGCAGCACACACTTAACCCCTCCCATGCTGTGGCGAGGGGGAGCTGCCCAGCTGATAGGACTTTCTAAAAAAGAGGACGGCTCTCTCAGGTGTTTTCTGGCTTAACCATTAAACCGAGGCTTTTTCCACTGGTCTGCTGACCTGAAATCACTGAGCACTGGGAGTTTCACGCCAGCTTTTCATTGTTCTACTTCCCTTGGGGAGATGTTGGAAAAGATCCTTTTCCTTGTCTGCTTGTCATCTGCTCTGGCAGAGCCCCTTTGTCAACCAGGTACGTGGCAACATGTAATAACCTTTACCCTTCTTGGTTAAATCTTTTGCATTTACATATTTCTACAGAGATACCGTCAGTAAACACAGATACTGTGACGCCGGCGGTATAATCATTGCTCTTTGCTGCCTGTTCAGAGTGGAACGCTGCTTCTAGTCTGACAAAGTCGGATTAGAGGCGTAATAACTCAGAACAATGACTTCCACTTTAAAATACATGCCGGCCTTTATGTCAAACTGTGTGTGACTTTTTGAGGAACTAACTGAAGACGCTTCCATGAACCTAACCTCACAGTGAAGTATTTTATCTGCAGATGCAGTAGAAGGCTACAGAGTACGACTCAGCATTAGAGGTGCTCTGGGACATCAAGCTGTATGTATATATATTTTTTTACCTCTGCCAAGGAGGTTATGTTTTTACCGCTGTTTCTCTTTGTCTGTCTGTTAGAAACATAACTCAAAATGTTACTGACAGATCTTGATGGAATTTACAGGAAATGTTGGGAATGTTATCAGGAACAGATGCAAACATTTTGGTAATGATCCAGAACAGATCCTGGATCCTGGATTGATTTGGAGTTAACGTTGCAGTAAAAGCACTGAATTTCATCTGGATTGGATCAGGATTGCGGAGATTATCAAGATCTTTCTAAAAATGGTGTTACACTTTCATTTCGGCCTACTGAATATTAGACATAGAGATTTCCAACAAGTATCGTCTTATAGTGGTGGCAATTCCACATCCGAACATGCCAACAGATGTGTTCTATCTTTAATACCTGAGGACAGATCCAGTTGAAATCGGGGTAAATTCTCACAACAAAACAAAAAGTTTGTTTTTGGACCCTTTCAATAGTATCTCTCTTATTTCCTCCACAAAGGAAGTTCTGTTTTTTGCTGGCCTTTACCAAGACGCTGTGGAATTACTAGTGGGCAATTGGATTTGTTGTATCTTCAAAATCTGTGGATCCAGATCCAGAAGAACCCGCCATTATGTGTGTGCTGAAAACTAAACTAAACTAAGAATGATATCAATGTGAATCCAATTTCTAAAGGTTTCTTTTCATGGTTAAGGAATCTAAAAATATAGATACAATAAATGTAAAACAATAATCTTTGGTGTAAATCACGATAAATAGGGGGACTGAGCTGCTTGGCGGAGGTCTGTGCTCTCCACGTGCTTTTCTAGATAAAAATTCAGCCACCTGCACAAAACCATCAAAGCCTCTGGTCATAAATAACGCGATTGAAGCTCAGTTCTGACTGTTCAACACGTCGTTTACGATCATCTGATTATTCATACAATTGTCTGCCCTTACTTTTTCTGATTGATAATTGACACACTATACGAATAGTAAATTGTTACTATTTGCCACGATTCATTCCGGTGATGTCTGGTAGCTTTCTCAAAGCACAAGGTTCATCTGGTCATCAGTTAACCTTAAAGTCTTCTGCAGGAAGGACATATATGCTCTGTGTTGTCGTTGCAGTATGCTTGGAATGAAAATGAGATGTTCCTTTTTCGGGCGACGCTGGCTTTTGCCATGAGGAATCACCTCGGCGATCAGGACTTTCAGTAAGAAAACTGTTTGCATTTGATTTAGTGAAACAATGAAGTTCAAGGACTTATTCGTGGAGCTGAAAGATGACCTTCCTGAACACCGATGGAGGCTTATTGTCTTGTGGGACTTCACCAGAGTGTCAAACATCATGGTGTGTGACGAGACTCCCAGGGTGACGTTCTGGTTTGTGGTGACATCGCCGCTGAACGCTTCTGTCCTTGTCGATAAAGACGATGTGGAGCAGGCTGTGAGGTAAGCTGCAAAAGATGAACGCTGACTACAGGGAGGCACAGAATCAAGAGAGGATTTTCCACAGCTACACAAATAGAATCGTTCAAGACGCCAATGATTCCATTTGGAGAACAGATGCTCACTCATTATAGGACTTTACCCTGCTTAACCAGGTAAAACAAAACTGTCTGACTTTTACAATGAAGTGACAATTATGGAATAATGGTAAAAATGGAAACACAATTAAACAGTAGTTATAAAGGCGACAGCACAGCGACGAAGCACGGCAATATTAACTTCAGCAGCGGTGCTGTTTTTATACAATACTGAGATAGGTATGAATGACACAAAAGCAACTTCACAGATTTCTGCGACACTTGGTAGAATAATATTTCATGGTTCAGAATAGACTACTTTTACTTTGTGGAGAGTTTGGGTCAAAGGAGCACATATCTATTAATTAGGTTGATGGGTTGTTTTTAATCAACTTTTTTTTCTCACGGAATAATGCACTGACTTTGGTGAAAAATACAAATCAGGCATGGTTAAACCCAGAAAGAAATGTTTTCATCAGAGGCATCCCGCTCTGATAGTGACGTTTAGGGCCACGCGGTTCTGATATCTGTGTGTATTTTCTTGAAACAGGCAAAATCATCGAGTTCCAGCAAAATAATTCATTGGATTTGTGGTTTTATTAATAAATTGAGTTTTATTTTTTATTTTTTTTACCAGTTACCAGTAAATATTATTTCAGACTTAGGGTAAGTGGGTGTAGAAAGTGTTTGTACTTTTTTCACCAGGCTTCAGTGTATTTGATTGGATTAATTTTCCCTGACCCGGGATCCTGACAGGGTTTAGACCAGGCATGGGCAAACTAAGGCCCAAGGGCCATATACGGCCCGTTGGGCTTTTTAATCCGGTCCGCCAAACTTTATATCAAATTATATTATTAAATAAAATGTTATTATAATTAAACCTCATTCCTTTTCCCTGTAATGCTACCTGTAAACGGCCAAATACTTTTACATGCCATTTATATTAGCTCACACAGATACTCCATCCATCCCTTCCTGGCCCGGCCTCTCTGTAAAATTTTAGAACCCGTTTTGGCCTGCGAGTCAAAAAGTTTGCCCACTTCTGGTTTAGATCCTCCGGGGTTACGGTGACATTACTCCTTGTTCCAATCTTACACATGCGGCAGACTTGAGAACAGCCAGTGTTCCTAACTGAATGTATTTATTTATCCTTGCAACAGAAAGTCCCGGCATCGCATCAACAGCGCCTTCCTGCTGTCCGATCAGACTCTGGAGTTTATCGGCATCATGCCCACCCTAGCGGTTCCGGTTGAACCCGACATCCCTCCATGGCTCATTGCGTTCGGGGTGGTTACGGGTGCCGTGTGTGCCGGCCTCATCGTTGGGATGCTGTCCGTTGTGATCCGAAATATTTGGTACGCGTAATGATCATGGGAGAATTCCATCCGTCATCTGGTAGGCAATATTACTGACATGTTTTTTTTACCCTTCCTCCAGCAACAAGGCCAAGAGAACGTACGACGAGGATGATGACGACGACGACGACGACAAGCTGAACGCGTCGGAAAGTATTCCGACTTACGATGGAGTTTACAACATATCCTTCTCGGATGAAGAGAGATTCACCGAAATGTAAAACACGACTAATTCTAGAGCTGCTCAGGTGGACTTCAATCCATCATCTGCAGAATCACAAGGTCGATGTTTAAATGATTTCATAGGTTCATGATTATGTTTCTTTCTGAACATTTGTGCATTCTTACATTCGTGGTTCTTTTATAACTTTTCTCCTTGCAAAAACATTTTCTGTGTCCTTCTGTGTGAGTTTGTGCACAGCAAAAGAACTCTGCCGAGTGTATTGATAATTTAGCCTTCTGGATTTAGATTGTCTCCAAACATTGATGGATGGAAACACGGATCTGGTTTCATGCAGGCAGGAGCTCTTAGAAAACTTAAATATCTTTCTGTGAGGCAGAAACTAAATCTACATTTGTAGAGTACTGCTTTATTCGTCAATGAGTACCATTTGCTAGAGTAGAGATAATTATTTTCTATATTTAACTTGAATACCGGTAATGTAATCGATTAAGTCCTGAGGTGGCGTCTGCTGCTCGATGTCTGCTCCTGCTGCCATCCTTGTTTCTTCTGTTGCTGCTGTACCGGCGTCCCAAAATGAAATGCTGTCACAGTTTATGACTAATTCCAGCGCTCCAGTTCATTATCACAGTGGCTGGACTCATCGGGGCAGCATCATCGGCGATCGGAGAATCGGTGTTTGATGCTTTTATTTTCCCTTTATCTCAAAGATGTGATTTTAAAGGAGGCGTGTAGGAGTAAATCAATTTCTCTTGATTCTGTTGTGTGCTTATGCTCACATGACGCTTTAGCTCTAATCACTACTGATGCAAAATGTCAAGATTTATATCCAGGCTGTTGTGTAAATGTGGTCTGTCTGACTTTACTGCCTCCTCTAATGCATTTGGAATATTGGAGTAGTGCACATTCATTTTTGTTCTGCCTCCATGTCTGCAGCTGGCAGATCTCCTGGCATCTCTGTTTTTTTTGTAATCTAAGCCGATCTTTAGCACTAGTTTATTATTAAGTCAGTGGTAATCACATAAAGCCCAGACTGGCGTAAACAGTTCCTGTAAGCCTCTGGTGTCTCATTCATGCTCCCTGCCAGAGACGTTGACTGGACTCTGATGCAGTCGGTCAGCATTATGGATCGATCATGTCAGGCCAGTCAGTGTCTCTCTCTGACCCGGGAACCCTCGAGACAACAGATCATCAATCACATCAGTGAACGCATTTGATTGGCACAGGTACCGCAGCAGCAACTATTACGCTATATATTATTATATAACAATATGAAAGCATGATATGATAATGATAATGATTCCAGAAAAATACGTATGACGACAGAAAGCAGTTGTCTGGATTCAGGTATTTAGAAGAGGAGAGAATTAAGGATTTGTCAAAGACATACGATGTAATAATTTGTTATTATTTAACAAAATTGATGAAATTAACAGATTTTGTTTTAAGTGGGTCGGATACTTTCTCTGTAGGCTGACAAAGGATTATTTGGAGGTAATTATTCAGCCAATAACACAAGTGTGTGTGTGTGTATGTGTGCCTTGAGTATGCTGTTGAATCATCTGAATTTAGCTCCGAGGGCATGAACCTAAATGAGCGTTTGTTGAAGTCATATACTGTATGTTTTCTAGAAATGTTTTTTTTTGCATGCTGTCATGCGAAGGTAAACAAATGTTCTCATCACATTGTGCTCATAAAATATCAAAGGCTTGCAACATTGTTCTCATAAAAAAAAAAAAAATTTACTTATTCAAATAGTTAAAGTGAGATTTTGTTTCTTAGATGCCCTCTAGAACTTTTTGCTGAGGATCCCACATTTATATTCTTGTAATCACCGTATCGTACACAGACGCTGAATGTTGCAGCACAAACCGCCCGATGCTTCTGCTGCTCTGGTTGACAGTGCTGCCAGCGTTTTTGACATGTGATCCCTCGAAACAAAACCGTTTTGACTTGCAAGCCCACATCTTTCCACGTCTAATGACTGCGCCCAATGCAATCGAGAAGGAATTTTATTTCGCCTTTGTTTAATGTCATTGCTTTTTAGACACCATAAAAAGCCTTCCAGTGATTCTCACAGACTCAAAACAGATTTGTGAAGAAGGCATTTTTTATCAAAAACAACAACTTATTTAAAATAAACTGATAACTATTGGAAAACCAGTTAGGCACTGTCCACAAGTCATTAGACGGAAAAGGAGAGATTTTTTTTGAAGTGCCTTAAAATGATATTTTATTATTGAAATGGTACAACTGACATTTATCAGTGAGTGAAGGTGGACAGAGAATTTTTAGGTTACATTTTAAATCTTTATGTAAGAATGTTTTTTATACAGAACCCAAACTGGCGTCTCCACGATGTGAGAACATTTTGTCATTCTGTGTTTTTGGTCAACCTTTTCACCTTTTTCTGACAGCCCCCCTCTTCCTCACAGTTTTTAATTAGACATGAGCGTCACCATCGGCTCAGAGCAGCATCACAAAGATCAAAATGAATTGGTTTTGTCTTTTAATAAATGAAACATGACATTCATTTTAAATGATTTTTGGTGTCTTGTCTTTTTTTGTTCTTTTTTTTTTACTACCAGTATTTTAATCTGAAGTGTACACACGCTATTTCCCCTGCTGTTATCCCACTATTGAACTTTAGGTGGCCCCATTGTACTGTCAGCCTCTCTTGCTGGCCAAACGGTGTCATCCTCCACTCCATAGCCTTTAAATGACTTTTCACACAATTTCACAAATATTTCTATTTCTATTCTATTTTGGTCCAAGTTGTTGTTGTTGTTGTTGTTTGCTGCAGACAGTGGTTCACGTTTGGACTCGACATTTAGATTACCGTTAAAGTAAACATGTCCCTGATCTCCTGGTGTGGACGTATGATATAGGATACGTACAATGTTTGTGCAGCGATCCTTATTACCAAACACGCAGCGTTATCTGCTGCTCCCTTTCATCTGCATTTCATGCTCCTGCCGGAGGACTTCTATCCGCCGAAGGCACATGTGTTAAACTCAAGGCCCCGGGGCCAAATGTGGCCCTCCAAGTCATTTTTTGTGGCCCGCGAGAGCTGTGTGCAGACATTTGTTTTTGTAAAATGCTGCATCTGTCACACATGTTCTTAATATGTGTTAATGTGTTAATTTATTCCCATCATAAACTTTGGTTCATACTTATGATTTTTCTCATTTACAGTATGGCTTTATCTCTAACAATTTTTAAGTTACAACCTTTTCAAAAAGTGATATCAAAACTGAATATTTTATTGTAATTACTGTGGCGGCTAAAGAGTTAAATATAAAAATAAATCATTATTTAACCAGATGTTAAGGAGTAGTTACATTTATTTTACATTAAATGACATTACATTTAGTTACATTTTTACTGTGTTAAGGTTTACATTTGGCTTTTGGAGGGCAAACATAATGCTAATGTGGCCCTTGGAGAAAATGAGTTTGACACCCCTGGACTTAGGCCTCATTCTTCTTGTCAGGATGCCAAAGACTCTCTGTCACATTCAGTTTGAAACCATCACCAAGCTTATTAGAGGGGCAGCTGATTAAGCCTCTCACTGTAGAGGAAGACAGAAAGTGGGAATAACTGCAGAAAGCCAAAAACACTTTATTGTATTAATGAAATAATGCCATTATTTTAATAACTAATCCTGATACCGTCATTAGACTTGACTCATTGGCATCGTTCGTTATACAATCTTGAAATGGTTATTTTTTTTGCTGCTGCTGCTGCTGCTGCATTCTGGCTTCGTCATAAGAACAATGTCTGTGTCCTACATCGCAGAACGGCTGTTGACTAATTTTGTCTCAAAGCGTGGGCGATGAAAAAGCCTTTGGAGAGAACACTAGACAAGCAGATGCAAACGATCAGTCAATTAGAAATAATGTGGGTGAAATTATGGGGGGGGGGCATTGTATATTGTATATTTCAAGTCTGCAGCAGTTTAATAAGTGCAAATACAACGTTTAATTTCCTGTGTTCCATCAAATATGCCCCTGCACTCGTGACAATAACCACCGAAGCAGAAGTTGATATTTATCTACATATGGACATTATTTACTGGATTTTTCACAACACCTTCGACGGTGACAATGCAACTGCGTGCAAATTGCATAGTGAGCAGGTTGCTGCAGGAAAGGATGAATGTACACATCGACTCTGTGAGCAAGGAGCAGACTCTACAAACATTAACTCAACTCTCCAACCCAGGATGCAAATGTTTCCTTCGTTTCCCTTCCAGCGAGCCCTTCCCCGAGTTAACTATCAATATTAAGTATCACAACTGTGCTCAATATTTGATGAGGCCTATTTTCTAACAATGCAGCTCTCAGGGCCCGGAATCAATATTTAAAATAATAAAATAATTTTTTCACAACGTTAGCTTTGGAAGTCCCCGTGCATTATTCATATCACTAACAAGAGTGGTGTGAAAAGTGACAGATTCCATATACACTTCATAAACACAGTGGAGGTGAAAGCTATGAGCTGTGCACTGAATCCACCAAGGATCTGAACTTTTTCTTGGCGGGGGGCGGGGGGGCAAGTGGATTTCTGTCAGGCTGTGTATTTTTCCACCCCTGCTGTTTAAAAAAAAAATCCGGTGCTGTTGAGATATTTCTCTTCTCTCTTAAATGTTTCTTTCATGGCAGTCTAGAAATCCCATTTCAGATGTTCCTTCTCTTTGCCCTCCTTTTCTTTATGCGTCTTGTCCAGAGCATTCCCCGCAGTCTCTCTTCCTCCACCTCCTCCTCCTTTCTCCTCCTCCCTCTCTCTGATGATCTCCACCAGCCTCTGGAACTTCTGGTTTAGCTCCTCCATCCCTCCAACCACACTCCCATCATCCTTCTCTCCATCGCTTTCCAGCGAACTAAGTGACTCAGCCCTCGAGTCGCGACCCTCAAACTCATAAGTCTGCAGTGAGTCGTAGGGCGGCTGTGACAGGTCAAAGGTCACCTGATCCAGACGAATATTCAAGAGGTCTTCCATGCGGAGGGGCTGAGGGTTGGCGGGATCCGCTCTCACAGCCTCTACCCCGCATGCCCAGCCGCTGTTGCTACCAAACACCCCTCCAGGTAAGGGCAAAGGCTGCGGGGTCAAATCCTCCCTCTGGAGTCTGGACATGTTCAGTAGCTGCACTCCCCGAGGGTACAACCCGCTACTGCCCCCTGTGCTGTTGGGATTCAGCGAGCCCACGATGCTGTACCTGTCTCCTGCCAGGTACACAGGGAGGCTTGCAGGGTTTGAATCATTCTGTTCTGAAACAGAGCGAATGGAGGAGTCAGTGTCGATGTCATCTAAAGTGCAGCTGGTGTCTCCAGTGCTGATCTGAGTCTGCGATGACCCCGGGCGTCCGTCCTGCTGGTTTGACAAGGAGCTGGTGTGACTAACGCACAACAACTCGCTCGGGCCACAGTGAGTCAGATTTAGAGCGCCAGCCGGCGTCGATTCTGCGTCTGATAGATCTGCCTGTAAAAGACGCAAATGCGAGGATAAATGTACAGAAGGCAAAAAAAAAAAAGATGCCATGTTAATTATTTCAGTTTATGTTCATACATGAAATACAACTGAAGAGACGAATGGAATTATTTCCTGCACGAAAGCGCTATCTGAATTGATATGGGTCAAATGAGGGACTTTGAAGTTTTTAAAATGCTCATTCATTCATCTGAACTTCACCTGACTTTGACACTCTTTTGTGACAGCGCTTGATTTTTTTATAGTGACCGCTGGAGTGTGACAGGACAGTTGGGAGAGAGGAACGATGACATGGACCTGGGCCGTATCGGGCTGCTGCGGTAAACTCTACGTGGAATACAGACAGTATGAGCATATTAATTCACATCGCATGAATATACTATCTGAAACCAAGTTAAAACCTTTGGATGTCAAAAATGCAGGAGCATTAAATGTCAGCAAATTGGTTGATGACACCCTAAAACGGTCTCTTTTGTTGTTTTGCATGCTTCACATGTGTAGTTAGCTAATCAGGATTCAAACATCTGAATCAGATATGATTACAGATGGCGGGTGCCACAGTCGCCGTCGAGCCCCTGATGATTCCTGCTGGCGCATACTTAGGACCAGAGAGCGCTACTATTATTTACTGATGCAAACCGTTGCGGTTTTATCTGCTGCCTTATAAAGGCTGCGCATATTCATCTGTTGGTGTTGTAATCTGACCTTTGCCTGACCGTCCTTCTCTTTCGTGTCAGCAGCGTTGGCTTCGCACCCTTCAGTTCTGTCAGTGACTTTGCTCTTTGCCGCAATGTGTTCAGCTTCGCAACAGCCAGCGTTCATTTCAGTGGAGCGCGGCAGAGGCTCAAAGGTGCTCTGGCTCTGGATGACAAGGGGATTGCCAACGCGACCTCCAGTCAGCTGTGTTAGCTGCAGCCCCGCTTCCAGAGGCCCGGCTGGATAATCTCTGAGAACAGGAAGTGTGTGGATGCCGTAGTACAGCCGTCCATAGAGGGGAGCGGAGCCCGGCCGCTGCTGAGGGTCCAGGACGGGGTGCGGGTTACGACTCCAGCTGTATGTCCTGGCCCTGGGGGGGTTCTGCTGGGTGTACCATCTGTGCCAAGAGAGAAATGTCAGAGAAGCAGTCAGTCACACGCGAGCATGCCCCCCCCCCATCGCAACACTTGTCTTTGAGGCAGCTCACATGTTTCTGCTGTTGTGCATGTGCTGTATTCTGTGCATGCTCTGCAGCGCTGTGATGTCAAACGCCGCCGTGTCTGCTTCCCCTCCCCCCTCGTCATCATAGGATATGATGTTCTCCCTGACATCATCCTCCTCCAAGGTTGAGTGGGAGTCTCGCTTCTGATGGCGCAGTGACAGCGAGAGCGCACACACCACTAAAGGCCAAAGACGAGACACATGACCACACACCCTTCAGAAAAAACAACAACAACCTGACCCCCCCCCCCCCCGACTACATAGGGACGCAGTCAAACCTACCCAGCAGAGTGGTGACGCATGCCAGCATGGCCAGTAAAGTGACCAAACTGAATATGAGCGATGTTGAGCCAGACGGTACGGGGAGACAAACCATGTGTCTCTCCCACCTCCTGTCCCTCTGCCTGCCCCTGTCCTCCGTCTGCATCCCCCCCCGCAGACAGGGGCAAATGGTCACAGTGACCGTGCCCGTGTTGGTCAGGCCCGAGGCGCCGTCGCGCAGCACGATGGGCACGTAGAGGGTGAGTAAGGACGAGGCGAAGCTAGAGAGGGGCTCCAAGGCCGACTGGAGCACCAGGCTGGCCGTCACACCTGATAACATGAAACAAGGTCAGAGCACAGAAACACCGGCAACAACTGCTGCCATGTCTCTATGTTGAGCATGAAAATGATTATTAGAGCTCTTGGTGACCTCCACTTTCTCTAACGGTGAGGTTGAGGGCGGAGCTCGACTCTGGAAGGACGTTGAAATGGACCGGGACGTCCTGATCTCCCTGGTCCCTGTCAATCGCTCGCAGAACCTGAACGACCTGCAGAGACACAGCAGTTTCAAACCTCTATGTCCTACAGAAATATGAGAATGGGTTATTAAACGCATTCTCTGGGGAACTATTGGTGCACCATGAGATGAAGAACAACAAGTGGACTTAAACAGAAGAACTCATTTGAATAAAATCAGCTTTTTTTCTTTGAGAGCTGCACAAAGTGTTACGTTTCCTCGCTGTCTGGTTTACTGACTGGTGGTTTACTGACTGAGTTTACAAGCATAAAAAGCTTTTTATGCTTGTAATATTAAGAAAATATTCCTCCTGTTTTCTTTCCTTCAACAATGTTTTTGAGAAGGTTGGAATTACGATATTTGCACGTAACAAAAGCCTGTCTGAGAATAAAACATGTGTGATCATGTCTCATGTGCTTTTTAAATTGTGTTAAGCACTAAATGTGCTTTTTAAATTGTGTCAAGTACTTTTTTAATTATTTATTATATTGATGTTTTTATTTAATGATTAGGATGCTTTAGCTAATTCTGAAAAAAATCCCCTTGAGGCAAGAGCAGCATAAAAAGCACACAGCAGGGGGCATTCTAGAGGCCAAAAGCCTGGAGTTCCAAACTTGAAAGGACGGAGGAAACTCTTGAAAGGAAACACATTCCATTTTCAGCTCCTGAAAGAAACATCTTCAGAGAGCTGCTGAGGTCGGCAGCTTTACGCCAAACAATTACACCGTGTGAACCCTGACTGTGTGAGACCTTGAACGTGTAAAAGAACAGAGAATATTAATTAAAAAGAGATACTGACTGATGTATTTCAAAAGATTTAAATACTCAATGTAGTTACACTGAATCTCATCTCAAATATGGGCAGCATGTCTGCACTGAGTCTACTGTTTAGGGTGTAATCTTTTGTCATAATGAGGAATATTAAAATATGATTATTGTAAGACTTGAATAGAGCCAGGGACATTGGCCTATTCAGAAAATCATGGGAATACGGCTGCGCATGTGAAATCAGTGACTGTCATTGACAGTTTTTTTAATTCAACATCAATCTCATGAAAGCAAACCCAGAACAGACCTGACCGGGGGCACTGGAGTCACATAAAGACGTTCTGTACTGCCTGTCCAACTCTGGTGCATTGTCATTCTGGTCTAGCGTCTCTATGGCAACCACAACCCTTGACACAAGATTTGGATTATCTGAAATAACAAGAAAATGACAATATCGGAAAAATTATCAATGAATTTCCATCATTTTGACTCTCCGTCATGGATTTCTGACACCCCCGGCGGTGCTCTCTGTGAAATATGGCTGGGGCAAGTTCTGCCGCTTATTGCACCCGAGGGTTGACATACCCCTCTGTGTGGCGATGATAGTGATGTTATGCCACTGCTCCTCCTCGCGGTCCAACTCCATCACTGTGCTGATAATGCCCGTGTCAGAGGCGATGCGGAACAGAGCCTCCGGGTCCGACTGGGGGTCGATGGAGTACCTGAGATATCACGAGTACAGCAAGGAAAGATACAGCGAACACAGCCCAGGGGGAGTAAATGAGTGGGTGATGGTGTAAAGCAACTACCTGATGTTGGTGCTCTGTCCTGTGTCTGGGTCCACAGCGTAGACTCCGCCTACAGAGCAGATAGGGGGGCAGTTCTCCGACACATCCAGGTGGTAGCGAGACTCGGAGAACTGCGGCGGCTCGTCAGCATTGAGGATCATGACCCGCACTGTTGCCCGGTCCTTAAAAGGACCGTTCCTCAGGTACCGGGCATCGACTGTAGGGTTAGCAACCTCCACAGACAAAGTGTACGAGCTGCAGCTCTCATAGTCCAGAAGCTGCAAAGATAGAGCAGCTTCATGAAGGTCCCATATGAGTCAGAAGTACTGCATGTCCAAATTAGATCTCTGCTTTCATATCATTTGGGTAATCAATAACCGACCTTCTTCGCTCTGCAACCGATCGATTTGAGATTTCACTTCGTAGTAATTGTTTTTCGATAATCAACCCTGTAGCATGATCCTCAGGGGGCAGATTCACGCTGGCTCCCTTTAGCGTGACCGCTAAATCTTTCATCTTTCACACCAGCTGCCTATTACTTAATTGTTAATCATTATTCTTACGCTGAGCTCTGGGAGTGTGAACCTGTCAGCAACCCAATGGTTTGTGTGGAGTAATGAAATCTTTACATGCCCCCCCCCCAAAAAAATCATTTTGATTGAAGCATATTCATGAATCTCCTGAAATGTCACACATGAGATCTTTTTTCCTCATTAAGGAAGAAAACCTTCCTAATGAACTAAAGCTGCTTTAAGCGCAGGTTGCCGCTGACAACGTCACTCACCTTGTTCAGCACAATGACAGCCTCTCTGTCTCTCCCACTTATATTGAATATCTCAGCCTCCTCAGCATCTAGGATGGCAAAGTCCAGCGCTGCATTGTCTCCCACGTCGGGATCAGAGGCAGAGACACGGCCGACCTCAACGCCTGGAGCCGCGAGCTCAGATATGGAGAAGGTCCACGCACCTCCACAGAGGTAAACAGAGAATAAAACTGATCTGAGTGCTGTGGGAAAACGCAGGCCGCTCTCTGGCTGGGTGTGACATCCGCGAGGTTGTCATTCACAGAATGCACGTGGCTGTTTTAGTTTGTGTTCACAGCACTGATTATACGTCATCTTTATGCTGCTCTTACTTGCGTTACCATTTGCATGCACAAAGTAACTATTCCACTGATACAACTAGGCTGTAAAGAGCAAATGTTTAATATACGCGAGTGAATCCTCATGAGAAGCGCTCGTGTAATTTCAGGAACGCTCAACATTAGCACACACGGACCCATTCATTCTCCCCTCCCACACAAAGCCCAGACTCATTTTCCAGCTACGGCCGTCCGTTGAATTAACGACTGTGCACATGATAATAAAGACTCGATTGATTCATTAATGTAACATCTTGTTTACTAGGCATTTAAGCGTTTAGCTCTACCGACTTTTATGTTAACCATGGGACTATTTGAAATTGTCATTTAGCTTAAAGCAAGAGCTCCTCTGAATTTGTCTTTTGTCGCTGCTACATTAGGGCTGGCGTTGGCTGCAAAACCTGCGAGTCGTGTTTTTGGTTCGTTATTTTATTCATTACTAGTCAATACTTATCTGACACATTTTCTTAGCAAACTCAGATCACTGAATAGTAAACTGAAAAAAAGCCAGTCAGCAACATGAATTGAATGTTGTGGTGCCAAAATGCCTATGGCACTGCAAATGGAATATCCTCGGCCTTTGAGCCGTTGGTTAAATAAATTAGGCAACTGAAGACATTAATTTGGGCTTTTTTCATAGACATCTTTGAAGATTAAACGCTTAATAATGAAGCGAATGTTTGCGGCTGGAGATGCAGCACAGCAACAAACTGCACACTCAAAGCAGTTCATTTCAATCACAGCGGCGCTACCTTACTGATCATGAATCATTTAAATTCCCCACATTATGGAGCCAAATTCAAAACCACACCTCTTGCATTCAAAGAGCAAACTAAATGAGCTGTTTGCTTGAACTGTGACATTATTGTCAAACAGGAAATAATGATCTGGAGTAGAGATGGCGAGGCGGGGAGCATATCGTCACATAAATATAAATAAATAGCAAGCTGCTGCATTTGGAAACATTAAATTGCTCCTATGCAGCGCCGTATAGCTGCACAATATATCAACAAGAGGTAAAGGCTTTAAAACATTTAAATGTAAGGGGGTGGGGTGGGTGGATGGAGTTTAAAGACACCAAAGGAGAGACGCAGTATATGTCTCAAAGACACAATCTGCAGTGATTTTTACTGTCTATTGAAGCAGAAAGCACTGAACTTTAAGATGAAATATTAATAGCATAGAACGGGGAAAAGCTTGGATAAGAAAAAGCAAACATGATCTTTCACTTTTGCACGTCAGGGCCGAGTCCATTTGAAGGGACCAAACGGGAGGGTTTATGTGAATGTTAATGCATCTCGTCCTGTCAAAGGTTATCTTATTCCCACTGAAGTCAAAAACTATGATTAGGATGAGTGGATCAAAAAAATAAAAAAAATAAAAAGTGTCATTCATGACTGACAGGCTGTTTAGCTGCTTGAGCGTTCATATCTTTATCTTCCAGCTGTCAAGTCGACTAAAACCCAAAGGAGATGCCAAATATCAGAATGCTGTCACAAATGCCTTTGCAAGTTCTTTAATCACTTCAATCTAAACACACACACACACACACGCTGCACTCCTACGGAGATTGAAAGCAGCAAGAGTGAAGTGGTGACATGATAACAGCGGCGCTTACTCCTCCTGAAGTGAGGGGGGTTGTCGTTGACATCACTCAGCTTCACAGTGACGGTTGTAGTCCCCGATAATCCGCCCAGATGCCCTCCCATGTCTTTGGCCTGGAGGACGACCAGATACTCATCCCGAGTCTCACGGTCCATGTCAGGTACCGCTGTCCGCAGGACGCCTGGCGGGGAAAGCGTGACGTGAATCAAAAATCACAACGGCGGGAGATTTTTACAGCGACAGGTCGTCTCTGGAGATTACCGTCAAAGCGAGCCAGATGCTCGAACAAGTTAGACCAAGAATATTGAAAAATAGATGGCACGAGGCCTCTTCGCTCTCTGAACGGATCATATAAGGTGTGAGTTAAACTGTTCTTAAGCACATTGGACATATCCTGGCAAAGATACGACAAATGATTTCTAACTACCGCTGAGATTTATGTGTCTGGTGTAATCATCGGCTGCAGGGGCATTTCACAGTGTGTACGCTTTAAGGGGATGTGTAGTGCTGAACTGTGAGCAGACCTGTCTGAGGATCCACAGAGAAGAAGTCCTGGCCCTGGGTAATGGCATAAACCAGCCGGGCGCTGTTTCCATATGCTGGATCATCAGCATCGCTGGCTGTAACTTGGATTATAGATGTGCCTGTAAAAGAGAGGAGGTGACGAAGGTGATAAATCAAAGGCAACGCTCAAAGTACGGAGGTTTAAGATGGTGTCTGGTGCACGAGTTTAAAATGATACTTCCCGCAAAGGCTGTCTATTGAATACCAAGTACTTACATCTGCAGGATTAAAAGGATAATGCACTTCTCTGCTGTAGATCCGTATTTGCAGGATCTTCAAAGCCTTCATCTCAGAGACAAAATGCTGTATGACTAAATGCCCTGTTTTCCTGTTGCGCAATTGAATCTCTGAAGCCCTGCCAGAAGCAGTGTGTTTAGCCCCAATCTGGCAAAAAAGTTTGTTTGTCTGAAAGATGCTGAAACTATATTTGAACAGCAGGGAAGAAAATAATGCTGCAGCTGTAAAGGCGCAGCTACAATGATTCATGAATAAACAACTCCTTCTACAGCTGCTTTTATAATCGACGAATTGTAGCCGTCCTTTCTAAAGCCGTTGCATGACACTACGCTCTCATAATGTTTTGTATAGATGTTAAATAAAGCATTTTTCTTGGGCTATTTTCTGACAGTTTAAACAAAGATGTTAATACTAAAAATTATTTTATATTAAAAAAATATTCCACTCCTGAATTTCTATGATGTGGAGAGAAGAAAGTAATCGATAATCTGAAGTCACAGCTTTATTGGGTAATTTGCAAGCATGGGCTGGAAGGAAGCGGAATCTCCATTACAAATTACGAGATATACTTAACAAATTATATCTTAACCTTAACTGCGCATCTCAAGTGTCTTTTTGAGGTTGTGCTCTTCCTCCCAGCAGCTTCACTTTGGTGCTGAAACGCACTCGATTTCCTATCTGGTCTTCACAAATAAATTCACAGTTGGCATAAAAATGATAAAACAAATAGCAAATGTCGGGTAACTTCAAACCACTCCTCTGTGGCTTAAAGCAATGCAGATGAAACAGTGAAATAAAGCAGGATGCAGCAGAGATTCAGATGTAGAAATGCTATAAATACAGGAGACACTTGATGTGGTCGAACTGGTTACGGCAGAAAAAACAACAACCTAGCAGCCATTACTGTAAGCTAAATAAATCACTACCAACATTTTACAGCCACCTCTAGAGACATCCTGAGAGTGCTGTCGGTGCTTTAGTGCTCTATACCTATGTTGGCCATCTCCGGCACCATGGCAACGTATGGTTCACTGGGGAAAACAGGTGGGTTGTCATTGATGTCCTGCACTCTGATGATGAACTCCGAGGAGGGCTCCAATGCGCGGCCAGTCTGGCGGTCTGTTGACGTTGCAGTGAGTCGGTATTGATCCTTCTCCTCACGGTCGAGAGACTTGGTGACATGTATGTTGCCTGTGTTGCTGTCAATGACAAACACAGAGCCCACGCCCTCTCCCGCCAACATGTACTTAGTGTGGCCGTCCCCTTTGTCCATATCTGTGTGCAGCTGGGGGGAAAAAAAAATGTCATCAGAGAAAATGACTGTAGCATCTTCAAGCAGCATGCACCTGCAAGGCACTCTGTGCAGGTATCACAGTAACACGCATGCGTTTCTCAGGCAGCTACTGCGACACGGTGAAATGTGAAATGGGCGATTCATATGAAGATGCAGGCAAGCCAGTGAATCTGACTTAAACAGCACCAGGTGTGGAAGATAAATGGGACCAGGGTGGGTACTGATGCATACAGCTAATTAACTCAGTGGACCAATCATGCCATTAGGGATTTGTTCAGGGCAAAACCACATCATTGTGGACAGTGGCCCTTGCACAGTGTGCTATACACGCATGTTCACAGATGCATTCCGCTAACATAGCAGCACAAATCGCCGTCTCTTCCATCCATCTGTCCCTTTCTCCCTTTTTTTTCGAATCCGTCTGCCCAACTTTCCCGCTCCCTTTAAACCATCCTCACCCAGCCCTTGTGTTTGTGTCTTCTCATCAAGATGCTTAGGTTAAACAGAATGCCCGTCTGCTCAGATTCCCCTTTAATGGCAGAGAGGATATTCGTGTGAGCAGAAAGGTAAAAGGCCAAACACACAAAAATAGAAAGCTAAAGAGATTAGTCAGCCTTCATCACACCGAGCTTTCTGACCACGGCCCTTCGCATGTCCGTCGCCCTCAGGCACCGCGCACACATTCATAATCCACAAGTCTTACTCACAGCCTCTGCCGTGGACCTCAGAACCTCGACTCAAATCAATTTAGAATTTTAACTGCAACAATAACTCTTGGGCAAATTTCCACAAAACCATTTTAAACAAATATCCAATCTGTTGCACAAGATTTGTCCGTGCAGCAGAGAAAAGAAGAAATGTAATTGGTCACATAATGAAGCAAATGAGTCAAATCATTTGTTTGGTTTAGACAGCTGTCTACTGGAAAGTGGCTTTACTCTCCAGCACGAAGCCGGCTACCAACATATGCTTCTGACAGTCACATGGCTGAGCAGAGACCAGGAGAAAATATAGATTAGTGTATATTGTGTGTGTGTGTGTGTGTGTCTTGGAGGATAAAGTTGGGGATTATAGAAACTCACGATAGCACACCCTACAAATTGCTAGATAAGGGACTCAGAGTTTTTCTTTATTCATCCCTCTCTCCCTTTCTTCCTTAAAGCTAGCTTTGATTTTGATCCCACACTTCACCACGAGAGACATCTTTGTCAAAGTCTGTGCCTATCTGCCTCCCCTGCCCCCCCCCCCCCCCCCCACCCCCCCCGCCCCTCCCAACCCTCTCCATTTCCATCCTTCTAGCGCTCCTCTCTTTACCGTCTAATTGCTGGCTCAGTCCTGCTGTGCTTCAGTCAGCATGGAAAGACACTCTCACAGCGGGGAGGAAATTTATCCGCTCTGCACAAAGAAGGCAAGAAAGAGGAAATCGTCTCCTTAACTGTTTCTGCCTCTTCCTCTTCTACATGCAATCTGAATTTCCTTCCTTCAATCACGCGCTGCATCCCACCTCCGAGTTCCTACCTACTTCATAAGACCCTCTTCGACAGCCCAGAGTCTTCCTCTTTCGCTGTGTTTTGGACTGTTGATCAAAGCCTGCACAGATAATGTGTCCAGATTGAGCTCCCTCTGAGAGAAGAGATGCTTCAAAACCCGCTCACGACGCAGGGATGCTTTACTGCAAAGATATCAGAATCACAACTATGTCTGTAGGAGAGTGAGCTGCCTCGTGATTGCTTTAACACCCCTCCCTGACTGTATCAGTAACAACCAGAGAGGCAGATTAAACATTCATGAGGTGTATACTAAACTGGTATGAATCCAATCTCGACTGCCACAATAAAGTATACTGCTATACCTACAAAGTGGTTGGCAGCATTCCCTGTTAGCGCTCCAGCTGATATAATCCTCTGAGTATGTTGTAGATGCCAGCAGCTGCATTAGCGTGGAACTCCTGCCTATGAGCTGCTACAAGCAAACTCCCCCGAGGGATCGGAATGGTTCAGGTGTGTGATAGGATTAAATCATCTGACACACTCTTCATGCAGAGACATCGACAGCAGATGAAGGATGCTGGTGACTAGAACATCTGAAGTATGTGATACGACATGTGGCTGGTCTGCTGTAATGGATGAATGATCAAAATAAGAACACACGCATCTAAATATCCAAAGTGCAGCCTTTGCCCGGTCTCTGCGTCGCTGACCTTTGGACCATCACTGATAGTGTCTGTCACGCTCATAACGCCTCAACTTCTGTGTGAACTAAAACATCCTAACTCAGCTCGATTTGTTCAGATGCAGATGATTTAGGAATCTGCCAGACAAACATACGAAGATGAAAAGAAAACTGGAGGAAACATCCGACAGAAGGTTCCGCTCTGAGCTGAACATAAACACAGACACACTTCGGCACAGCAGAAAGCTTAAAGGGTACAGTTGGTATGTTGGCGCCATTGAGCTGCATTGAGTGAATGAACAAGAATAATATAAACTAAGAATCTGCTTCCCTTACACCAGCAGATTACCGCTAGTATTTTGGATCACATGGAAAGAAGCTGAATGAAAATTTGCTTGCATTTTCTTTTTATGATTTTTAAATAGATAAATTCTAGCAGATAAAAACAGTTTATTTATTCTGGCATGCTTTTACTGGAATAACCTCCAATCTGCAATTTGTTCAACTTTGACTGAAATACATCTAAAACCCAAATTATTACCTTGTTGGACAAGAGGGTGTTACAGCTCTAATCCTAATTATTTTAAGTACTGCAGAGGTTAAAAAGGGGGCAGCTAAAGTGTTTTCTTTAAGGTTCATAATTAATAATTCGGCGACCGCTGCCAGCAGTCCCGTAGGAGGCCAATTAGCAGATTAATCTACAATAAAACTATAAAGTTCTGTACCGCTGACTTCAGCTGTCAGGATACCGATATGTCTAGACCACAAGCTAATATGCTAAAGCACAGCCCGGCAAAAGGATGAATGCTAACAGGGTCATAAACATAAATGTAAGATATTACTTCCTAAAGAATGCATCTGGGCCTGTGGAGCTCAGTCCTACGTTGAATGACCCCCGAAATAGAAATCAATACAATTAGAATGTATCTTCTATATTTATAAAAGTGCCTGGGATCATGCCCCCCCCCCCCACAGATCACCATTATAAGAGGCATTATAAAAATGTGCCTTTGTCTGCGAGCCGATAACCGGTATGACACTCACTTTCCTGCGACCAAATAAAGGCGCGCTTTGTGAGTTGACGCATTCATCGACTGGAGGAGCTTGGTATCGACACGCTGTGAGCGCCTGCAGGTCGTGGCAGCTAGGGGTGCGTGTCAGCACAAGGTTAGGTTAGCGAGACTGAAAAATAAGTGGAGGGAGTCAAAGAAAAACCAGACACCACCCGTCGCCCCACCCACATCATTAGTGGCAGCTTCTAGACGTGGATCGTCCTATTATTTTGTGGCCCTGCTCTGTGTTTATAGCCCTGAGAGATAAGCTGCCACCAGAACCAGCTCCACGACCAACTTGCTTCACAATCTGTGAACAAAACCTCTGCTCAGAATATGTGGATCAGCTGGACATGAGCGAGGAACAAGAGCCGAGGCAGCAGCAAACGTACACCCAGTCAAGTTTGGCGGAATCACATGGCAAAAATGGGCCGAAAGCCACAGCTAGACACACTTTACTTGAGTTTAGAGATGAATTCCACATGTTGTTTCCATTGATATCATTAGCCAGCAACAATCAATCATAATAAAAATGCATTGGCTTCATAAAGTGATTTTCTGGACACTCAAAGAAGCTTTATAGGCTTTTCAATATCGTACTAACATGGTGCAATGTACAATGTAAGACTTTTCCCAAATGCGGTCTCAAGAATGCAAAACAGCATCTCATGACTGTTATACCAGGATCTAAAAAAAAATGTTTTGTGATCGCAACTGCAATACAGTCAATTACTATGCTTTGTATCACAAAATGTAAATCCACAGTGTGGCGAGCAGAGCAACACAGAAACAAGCAGAAACCGTGACCGTAACTTTACGGGCTACGCTCAGGAAAGAACTTTATCTCAGATGAGTAGGTGTCATGATTGAGTGTGGTGTGCAGTCGCCAGTTACATCCCTGGAGGGGGAAAAGGCTAGGCAGACACAGTGAGCGAGTGTCTGAGGGTTAGCGAGCACACGCAGAAGCAAAATGAGAAAGGAAGTGAATGCAACTGAGTTAAAGAGACTATCATCGTGCTCTTGTCTGCACAGTGCCTCATGAATACATTCATCTGTGAAATGCATAAATGAATGCACTGAGTGGAATATAGTTTGTTTTGCACAAATTGAATTACTCTCCCTAGAAAGTGTGCTTGATGCGTTGGGAAAAATTGCATCCATATTCTTGAAAACGAGGCACAAACAATTATAATAAAATAATAAGATGCGGCCCATTCAACATGACGACTGGCTCGTGACGGCATCTCACCCGTCCAATGAGCACGGGCTCTGGTCCTCTGTACTCCTCGATCACGAAGAACTGGTTCCAGAGCCAGCTCCTCCGGAGGCGAGGCCGACGCGCCGCCCGCCGAAGGTGTGGCCCTGACCCACCCTCGTCAGAATCTGTGACCCGATTGAAGCGAGGCCATGCTCCCTCAGGCGGAGCGCTAATGGGACTCGTCTCCAAATGGATTTCAGGCTGGAGAACATACTCTTCCTCTGAACTCTGCACTGGACGGGCAGCATTAATTACACCTTCAGTGTTTCCATTAGTGAAATTGCTTCTTTTCTCGCGGTGCAGAGCGAGTTCAGGGTTGCGTTTCCGTATCGGAGGTGTGGCAGCCGACGGCAGATACTGAACTGTGCTTGTTTGTCTCATTAGGCTGCCTTTAAAGTCAAAATTATCAGCGTTGTTGCCCTTCAGTCTTTGGCTTTTGTTCAAAATTCTGCCTTGGCCTTGCTCAAAAAGGCTTCTGGCCCCTGAAAGGCCAATTCTTTGCCCGTCACAGAGTAACAGAAAGAGAAGCACAAGAAGAGCTGCCATTGCGAGGGCTAATTGATCACCCTGCTTCAAGGATTAACCGATGGACGGCTGATCAGAGGGGGGGATTTCATGCCGGACCATCTTGTCCTGAGATCCTGCACGTCTCCTGCTTTCAGTCTCTTCTGCCCGGGACCAGTCTTGGCGTCACCTTCTTTTCTTACTTGTTTCCATGTGAAACACCTGAGAAAAGACACCAAATGAGAAACACAAATGCAGAAAGTACGGCCTGATATCTTGAGAGGAGAATTCCTTTCATGCCAGATGTTATTCATAAGACACTTCATATCTATATTGCCATTGTTGTTGTGAGTGAATCCTGCTATTGATCACTCGGGTATTTTCAGAGAATTGAGTGTGGCCTTTAAAATGTTCCGTTAATTTGGAGCCAGAGGGCCTGGCAATGTGGCGACGCTCAGGTTCTTGTCTCACACCTTGTCTGGACATCAGGTGATGGATGTCGTGCCTAAAGACGGCCTCCTCCATGCCTCAGTAGTGAAAGGAAGCTCCCCTTAAGAGATTAATTAGTCTCATAAATAATCCAATCAATTACTTGTCCCCATTTCCCAAAAGTTTAATGATCTGAATTTCATTTCGTATTTGAGTCAGATCCTGGCAATTGATCTTTGAAATTTGCCGAACTGAAGTGTCAGCAGATTAACGCCAGTGAAAGTGTGTAATCACAGTTTTTACATCCACATTTTACTTGCATCCATCTTTCTGCCTCAGTGTGCTCTGCAATGAATGTCAATACTCTGACGTCTGTTTTTCACCTTTATGCACGCGGGGAGACGTGAATGATCTAATAAACAAACTCCGCTCAGCAGTGCGTGAGTCACGGGCACACAGAGACGCAGTCTGGAGAGGTCTATAGTGAAATAATGAAAGGTTTCACTTTGTAAAAAAAAAGAAAGAAAAGATCCTTAACGTCTGAAGAGCGTAAATCAGAGTGACTCTTCTGAGGTCTGACTGACAAAAGTGAAACATTTGATTGGACTGATTTAAATGTAAATAAGCACAGGCCTTGATGACGCTGGTATGATATATGGGCCGCGACATTTCATGATATGTCCGAATTAATTTGCTTCATAAGAGTGGAAGGACCCTTGAAAATCAGATGTATGCTCTTTGTCATTCCAGATAATGACATACTTTCTAACAAGTACAACAGAGTGGGTTTGAGCATTTCATCGCAAATACTAGTAATAGTAATTATTAATCTCTTTAATTTTTCTTCCCTTTCCAACTGAACTATATCTGTACAAAACACAGTACGTAATGAATCATGTTCAGCTTTTGCATGTATTTCCTCATCATCTTAAATTTCACGATATACAAGAAATGGCTCCTGCAGAAGACTTTTGTCTTCCTGCGTATTAGCATAGACTGATCTTACAGCTTACATTCCTCTCTCTCTCTCTCTCGCTTTGCTTCCAAGCCATGTTGCCAGCAGTGCATGTCATTCACTGTTGTTTGAAGTCTTTAGAGTATCAGCGCCTATGAGATGTGTGTGTGTGTGTGTGTGTGTGTGTGTGTGTGTGTGTGTGTGTGTGTGTGAAATGGAAAGGCAGGGAAAGAGGATGAAAGCGTGAGGACGATTTGCCGTTTGCCGGCTCAGGATGGAATGATGAGTGGTGACATAGCCTGCAAATTGCAAATCGCTGTTTCAGTCTGCACTTCCCTCTGCATCGAGTCGCCTCACTGCAATAAAGCTATTTCATTTTTATTAAAAATAGCCTGTGCATGTCAGGCCTTTTACATAGGGAAAATGGGCGATGGAGGCAGAGAGGGAAGAGGTTGGGGGGGGGGGGGGTGATGGTGGCGATGTACAAGGGTGGCTGGACTGCTTTTAACAGACGAGACGTGGACAGATTTTGCTATATTTGAACATTTGTCATTTTCTCCCACTGCCATTCCTTCGAGTGCTTTTAGACTTCTCATCCCATCTCAATGCCTCGCCCCTGCTCAGCGCACACGTGGACATCTCTCAAGTCTTTCCAAATCAGACTTGTAAGGAGCGTATCAGCACATCAGTCACCTCATTGTAATCAACTCTGGACGGACAGCCCGACATGCAGCGATACGTCAGTCAGTGTGAGGGCTGTGCTGAGCAGGTTTTTAGCCTCATAGGGACAGGAATCCTCAGTGTCTGTCCCGTCTCTGGCAAACTATTCATTCCAGTTTCACCAAACTTTCCAGCAACATTTCAGCCATAAGATGCAGCTGTGGCTTTTGTGATATCTTGAATATAATACTAATTTTAGTTTTAGTGTTGTTGTTATGTTTGTGACGCGTTATTTACGGCCTGAAAGCTCGTCATTCTCTCTATAGCGTTACATCCATCCCTCCAGGCTGAGCGCAGGAATGGAGGACAATGTCCATTTGTCTCTGTTTGCATATTCCTGAGACAGACGATCATTTCTTCTGAGACATCACAGTATATTTTCAACAACGAATGACAGTACATTTTTTTTAGACAGCACATCTTCCCCTTGGTCTCCATCCGCACGCACGCACGCACGCACGCACCCACGTCATTAGCATGCCCAGCAGATGAACACCAACGTGCCCGGAGCGTGACCCTGCCATGTTAGATCAAGCCAGGAAAATGACCTGCTTGCTGTACTTAATGTGATTTACGCACCTGGTCTAATTATTATAATGAACACAACGTCTTATTAATGTTGTTGTTTTTAAGTGTTGAGGTCTAGGGACCCCAGAGAATCTGCCGTGTCCGCGTCAGAACGCACGCGGCAGGTGAGTATACCGCGACTATACACCGAGCGCGCCCGCGCGTAAAAAACACACAACGCCGTTACCTTGCCGAATTTGAAATGGAGCAAATGCGTTATCCGTCACATTTCAGTCATTAAAAATGACCGTGTGTGTGTGTTTTTTTTCTTCTTCTCCAAACTCATCATCTCGGGCGCGTTTTTATTCCGCAGCTTGCGCAGACGTTCTTGCGCAAAGCGGGTTCGCTCCAAACTGGCGGTGAAACACTTAGAAAGCGCCGAACCGTGGCTAATCCTCCAGAAATGATGAAGTGAATGATGAAGAAGAGGAAGCAGAAGAGTGGAAACTTGTCTGCTTCACTCCAATGAACTAGCGAGTCGTGATGATGAAAGTCTTTTAGTGGAGGAGATGGTGCTTACCGCGCGTCCGCTGCTCCGGTGGCGCCGTGGTTTAACGGAGCTGAAATGATCCAACGTGGGAAGAGATGCCGAGGTTCATCTGAGCCCAACGAGGGGTCTGTCCATTCTCTCCCCTCCCTCTCTCTCTCTCTCTCTAACCCTCCTTCCTCTCTCTTTGCTGATCCCCATTAGTTTTTAACTACATCATAAAGACGATGGACACCAGCCATGCCCACTGTGTGATCACAATGGCATGCCCATACTGATATTAATACTAATTAAAAGGTCTCACTTTAAACAAAGCATAGCTGTCATTTTGATGAATCATATTTATTATCATAGCTTTAAATTCTTCAACACTTCCTGGTTAGGCTGCATCATTCCCTTGAAGCAGTGTCCTGTGAAAAATGCAGCCAGCCTGTAGAATCATCCTCTATATGTTAACATAGAAACTCGACCAGAAAATTGCAAACCAAGGATGCATTAAATAGAAAATTTCACCATTAATATCCCAGAGTCACTAAAGATGATGTAACATACCCCCTCCTTCCCCATTTAGTTAAATATATTTCTTTAATGTGTTTTTCTTGGAAATTGATCTCCAGCTTAATATACACTACATTTCTGTAATACAGTGTCATTAAATCTTGAGTTTTTGGAGCTACTTTAAGAAAACTATATTGCTATTTGCATCACTGAATATCATAATGCACGTTCGTTCCGTTACTTGTGTTGTTTCTAATGCTCTGTGATTATTGCAGTGTCCATTCAAGATCTGACAAGACTGGGCATTTTCAGGCAGGCATGGCCATTTATTGCAATATTTCAATCATTAATATATGCATGACACTATATTATTTCAAATTGACTCATTCAGGGATTGTTGTTTGAAGCAGCATGCTTTTCATTTTAAGATACAGCAGTTTATCCCACAAGCAGAAATCCCGTCTCTGTATTTGACCCATCTCTGACAAACAATTGGCTTCCATTACGATGCCATGGGGAGCAAATTCAGGTTCAGCTCAAGGAACCTTCTAGCAGGGCTGGAAATGGAACCGCGATCAGGTAGTTTGAGATCGACCTGGGCGGCGCCCTGAGGTCGTTTTCACTGTCGCCTCACAGCAAGCATCTTTTAGGTTTGATTGCCAATCTGCGGTGTTTCTGTGTGGCGTTTCAGTGCTGAGGTTCCCTCCGGGTACTTCGGCTTCCTACCCCGATGCAATAACATGCAATTTTGGTGAGCTGGTGACTTTTAATTTCCTGTTGGTGTGAATGTGAGTGTGAATGGTTGTGTGACTGTGTTAGCAACCACCTCTCACTCGGTGATGCAAAGGACAAGTGGTATGGATTGATGGATGGATCACCCATATTTGATTTTGATATTTTACCACATATAATTTCATACCTCATTAAATAAACTGTTTGGGATATTTGAGTACAGATTTGATGTTTTAGTGATGACGAGGAGCAGAATCGAGTGCGTCGAACATGTGGATGCTTCCTGTGCATCCTTGAGTTCTGACTGGGAAACAAGGGCTTTTAAACAAGACGACTGTTCATTAATGTGACTATAGAAACAAGCTGGCAACCCTAAGGTCACCCCTCAGATATTTAATATCCAGCTGCGTGGGATACAACACACAGCTGAATACATGCCAAAACGGCTGTGCGAACACAGAGCACAGCCAAACTGGAATATCTTCAAAGCTTGCCAAGGCGAATTTAAAACAAAAAGGATGTATGTATTGATGTAACATAGAAAGCAGGGTCTGTGACATTTTACTTTTTCATTAAACTCCAGCGAAGTTTCTTTCGTCTCTGTGGAGTTTGTATCGAGGCTGGCAACATTGAAGAAGATGCTTTAAAGAGAGCGAGCAAAGAAAACTCCAACGCCCACAACGAGTTCCAGCTCATGGCAGGCTCAATAATAACCATCCTGGCGTTTCTCAGTCTCAGAAATCATTCTGCCGTTGCCAGTATTTAAAGCACCAAATTGGTTTCCACTTGTTTTTGTGTGTGTGTGTGTGTGGGTTTTTTTTTTCCTTGCTCAATAGCTCTGTCATTAATGACTTTCCAAAGATGGGAATTATGGATGAGGCTGGGGACGAAGGGAGGCTTTCCCCCCCTCTTAGTTGCTTCTGCAGTCAGTGATGCAGCAGTTCTAGCATGCGTTCGGAAAAATGCCCGACTCTGATGTTTCACTGGAGATGCGCTTTAGTTTCTGTCATAAAGGACAGCACACTGTAAGTGCACATACAGCACATGCACAGAGCAGCATTATTAAGTGAAATTAAGCGTATCAGCGTGAACCACAACATCACGCACAGCCGCATTTTTGGCTTTAGCATGGCCCATATGCTCTACAGTTTCCTCCCATATGCTGACTGGCTACCCTTCACACATTAAAAATTCATCACCAGACTTCAAATACCTTGACTGAAGTTTTAAAAGGCAGCAGGGATGAGCATGACTAGCTCTATATACCATCTTCCCTTACATCCTTCACAGCCATTGTCTCTTCAATAATTACTATTATGATTAATTTGCTAGCAGACTGCTCAAACAGAAAGGCAAGGCGAGTTCAGCCAAATTTCATTTACTCATTAATTTGTCGAAGTATCAAAGAAAAGCCAGACACACTCTGACAGCAGACACAATTCAGGTTTCAACTGCTGTAACTTTTCTTTTCCCCGTTTCTGTTTCTGTTGCTACTGCGACACCTCCTTTCTTCCTTTCATACTAGACAACACACCGTGACCTTCGGGCTCCAGCCGTTTTAGATTTTTGGACCGTTTCGGACCATTCGTTTGGGCTTCCCTCTGTAAATTAAACAGTTGCAAGAGAAGGTTGTAATTAGCTCTTCCACTCGAAATGATTCATTATGTCTTCAAGTCTAAATCCAAATGTCAGCCAGCGGTGGTGCTGTTAGAATTCATTTTATCATCGGTGCAAACAAAGCATCAGCAGTTTGCTAGATGGAATGATATGCATGCCCAAAACATTTGAGAAATAGCCCGGAGGATACAACTGCCTGTCCTGTTCATTAATTTAGTATCTGCGGCAAATGTGCCATCATGTCTCCTCAAAATACTCCCCAATGTGTTTTGCCCGTGTCATTTCTGTTTGTTTCATGTCATTACTCTGACAAAGTTTCCTCCCGTCTTTCCTTTCTCTGTTGTCTCTGCTTTGCTCTGTAATATTCCTCTTTTAAGTCCTCCCTGCTCCTGCGAGTCCATCCTTTTGAGGTGACGTGATATATTTCCACACAATTTCCTAAGTATGCATCCCTGTGTGTGGCTCGGTGCACAGCCTATCTGGCTATTGATGTGGCTTCTGCCACTGTCAGTCCCCACTGTACTGCTTGGTCCAAAACTGAATAGGCATAGGGTGATCCTGAGCCTATGGAGAAGAGCATTCCCTGCAGGCGAATGCCATCACTGCACACATAGTGCAGATTGGGTCCATAGGAGCTCCCGGTTTTTCTAGCATAGCTCTGTTGACCACTAAGGGCTGGAGAAGAGAGCCGAGTCGGTGTACCCTCTGGCTCTTCTCCGTCCCACCCACACAATGTGGCAGCCACACACAGATCCGTTCCTTTAAATGACATGTGTCAAACTCAAGGCCCGGGGGCCAAATGTGGCCCTCCAAGTCATTTTTTGTGTCCCGCCAGAGCTGTGTGCAGACATTTGTTTTTGTAAAATGCTGCATAAGTCACACATCAGCCCACATGTCTTGGTTGTTCTGCAGTTCTGCCCCTCTCAACTGTGACAAAAGAGTTTTGAACAAAGTTAATGCCATAACTTGTGTTGGATGATATTTTTCTTTCTTTATTATTTTATATTATTTACTTGAATAAGTTTGATTATTGATCGATGGAGTAGTGTGGTTTTCTTAACCTGATCAATTGAAAGGATTTATGTTATAATAACAGCAATAATCTATCCATATATTTTTACAACTATACAATTGAATATGCAATGTTTGTAACTGAAGTAGTGAACTGATCAAACGGAAAAATTCAGCAACATGGCAACAACAATAGCAACACGCTGCAGTCAGGAAATGAATAAACTGCTGGCGGTGACTATTGAAAGTTATTTGAACTTGTTATTTTTTCCAGCATGTGCTGACATGTTGATCCCGGCTACAAATGGTGCTCAGGATCAGAACTGGACAGCTCCACAGGTAGTGGGATACATATGGAGCTGTCCAGTGCTGATCCTGAATGTGAACTTCAGCTCTGGACAGCTCCATATGTAGCCGGCTACATACGGCGCTCAGGATCAGCACTGGACAGCTCCATAGGTAGTCGGCTATTGGAGCTGTCCAGTGCTGATCCTGAAAGTGACATCTTTTCCACTACATTAAGTTACATTTTTTGTTACTGTGTACGGTTTACATTTGGCCTTTGGAGGGCAAACATAATTGGAGAAAATGAGTTTGACACCTTGCTTTAAATGGATGAAGCATGTGGGAAAGAAGTTTGGCAGCTCCCCATGTGGATAACTGACGCCCGTGATGGAGTTGGTAGAGCCGTAGTTACCGAGCCAGACACCGTTCCCAAAAGGGACAGTCGGCAGAAGTACCTGAAGTGGTACCCACTAAGTGGCTGTGAATGGGCAGGATCTTCCGGGAGGCTGGACATGCCACGAGTCCAGAGCAACTGGAACGAGTGGCTGCTGCAGCCCTGAAACATGAAGGCCAGAGTGGTGGTGCCATGAGACGTGGGGAAAGGCAGAGGGGAAGACTGGGAGGAGGCTGGAAAGGGACGATAAGATGGAATCTTGACGTGACTCAGCACTGGAGCTCAGGATGGTGTAGATCTGACCAAACTGGATCGGACTTTCACTCAGGTACTCTGTGACGGGTATATAAAAACTAAAGCGACTTGTGCTCTGGCTGAAGGTCAAACCACACACATTGTTGCTGCTGGTGTTTTCCCCAACGTGCAAAAAACAGCATTCAGGGTTAAGTCTGTCCAGAAAAAAGTCCTGGAAAATTACAAACGTTCTGTAAAGGCATTAAAAACAACAATCATTGATGTTGAGCATTTTTGTACGTCACATATTTACTCAGGGTAACTCACGCAGAGTCACACTGGCTCACAATGCGACACACGCCATTCTAGACGTTTGTTAATCATTTTACCATATCTACACAAAAAAAGCATTTGCTCAGTAAAGTGGCTGATGTGCAGTTCTTTATCAGAGGTGAAATGTCTGATCCGATCGTACACAAGTCGAAACAACTGCTTTGAATTCATCTGTGAAGTCTTTTTTCTTGTAAAACCAAAACATTTATTGTTTCATGCCTCGATGCTTTCTCTGTTATTTTTGTTCTTGCAGAATGAAATCAGAGAAAAATAGGAAAATCCAACATCAGATTCATGAAACATGCACCGACTCTCAATTCTGTCCTACTCTGAGAGATTACCGATGAAATTGAAACCGTTTTTTCCCCCCCAAGCCAACACGTTTGATCTTGAATTGGATATGCGATATTACAGTATAAAGTCCATACGCCCTGAGAGACACAGGCCGTATGACTATATCACGCAAACCACAAATGAAAGTTGGCAGGAAAGGATAAACTGAGACTCCAGACAAAGAAAGGAAAAGGAAAAGAAACTCCCTCTAAGGGCATTTCTCCTGCAGGTATAAAACAACTTTACTGAATTAAGTTTAATAAAAGTTTCACGGATTTCATAAAAGCTGAAAAAAATAAATAAATCTTATTTTCAAGTAGTATGCGCTTTGAGATCCTGGACAGAAAAACACAGCGTGCAAATGGATCACCAGTGTATTTAAAGCTGTGCTTTTAGAGATAAGAAGACTAAATTCAACCGAATCCAGTACAAGAACAAGATATTGAATACTCAAACTGATAAATGTAATTGTTTCTTATAAATATGCTTTAATTCTGAATTTGATGTTTCTAAAAATTTGTGACAGATTCATGTTTTTCATTGTGTTTAATCATATTGTTTCTTTTAACAGAGGGTTTGTTTGGCAGAGACAACACACTAATGGTTGAAGTTTTTAAAGCACTCTGAAGACCTGCTGGTGTAAAGCAGCAGAATGTGTCTTCCTAGTCTTCAACTGGAGCTGTGGCAGAAAATAAAGTTCTTGTGTGTGCACCTTACACTGAGATATAATCTCTGAGTGATACCAGATAACGGAGATAATTCAACATGCTGTCCAATTTTTCTCAAATTAGTGATGCTGTCAGATAAATTCTGTGTCTTACAATTTCATCGGGTTTGACTCAGCTCCTGACAAAGTGGCGGATGGCTCCACGGCAGCACCAGTGCCCCAGGCCATGTCAGCTTGCAGTGGAGGCAGTTGTTTCTACATTAAAGAAGACAGATGAGGTGGTATTCACCAGGAAACGGATCAGCCATACGGCCCGAGTCCAAAGAATCTACCAGGTGCTTCTCAGATTGCCTCCGTCCATTCTTTATCAACAAGACTTTTTCAACAGTCACCAATTATGTACACCATCTGAGTAACGACACCAGTGAACCCAGGACATACCATGACTCCATGTTAAGCATATATGAAGTGCTGCTGATTAAGCCGTCCTTCACGGTCCGATCATCGGATGTGGCAGATGAATGGAAACCGTCAGTGTCCGACCCTTAATCACATTTATACATATTTGCAGAATCTCAACTTTACCAGTAATAATACAGTAATTCTTTTTACTTTTTATATGCACACAGTTATGCTAAAGTTCCCACTGGCTGGTACTGGTGAGCGTTTTGGAGTGGTCAGCAGGTCGCGTCCCTTTAGCGACAGGGACCCGGAGAGAAGCCGTCTTCATGCTGCAACAGAGCCCAGGATGGATTGGTGTAAAGTTCAACTAAACAGCATGCCAAGATCTCCAGCAGAGTCTCCAAACGCTCCGTTTCATGTGTAAAAATAGCAGCATGTGTGGACCGTAAGACAGTGTAGAGGTGTACAGTAAAAGTAAATAGGGTGAGCAGCCCACCAGTGGGTTGTGCTGCTGTCAGCAGGCTAACGGGCCACAGGTGACCCCAGACCCCGGTACTGGCAGGTGAAACACATTCCACTTTCAGTTTTACTCCACTGTCATTACAGATGGATTTACAAGCTTCATAAAGCCTCTCCACTCTACCATGTAAGCTCTTTTTTTTTCCACCGGTCAATACCAGACAGAAAGGTCAGTCATTTTTAGCAAATATTGCTGTTTTCATTTCAGCCTCACGCGTCACCGGTCACACCAAAAAGGATTTGTCAAATTATGCTTTGTTGTCACCTTATCAGTGTGGGGGGGGGGGTGTCTAACCTACCGACACGGCGTCACAAAAAAAAACTCGGCGGGATCATCCATCATGTGGATAGGAACTGTTCCGATGCAGCTCGCAGATGAAGGAGGGTCACAGCAGCAGTGTGGGCATGGACCTGATACCCACCTGATACCAGTTTATGGGATGAGAGTGGGTGTGAGTGATTCCGTGTGTCCTGTGAGACTGTAGAACGAACTGCGTTATGTATTAATAAAGAGCGTTGGATCACCTGTGGTAAACTATATGGCTGTCATGTCCCCTGTGTAGGGGGGGGGGTCATAATTCAGGCACGTGCGACAAGAAGGAAAAGATGAAGCTTTCCGAGCCAATGTGGAGCTGCCCCTGTGGACATGGATTGATTAGACGGGCTACATCCAGAACTCAAAGGTCTGGACCCTCCCTGTGGTTCACAGAGCATCTTTATGTCATCCTTTCCCTTCAGAGTTTCTTTTGGTGTTTTTTTTTTCCCCGTTTGATGTCCTTTTTGAACAGCTGTAAGATCTTGAAAGACGGTCGCGTTCCAGCTGGGAAACTCCAGGCGATAGCAACGTGTACCGCAATTTGGAGTCGTTCACAGCCCAGCAGGTTGGGGTTTTTTTTTCCAGTTTTTTTTTCTGTGTGTTGAGCTCTTGCATTATTATGTCTGACTTTCAGGTGCTGCTGAATGTTTTCGACTTTTTAAGTGTTCAATTGTGTCAGTTTTCCTCGGTTAATTTTGTGAAATAAGAAAAAAAAAAACACAGAAGTCGTCCGAGTTTGAGGGAATATCTTGTAGATTTCAGGGCAGTGTCCGTTACGGCATGGATGGACACGTCGTGATCGAGGAGGACAGTACACGCCAGGCATTCAGGGATATGTTGGACCAACTACTGGATTCAATAGCCTCAGTAAAAACTCAAAAGTGGTCAAGGAGCCACAAACCCAGGATAAATGCTTTGTTGCTACTATGATTTTGATTATGATGATGATGATTATAATAATAATAATAACAATAATTATTATTAGTATTATTAGAACTCCCTGATATTTTAACTTATCTTCAAAACAAATGGAAAATGTTCTTCCTATTATTCAGGACAGGACATTGTTTTTCTATAGTGTAACAATAGATAGTAATTTCTCCTCAGTTAACTACAGAATTGTTAAATTATTATTCATCTAATAAAGAAGGCAGCGCGGTGGTGCAGTGAGTATTGCGGTTGCCTCACAGCAAGAAGGTTCTCGGTTCAATTCCACTTCGGGCCTTTCTGTGCAGAGTTTGTATGTTCTCCTTTTGCCTTTGTGGGTTCTCTCCGGGCTCTCCAGCTTCCTCCCACCTCCAAAAAACATATAACATAGTTGAATGGACAAATTGACCGTGAGCGTGAATGGTTGTTTGTCTTTCTATGTGGCCCTGCGTTAAACTGGCAACTTATCCAGGGTGTACCCCGCCAGTCAACTGGGATCGACTCCAGCGTAAACAGCGACAGGCATCCGGATAAGCGGCTGAAGACGAGATGATTACTGATTGTCTCGCCGTCAGGAAAATGAATGAATGAAGCTAATAAAGATTCAGCTTTTCAACCTCCCATGCTTGACTGACGTGTCTCAGATAGTCTTCAGTCTTGTTATGAGATGTCTGATGCGCTGCTGCAGATAAGAGACAGAGAGAGCAATCAGTCCAACAAGAAAACCACAGTGATAACTAAGCCCTGTCTTACTGGCTTCATTCCCTGAAGCACTTCCTCGCTCTCTGTCGCCCTACTGCCACGTACAGATCAAACAACGAGATGAAACGTTTGGATTGTGTCTGTGGAAGGAGCGCCAACTTAACAAAAACAGCTTCTTTCACGCTTCAGTCGGAATGGACAGATATTCGAGCAATATCAGTCTCTGCAGCAATACGCAGTGTATATATCTGCAGTACACAGATGGACAGACTTTTAGATAAAAGTGTAAGTGAGTTAACTGACATGTTGAATGTTGAAGAAATCTCCACTTCAGACAGATTTCCTGTTTGCCTGTGGTACAGTGGTACCTCGACTTACGAATGTCCCTACATCCGAAATTTTCAGGTTACGAAGTTTCTGAATGGGAAAATATTGCCTCTTGTTACGGAAGCATTTCAGGATACGAGGTGAACTCTGGGAGCGGCGAATAGCGCTATTCGCCGCTCCCAGAGTTCACCGAACGTAAACAAACTTGTAGCTGCTCTGCCATCTGCCTGGCAACCCGTTGCGTATGCGTGTATCTCAGCATGCTATTCGTGTCCCCCTCGTGTCACCCGGAAAAAGTGTTGACAAGTCCGGCTATTGCTCATTATGATGACGTCTGCCTCGCACATTTCCGACGGATTGTCAAAAGCCGGCAAAAGCAGACGTCATCGGATCAGTTTTTCAAGAAACGCGAGGCAGAAAACACCGCAAAGGACCAGTAAACAAAGAGGACAAAAAGTAACAGCTAACAGGTAGATTAATATTTAAAAAAATATCATAATGTAGCGTCCGTCGGACGCTGGAATAAGCACACGACGGGTAACTCTCTGTGTGTGTGGGTGCCGCGGGGAGGAGGAGAACGGGAGAGCTGCGGGAGCTACGCAGCTCTCCCGTTCTCCTCCTCCCCGCGGCACCCACACACACACACACCGCCCCTCCTCCCTGGATGCCTTTGCGGACTCTCTGCAGCGTAGGAATAATGAACACTCCTAAAACATGAACCGTTACAATACTTTTGCGGGGCTTGGAACGGATTAGTGCATTTACATTCAAAATGCGTCTCTACTTACGAAGTTTTCACGTTACGAGGTTAGTCCCGGAACGGATTAAATTCGTAAGCTGAGGTACCACTGTATAATGAAATAAGCTGTTTCAAATGAAAAGAGGTCCATGAAGACAACACAAAGACGTCATTGTCTGCTCTAGCTTGAATGGGCAGCAAATGCACTGAGAAACGATTGTGATGAGGTTTATTAGTGAAACTGAATATGTTTGCCGCATTTGGAGCTGAACATTGATAATGCTTTCATTTTACTTTGACTGTTGTAAATTTAAAGTTGTCAAGGAATCTGTTTACTTGTTCCTGGTAACATTTTAGTGAATATCGACAAGCAAATTTGCACCATTCAGTCCAAAATAGACATTATGATAGCTCATAAGACGTGTGGCACCATTAAATCCTATCTATCTCCGTCAGAGTCACAACTGTTCCACAAAACCAGCAATGCTTTGTGGGACAGACATGAGACTAGAGATGATGGTACAAATACAGCACTTTTAGCAATTGTGCTAAGCTAATGGGTTCATAAGTTTACTTCATTTAATTGGCTTTTAGAAAACCCATTAGCTTGGAGAGTGCTATTTTCCCTCTCCAATAAGTTTTTATTGAACTAAATGGCATGTAGTTGTGAAATAAATGCCAGGGGTAAGTAAAAAAATAAAGGAGGAGAAGCAGCGTGTGTGTGTAGGGGTGGGGGGGGGCATCTCAAGATCCAGCGAGGTAATGATTAGCTCACCAGCAGCTCAACAATTGAGAAGCAATCGAGAGGATTTAAAAAGCCTCACAAGGAGACAAATGATGATTTTCAATCCTGAAATTCCGAGCTGAAAGAGCAGATGAGGGATCTCAGGTGTGTTTGCGTTAATCCTACTTCCAGTTGCCTGTTAGGATGAGTGGACGCATCCAGTGTCAGGAGAAGTCAATAAAACCTTTGTCTATTATCTCTAGGAGCGTCTGGGAATGATGCTTTACTGGGGACGACGTGGAGTTTTAAAAGACCTGGTGAGGGCAACAAGAAGCGCTATGCAGATGAAGGATCCATCAATGATGAACGACTGCGCCGTCCTACTGATGAATGTTCGGTGTGATTATAAAGTCTCAGCCCATTTTACAATTCAGTGGAACGCTGGATGCTTTTGTGTGTGTGTGTGTGTTTCTATGTTTTGACATTTATTGATTCACTGATTGATGCTGATTCCTGCAGGGACCGGGAGTAAAAAAGGGACTACACCCGAGGTTTTCATCTGCTGCAGAGAGCTGCTGCGATTCTACGTGTGCACGCATCGTCATCAGTCCACCAGTTTACACAATGCATTAACTACACCAGTGTGCTTTCCTTGCTTTAGGGCTCAATTAATGCCTTGAATGGTTTGGGATGGCACTGTGTGGGGTGATACTGAAGGACCATAAAAATGCGCTCAAATATTACGGACAAGCTGCGTTAAAAGGAAGCGATGATGGCATGTTTAAACCTGGGAGTCGATCATCTCACTGGGAATTACCCTGACAGCCCTCAGAGCAATGATCTTCGGGACACACACACACTTTGTCAAAATTTTCTTTTATCACTCACCAGGCATGATGATTCAGTTTCTGTGTGATTGACAGACGGCTGCATTCCAGCAGTTTCCAAACGCATGGTCAGTGATGGCCGTTTGGTACCTTTCGACAGGACGACCTGGAAGGAGCGTGTCAGGATGCAGAGAGGACCGTGATCTAAGAGGCTTTCATTAGCTTGGCGGAGAAAGCTTCGGTATGGGCTGTTGCTCCGTAGCCCGCAGCTCATGTGGCATCTAATTTCAGTGACAGTAGTTAATTCAAGGTCAGAACCTAGTATTTGCATATCTAAAAATAAGAGCCCGTGTGACTGCATCGTCGTCTGGTGCAGAGATAACTGCTTACCATTGTTCCTTTTGGCGTCTTATGAATTTAAAGAAGCTCCTGATGCAGCTAAAGAGGCTTTTATTTAGAATGACTTCAACAAATCACAAACTATTTTTAGATGATCTTCAAATATTTTCCGTTATAATCCATAATTCATAGCCCATTCTTCACCCTCCGTAACAGGATGTTTAAAAAAAACGGTCTGTGAACAGGGACACCTTGGATTTATGATCACAGAGGCCACCTCCAGGGCTTTCGGTAGGGACATTAATTTCAATTACTTTTCAATTGCCCCCGTGTAATCATTTTCTCCGGTCTTGACTATTTGTTTGCTTCTTCGCATTTGCTTTATTGTGTTGGGAACAGACAGAAGACTCCTGTGAATTATTTCTCGGCAGCTGAATCGGGTCTGGGCTTGGCCCAGAGCAAGGCTGCCCACCTGTGCACGGTTAAATAAATGTTGTTTTTCTACTCTTAACCCTTTGTGCCTGTCCTCAGCACTCTTCTAATTTCCAGCACAAGTGAAGTTTGAAATCGATATCTTATAAATGGTAGTCATTGGACTCCTGGACGTAGCATGGTGACCTACCCGCCCAACTCCCCAGTTGAAATAAGAAAGCCGAGCCGGAGGGAAATGGTTAGCAGTTGATGACCATCATCACTGCTGATGTCATTCTCCGAAATACAGGAGCCGAACCTCAGCCATGCTTGCCAGCGGAGATATCACAACTACTCTGCATCAAACCACGATCCCGATCCATCTGGTGAGCGCCTCTCGTTTCACTTGGATTTAACCCCTCCCTCCTCCCATTGATCAGACACAAAGTCTTTATCTTCCTTTATGGCTTTGTTGAACCGACGCCGTCCGTCTGGCACACGAGAAGGGTCAGGCCATCTCGATGTATGTCAGAGCAGCTTCAGCAGGCAGCCCTCAGGTGACAGATTTACTTGTGCTATCATCTCATCACCCTATGATAAACGTAATTAAATTTCCACGGACTCGGGCCCACTGCAATAAAAACAACAAACACTATTATAAAGTGTTATTATTTGGAGACTTTCCCGCTGAACAGCCCATCACACCCGGTTATGATTTTCTTTTCACATGGACCCGCAGGAAATGCACAACTTGGTTGTTTTGGCACATCAAGGACACGCTCTTCCTCCGAGCGTCCGCAGCTTGTTTAATCTGTTACAGCATGACGAGGACGACATTGTGGCGAAGAAGATCTTACTACGGGGCTCTTGAAACCGTCTGTCTGTCTGTCGACAACATAGCAGATGTTTTCGTGCTCAGGCGTCTAGAGATTGAGGATGAAGCGATTTCTCCCTGTTTGCTTGGAGTTCAGATGGGAAAAAAGCCTTGAGGAGAATGACTCAAACCAGCACACCGCTCCTGTTGGTAGGTATAAAGGAATATTTCTGTACGTTGCAGGGAGAAATGTTCAACACTCTGCAAGCTGCTGTCTCACAGTTTATCATCCTTCTTTGATATTTGACCCAACTTTAATAATTGAAAAACTTTAGTCATGAATAAGACATTAAAAACACTATAGTGCTCCTCTGAGCAAGAGAATGGTGATTTATTTAGAGTTTTCCTCCTATCTCTCTATAGGCACATGCAGCCCTTTCCTCTACTACCTCTGTCATTGCTGTCATTCTGACATTGCGGACCCGTCTTGCTAAGTAATTCTGACCTCCTCTAGTGGGTCCTTTTGCACACAAGGTGGTGCAATTTCCCCATATACCACTTTATTACACATCGCTCCGGCTTGCCCAGTCACACGCTAGATTAATCTGTGTAATCGTGTTTGTCTTTTGTGACAAGCTCCCTCTGTTCATCCTCATCATCTGCAAATGAACACAGAACAAAGGATCGCTGGTCACCGCGTGGTCGCACTGAGGGCAAGGACGTCACCGGTCAGCCGTGACGGCATTGAACTTGAATAGACAGCAGCATGGCATCATGGGAAGAACCGACAGTGAGGTGTGGAATCAATTGCTTATGATCCCTGAATGGGGAACAGTGGCTCCAGCAGGCAGGGGAGGATTTTGCCGTGACTATGTCGGGCATGGGTTTCTGTGCATTTGGGACCTCTATCATCTCTTATGACATTGAACACCCAGCTCAGTGAACCAGCGGCCACAGCAAAGCCCCAGACGCGGCGTATTGTTAAAGCATACATTTAGAGGATGACTTAGAGCTACTCATGGGCACAATTGCTCTCTGGAGGTATGTGACTCATTTCAAGTTACAGGAAGGAGAAAACTGCTGATCAGAATGTGAATCTCGACCAGCAACCTTTATTCTGTTATTTTGTTTTGTGGACAATTTAACGCTTGTCATGTGGTTCGGTTTATATAGTCTTTTGGACGCTGTGCCAAAGAGGGACGAGCAAAACCTTTTGTTATTGGGAGTTCCAGAAGCGACGTTCTAATAGATCAGCTATTGAAACTTGTACCCGGCCCTACCGCTGACATGCCAGTGATAAGTATCTCACAGGACACTGGACCTGCAACAGAAGCATGCAGAGCGCCGACATAGCTTGTCCAAGGCCAGCGCAAAAAGGGATTCCTGAGGTTATTGATTTAGTCTCTTGCAGCACAGGTTCCGTTGGCCGACACGTGAAATAAGAGAAGCTTTCAGCCATCACGATGGGCGACAACTGCAACAGAAGTTTGTTCACAAAGGATAACTTTCTATAGCAATGGGAGATAACTCAAATGAATCTTTAGAGCCCTTGCTAGGATATCAGTCAAAAGTAATGATTCTCAGTGTTGCCGCGTCAACAAAGTTAACATAATTGGCCTTATCTTATCAAAGCGTCTTTGAGTTCTAAGAAAAGCGCTATATAAATAAAATGTATTATTATTATTATTATTATCTCTTGAGGGATTTAGTCTCTGTGGCTGCCAGCAGATATGAAGAATGGGCCGTGTTACTCAGTGATGAACATTTATTTACAGCCGGGTGACGTGCTATGATGCGCAGTTTATAGCACGGAGCTGTCATTAGTGAAATAAGGAGTTTTGCAGTGCAAACAGCACCATGTGGGGCTCCGTCAGTATAGAGCGAGGTCGGTGTGTAATTTGGAGGCAAAAATAATGATAGCCAGCGTAAATGAAATGAAATGAATGGTGTAAAAAAAAAAAACATGTTTTTTTTTTACACCACCAACAAATGCGAGAAGTTGTACGTGAAGGCCTATGTGTCATCGCTTTGAAATGATCCAAGACCAAGCGTCAATTGTATTCATGCTGTCACGCCGACAGATCGGGTTTTACTGCACATACAGATATGTACTAGCAATCTTCTTTTCTAACCATCAGAAAGCCAGCCGTTAAATGCATTTCCCAAAATGTTGAACTATTCCTTTAAAACAGAATCAGCAGCACACATCAGCTGCGGTTTGTTTTCCGAAGCACATCTACCCTACCCGGATATTCTCCGGACAGCTGCTCTCACACCTGTTCCAGTTACTGACCGACATCACTCTTGTCCTTTGACAGATTCATTTAACTGATTTACTGACCGTACACACATTCCTCCAGGATTTTTTTAGCCAGTCACAGTTTGATATGTCAGAATGCTCGTAAATCTTTATCCCCAAAAGTTCAGGCAAACCACAAAACCTGTCTGTGAATTTACTTGAATAAATTTGATTATTGATCGATGGAGTAGTGTGGTTTTCTTAACCTGATCAATTGAAAGGATTTATGTTATAATAGCAGCAATAGTCTATCCATATATTTTTACAACTATACAATTGAATATGCAATGTTTGTAACTTAAGTAGTGAACTGATCAAACGGAAAAATTCAGCAACATGGCAACAACAATAGCAACACGCTGCAGTCAGGAGATTAATAATCTGCTGGCGGTGACTATTGAAAGTTATTTGAACTTTTTTGTTTTTTCCAGCATGTGCTGAAATGTTGATCACGGCTACAAATGGTGCTCAGGATCAGCACTGGACAGCTCCACAGGTAGTCGGATACATATGGAGCTGTCCAGTGCTGATTCTGAAAGTGACGTCTTTTCTTCAGCATTGACTCGGGGAATGTTCTTTATCTTGCCCACTTCGGTTATTTTTTTTGGTTTGCACATGTCCATGACAAGACAAGGTGGTGGCTTTTGGGTTTAGCTTTGATTTTATATCGATTATCTATGTTCCTGCATGATGATTGAATTTGAATGGAACCTTTCCACGTTATTAGACGTAATTTATTCCCATCACAAACTTTGGTTCATACTTATGATTTTTCTCATTTACAGTATGGCTTTATCTCTAACAATTTCTAAGTTACGACCTTTTCAAAAAGTGATATAAAAACAGAATATTTTATGGTAATTACTGTGGCGGCTAAAGAGTTTCTGCTTTCCTGTGTTTCTTCTATTCTTGTTGAATTTAACGCTCATCTTCAGAATATTTGTTTAAAACAACTAATATTTAATCTGTGCAAGTTTTGTGGCTTCAAACCACACACACACACTTACAATCATGTCAATGAGCTGAGCAGTGTTTGTGCACAAAACTACAATTAGTCTGACAGCCCAGCTGCAAACATCTGGACATTCAGCACCACACATCAGAGTGGAAACAACTTACAGGCTTTAATTAGCGGTTGCTATTTCTGTCTTAATGAGGAGGCAGCTCCCATCTGCTGGCGAGACTCGAAGAAGGACAAAAGCATAGTAGTAAAATAAATGGCCCGGATGTGGACAGTGTTGCGTCACGCAACTGTAATAGCACTGTACCAAAAACAGCTTGTTTATCAGGGGAGTGGAAAACACCCCAACAAAGGAAAAACCTCATTAATGATAACTTTGCTTTCCTTAACTCGGGTTCTACTCTTTCATAATTTGCTAACATTTCATAATAGCTGCAGGCTTTATTAAATCACAAGCAAGTCAAAGAAACCTACCAAGATATTTTGTTGTTAGATGGTATTTATTAATTGGTAATCAATTCATTTTTATTTGTATAGTGCCAGGAAGTTATGTTAAATAAATATTGATTTTCTTGTAGGCGAGAAACGTCTGGTCTGTAGCCGCCTTGTCAGCCTTGCGGGTGTTGCTGGAGCAAAGACACACATAGACAGACCATTCAAGCACACACTCACACCTACAGACAATTTGGAGTGATCAATTACCTAATTGGCATGCTTATGGAGGCGGGAGGAAACCGGAGAACCCACGCAGACACGGGGAGAACATACAAACTCAGCACAGAAAGGCCTTGAATCTGGAACCTTCTTGCTGTGAGGCAACAGTACTAACCACTGCGCCACCATGCCACCCCTCCATCAATACTACATGAAAACTAGATAAAAGTGCTTTTATTTATTACTAGTGCAGAAATAAACCTTGTGTTTACAGTTTTATTCATAGGACTAAGCTCAACGGGGAGCGAATATTAATATAAATAATGAAGGTAGGTCCTTTGATCTTGCTGGAGAGGGCTGGTCAGATTCTTCTGCATTTGAATGTAAAATATGTCTATATTTAACTCTGGGATGTGAAATGTTTTAGAGATGCTGCACTGTGGAAGAGGTTTTTTGCACTCTGTATCAACAGCTTAGAATGATACAGAAGCTAGGACTGACTCATGGTCAAATGTTATCAGGCAAAAAAAAGTACTGAATGTTCTCACATGTTACACAGTGTGTACGGCAACCCTCGAGGGAAAACGTGTCACTGCCCATAATAACAACTGGGGAGGAATTCTGTCCACACGGAATCATTTTATTGAGTTTTATTGCAATTACTGGCAGTTTGTACGCAGTGTTTCAGGGCGCTGTGAAACAGCACATTTAATTTTTTACGGCAGTGTACAAAATTCAAAGTGTTGGTGGATTATCAAGTACAGTACTTTCTAAAACGCGACTAGTATCAGTGGCATTAGCAATCGCCGCTGAAAACAGTAGCGCAAAATGTTGTACGCTATTAACATGATAAAACATCAACCATGTCAATCATTGGCTGAGCGATCACATGACAGGACATGGAACGTGCCTCTGCTGATATGCTATGAAGGTTCAAACAGAGAACCTACTGTAGTCTGGCATTAAGTTACTCTTTAAAACCGATGAACTCGACTGAAAGGAATGTTCTAATTTACTGGGTGCAATAATTCAGTTTTTAGAACAAGGGTGATGAATGAAACAACTGGAAAGCAGCACTCAGAGCTGAGGCGTCGATATCCGTGTGATCAGTGACCTTTACTCATGACAATGTGATGAGTCAGTATTCAGGCCAGTAGAAGGATATTCAGCTTGGCTTACTGTGAATGTGGATGTCAGGAAAAGACAATTTAGCTGCCTTAGGAAAGGCTGGTGCGATCACTTTGGTTGGTAGCAATGGGCTGTAACTCATCAGCCAGTACTAATTAGAACTGCTGCAGAACTATCAATAAGCTCATAATAAAAGAGAGTTAACTGGGTCTTCCATGCACTGCTGCCACCACCATTTGTGCATGATGCACATAAAGCCAAAGCAAATTATGCAATAATTCATTTATATTTTTAGATTTAGAACGTCCCTAGATTGAAATTCTGCACCAAGTGTTAAGAAACAGGCAATAAAACAAAACAAAAACAAGGCGGTGCATCATATCAGTTCCTTGTTTTTCTCTGCCCTACATTTGAATCCTCCTACACAGGTGCGCTCACTCATTTTGCCTGCTTTGACTCCCTCTCAGGCTTGTGTGGGTGGGATTGATTGACAGCTCTCTGACTCTGTTGTTGGTTTGTTCCACCAGTTTATAAATGAAAAGCCACGTCTGGTTGTGTGTCGGCCTGATGGAAGTGCTCTAAGACTTGAGGAGCGAGGTCTTATCACACCTCAAGTGGAAAGTCCCGTGTGGGAGTGCACAGAATTTTTATGTGTGGCCATATATCTTTTTCAGTTTTCAATATTCAGTGGTTGCTTTGATAATTGTTGGTTGCTACATAACAGAAGAGAAACAAACCCTTAAGATGCTCTATACAATAAAATAGTTTGATTTAAACCTGATGCTTTGATGTGTGATTTCTAGACATCACAAAAAAAAGATTAGATTGTTATAATGTATTCTGTTTGTGTCTGACACTGGATCTGATTCCAAATATATAGCCTTAATGATGAATTAAGGTATCTCAAGGCCTGGGAAGAGGAGAAGCTATCTTGGCGGCATGGCAACCTGGGGGGGAGAGGGGGATGTGTTTTTGCTCGAAAAATACTATTGTTACGCTACTTCTTTCTCTCCCTTCCTTGGAGAATAAAAACACACACTTTTCAGATCAATATCGTCAACAAAGGTGGATGTGGAGCTTGTGTTTAGTCCCTGGCTGTGCATTCCAGAAGACAGAGTTCTGGCAGCTGCTTTAGGAATAGTTCATATAAATAGAGGTAATGTGAAAAGGAGTGTTCATAATGTCAATCTGACATAATTATGACCTTCAAAGTTTTAGCGTGTGATGGTACATGGACTGCTTCACGCAGGCAGCACATTGTTACAGTTTTACTACCACAAGTTATTTTAATATTTTTATTGATTTAATTAATTCTCATCAGCGTGTGTTCCTGTTCACACATCCTACTCCCTTGATGGTTCTTGTCTGACCTCGGCAGCACACGGCGACCTTGCTGGTGAGGCAGAGATTCCCGCAGGCTAAATCATCTTGCTCCTCCGGCCTGTCAATCTGGAGAAACTATCCCTGAACAGAGGAGGGGGGTGGCAGCCCTTCACCTTATGGATGCTAATGACTCCCGACGAGTCATTAGTGAGGTTTTAATGACTCCGGATGAGTCTTATTGTCCTGGTGGTTTCGGTCCTTTCTTTGTTTTCTACTCGAACAGGAGTAAAAGTATCTGGACTCTCTGCCAGTCATTTAGAACCGAATAAAACAGATAGATAACCTGTATTGTCCCATAGAAACATGTGTCTTCACAGTCTGTCATTTGTACAACATAAAACAGAGTACACAATGCATCACCAACATACAAGTAAATACACACATGGTGAACATACACCACCACACATTTAACAACAAAAACACATACAGAACATCATCACACTCAGGAGGGCTGGGGCTTACTCCTGGTAAAATAAAATTACTGTCCAAAGGCAAATCACATATAAATGCAAGAATTTATATGCTGCATATTTTAGCTGTTACTGGTAACCAGTTAATTTTTTATTATGTAAATCACATGGATGACCAGTAAAACTGCAGCTAAATATCTGAATACTTCATAAACATTCCAGACTAAAGGCTGGAACGTGACTGTGAGGTTCAGCAAACTGGCCGAGGCCTGAAGACAGAGGGAGGGAAAAGAAGACAGGGTGACGAAGGGAATGAGGCACAGGTGTGGCGATCAGAGCAGGTGTGGCAATCAGAGGGAAAGAGGTCAGACACAGAACCCAGGAAATAATGCAACACATAAAGGCAGAGCATGGAAGCAAAAAATATCAGAACAAACACAAACATAACAAAATGTAAAGGAACTGAATAAAAAGACAAAACTACGCTTTAAAAATAGCAAATTTTTAATTTACATATATTATAAAATCTTAAATACAGAAGGATAGCAAATGTTTTAAATGTGAGATCAATTTTTTTTAGAATTGAATGTTCAAAGTTGAAATTAAAACCAAAAAGTCTCTCACGCATATCATAAAAATATATATATAAAAATAAATTTGAAACCGCCCATGGTTACATAATGGCAGATGCTGAGTCTGAGCCTTGAAGTGAAAACATCATAAAATACATATTACATATCCATATACAGCATGTATGTTCGTATACTACAACATTCCTACTACAGTTTACTTTAGTTCTTGGTGCATCATCCGACAGAAGGGAATCATCAGTGTAGCACAACCTGAGAAGTAATGAACAAATGTGTACTATTTACAGTATTGCAGTAAGTGCAGCTTACACATCCATATTTAACAAAACATTAAAACTGCGTTACATGAACTGGCACTGCTGTATCGCCATCCTGTGTCATTGCTGGATTATCATACATCTCCATACTCTTCTTGCTGTCCTTCCTCATCTTTATATCCTCATCTTTTCTGCAGCACTTGCAGTACCTGCAGCAACAGTGTCTGTGGCAGAAGCCCATAGTGGAGGTCACCACGGCATCCCAGGGTGCCATGGAATGCAGGGGCCGGGGGAAATAGTCCCAGGTTTGCAGGAACTTGGGTAGGAAGCGGGGGCACTTAGACTGCATGATATTGACAACAATTATAAAGACAATCAACACTATAAGAGGCACGCCGACGCCAACCAGGACCTTCCAACCAGCCACCGACAGGCCGAATACACTCAGGGGCAAAATCAAGAAGCACAAAATGAGGTAGACAACGGCAAACCAGCGATATTTGGCTGTTCGGTTCCCCAACCCTCGGGCCAGCCTGATTGGCACCCGCATGCAGGGGATCGGATACCACAGTAAAATACCCATGATGTTGAAGAAGAAATGGCAAAGTGCAATCTAGAAAAGAAGAAGACATTCAGATTCATAATGCTGGCATGTTGGATTTTAGAAGCAGTTTAACGCAACAACATGCTAACATTATGCCCATTTGCAGTAAAACACCGTCGAGGATGATGGAAGTGTCGCGTGTTTTCTGAAAATATTTGGTTCCAAAGGAGAGAAAAAGTCGCAGAATCACCAAGATTCATCCTCTGGGTAACATTAATTATTTTATTCAGGATATTTAAAGAGTGGGTGAAGACCGTCTTCACCATCTACAGAGTGGCAAACGCATGATATGACCCTAAACAAGTAGGCTATACGTGGAAAATGTGTGTTTCATCTCACCTGCAGAGAGTTGGCCAGTGTTTCCCCAGGGCTAGCCATGGCAGCAAGTATAGCGGTTGTCGTTGTACCAATATTTGACCCCAGCGTGAGGGGATAGGCCCTTTCCAGGCTAATGACACCGATACCTGGTGAATTAAGGTTGAAATCGTGCAAATCATGGTAAGATTAATGTGGAAGAAAAACCTAAAGAAATCAACCAAATCATTACATGAATTATGGCTTACCAACAAGAGGAGTGATGGCTGAGGTGAAGACGGAGCTGCTCTGAACGATGAAGGTCATCCCCGCTCCCACCATAATTGCAATATAGCCAGTAACCCAGCCAAAGGGGAAGGGGAAGTCTGCAGCGAAACAAAAAACACAGGAGGTGAGCGCAGAGTGACGGCACGCATAACGACATCATGGCAAACAAAGAGTTTGAGGAAAGCAGTATTTGTGCCTGAGCTTCTGTCACACAGCAGGACTGGTGGATCTGGAGGCGAGCCAGAAGCAACAGGGAGGCTGTACCTGTGCTGCTCATCAAGCATCACCACGGAGGTCGGATGTGCTGACTATCAAACAGGCTTGCAAAAGCCATAAAACCGGACATTCACTGTTGTTTGTTTTTATCTGACCTGTGTTGAGGATCTTCTTGATGACCACTGCCACCTGTCCCTTCAGCATGGAGTTGAGCAGCTTGACGATGAGGATGAGGCAGGTGCAGAGGGTCAGCAGAGACAAAGCCAGCAGAATGAGGCCCACTGCCAGGTCTGGCAAATTAGCATTAACGAAGATGTGCCTGCCTGTAATGGACGGTCAAAGAGATAATTGGCATGAAAGTGTCCCCTCAGCGCTCGCATTATGTGACAGCTAAACATAGCCTCGTATGGATTACTCAATCTTGAGCCTCCTCTGATAAGAGGAGCTGATAAAACAGCACTTTGAAGGGGAAAAAGTGTCTTTCGGTCGCAATTTGCAAACAAACGACCGGCGTGTATAACTTAAGAAACGTTTCTGATTTTATCAATCTGAAAATCAAATGTCTTGAACTTTTAAAACAAAGCACAAAACTAATTCACTTTAACTTGGGGGCAGAATAAAAGCACAGATCCATCTGTGGTTATGTGGCATTTAACAAAACTGCATGAATAGAGCTATTGAGGAGATGGAAGGGCCAGGGGAGGGTTGAGCCGAGTCACGTTAAAGACATAAGGGTAGTCATTGTCCAAAAATCAGAGGTCTGGATGAAGGACATTGTTGTGTCTCCTATTTCACTGTGCTTCAGAGGATTGGGTGATTTGATTAGTAAGCATTCTTTAGTTTAGCCATAGGTATTCACTGCTGGAGGCGTACTTACATTTCTCTATGTTCTCCGTCCAACTAGCGTTAATCTGGGCCCAGGACTGGTTTCCTTCCGTCCAGCACACTGAATCCCCAGAGCAGTTTGCCACAGTGATATTCTGCAAGTACTGTGAAAAGAAAAGGCAAAAACAGCTTTAAATACAAGTGCTAATAACTAAGAAGTCAATGCAGCGGTAATAATCTCTTAATGGTTATGTGTAACATTCCACTTTTTGTGAAACGACACACACCGGGTATGTGTGATCTAATGAAAGAGCGACTGTGGTCGCAGCAGAAAGACAATATCAGTCATTAACAGAAAAGAAGCAGGTAAACACAACTGTATCACATGTTTTTACTGCTCCAGGGTTTCGTTCACCGTTCAAACTCATAATTAATGCATGTGATGCAGTTCTTGGTGCTTTCCTACCTTGTGGGTTTTTGTTTTGCACCATATTTTGATCAGGCTCAAGTTTTTGGCTGCTGGATCACCAGTTGCAATATCAGAGATAACAGATTTGTCCAGCTAAGAGAGCAGAAATATATATTAAAAAAAACACATATAAAAAACAAACAAACTCCATTTTAGTGCATCTTTCATGATGATTTCAAAGTGAGTGACTCTACCTCGATGATGGAGTTGGTGAGAGGGTCTGTGATCACGTTGAGTAGGTCGGGGGCATTTTCACCAGTCTGGATGTTGAAGGATTTGATTAAGAGGTGGGTGAGTTTGTACAGGACACCGGTGGCGACTTCCAGGGGCAGAAAAACAAACACAGACAGCCAGTTGAAGAAGTCGTGGACTGTGGCACCAGCAAAAGCCCTGGAAGTAACGGAGGTAGTTAATAGAGGTACATTGATCCTCTGCAGCGATACTGTGCTGATACTTCCTGATCACATGCTCTCATTTACCTCCGGAACTCGTTTCTGTCTCCTGCCTGCATCATAGCCACTATAGTGTTGGTAACCGATGTTCCGATGTTGGCGCCCATGATGATCGGCACGGCAGACTGGACATCCAGCACTGCGGAACGTCAACGGCATTCAACGGATGTGTTGTCATTGGAAGCGGATGCAGGCATCTTCCATATGCTGACCGGCGTATGTGTCTACTTACAACCAGAGGACACCATGCTGACCACAATAGAGGAGGAGGTGCTGGAACTCTGCACCAGCACTGTGACTAACACGCCAATCACCAGCCCAGCCACAGGGTTGGACAATATGACATTGTCCTGGAAGATGTCACCCGCTGCCTTACCTGTAGACGCAAACACCCCAAGGCTAGAATCACAACACTTCACACAATTGAGATAACGCGCAGGCATTATCACGCCAATAAAGTCAATGTGCAGTGATGGGCGGCGATAAAGACTCAATTCAGTGAACTGGTTTTACCTCCAACTAACTGGAAGGCAGAGCTGAGAACATCCAGAGAGCAAATAAACAGGTAGAGAAGTCCAACCAGCAGAATGGCCTTCACGATGGCGGTCAGCACTCTCATCATCTTCCCTTTCGTGTCCAGCTCTGTGAAGAGGAATAAAGGCCTGATTCAGAGTCACCTGGCAAGCGCCAATGGCGAGTAAATCACAGAGGTTCTCCACCAACACTGGCGGGTAAACGTTTCCACCATTGGGACGTGCAACTGCTTCTTGGGACGCTTGTGCACCTTAAACACACACACACACAGCCAAACACACACTTGTAAAATGAAAATAAGGTGATGAAAAATAAGATGGAGGAGAGACACCTTCAAGAAGGACGCTCTGCGCTTCATGGGAGTTTGGTGATAAAGCAGTACCAAGAGACCGTCTGCAGTTTGATGCAGCGTCATGCTCAGTGTGTCGCCAGCATGGCAACGAAAAGCATCGACACAACCCGCTGATTATCGTAAATAAGACGATGAAACTGGAAAACACTGGTATGTCAGTGTGATCTCCAGAGATCAGGGAGTATGATCCAACAAAGGTCCTATAGTGTTGAGGCACCAGGGTTCTGACAGAACCAGGAGACCAGACTGCATGGACTGTGAGTTGAGAGAGAGGAGCCACATGAGCAGGATGTAGATGAAATAATGAAGGTTCTACTGTTCCGGTCAGTGACCCATGCCTGTCGTGATCGTAGATCGATTTATTTTACTTTATTTATCTCCTGTTGAGTTGAACTCCAGTTGAATTCCTGAATTGTACTCAGCATTGCATTCAGCATAACACTTTATCTCAATGAAATGTATGGAAACTTATTATATATGGAACAAACACGCAAAAAAACAAAAATGTATTATTCTGTCCAGTAAAAATATTCTTGGTCGGTGTATTTTTTCATCTACCAGTCCACTTGGCGGGGGGGGGGGGGGCAAAAAGCTACTTTCGCACCCTGGATGGGCGCCTTTGCAGTGCAGGGAGGATGCTGAGCTGCCTCACCTGACCACTTGACCCCAGTGTCTTTGAGCTCTGGCAGATTCCAGGGATCTTCCTCCTCCTTCATCAGGTCCGTGGTGGAATAAGCTGGCAGGATGTTCACATCTTTAGCCGGGGTGTTGTCATCTAACCGAGGGCAGACAAGATGGCTTATCAGATTGATTTTGGCAATAAAACAATCTGAGGTGGTCGAACACTCCAAGTGATAAGAACCTACCAAGAGAGGCAGAGGAATCATTCCCCACTTCAGGTCTTGGAGCCATGACTGTCTGGATGATGAAAGCATTCCAATGAATACATAAAGACCTCATTACTTTCAGTTATATTAGCGACAAAGGCTGAATTGTGAAAGTGGGCAAAACATGAGATTCACTGAAGAAGAAATCACTTCAAAAATAAAATTAGGATTACAATCCAATGATTTAATCTACCAAAACTCTGTGTCGTAGTTCCAATATAACAAACAACATAAATAAAACAATTGTAAACCAGCAGTTTGACAGGGCGGTGATACTGAAATGAATCTTCAATGTGTACAACTAATATAGATTTATTACTAATTACTGTTGTGGTTATCACAAGAATAAAAAAATCTGCAAGTGCTCCAAGTTTCCTGCTGATCATTAATGTTGCGTGTGGACGGGCATGTGGGACACTCACCTGCAGCGGAGCGCTCGGAGCGGTGAGTAGGAGGCTTCACCTGGTTCACCTGTCTCGCCTGAGGCTGCGCGCAGCTTTTATACCGCCGCATCACACACACACACACACGCGCGCACACGCACACACACAGGCTGCGGCCGCACAAAGCACAAAGTTCAAAGGTTGCACACACACGTGTAGCGTACTAGTGGCTGTAAGGTGCGCGGGGGGTCGCAGTCTGATCTTAAAACGTTAACGATTAAAACTAGAGAGCGCAGCACTGCGTCAGCAACAAAGTTTGAAACAAGTTTAAAACAATATTATTGAGTTAAAGAAGACGCCCTCTAGTGGTACAAGAGAAGACTAAGGGACATACTTGATAATCTCTCCAGGGGAATTCAACTCTAAAATCCAGCAATTATCAAAATTTACCTCAAATGTTTTCAACAGATCTTGATGATGTATCTGACCCGTCAGGTTTTGGTGGTGATCTGGATCCGGAATTACTTTAAACATTCTTTACAATTGCAGGACAGGCAATTATTTGTTTTGAAATATGTCACAACATTATACCTATAATGCTGGGATTAGATTTATTTTACAGTAACATTCCCATTCAGACCTAGAAAACTTCAGCCTGATCTGAATGCAAGTAATGCTTCACTTCTATGAAATAACACAGGCTGTAACGGATCAAATCATATCTGAAGCTGCGCCGATTCAGTTGAACTATCTTCATAAGTTTCTGATCTAGACCCTGACGGTAGCCACTATCAGGGAGATATAGTTAAAGTTGAAACTAATAGTTTGACTGGCTCCTACGGACATGTTTTTATGGTCAAGGAGTCATATAACGAGGGTCGAACTGTCTTGCTTTTAGGTGCAGAGGCATAAACGGCCTGGCCTGTTCTCTGTGCTCTCTAAGTTGGTAGATATTGCTCTATGCAATATTACTCATCTCCTGGTAATTCAGCAGTTCTCCATCACTTTGTTGTTATATATTTCAAGGAATTGTCCAATTTAAATGTCTTTATTTAATTTTATTCAAACACCTTTTATTTGTCTGATTGAGGAATACAAAAAAACACTTCACAGATCTTCATGAAACTTGGTGGGATGGGTGGGTGTACACAGAGGAGCTGACATGCATTTTCCGAGCTGCATGTGAAATCGGTGTCAACATAAGTGCATGTATTTTTAAACACACACACACACACGTCTTTATGTGCCCACCTTTATTGCTTATTAGTCAAACTTTATAGTGGGAGATATTACTGTAACAATCTGGCATGCTGCATCTAGAATAAACTGTGCGAGTAGGAGTAAATGATTAAGCTAGAATGATTTCAGTCACTCCCAAAATGTAATAAAATAATCACTTTATGTTCAATTTTGTGCTTATAAAAATAAAGGTTCACCAGGTTCATCCAACAGAATCAAATCCTTGGTTACATGAAGGATGATAAAAAAAATTCTGTAGACAGGCGTGATGACACAGTATTTGCTTATTTGACACGAAATATTAGAGGACCGTGTGAGACCTTTGAGCTTGTCTGGGCGTCCTGCAGAGGAATACCCACAAAGTGTTTTTCCAAAACGAACGGCCAATATGCCGACTGACTTGAGGGCAGGAGGGTTTTACAGTGCTGTTGCGGCCCAGAAAGAAGGTTCTGGACTCAAATCCAGACTGATTCTGTCCAGTGTCACCCCTCGTCTCACCCGCTGTCAGCTGGGGGGGTAGACTGAAGCCCCTCTCTGACCTGACAAGTGTTTATATGATCTTCAATATGAACAACAACTCACAGCTAACAATCATTACACAGAACTACTTAACTACTATATGGGCAATTATATAATCACAGGGATGGGTAACAGTATTGAGCAAAACAACTCCACCTACAACTGAAACATTCAAATGGAGTCTGAACTCGGCCAGCTGTTTGCTAATCACACAACACAATGCAACAACTCTAATGCCCCCAGTAATTAACACTCAAACTCCGAGTTCTACAGTATGTACGGCAAAAACATCTGCAATAGTATGATTATAGAGTAACATATAAGTTAAACATCCGTGAGAGGCCCGGCTTTGAATACTAAGTTTATGCATTCCCCCCCCCCTCATTTCCTCTTTTTTTGTCTCTCTTTTTTGCATGTTTAAAAATACAAAATGGAACATATATCAAATATTCAGAGGTTATATTCAATTTTTCTTACGGACAAAAGAGTGCCTGAACAAACTGTTGCCGCCACCATACACAAAATATCGTACTCATGTGTATACATGTTGAATGTGCTTACTTCCTTCCAGAATATTTTTCTACTTTTGTGTCCACCTAAAAGACTTGAAGGCCTTTTTTATGACTATTAATAACAGATTATTTATTGTAATGATGTTGTGAAATGAAATTTTTATTAAATCTTTCATTAATGTATAACTACATGTCCACAGCCGTATTTATGAGCTGTAAATTATTTTACAGATAAACAACATAAAAGACAGATACAGTACATAATTGATAATATATTATATCCATTTACCATGAATTACTGATGATTGATTGATTGCACAAACCCCCAGAGGCTGTGTGTCGCTGCACTTATGGTCACATTATGTGAAATCGGCAGCTGATTGGTTCTTGTGTTGACCCTGACTCTGTGTTCACACAATCTGTGCATGAGCCCAGCTTGACTAAAGATCGACCGCCGTGCACAGGAGTAGACGTGTCTTGAAGTAATTTCATTTTTACAGTCCTCCTGGTAATTTATTGACTAACCCTTCGGTGAGGCAGTATGCCCCCCCCCCCCCCCCCCCCCCCCCGTGTACTTTCAGGAGATCCGACATATGATGAAGACATCAGCTGAGGTTTACATTCGACCTTTGGAATGCTATAATGCTATCCACCCACACATTCATCAAGATATCTTTTTTTTTTTTTACTTTCAAGCTCAGAACAACCTTTTAAAAACACCTTCAGCCGTGTCTTTATTTTATGACCTACTATATATGCAAGACTTGCTTGAAATTTAAAAGCACTATTTCTCATAAAAAGCAGTCGACAAAGGCTCCTTTGCCTCATGTAATAAATCAGTGCATGTTTTGTATTTGTTTGGTGTTTTAGGGTATGAGAGTCAAGTGACTGAGGGGAAGCCACATATTTACCATGCTGGAGCAGTTCACAGAGCTGTACAAGCTGTACAAGCTGCTTGACTCCTTGTTGCTGTGTGGGGTTGCCCTGCAGTACTACACTTTAAGTATCTGAGGTAATCCATAAAACAATAAAGCTCAGCTGCTAGAACTTGTCCAAACTGGTTGGCTGTCTGAAGGTGGTGACATAAGCATGTTACAATTTGAAATGTTGATGTAATGACAGAACTTGAGGATGAGAACTCTTCCCACAGGTTTGGCTGTGGTTTCGTAAACAATGAATGATAATGCCATGTTTTATTTTTTTATTTTCCCTGAAATATATATATATACTTTTTCTGCCCTTGTGCAGCATAGAAAGTCCTTTATGTTTCTGATGAAATTATGGGGAATTACGTCAGAATGAATTTAATAAAGTTAATATTTGAGGTGACAATGCAACACGATTCCTGTTTATGTCCTGTAAACAGCCTAAATGTGCTGCTGTTGCATCAGGCCTGCTAACTCCACATTTCGAGACTATGATTTCAGAGACTATAGACTATAGTGTGTTATTGTAAAATATATATGCATGATTTATTACAGCACAAAGGTGGTGCATTCATTCTTATTCTGTGGCTCTTCCTGACTCCTTCATGGGGAAACTTTGAACCCCAAATCAGTCACATTCCTGTGTAGCACCTTGTCCGACAGCCCTGCCACCCCCGTGGGGATGTGTGTGAACGACTGGATGTGTATGGCGTGTATTCATGAAGAGAAGCACTTCATGAATACACGCCATCCATTATTGTATTTTAATGAAGGATGAATAGAGCTTAAAAAAAAGAAATATCCCGTCATTAAATAGTTCAGATTAGAAAAAGGCATTGCTAAAAATACAGCAGCATGCAACCTTCAATAAGTGCATGATTTAAAAATACTTTAATGAATTCATCATGAACGGGATGCACTCGTAATCCGTTTTATAGTGTGACAGAAAAACTAAATGCGGTGACTAAAAGGAGAAGGTAAATTAATAATGAAGCAAATCAAACTCATCGTTTGTGGTCTTCGGCTGCTAAATGTAATTGTGAAAAGAAAACTCTGTAATCTTAAGATCCAGTGCATTCTGGAGGGCCTAAATGTGCTCAACATTGGACCTGCAGCACGTCATGGACGTGCACTCTCTTTTGACATGCAGCCTGTTCACTTTATATTAAGTCCATGGTATAGAAACACATAAAGCAGACTCTCAAAGGAGTCATCGATGAATAGAAGAGAATGGCTTAAATAGGTATTTTTTTGCAGATCGCGTTCTCTCACAGGACAGCTGTCGTTGTGTATCTGTCCACTAGGGAGCGCTGCTGCGATGCAGTCAGCTGTGAGCAGCTTTTTACATGAACCAGCAGATGGGGACAGATGAAAGCTGTTCGAGTCTCCATCTGAGGCAGAACCAGTCTTGAGTGATTTAGAATAATACAAATATAAACACGTTTTGTTTTTCTCCAATTGAAGTCATGCATAACATTGTTAATGCAGTGGATAGTCTTACCTTGCTGATAGAACAAAATAAAACACAAATAAATATAAAGCCAGGGGGAGCATATAAATAAATCTACTAAGATAATATAATGAAGTCGAATTTTGATATGCTAGTAATTTATTAAGTAATTACTCCTCTTCGCAAAAATTAATGTATGTTTGAGTCAACTACGTTTATTTGACAAGAGTTATCAGGTGACGTATCTCACTTTGTCAGTTAGACATAAATATAATCATGGTAATAAAAACTAAATAGCATTTTCTTTCTTTCCTAATGTACATGTACAACTTGTCATATAAAGAATAAACATTTTCACCTATTAATTACAATTTGATTGACATTTTGATGCCTTTGAAATGTACACATTTCAATAAAAAGAAGGGTCCTGAATAAATAGCGCCATTCCAGCATACAGGTGACCCGTAGCTGAATACCTTTTCCCAAAAATTAGAAAAATAAAAATATTATCATACACATGCATTTGATGTGTTAGCAAAGCCTCCTAAAAAAAGACTGAACAGTTTAAATGTATGGCCTGTTGATAGCTGTATCCACCTGCATTATAGCCTTTGTCAATTCCAGATGAAGGATGTACAGAAAAGATAGAGGGTTTAAAAAAACATTTTATGTTTTACTTTTACTTTAAAAATACTTTAAATATATAGTTAATACTATTACACTTGTACTTTTCTCACTGGTCCTTTGTCAGAGACTGGCTTTATGACTCAGAGGCTCCTCTGATGCAGCAGAGCTCTGAGGTCATGCATCAAGGCAGCCTATTGCTGCAGTTCATCTGATGCGAGGTGCTGCTCCCAGCTCAGCTCCACCTGCGTGTCAGACGCTACGTTCACAACACCTACACTTGGCCGACCTTGGTTATGATTGATAGGAAGCCCTGATTCATCAGTCTTCCACAGGCCAAGTGATGGGCAGCCATTCCTCATTCTTATCACACAACAGGGGGATGAAATATGAAGTGCTATTTTTACAGAGATGGTAAATCTTTCTACATGTTTTTCTAATCATTCTCAAAGAAAAGGAAACTGCTGATTTTGATTGTTTCCCACTGCTGCAGCACTTTCTAATAACGCATTGAGGGTGTTTGTTTTAATATTCATGCAATTTATCATAAAGAAATTAAGAGAAACTGATTAAATTCTGCCCCAACAATGTAAGACTTGAATGCACTCTTTTAGTTCCAAATATCTGAAGATGGGTCTTGGTTTAATTTAGATCCCATTTAATTTTGAGAGTGATCCGAATACAGGTACCTGTCTACAAAAAAATAAAAAAAAGAATCCAGATTTTTCCATTTACTTTTAATTGAGGCTTTAAAAAAAAATGCAATAAATTCACTCACCAAATATCACAGTCGTAAAGGGGGTCCAATGTGAACTATCATGCAAAATGTCTTCTGGATCTGATCCAGAATGAGATCCGGAGAAAATATTACATTTTAATATTAAACCCATTTATGGATTCAAAGATCACTAAACTCCGATGCACTTTTACTTTTTATGGCTGGTGGTGGTTTGTGCTCTCTGAGTTGCTTTTCTACAGTTGATCTATGAAATGTTCCATTTATCAGTGATGTACTTTTTTTTACCAATCCAATAATAACATTTTGTCACTTTCATTGCAGACACAGAGCAGAACCAAACGGTTTACACCCAGGAAATAAAACGTCTGCGATCCAAACATTTGAGCTGATGCCAGCGTCTTCCTGAGAGAGAAGCAGTAACACTAGAGGGGCCGACTGCTCGTGGCAGACACAGTAGTTCACTTCTGACAGGTAAGTTTGCTTTTTTTGCAGTCAGACAGCAGCACACTTCATCCTGCACAGGTCACAGCGAATTTGATGTCACTCCAGCTGCACACAATGTTCTCCACCACAGGCAGCGAGGCCTGCTGCAGCGCCTCAGGCATAGGACTGTCGACCCGAGGGGATAGAGCTGCTCACCAAACACATAAGTCATGTTTACTGTAAGTAAATAAATGATGCACATAAAATAATACAGCAGCACTGTTTACAAGGTCAATTATCTTTCTTGAAAACAAAAACCTATAGTCACACCAATGTAGTGCAATTTCTGACCAATATTTCCAATGATTGCAATACTTTTATTCATGCCACAGTTAGGCGAATAATACCTATTCCCATTTCTGCAGGATAACTGGACAGGTAGCAGCACTGAAGCATGAAACACATCTTCTTTATTGCACAGAAAAACACAGCACTTTATTTAAGACAAAAACATAACAAGTTTAATAATAACTTTATGTTTTAGAGTATGAAGTAGAAAAAAAGCTTCGATGCAGAGAACAAACTGCTCTTGGAGGGGAACAGTGTGGTTTTTGAGAATGAAAGCAGCTGAAGCAGAAATACAGAGTGGGTGAAGAAGAAAAGCAGAAAGGAAGTGGGAGTCATAGTAACTGCGATGAGAGTTTAGTGTCGTCAGCTGCGCTCGCTGTATGACAAGAAATACATTTTCTTTTTGTGCTAGCTTTGGGTTACTTTCAAGAGAAACAGTCCTGCAACAACTTTCTTTCCTTTAATAAGATTCCCGAAGGGGCCCACGCTCCTGCTGAATCTGGAGCCAATTCTTAGCACATCGCTCAGACGGCGTCCGTCCCTCCTGAGGGACACCAGGATCGCTCTCTGGAGGGGACAGAGTGCAGCTATAAATTTACCCATTTGGAAACAAATCAAATCAGTATTGCCTCAACAGATGAACAGGATTTACTGTATTTTTTTGTGGTCACGTTCACATAATTTCCCACACCATGCGCTGCATGAGGATTTATGCATGTTTGCATATAATTTCGCAATTGCAAGTGTGAAGAATTCAGATTAGGGCTGCAAAAGCAACCCCTCACAATGAATGCTGTTTATAGAACAATAACCTTTATATATAGGGTAAAACAAGAATCAATGGAATTATTATAATCGATTTTTATTTATTATTCAGGTGTTGAATCATTTGAGACAGTCCAGCATTGAACCACAGCGCCGTAGCATGGACAAACGCATCCTGAGGAAAACACAGCATTTTAGAACACAATATATTTCGAATTTATGATAAAATGGCTGAAAATAAATAAATGTAAATTTATATGAGTTGTTTATAACCCTTTTACTGACTTTTTTCCTCTGTAAGAATATTTCCATGAAGACATTGTTCTTCTAAATCGATATTTTCTCAGTGAAATACAGTTATCCTCAAAGGCAGGCCTGCGCTTTATTCAGTGGTCGCTCAAGACAGAGATAAATTGCCAGACCAGCCAGCGGCGTTTCGGGCCAAGTATATATCGCCCCGGGTTTTCAGATATGTCAAAACTTTGACTAGTGCAGCCTGGAGACTGAGGAAACACTGCCAATTAGACCTTTGAGACATAAATCATACACTTTACTGCTCTGTCACATCAAGTGGCCAATATTCAGTTACTGAAAGGATGAATATCAGTCTTCAATAGAAGGCGAAAAACAGTTTGAGTAAGTGCAGTATTTTATCACCATTAACCCAACAAAAGAGGGAAAAATGTGTTGCATGAACATGATCTGATCCGGATGAAGGCGCACAATATCCAGAATGTCTCCCAGTCCCATTCATTAATCATGTTTGTATTTTGAAACTACTTGCTGATGGCGTGATGAGAAGAATGATCAGGTTTATGAATATGAAGCTTCTACCAGAAGCAGCTCCTAGCATTAGCCTAGTAAAAAAAAAAAAGGTGTAATTTAATAAAGAGATTTTTGCATCAAACCAGCAACATATAATGTGCTCATTGGTTAAAGGCACGATCTGGTGCAGGTGCTACATTTGCACAATAAATCTCTCATGAATCAGGAAGTACATGAACCAAAGTTCAGCCTGGAGGACGGCCACTTTGAAGATGTTCTCTGCAGCACAAACAGGTTTCTGTTATAGTCAGCCTTTACTTCTTCTTCATTTTCCATTTGTAGCCATCATCATCGTCAGCTGTCACATTTTGAAAAAGCTCTCTCTCTCTCTGCTGTCTTTTCAACACTGCAGCACCTTCACTGCCTGAACGCTGATCATCTCAAATCAAATCCTCCAATCAGAAGGCTCTTAGAAATTGAAGTGAAGTCATCCTATCAGACTGTTTGATCTTCAGTGTGAGTAGTAGGACACACACACACACACACACACACACACACGCTTTGCACAGTTAAAACAGCTTGGGGTCAAATCGACCCCTGAGGAACACCAATGTGTTCAGCACACGTAAAAAGTATCATCATAATTTCATGTTTACTGAATTGAACCCATCAAATGAGGAAAGGTCATAAAATATGATGTTAAAAAATGGGGTCAAATTGACCACAAGTATAACAGGAGGGTTCAAGTAGTTTTAAATCCTGCTCTTTTAAGATTGAAACTCGTTACTCTTATCACTGCTCCTCATTGCACTCTAGATAAATGGGATATTTCAATCTAATTATTGCAGCAGAGGCCAGTTCGGAGTATTCTAGGAAAGATTCACTCGGCTATAAAAAGTGGAGCAAGTGACCTTTTTGTTTCAGGGAATGTCTTATTTCACAGTTAGATGCACATTCTTCTTCTGCTGAATTCACCAAATCACTGAGAGAGAAGTGGCCAATGTCAAATTCATATATCACCTTACATGAGAGCAATTATAATGCCGTTAAGCATTAATGCTCTTATGCACTGGGACATCACTTTACATTGGCAAGGACTTGGCACATTTAGCAGGTGGGGGTGATTTCCATTTCACCTGCAGGCAGTCATCTGATCAAAAGTGATATTTGAGTTTTGTTGTTGGGTTTAAGTCAGAGTTGGCATTTAATTTGTTTTGTTCTCAATCGGTGGTGATGTCATTGCCCAAATGAAGAGCAGGCATAAAGTAAATGTCTAAGAACAAAGAGGAGCGTCATTGATAACAGCGCAGCTACATTTACACCCCCTTTTGATGATCACCATCGGTACTTGAAGGAAACCTAAATCCAATTAAACTTGCCCTGCTCTGCATGGAGGAGCAGGAGATTTACTGACTCCTTTTCACTGTGGGTTTAACCATTTTTTATTTCACACTGCCTGATGGCCTTTACACCTCGAACCCCCACCGTCCAGTTTTTTACTGGTAATCAACTCCGTTTTGGCACCTCCAGGCTCCTGTGGCGACACTATGCAGTTTGATTCATGGCTGGCCCTTTTCTTTTTATACCTCCTCTTCCTCCCCTCTCCCCTACTGCCTAACGAAAACCTTGTTGGCCAGATTAAAAACAGTTTAGCCTGCTGCTGGCTTGTATCACAAAGCCATAAAAGCAAAGTGCTTTGGTCGTGTAAGGCAGAGGCCCCAGCGATTATCTCTGGCCCTTTAACTCACAAACCGACCATGGGTTCAGCTGCAAGGCCTCGATGTTACACGAGCATTTTATCCAGGACAGTGAAAATGAGATGAGCTGAATGTGGAAACCAGATATATTGCATCACAATGAAACGCATCGCAGCACCTGCAAAGCAGATCCGGGCTGCTGTGAGGGATAGTGATTCGGTTGCAAAGACGGAACAGCTCGGTGCCAACCAAAACGGCATCAACAGATGGAAATGAGTTTCCGTCATTCAATCTCTGCATGAACTTTTGGCACTAACTGTTCATTAGTTTGTCGAGGTGCCGCCTGGTTAGCGTCAAATTAAATTGAACCGAGCAGATCCATAATCAGGGCTCGAGACATCAAAAGCAAATCAACGTAATAAGGCTTAATCGCTAACTTTCTGATGGTTAATGACCCCAAAATTGACTGTCATCCCAGATTAGACAGGCCAATGCTTAACACTAACCTACCAGAGATGAAATGAAATCTGCTACTGAATGTTGCTTTCAAAGGGCTGTAGAGAAATTAGAAATAGACGAAAGAAGAACAAAGAAACACCAGACAGGGGAAACTGAGAGATGGCCTTTCGTCTCCTCTCCCACAGAGGCTTGGGTTTCTTGGCTGTGACTGATGGACAATAAAAAGGAAGCCCTGACTCTACCCCTCCATATTTTATAGTCACATCTTGTCATCATGTTCCTCTCTGTTTTCCTAAGATTTCAAATGCTGGTTAAACTTCAAATGAAATAAAGACCGCATACAGTTTTGTTCCAGACAGTCTTTGATTCTTAACATGCTTGTGTGGATGATTTAAAACTCACAGACTCAGAATCACAACACACATCTCGGATTGTTGATGTGCATCAATGTGATCCAGACTGAAATATCTAAAGCCTTTTGCTGAAGGTTTTTTCTTTTCTTTAAAAACAGAGAAGAAAAAAATGCCTTCCATTCATGGCTCCAAGATGATGGACATTACACATGCCTAATGCTAGCATGTTAGAGCCATCACTGTGGGCATGTTAGCGTGATTCATGCAGCTGTCAGGATGGTTTTAGCCGCTCTTATTTTGTAACGCTGGAAAGGAAAAGAAAGTGTTGAAGAGTATTTTGACAGACGCACTCTGTACTTACAAAAGAAGTCCTAATTATGACATATAATCTAATTTAATTATAAGCAGGATACGGCTGCTAATCAGCTGTAGGTAACCCTTAATGTAGGATAAATAGTCAGCAACATTTAAATCCGCTTTTATTTCCTCTTTGTTATGAGACATTTACAAATAAAAAATGTTAATTCATGGTGACTGCATTAACCTTAGCATGTCGACACCGCTCAGGCATCTCACCTTGAAAGGCTGATCTGACCTGCATGTTCAAGAGCAGCTATAACCTAATATAGAATATGCTTCATGGATATAAATGCATGCTTGTGAAATGCATCCAAATTGCTGGTGCCTGGTCAAAATCCCAGACCTTCAAAGAATACAGCCAAGGTCAAGATGTCAAAGTTTGTATACGACTGCAGGGCAATTACCAGATACAGAAGCAGGACCCGAATCTCTTTTTATTCCTCATAATTAAGAGGTTTTTCCCCCATTGATTAATCCACTGTACTTCTTTAATGATCTGCAGCAAGCTGTAAAAAAAAAAAAAACATTTGGCCAAATAAAGTAAAGAAATCACAACTTTCAACCCTTCATGTTTGGTCACTGTGAGTTTGTACATGTTAAATGTACCGCATGGTTTCACTTGAACATGGACAAATCTAACTTTCAAGGCTCTGTTTTTATTTCTCTGAATGTGTTAGGTTCATAATGCGGCCATTGACCAGCTTGAGCTCACTTCCCACTCCCACTGACACCTGCAACACCCCAGCAAATTGGCAGGCGGTGGTTTAATATACTGAGCTGTGAAGACTTCATAAATCTCACAAAAATAATTATTTATTGCACATGCATTTCAAAATAAAATGAAGAGGAATAGACATATAAGTGGGGGGGAAAGAACAGCGGAATAAAAAAAAAAAGGTACAGCCAGTGTTTTTGATAATAAAAAATGAAATGTGATATGTATTGCAAACGTCAAGCAGTTCCTGTGTCCCGTACACAGCTATATATTCTGCTGCCCATAAAATTAAAGAATGTTGGTAACCACAAAGTGAAAGTTTGTAATTCTAGATGGCCTTGCAGTCACATGGCCACAGCAACAGCATGTTAATGAAAGTGACATGTGCTCAGCTCATGCCGAAACCTGAGGCTTAAACAAATACATACAAATCACTGCCCAAGTGTGTCCAGCGGCTGCCTCCACAGTGCCCGGTCTCAGAGCCGAGAGAGCAGTGCCCAGTTCTTACAGGTAAATACACCTGTATGTTTATAATTTTATGCAAACATTAAATAAATACAGTCACAAAGTCGTTGACATAAAGTTGGAACTTTCTGACGGCTTGTGCTTCCAGAAGTTTAGAGCGACACACAAAGGGCTCTTTGTGTAACACCTAAGCATTCGCACATGCTCGCACACTGCAGGCCAACACACATACATTGTGCTACTTTAACGTTTGTAGCCACATTCAGGATTTGTGCAGCAAAAATTGACGTTTTCACAATGTAAATAGCAGATTTGGGATTTCTCATAAATATTTCAGTATCTCCTCTCCGGCTTCATGTCGTGTTTCCCCAGGTGGATTTATTTTCATTATTTTTAAAGAAGTGTGTGTGTGTGTGTGTGAGGGCCCATGTGCTAGTGATTTCTCCTCTGTGTACACTGGGTTGACAGAGGTTGGGTCTGGGCGCCCCAGTGCTGGCACCACCACTGTCGACAGGGGCCGGCTGAAACAGAGAAGCTGTGCTGGTTGCAGTTTGGCTGTGAGACGCTGAACAACATGCCATGCATCAGCCCGGACTCAGAGAAGACTGAGCTGGAGACACGACTCCGAGATCAAGAACAACTTCCCTCGAATCGGTTTACCAGATATGAGGCTGCAACAACCAGAATCTGTTGAGCTTAGCTTAGCTTAAAGACAGAAGCAAGTATAAACCGGTACTATAAATAGTGGCATTTGATTGCAAACAGCCCAGTCCAAATGAAGCCTATAAACACCTCTAAACCGAACTAAAGCGAGCCCTATGTTGTTACTATGAGAGTAAACCCATGGAGACGGACGTCAGTGCACCTGGGCGTGAAATAGTTCCATGCTTTACGTGAACACATTGTGGCTTTAATGCAGAGAAAACATGATGTAATATTTTAATTAGGGTGCTAAAATACTGGTTGGATTTTGCAACCTGCACGAAGACCCAGGATACGCTCATGCTGACCGAAGCTGAGCTGGCTCTGAGACACTAATGAAAAGCTAAGCTTCGCATTCAATAAAAAAAAAAAAACACATCCATATTTCAATAAACATGGATCCTTTCAAGTTTTAACGCTGCCTATAACATCACCTTTTTCCCATATCATTCCAGTGGCTCCATTTGACGTACGAGTCAGGTGCTGACTCTCGCCCGGACCTCTGGAGTCCAGGATGTTGCTGTCTGGCTCGTCCAGACAGAATTCACACAAAAACTTGCCGTGGCCCATTTGTCTTCTTACGGAGCCGTGGCAGTCGGATTCTTCGGAGCTTATGTAAGTCTTCGGGTGTGAGGAAAGAAGACGGGGAAATTCCTTCAAATCCCAGTGGACATGCACAAAATCATCTGATTAGTAAATGACACGCTGTCGGTCTGGGGGATGTTATGACAGGATCCATCCTTCAGGCCACTAAGCAGATGTTCTAAATTACAGCGGTATTAATCTTCTGTGTGAGCAGGGAGGAGAAGGTGTGAACAGCAACTTCCACTAAAGCCCTGGATTTATTACGAGGGTTATTGAGCTCATTTTCTAATAGCGGCTCATTTTAATGTAGTGCACTAACATTTAACGGGATCACAGACCGTTCATATTCCTGAATGCCGCTACGAGACGACAAATGAGGGATTGTGTGCCTTCACAGTGTCATTTTGGGACACTGTTTGTCTTCCTCTGCGTCGCAGCTTTTAATTTTTTGAAGCCCAAGCAGGATACTTAATCTCTGACTCATTTTCCAAGGCATCAGGGAACATATTTTTATTTAGCTTTTTATTTTAAAAGATCCTGGCAACAGGAAAAGGTCAGTGGAGGCCTGAGATCATCACAGTTAGCAGCTCCTGTGTTTGTGTGACCAATATTGGCTGTTTTATTGTCCATCCGTGCTTGTGTGTGTTTTTTGGGTGTTTTTTGGGTGTAAAGGTTCTGAGATAATATTTGGCCTTCAGAATAACAATCCTCTTGAGCAGCACATTGCGGATGTAATTGGGTGTTTGCTTTCGCGTCAGCCGGATTTCTGCAGAGTTTGTAAGGTGTCTATTTCTCTTTTAGAGCTGATTGTGGTCCCAACACTTGAAACTCAAGAAGGTCACGCTTGCTATTATTCGATCATTGTTGCAGGTGGCTGTTGCTCTGTGGAATACAACAATAGTCTCCAGTAGATGGCAGTAGTGGGTAACACTAAATGATATTCCAGCGCCAGAGAATATTCTAATTACTTAATAGTCAATCAAGGTAACATCTGATTAAAGCATATTCTCACAATACACTCAAAACCTAAAACACTAAATACAGTAATGTAATGATGCTTTACTATTTTAATGACATTAAGCCAATATTTTTCTCAGTTATCTTTATACTTGATAAACATTATACATATTATATATGTATATGTATGGACTAGTAAAGTACTTTTATGTTTTCTTCTTCTCCCTTTCCTTGAAATAAGGCTACACTGTCCCCGATGATGTTGTCTGGTACTGCAGTTCTAAATCCATTTCATCGACATTTATAATCTTTTAGAAACCTTCCACAAATATGGACGAGAGTGTGGATATAAGGTTCAATCCGTAGCTCTCTTCTTTAATGGTGAGCACATACAAGCCTGTTAGTGTCCAATTTATAACATACAATAGGATTTAGAATAAGATAATTTGTGGCACATGTTCTTATTGTAACTGATAAGATTTTGGTTTTCCAAACTATTTTGGATTTTGTTCGTAATCCGTACATTGTTAAAATTCATTGTAATCCCAATCATCACCACAATTTACAGGCAAGTACCTGAATGCAACACATTCCACTTTTAACCTGCCGGACTATTTTAGCCACTGGGAGCAGCGTAAACAATTGAATTCATAAATCTGTATCTGTATAGCTAATTGTTTACAGATGCATAGTAGCATTAAATTTCATGTGGAATTACCAACCTGTATGTTTGGCTGCATTTGGTTTTCAGAGGTTGTTGTAACAGTGAACAGTACGTTACAGATCATTCTAACAAAAACTAGGGGCTCAAAGACACCAAAATGCCCTTAAGAACTAATGTAAAATCATATATCTAATTGCATCACTATAATCCTTTTCATCGTATATTCATTTGATCTATTATGATATCAAACATCAGCTTTACGCTCATCAGGTGACGATACTTTCTTTCATGTTTCTCCAGCTAAATGTATTGGAGCTCACTGGAGAGACTTCCTGGCAGCAAGCATCCCATAATATTTCATATGAAAACATTGGAATTTAATACATGGAACACCGAGAAACCACGGTCTGTTTCACAGCTTTGATGCTCAATGAAATAAAACTCCACTCTTGTTTCTTGACACCTCTGGATTTCCATATGAAGAAATGAGGAGTTTAATGTCGCCATAAATCAATGTTTTATTCTATGGACAAAAGCACACAGAGGAAACGTGGACTTTTAGACATGTTACCAGGCACATTCTCCAGGTTCACGTTCTTCCAAGGCAGAAAATCTAGTTGACGCTGTTGGTAACTAAGATCAAAGAGCCGGTTGTTTTGGTATGAAGTCATCTCCAACAGTAATGAAATTGTCTCAGTGGGGGATCTGGTAACGGTTTAGCACAGATAACATTTTCTGACAGCATATCTGGACACAAAGATGTTATTTTAAAAATGCATTGAGCAGATGTCCTGTAATAACAATCAGCCTTAAAAAGGAAGGATATCCTAGCAGCAAACTTTTACAGTCTTTGATGGAATATAGAAAACTATAGAATTTCTTTTTATAATATTATTTTGTTTCCATCCTTTATCCCATTAAACGTTGTGTCGTCATGGGTTGGTGCATTGGTCTGTGGGTGTCTAACCCATGTTGAAATTGTTGACAGGGATCGTTTCCAGGAGGTCGCAGCAAAATGAAGATCATTTCATCACAGTGTAAACTAATAAAAGGTGGACAAACAACGGCTCCCGAGCACAATCAAACCTGACGACAAGCGACAGCAGAGCATTAGCTGCATTTCACAAATTAACATTTAGGTCTCCAGCAGGGCTAAAAGTCACATTTGAAAAGGCCACGAGTATTTCATGGAAGCGATTATGTGACTGGCCTGTGGCCCTGGTGAAGACCCTGACAGAGACAGGAGGTCAGAGGTCATCCAGACTATTAGCAGCATCATTATGGGGTTTCACTCCATTTAAATACTGCAGACAGAACCTAAGCTAGAACTAAAACAAAGACAAGATTAAGGCCCTCAAAGCTGTCAGCAACACGCACACACACACACACACACACACACACATACTCATATGTATGTGCTTGTTGCTTTAAGAGCATTAGCCACTTGCCATCATTCCGCCCCACTTCATTAGAGACCCATCTCTGCAGAGAGCGAGCTTCACGCCGCAGCTGAATACATACAATTTATTATAATCCTGTTGATCTCTGAGACGTTTGCTTGCGCTATAGCGAGCTTGATTTCCCAGATAACCCAGTTCACGGAGGCTCAGATGTGTGACAGAATCTGTTGGAAAGTAATCCGAGAAAAGATAACTATAAAGTGGTTGCTATAGAGTTGAGGGTTGAGTTGCAGCCGCCAGCTAACAGTTGTGCCATGTGATCGCACGATCCTCTTGATCCATCCTGATAATTTAAACAAATTAAGGGAAGTGAGGGTCCGCCATCTCTGTTGGCGTCGTTAGGAAGCTGAACTTTCCTATTGGTGCTCTGATGGGGGATGCTATGGTGATAGGACCTTCACCCGCCTCACTATTGCTTGTGCGTTGTCACATTTGGAAACACATATACACCCGTGCACACAGAGACGCCCCCCGCTCATACACACAAAGCCTGTGGAATGGTTTGTGACTGTAATGGCCCTTCCTTTGGGGGCACTTTCAATTGTTTGGTCATCGTCTCTATGCTCAGTGTGTCACAGTCAATAAAGCCACATTAGAGGAGACAGGAGGTGAGGGGTGAGGGGGCCAACACAGGGGGTTAGGACCTCTGCGTGGAGAGAATATAAAGTGATTAAAGCCTCCCAGTGTGGCATTCTCCTGCTATCACAGTTCCACAGAGGACGGGCTGTCACTGTGGCTCATTGTGAGGCCAATGACTCATTCCTACTCAAGGAACTCACTGGTAAAAAAAAAAAGTCCCAGAGATTTCAAAAAGTGGGGACCAAACTGAGCTGAGGTGTTTGAGTCTCCGCTTGCATGCATGTACACGTGCTTTCCTTTGCTAATCACGTGATCAGATATCATTAACATGTTGCAGACCATGTAATTTTTGGGTAACCTTTGCTAATGCACCCAAATCTAACAGAAAATAAAGCAAGCAGATTTAATTTGGCTCATATGTTGCAGCTAAGGACTTTTACATGCATGGCTGCGGCGCTTTATTTGATGTTATGCGCTCCTAAGCTGCTTGTCAGTGATAGCCATAACATGTCATCAGAACCTGGGAAGCGTCCGACGGTGACGCCGATGGCCCCACCCTCAGAGATCCCTGGTCTTAACTGTCACTCCCAGCATCTGCAGACCACCAACCTAGTCCTGCTGACCTTCCGCTGACCCGCTCCACCTCACTGTCACGAACTCTGCTCAGCACACACACACACACACACACACACCTATCTGTCCACGCAGGCCTGCTAGGCATGTTGCTCCAGACGCCATACGTTTGCAATTTGAGAGTTGCAGCCGTGTTTTATCTCGCATAAGTGTGTGGTTGCAGGTTCCGAGGAAAGGTAAGGCATGATTATTGTAATTGCACTTAGATTGCTGCAGTCCTCAATGAATCCTGTTTCTTACCAACTTACATGCAGCAGAATATCTCATTTCCCTGTGACATATGTTTCAGTCATTTTCTCTATTAATATAAATGTTTGCATCTTAAGTCGAGGTTCAGTTGCTCCATAACAGCTGCACAGCCATGTTGATGTGATCTGATAGAAAGAGGAAATAGTGCGTCACTCTATGATCCTCTCTCTCTTAAATACCCTTACTGACTGGTGAAAGTGGCTCAAGTGACAAGACATGCATGCAGTTCCGTGTATCACGCACCAATACAACAATCAATGCAATTGATCACCTGAAATAATACAGTATAAACATGCATAGCGATATTGTGGAGCCCACAAGACTATGACATACAGTAAAGAGATCTGTGTGCAGCAGAAATTTGAGATTCTAGGAAAAATGGTTTCCAGTTGAACGGTCGTTACCCTGGGGTTATTGATTACCGGTATGTTTTTATTCACTGTTGAGTTCTTCTTCATGTTTACATGTTTATTTGCTGGCTGAGAATCTTTTGAGACTCACACCCGCCTACCTATCCATGCCCCCCCCCCCCTCCCCCCCCCATCCAACAAACATTCAAACAGGCGGTTTGAATGTTTGACTGCACCGTATCTGGAGCTCAAATGTATCTGTTTATTTAAACCAAAATCTACAGTTGTCTGAATTGAAATATTGAACTAAATGATGGGGAAGGTTCCTGATGCTTTTATTATTATCATTATTATTATTATGTTGCAAGTCTTTGTTGGTGCTGAATTCATTAATATAAATGAAAGCAGAGATTTCCAGCTAACAATGCCTGTGTAAAGGTGAAATATCACTCAGTATCATTACAATGTGTTCTTGGGTGCTTCAAAATTAATAAGGAATTTGTGACTGTCCATTCAAACAAACTGTTTTGTGTGTATATTTATATTTTAAATATTTGAACAAAGGCTACTGATGATTACCTAAATGTTAAAAGTTCTGTGAAGGAGGCTGTTACTGGGAAGTGAATAATCCCAACACCGGGCAGATTATTGGGTTTCATTGGTGCCCCTCCCTGCTCCGAGTCTGAGGACAAGTCTCTGGACACATAACTCAGAGGTTCTTGGACATACTGTTGACTCCATATAAATCCTGGTCATTTTATGAGCCTCTGGTTTACGGAGGTTGTCCTCTGTTCTCCCTCGCTCTCTATCTCTCTCTCTCTCTCTCTCTCTCTCACACACACACAAGTTTCTTCTGGAAGGTCCCTCGTTCTTTTTTAAAGACTTCAGATGCGTCTTTCGGTGTAGTAACACAAACTGTCTCACTGTATTTTTCGCTTAATAAAATACCTTAATGATGACAAAACGCCAAATTCTGAGATTCATCAGCGTCTCGCTGGCTGGCCCTCGCCTTGCAAAGAGCACCGACAGATTTTCAGACCACTATTACAAGCTGTCGCTGCGCCACGGTTGATGGAGGGTGTGCACGAGGTGAGTTAAGGCGCCAAAACTTTCCGTTTCACTCCGTGTCTTGTGTGGCCCACATTTTAGAGCCCACCTGCCAAACCAATTTATGATCCTGTTAAGAGAAACACTGCCCAGGATCTTGAAGGCTGAATTTCTGGTCCCAGCGCTGCTACAATATTTCACAATTATCAGGCTATCCTGCAGGCATCATAAAACACCTCATATTACCACACTTCCCTGTCTCTCGTTGCCATGGCCTATTTTACACCCTCTTTGTGGCCGGTCAAACTTTCCGGCACTTTGACGGGGCAATATTTTTTCTCAAAACCAAACTCTGACATGTGACCCCAGGATGTTGCATGTGCCGGTCTTTAAAACTGGCATATGGACAAACTCTTTCCTGTTGTCACCTGGGTATTCCCAAAGCATATCAGTGCAGTGCAACACGTAGTGTTGTTTCAGCATTGCTGACAGCCAATGCTGATGCATAAAGAAGGAAGTTACAGGCCACAAAGGGACCGGCCACAAAAGCGTTTCTCGGAGAGCGTGTTTTACTGCCAGGTCTTTCACTAAAGCATATAATACTCGTGTTGATTTTAGCTGATTGGAGACGGCTTGCAGTTAGCGCAGTCAATGGCCCTGCTCAAGGCCTCTCCATCATTCTTTGTGAGCAGAGCTGCGACCGGCTCGTGAAGCCGCTCATAAACGGACACTAACGCTGCCGGATCTAACCAGATACCTCCAGCACCCAAAGCAAATGCATGCATAGCATGGAACAGAACGGCACTGAGAACAACGCAGAACACATGTGCTTCTCTTCACCTGAATCGGAGTTCACATGATTAGTGAAATTATGCACGAGCAAATAGTTCTACTGTATTAAGACTATGTTATGTTATTATGTCTTGGAAAATTACCTTGTAGAGTTTATAGATCAGCAGGAAAGAGTGAGGACTGAATTAAGACGTGAAATCTAAAGTCTCTTTTGTGAGAGGAAATATTATTTCCCACAATGAGATTGAGATTGGCCTGCCAAGACAGCACTGAGTTGGACAAGAGCTCAATATTAGCTGAAATAATGGTCCGTTTTAAATGAGTTCATCCTGACTTTATCTGAAATAAGAAAAACCGGCCAGACCCAGTGGCTGCCTGGCTCGGATTCTGTTTGTCACTGCTTGCTGTTTTAATTGTAACATGCTGAGGAGAGAAGACAAAAATACTTAAATCTATTATGGCAGTGTCACTCGGGGAAGCATTTCCATCAAAACATCACAGAGAGAGAGGCCTTTAGGTGCAGGTTCCCACCCACAGAGCTCAGAAAACCAGCCAGACACGCCAAAGGCAGGTCTGAAGAAAGACAACCGCACTTTACTGGAAAATTGTTACATTGAGAAATCTATGAAGCACAAAGATTGCAAACGAATGGAGCAACAAATGGAGCAGACAAAAGAGGTCAAAGGCTTTTGGGGGTTTTTTTTGCAGTGAAAGGAGGAGCATTGACCGAGGGAAGAAGACAGAGCTGCATTTAAGGCCCCACAAAGCTGTGCATTTAAATAAACAGGGTTACGTCCTTCTCCTTTGGGCCCAATGAAGTCCGTCAAAGAACATGGTAATGCCCCGCTCAATGGCTGCAAGGACTCCCAAAGTCCTGCCGTTTCACTTCGTGTGAAAGACTGTCACATAATAAACACATCCCCCTATGAAAAACGGACAGAAACCGAGCTTTAGATTTCACCCGAGTTAAATTTGTAAATCATCATAGGTGTTACCGTGTGTGGCCGTCTGGCTCCGTGCAGATGTTATAATCTGTGCAAAATTAATAAATAATGGCGAATCCTGAAGCAGTAAAGAAGGCAAAGCAGGAATCAATATTAATGGCTCAGGGTCTGGAGCACTTCCAGCAGCAGTGGAAGTGGGTCACTTTTGTTGTACCCACTACAAGTAGCTTCCAGGTTGATCAATGCACAGGCTCTGCTCATCCATTACTATCAATCCATAATTTATCATAATAGACAGTGATGTAAGAAACATTTAGCTCTTTTATGTAAGTGAGAGTATATCATAATGGAAAAGTCCAGCATTCAAACATTACTCCATTAATCGATTATTTTGTCACCTGGGCGAAGTGCAAAAGGTGATTAACACAACATGGATATATTATAACCTTAAGCGTGTAACCATCGTCTAACATGCGCTTTCTTTTTGGGTTTGGTTTGCATCTTCATCAGCTCAGCTGTATTCACCAGCGTCCTTTAGTGCCTGATAGAGAGAATCACATTTAAAAAAGACAGCAGCAAGATAGCGGGCGGTCAGTGAACGCCTCAACTGACAGCGCCAGACAATTAGAGCAGGAAATGAAGACTGAGAATGCATGAAAGACGTGAATGACAAGATGGTCTATAGAAAAGACCTATATGGTCAGTGCAAAGAAAAACAAAACTTCCTAACTGAACTTTAACTACGGCTTTATTTCATCGTCTGAGCATTTAAAATGAAAAATTACTCTGACTGAAAAAGGTTTGACATAATCCTACAGTTTAAAATAAGCCAGATATCAGGAAGAGAGATTTTATGAGCCTAAACAGATGTTGTTTTTCCTGCTCATCATCTATTTCTATTTGCATGAGTATGTGCACACACACACACGCACACACACAACTGCAGACAGAATATCTTGTTTACGATGTAGGCTCAGAAACTGTGGGCCGGTTCATTTTGGAGGCAGGTGTTCCCGGCAGCTCATGCCCAGCTGACCCGCTAAATGCATGCGCCTCATTCCCTCTCTAAAGCATCCACATTCCAGCTATGTTTGATTTTACAAGGGCCCGGGGGCCACTAGATCCACTCTGGCTCTGAATCGACATTTGGGCCCGGATGCACTCCGTGGACTCGAACCTCACACACAGATTGTCCATGTGCAAATACTGCAGATGTGGCCAAGCTAGGGCTGAACAGCGAGGCAGTATGACGCTGCACTTCTGCTCAGACATCTGTTCATTTAAACGCTATCTGCCATTGTGCCCTCAGGTCACCTTACAGACAGAGGGACTTAAATGTGAGAGTTCTGTTTGGCTGCATTGCCTACCTTAGAATTAACTAGTTATACAGAGGGTGCAGTGAGATGATGGATGGATTGTGAACTTGTATGTTGCATCTTTCTACCATTCTCATTCTTTTTTTATTTCTGTTTAAATGCTTCAAACCTTCATTAGAGTTCGGTGATGTGCCTGCCATAAAAAAAATATATATTGGAGAGAGGCAGAAAAGAGAGAGAGAGAGAGAGAGAGAGAGAGAGAGAGAGAAACTATGGAAAAGAAGGGAGGGCACAGATTGGGTAAATAGAGGGGGGATGGCGACGGAGAAGCCAGGAAAAAACAGATTGTGATGAGGGAGGGGTGTAAGAAGAATGGGAGGCAGGAAGTATGAGGATGGAGAGCTCAGTCTGGTGAAACTGCAAGGGGAAAGAGAAGATGGATGAATTACCAAGGTTAGATCATTTAAAGTTGATGGCAAAGGATGGGAGCGATGGTTCCAGTAGGGGGGGGAGAGCAGGGTTTCGCATCTTTGCTCAAATTTCTACTTTTCTACACCGGGTTTTTGGTCAACCTTACAGCTTCCAGTACGAGAAACATTTGTAACTCTGGAGCGTGAAAGGATAAAGAACTCAAGAGTCTTCTTTCTGCAAATCTCAGATGCACCCCTTGATTATGAGTGTGAATGTTAAAGCACTCCCATTTAAACGCTGGCGCTTGCTTCATTTGTTCATTCATTCATCAGACAGGGGGGTCTAGTTCAGATGAGCAAACTGAGGTTTGTTTGTTTGAATACTAAACACCTACAAAATGCAGTTTTCTAAATAAAACAGGGCAAACTTTGACTTCTGTGGTTGCGTGCGTGTGCGTGTGCGTGTGCGCGTGTGTGTGCGTTTGTGTGCGTGTGTGTGCGTGTGTACACACAAGTGTGGGTGGCCTCCATAAAAGCAGATGTTGCAGCACAGCGATAAATACAGCCGCTAAGCTTATTCCTTTAATCAGTGATTTACAGCCAGCGTCTGTCAGCCAATGACACGCTTCGCTTCGTGAGCGGGAGCTTGTCCTTATCGTTTATTCATCTACATGTGGCCAGAAACACCTGAGAATCAAACATGGCTCCAAAGCTCAGAAAAGAGAAGACTTAAAAAGGCGCTGACAATGAATTGAAATGCTTGAGATATTGTAAACAATGAGATCATGCTCTGTATGTTTGACCGCCTTCTGCTTCCTGTGGCATTGCTTTGGGTTTGTTTGTTTTGTTTGCCTGTTTGCAGGATTGCACAAAAAACACTTGATTGATGTTCATGAAATTTGGTGAGCAAATCTTTTATTGGCCTTTGACCAATCTTCCTGAAAACAGAAAACGGAACCCTTAGGGCATCTATATGATGCACGGACAAAAGCAATAGAATCCGTCTAGTTAATATTCAAAATCTGGTTCTCCACAATATTTCAATTTCACTACTGAGAGAGATAACAAATAGTACTACTACTCAGATAACACTGCCGCTTACTTTATCCTGATTTATTCATGTGTCATGTTTTCTAAATGTACCCAGTTTGGAACTGACGAAAAAGCCGTTTTTAGAATGACTATCAAGTGCGATGCCAAATTGCTGGGGTTGATTTGAGGGTCAAACTATCATGGGCTATTGCTTTTAGGAGCAATGGCAGATGTGGAAACTGAGCTGCCTTGGCAGAGGGCAGCGGTCTCAGAGTGCTGTCTCATTTTGAAATGAAATGTCTCGGTGGATCGCCATCAACTGTCTTGCAGATGTGCACTTTCCCCTCAGAATGAACTGTAGTGAGTCCACTGATCCTTCAACTGCTCAAGCGGCTCCACCGGCATGCTAATACCCTAAAATAAATACATAATACCCAACGTGTCAGCTCACTTTTTTTTTTAGCTCCATCACCAATAATTACACAGTCAATACGAAATATTCTCCATTTTTTTGACAGATATGAAGACCCATGACACCATTAACCCCAAACCTGTAATTATAATGCTGGAGATACACGCTGTTTTGACATTCACATACCACAAGTAAGGGCATCTCTGTGTCGAGGTCCCACTCCTCCCTCCACACTCCTAACAGCTTTGATAAAGTGCTGGAATGTCTTGTTTAGATCCAATCCCAACCTCGCAGCTGTCCAACTCCGAGACATGTCCCGGTGGCGTGCAGTTGTTAGTGGTTTGCCACACTATTAATGTCTGATGATGGTTGCTCACTGTCTTGCGGCCACATGCAAGGAGATCACATTTCTGTCCTTTCAAAGCAACAGTGACAATTTGCAGTGAGTGCGGCAGACCAGATGGGCAAACAGAAGCAAGAAAAGGGGGGTGGAGGGTACAATCTGAAATGTGCAGAATGAGCAATTTCAAGTCTCGACATTTTTGACAAAGGAAACTAATTAAAAACGCAGTGGAGAGGCTAAATGCTTCTCGTTCCAGACCTTTGACAGCATTAGCACAATAGAAAATGAATTATTACACTGGAGTGGCTGAAGAGCAGCAGTGAGTGTGAACCTCACATAAAGGATGTAGCTGTTTTAGGTCAGTCTGTGGAACTAACTACTGCTATAGAAATGTACGTCTCTTTATTTTGGAGTATGTTACTGGCAGGATGAATAAATAATAACAATACATAAATAATACTTTTTGAAGCTGTAGTTTGTGGTTTTGATTAACTTCATATTGTAGACTGGTCTCCCATTTACAGATAAACCAGGATTCACATGGTCCTTCGGTCAAAGCCTGTAACACTCTGTTTTTATTGTTCTCTACTCCTTATAATTGTTTATTTTAAATGCTTGAGCGTCTTTATTAAAGTGTGTTGGTGTTATTTTCTTTGTTCTTCTTAGTAATTATTTGCAGTTTAGTAATACTAGTATGCATGACGTGGCTCAGGCGGGAGATCAGACATCAATTTATGGAAAATGTAAATGTGTACTTGTCCACTTACCTTTTCCGAAGTAATTTTTTTTTTACATACTGTAAATGTAATTTACTGACTGAAATGTGAAAATATTATTTTGTAAATGTAATTTAAAAAACACTGAAGTGCCCTGCATGTTTATTTCAAGTCATAATTTTAACAGTTAAAAAAATCCTGCACTTTACAGTCGAAGTTTTAGACTGCATGGCTTTGTATCTAGAAAAGATGACTAGAATCCACTTTTCGCTGACCTACCTAAGACAGCAACACAAGGTCCACAATGCAGCTGCCAAAATCCTTACAAAACCGGATTACTTTGTGCCCTGAGTGGCTGCATGTTCAAAAATGCTCCTAACCTACTGGGCTATAAATGGATTTGCTCCCCCCATGTATTATTTCTCCATATACTGTATACCATTACGTCCTCTATATTCCCTTGCTGCTGGTTAATTTGCCTATTCGCCAGTTTAATAAGTACTATTTTGGTGGTCGAGCCGCTGCCCACCCAGCTCTGTTCTCTAGAATTACACCATGACACATGGTCACACAGGAAGTCGGCTGTGTCGATACGTTCACATCCAGACTGAAAACACATTCATTTAATGTTCCACACAATCTCCTGATTCACTCGCCATTCACTGGCTGTTTTCCTCGTTGACTAGCAATATATGAAATGTAGAATATAAGTACAAGGTAATGAGTATTTGCAATATACGTACAATTTATTTAGAACTCAACTTTATTTATAAAGTGCATAAACAACCGTAGCTGACACAAAGTGCTGTAAATGTGTAGGTGAAAACATCAATAAGTGGAATTTAAGAATAATAAATAAAGACAGGAAACATAACTATAGAATAAATAAGGAAAGCTCTTAAGGCCACAATCTCAAGCCGCCTCGACTCCCAACGAATACACATCTGAGGTGGAAATGTTGTATTCTTGAGATACAGTGTTTTCTGACACTGGAAATAATGGTAGATACCGGATGTAAAAAAACAAAAACAAGCTTACAGCTACATTTCCTGTCCGTCCTTAACCTGTGTTTTGTTCAGACACGCTGTTTCAAAAACATTTTCTACTAGACAGAGGATAATAATCCACGTATGTGTTAATAACTGTAATGACAACTGTTCAAGAGGTAACAAGGAGGCATCCTTCTGCTCTTTCACCGCCAACACCCTGTGATTCAACCGCTCATTCATTGTCTGTCAGGACTGTCACGCACTGCTAACGCTCACCTGCATGCAAACAGCGGAGCCTCACCTCCGCAGCAGCAACGTTAGGTTGAAGACTGCTTTCAAAGCGAAGCTGCGTCCTAAAAAGAACCCTCGTCATTACAGAGAACTGAGCCACGTTCTGCTGAGGCACACCCATGTGGGTTTGTTCGCTGGATGGAAAACACTGTAGCCTCACTTTAATACGGTGCAGTTACTGTGACAATCACGGTATAGGTCATGCATCGCAGAATACCGGCAGGGGGGGGCAAAAAAGAAAGCGTGAGCAATGAGCAGTTAGCTCTGTTGTGATTATAACCCTCCAGCCTGAGGTTTTCACCTCTCCTGCTTCACTCCACTCCTCAACACTTGGCTCCCTGTCAAGCCTCATAAGCAGGATCCCAAGTTCCTTCCAGGGGTCTCTTCCAACCCAGCTCATCCATCACTATTACTTCTATATTATGGAGCGAGCTCCCTACTGTGGTCAAGGACCGTGATAACAAGACAGGGTAGAAACAGATGTGTGTGAAGGCGAAGCCAATGCACACCACACGAGGAAAAGGTGGGCTAAGAGCCTTTATTTATCACAGATTCTTTATGAAGAAAAGGACTTTTGAAGTCCAGTTCATTGGTCACACTGCATTACGACTAAGCCTCAGTTCTATTCACACACGTCCTCTCAGATTTGCGTTCTAGTGCCGTTTAATCACAGCGTAATGTCCCTCAGATTGTCCATCATCTTTGCCACAGTCACGCTTTTCAGGTCAACTCACAGCTGGGTAATCCAGGCTCACCTTTTTTGCCCTCTGCTCAATTGATCTATTTCCTTGGAGAATAAAAGGACGTCATTGTTATGCAAGAAAAAACTCAACCACTCGACTTGTGGCGCATGAATCCCTGACTTTCCACCACGGATCCCTCCCCAGGACGCACCAGCTCTGGGACAGAGCAGCCGCTTCTCCTCTCAGGTCATCCAAGACTTTTTGTTTTTGCCCTGTGTTTTCTCTTCTGTCAGGAGGGAAGTGTGATAAAGATGCCTTTTCTTTCCCTGCTTCTATGTTTGACCGTCTTTGCAGTCAGCCTGCTGGCATCCTCTTGCGGAGGGGGGGGGGGGGGGGGGGGGCTTTGGGCACACAGGCGATTGTTTTACGTGAGGTTACAGGAAGGTCAGATCCAAAATCAATGGGGAAGCAGCTCTGCTATAAACTATTCCTGCCAAGCAGGATCCTCTGAGAGGAGCTGCGATATCAGGAACCCCAAACGGGAGGATCGTTATCATGATAGATAGAGGTGAGAGGAAGAGCGAGGAGAAACGTGAAACGTGAAACGCGCAGGTGTAATGGAAGTCGCGTTGACTTGAAGACGATCTTGGCGCTGGGCAGAATTTTATCCCCACATTAAACGAAGACAGAAAAAAATTCTGTATTATAATAATACAGAATTAGGTTTTCAAAACTAACAAAAAATACTTGCAGGCAGGGAGCCTGTGTGTGTGTGTGGGGGGGGGGGGGGACTACATATTGCAATAATGTTCAGTGTCTCTGTGCCTCATAGCCTAACACCAGGGGGCTGCTTTAATGTTTCCGTCCCGCCCTGCTTCATTGTAGGGCAGATATTACAGATTGGAAGTGCAGAGCGACTTTATAAAACTCACACTTATTAAGAGCAGTGTGAGCCCCTGGCTTTCATCTTGTGCTGTTCACTGATGCTGATCCAGGACGTCTGAATGTGGGACAAAGGATATTGGCTTTGGCTCCAGTGCATTATGGCTTCCACTGGTTCCAAACTGACGGAGCAGTCTCAGGTCAACAACAAGTCTCACAGCCATTCATTTTGCCTCAATGCCTTTAAAGGAGCAGGTCAGCATTTTTGGAAATGTTGTTTTTTTGTTGTTGTTGTTGTTGTTGTCTTGCCGTTTTTTTTATTTGTTAATCATCAGATAAATCTGATCTAAGTGAAATACGTGAAAAGTACATTGTATTTAAGAAAGTAAGTGCTGTAACCTTCACAGCAAGAAGGTCACAGGTTTGAATCCGACTTGCGGCCTTTCTGTGAGGAGTTTACATGTTCTCCCCGTGTCTGCGTGGGTTCTCTCCGGGTTCTCCATCTTCCTTCAACCACCAAACACATGCTAAATTAGGTGAATTGGTAACACTAAATTACCCATAGGTGTGATTGTGTGTGTGAATGATTGTCCGTCTATGTATGGGCCCTGTGATGTACTGGCGACTTGTCCAGGGTGTACCGTTGACTGCTCGGATAGGCATAAAAACAGCTGCCTGATGCTGTTAGCAGGAGTTAATATGGGACAGCCTGTCAAAACAGGCAGGCAATGCATGAACTCTGAGCTGCAGTGCGGGGCCTTCATGTCTGAACGGCATCAGCGAGGTATGTTCCTGTCATGGCTAAAGATAAAGCCGGGTTAACCTGTTACCATAATGTTATGAAAGCACGGGAAGCGCGCCCTAGCTGAGTCTGTGGCCTTTCATTTTTAAAATGAGTCTGTTTAGACACGACAGAGGAAGGAATAGTGTGAAGCAGAGGAACTTCATAGAGAGGGGATGCAGGAACAGGCCCGAGGGAATGAGTGCAATGGAGGCCGACCTCGAGAATAAATCATGAAGTGAAGCATGTGATTCAAACACATGGTGGATGAAAGCATCAGAGGTTTGTGGACTATGCAGTTACTCTAGTTAATACGTGAAACAAACAATCATTTCATGCATCGTTTTTGTGTGTGTTTTTTTTCATCATTTGAGGTTTGATGTTCATTTAATTCCTTTATCTTGTGGGACATATTTGTTTGCACTTGTTTACTGGCATCCAACTGGAAAATGAGAGCCGGCAGCAGTTTATCTGGACAAAGCAGCTCCAAGCGATCACACAGCAGCACGAAGTTCACGGCCAGCATGTATCACACATCAGTTTGACTTGGGATGGAGATCTAGCAGCCTAATACACAGTACGCACGACAGGTGGAAACCCAACAAAACGAAATCTATCTTTATCATAGTATGCTGGGAAAAGGCTACATGTAGCATCACGTGTGTTTATTAGCATCTTGTATGATTCAGTTATGGATGTCTGCACTGAAGCCAGCATCACTGAAACTATAGGATTGCTGCTTTACTTTAAAATCTCCTTCTTTCTTGCTTTAGGTCTAATAAGATACGGAACGTTGCAGGCAGAAAGTGGCACAGACTCAAAAGACATTTTGGGAAGTGTGCCATGCAAAGCGTTTGAAGTTTCTTTGTGGCAATCCAGACAGTGCACAGATTATTCATCGAGTTTATTCAGTGTAGGCTTGGGACTGCTCTGGAGAAAACGTCAATTACAGTAGATTGTTCTGGTGGCGTTTCAGTTTAGTGTGAGTGGTTTTGGCTGGAACAGCAAAGCGAAGGCTGTGTGAAGCGCGTGCAGCGAGTGCTGACACGGTCTGGATCCTGGCTGATCCTTCTCTAGTGAATGAGCACGTCTTTGGAGACAAGAAGATTGATGCTGCTCTACTATAGGATATCCCTATCTTTGACTGGGCTACATTTTGGGGAGGTTTGCGGGTAATGGGGGGGGGGGGGGACCACTTCCCTTGCTTGTTAAACAAGACCATTAAACTGCATTATGAGTCGGCCTCTGGAAAGGCTTTTGCATGCCATTGCCTGCATATGTTCGCGGGTGATTTTGGCCCCTCTTACTTCTTTTGATTGTTTCATAAATATAATAAATGTGCTACAAAGTGTCTCCAAAGGTGGAAATGCCAAAGCTGACAGGGAAGAGAATTGAGAGGACACTTATCAGACCGTCTGACCGACGCGGCGCTTCATCAGTGCTCGTAAAGCTTTCAAGATGTTCTTTCAAATGTCAGAGAATAGAAACTTTCTGTTTTCATTTTGATAATGTGCAGCAGTGCCGCACACATTTCAATGGAAAACTTCAAAGCTTCTGTAACTAACATGCAGCACATCCCATGATCTGAGCCGAGCGTAGCCATGTCAGACCCTGAAACTATAATCACATGTTTTCCTGGTTACGCTGCCAGGATTAAGGTTCAAGTGGTAAAGCGTGGCCTTATAATGCTGCTCCTTTATGGGTCGCATACTTGGACAGAACTGCACCACCTTACTGTATTTGTGCTGCAGTTTTTCATCTTACACGCCTCTTCTTCATAGTTTCAGTAATAACTAGTTTCAAACTTGCACTTTGCTACGTCAGGCTTGTAGGGAATGCAGCACTTAGTGAACGTGGAAGTTACCGTTTCCTTGGAAGAAGACTTTAATTCATTCAAGCAAAAACATCCCCTCCACAAAGATGGATATCTTCACTTGAGCAGTGAACTTCATCAAACTCCTCATCAGTGAAAATATTGTTTAATCGTTCTTTTTAATAAGCATTTATCAAATTGCCTCATAATTTGTTTAACTTCTCTAATGTTTCTGTTTTCTTCGTTAATCTTAATTTGGTTCAGTTCCTACATAAATTGTGCATTATGGTGTGGATGGACACCCAGCAACAGCCTGATGCTACTGCTGCTATAGCGCCACTGTTTTAATAGGCAGCTGTTACGGCTGTATACACAAAGGTATATGTACTATGCATCACACAAATACAAATACATCTAATTACATCTAATCTTATTTACTGTGATTCTGTTCTATTGATTCTGTTCTATTGAATGTTATTACATTTAATGAATGGTGTGGAATTCTGCATTTGGGAATTTATTCATTTCAATTCATTTAAAACACACAAGTCGTAACTGCTCATAAAGATGAAGTGGGTTGTGCAGCAGTTTAAAAAGCCCAACATGAAATGCTGTCTGATTTTGTCTAATTATTAATTCACAATGAACAACTGACGCAACTGATTGGCACCAAAAAAACCAGAAAGGACAAACACGCGTCCATGCAGGACTTCATCAGTGCGGTAACATGACAGTGTTTGTGTTTGAATTGATACTGCTTTGTTACTGGGAACAACATTCCTCTGCCAGATAGCCACAACCCAACTGGTGCATGTAAAATAAGAGCACCATATTGATTCAAAATACATATAAGCTTCAGACATTGTGTTGAGTTCCACAAAACATAAATTAATCTCTATCCCTTAGTTTGCATGAAAATATCTGCCTCCACTGTTATAATTTGTTTTATCTATCCATCAAACAGACAAAAAAATAAATAATATATGAAACATGGTGTATTAACTTGCTGGGGCAGGACTTAAATTCTTGGATGACCTTAACTCAACCCACCTTCGGAACTACCAGGGACTCTGGAAGTTCAAGATGCAGGTCTGACTCACAGTGGAGAGAAAGGCGAAAAAGAAGGGAGTTAATGAGATTAAGGTCGTGTCTGAATGGAGACTTCCCTGTTTGAGCATCAGAGAAGGAGGATTAGATTTGTCATTTGCACAGAGGAGCCCTGGTTGTGGTGGTGCACAGTTCACTGATCAGGAGGAATCCATAAAGCAAGTCTCCGCGCTGTTTGGGACGTTCATTGAGCAAAGCAGTATGAGGGTAGTGTCGGCTGGAGAGGTAGTGGGAGCACTTCTCAGGTGTAACTAACACACTTGTGCTCATGGATATCAGAAGAATGCGTGTATGAGTGAAAAAAAACAAGATTAAATTTTATCTGTGCCACGTAGTTGTGTCCCAGTGTGTGAGGGCCATTCAGAAAGCTTGTTAACTGGGAAGAGGTCGACACTGGTACCCCTCTCCTCTCTCCCGCTACACCATCATTCCATTGGCAGAGGATGGCCTTCGTATTAGGTCAGCTGAGAGAGGAAAATTAGCACAATTCCCCCAGGCTGGGATTTATCCCACATCTCTTCCAATTAGCTTCCTGAGCTTCTGGAGATAATTGCATTGTACAGTGCAGACAGGAGCTCCCACATTCCTGCAACTATTCCTCAGACATGCACTTCCTCCCAGACAAAAAGAGAACACGAAAAAAAAGAGAGAAACTTAGGGAACTGAGAGAGTAACTATGGGATCAGCATCCCATCTCTCCTGGTTAATCCATTTTGGAGGCAGCTCCATCCCTTGAGCCTGGCTCTGCTAAGTACTTACATACTCTAGCAAGAGTTTTGAGTTGGAAGAAGTTTTGCATGTGTTGTCATTTATAGCGCTATCATCTTTAATAACGGGGAGAGATTAGCGCCGTTGCCTTTTGATCCTATAATCCACACTCCTCAAAATCCCAAACTTTATCGGCTTGCGTCTCTGCTGGACCAGCTTGATCTGCTGGGAAAAGCAGAAACGGACCTCGGATGAGGCGTTGTCCGGTGAAATCTCCGACAGGTGACAGCAGTAATTCCTGTGGCAGGGAAAAGAACAGTTGGCCCAACGTGGCCACGGGTGACGAGCCCGTTGGCTCATATGAGGCTGTTGTCAAGGGAGATTAAAGGACTTCAGAAATATGCCCCTCCACTTTGCAGTGCTGTATATCATTAGACTGCATTAATCCGCACTGCCCATCCATAGCATAGTAATTGCATGTGAAGATGAAAGCTGAACCTCATCTTTCCACCTGCACCATACATCACTTCACAGATTGTCCATATGCATAACATTGATTCACTTCAAGTATGGAAACATTCAAACATGCAGTACAGATCCTCTCATAAATGGCTTGAATCTATCAATTCAAAAACAGAAAGATGTTGTCCTTGCATACAGATTATAAACATTCAATCTGTACAGAACATAGAAAATAACAAATGCGAGAAGCCACAACCGGGACCAGCGTTACAGCGAGCGTTCCTTGGTCTCTTCATTAACATGACAAGGACTCCCTTCCTCCTCATCCTCAGGATTGATGTTCCACTTTCATTTATGGCCTTCCTTTCTCCGATGGGCTCCGCATAGAGGGAAAGTTCATTTCAGCGTGGTGGCAGCCGCTCGTGATCGCACACTGGAACTAATTAATGATCCAGGCTTCGTTTGTGTTCAGCAATGTTTGAGAGTGTAGAACGACAGGAACTTAATTGCGTGGTGCGTGCGCCGAGAGTAGCTGCTAAAGGTTGCAGATCTGTGAACTGATGGCTCATCCTCGCATGTTGCAGATAAGACAGAGGGTGGGAGGGAGATGTTGCTGGCTGAAGTGCATACAGTAAACTGATCTATTTTTCTTTGTTTTCTTCCATGCTCTTAGTCTCAGGAGGTTCCTCACTGCTGCTACCTGCAGCCTCACCTGATGCAGACAGCCGTGTGAGGGCTCAAACACAGCAGCGATTCCGTTTTATAAGAAGCGTGAAAGTACGTCACACAGTTCACTGTAATGATTTTATTAGCAGCGTGCATGCTGCGAGCCTCAGATGAGTGGACAGCAAGGCTAAAATGAGATGTGTGTGAGCTTAATTCTCCTAACTGAGAGTTAAGTTGGGAGAGGGTGTCAAAAAATGGGGAGGTACCTCCAATCATGCTGTAACCTCCTTTTTTTTTGCACAGAGGAGACTTTAAATGAAGCGCGCGTGAAGCACACCGTTTAATCTGACAGGAACACTAATTGTTGACCTATATAGCCAATGCTTTTTCTACTTTAGGGTTTGGAATCTGTAATGTGTGCAGATTTGTAGAGTAAAAGCTCCTTTAATACTAAACTGCTTGGAAGTGGAGGATTAGTAAGTTAGATATATAAATGAACTAATTACCTTTGCTGTTGAGTAATCAAGTAATACCTTGTCAAGCAGTGGTCTTTTTTTTTTTTTTTTTACATTTTTGCAGTAGCCTGCTGCACGTAGTTAGTATCCATACGAGGTCATGACCTCATCTCTGCAGACCTGTGTGTGTGTGTCCAGGAATGTGTGTCAGCCTAAAGAGGATGGGAAGTGAGAATGCTTTGGAATCTTGGTAAAAAAAATATAGCTGCCATAAAACAAATGTAGATCTTGTTCAGTGATTTACAAACTTCAGGTCAGAGAGAAGGAAGTTTGGTTTATTGAGAGGGTTTTTCACCTGGAACGATGATGCTAACGATGCCGTTACCAAAGACAGAGAGCGCAGCAGGCTGAGTGAGACCTGGAGGCCCGTAAAGGAGGAAACCATGAACAGAGGGTCTCATGATGAACTGTGATCTCGGCTCCAAACCTGCCTTTTATCTTCCCACATTCAAACTGCAAAAGCTTTCGTCTGCACATTTTAAAATGTATGGGAGCCTCTGCACTTTCAGTTCTTTGCATTTCTTCTATTGGAGCAGTAAGCTGTAACTATTCTTATAAATTCATAGCCATGCTGGTTCTTAAAAGTTTCCAGATTGGCTGCATATAACCTATAGTGTGAAACAGTTTCCTGGGAATCCTAGGATGTGCATAACATTTACATTTAGATCACTATTGATAGCAGATTTCTGATATATATATATAAAATGGAGATGGAATTTTTTTAAACAAATATTTTTGGTCTTCTATGCCAAACCTTGAGCCCATAAATCCGATGAAAAGCACATACTCAGCTTTATTATGGAGATGTCTCAATGGGTGAAGTCGTGTATATCAGAATGATACGCCTTATTATTGTTTATGCTCAGCCGTAAAAGTGAAAACCTGTACATGGAATGTGTTTCTGCAGAGGAATGTGGAAGGCTTCAGTTTGTCCCATGGTCGTGTTAGTCCCACACATTCAAACACCCTGTTATTTATGACGCTAGATTCCAGGGAGTCAGCGCTCAGCTCACCTGCTGCATCTGGGTTCAGCAGGAACCCTCAGACCGGACTGCCCACGTGTGACGGCGAGCGCTCTGCCTGGTGACGACAGCTTGGTTTTGCGTGAACGCATGGGGAGGAGAGGACTATTTGAGCATATAAGCACCAGAAGGAGAAATAAATATATAGAGCCCTGTGCTTTAGCTTAGGAGGGGTGGTCAGCCTTTCCTCCTACTTCCCCACACAATAACCATTGTGGAGAAGCGGCTGCCAAAGCCACGGCTCTTATAGAGGAAACTGTGACCAGCTGTGAGGCAGCTGCCTACACTTGACACTCCAGCATCACCGCATTTTCAATGTGGTATCTCAACCTGGGCGTTTCAGCCTTAGTGCTCCCTATCTCATTATCTGACACCCTTTTTACCTTGGCACTGAGTCAGAATCCTGAATCAGTGAGCCAGCATTGTTTGGCATTATGCGATGCGTGCCCGCTTACAGCTGTCATCAGAAAGCCACAGGGACTTCCCCAGTGTTTTGATGAATGTTACGTCTGAAAAAGGGAGGCGTAGAGACGTGACTTCTTCTTCTGTAGACCACTGTGTCACTTCCTTGTTGTGGCCCTTGGTTAGACAGTGCACACAATAATGGGGCATATTCCTGTCTACCGGTGATCAGTGACCGATCTAATTACAGACTAATCAATCATGGGTACCGGTAATGAGTCTGTCTGGCCGGGCGTGGCCCACTTTCACATTTAATCCACTGCATCTGTTTACGGATAATTTCACAACCTCACATACTTAACTCCGCATCTCAAACTTCTTCCTCATTAATCTTTCTATCACACATGTCCTGTGTTTTAGCAGGGAGGAACCCTTTTCTTCTTTAGGTACCACAGGCATGCAAAACTAGTTGCACCACTTTCATCATCTTTTATATATGAGCTTTTATTTCTAGCCAGCACTTATAAAAACTGCTGTGTTTGTCAGAGTTGAATTCCTCATTGTGATATTCTTACAAGTCTTGAGCTGTATGCGAACCGTAGCCAGGTGCATATCTGGGATCAATGAATGTGGATTAACCTCACAAAACATTCACCTCCAGGGTCAAAGACAAGAGGAGTCCGTTTGTTTCAAATATTTCTGTTCTTTTACTGCAGATCTCATGAGGCGACCTCTGTGAGGTTCTCTCCTAGATGCCTTTATTTCCCCTTTTCTTTCAACTTCACTGTGTTGGTGTGGTTCTTTCATGGCGTTTCTGTAATTAAAGCCAAATGGCATTTCCCCCTATTAGCCCAGCAGCTGCTTGCATTTAATTCCATAGAATCAAAGTGTCCTGTTCAGCTGCTCGCAGCTACCAAAGCTATTTGTCACAACACAGATGAAAGACATATTAATGGCTGGTGAACATAAAGAAACATGCTTCATGTTGCTTAAATTAATTAAACCTATTTAGAAAGAATAAAAATAAAAACAGTGGTAGCTACAGACAATGCGCAATCCACGTCAGAGTTACTTCTGTCTGTGACGCAAAATGAACCACAAAGTGAATGTTAGAGTTGGAAATGAAACCATGCCAGACACAAACACACCTTAAGAAGTCCAAATCTGACACGTGGAAAAAAAGGGTTACCTGATATTCTGCACCCCTGTGTCATAGGTTCCTCCAGATGGGCTTTTTTCCTCCCCAAACCTTATGACCCTTAGAAAGCGGCGTTGCTGTGCGATCCCATGAACGCCCCCAAAAATGAGACCACAAGCTTGTTTTTTGTTTTTGAACCCGTTTCCTCGTGTTTTGACTGGTTTGCATGTGTGCCAACTTTTGAGCTCATACTTTCTTTATAAATGAACTCATCAGTGGAGCTTATTAAGGCTCAGAGTAACGTCATTGGTCAGGATGAAGGGGTTTACTGCTATGCCATGCTCGTATTTCCTTCGCGTTACATCTGCAGAATCACATCTGGTACATCTAGCATGCTCGGCATTGGGAGGGGTTACATAACACTATATATTTTGTGCCGCTTTTCCTCTTATTTCAATTTTTCTAAAGCCTCCTGACCTTTTTCCATCTCAGAAATACAAGCCTACTTGAGTTATAAGTCAAACAAGCAAGAGATGAATGAAATATATCTGTTGTCATCAATAGAGCAGTAACACAAATCTTTCCAGCATCTTAAACTGTCTGTCTGTGGGCAGTTACATTCCACTGGGAAAATCCATTTCATAGTCTGGAAGTTTGTTTTAATTTTTAATGCCATGAAACAAAATGATTCCAATTGATCCCATTTTTGGAAACCAAACCTTTATTTCGACATTTGTGGGGAAAACTGCTGGACATTTCCAAAAGTTTTGACCTGCTGTGAATGCGGCTCCTCTTTATTGGACGCAGTAGGCTAAGTCTTCCAGGACAGGCTTGTCTTCCATCCCAAAGGCAAGGCCTAAACACTTCATCTTGAATTTGGTACAATTGTTAAACTTTTTTGAAGTTAGTTATGAACCATTAAATGAAGGGGAGCAAAAAAAGTCTCTTCACATGAAGGTGATTTCCTGAGACACAAGGGCTCGTGTGCCCTGGCTGCAGGCTGAAGGGTTTCTCTAACCGGGCGGACCTCACACGCTGAAACTCTGAGGGCTAATGACATGAATGTACACCAAGGTTGCTTGTCATTCGAGCGTGGATACACGATCACACACACATCACAGTCTAGTGTGTCATCTCTTCAGTATTTGTGAGGCATGATGATTTAGCTCAGTGTCACATTCAGTAAAGGGAATTATCCCTCATTCTGAATGAGGGCATTAGGCACCAGCCCAAACAAAACATGCAGGGCCTGCATTCAGCTCTCTCAACTAGAAAGTTCTAAATTGCATTGCATAGGAAAAAAGTAGATTTGACTATACACTAGAAATAATCAAGTCATTCAAAGAAAAAAAAATATTCACTCTATATGTGTAGCATCAGTATTAGGAAGTTATAACCGTTTAAAAATTAAAATACAGAGGTAAAGGTTAAGCTGCCTTTTACAAATATTGAAATATTGAATATGAAAGGAATGGCTCAGTGACAAACCCATGGTCAAATATCACCGGGTCCTGCAGTTCAGTTCTACAGAGATAAAGCCTGTTTATGATTAAAATCTGGACCTGCTTATGGGCCTGAACTCAGGTCAGAACACTAGCTTTAAACACTGCTGGGCAACACTAGGCCAGATCATCGTACTCAGACTTTGGAGCATCAACAACTTTGGAATCAGGATAAACATTACCACCAGCTTCCAACAGGAAGCTGGAGCACACAGCTATAGGGATGAAGTCAGGAGGAAACTGCACGAGTATGATGAAAAGGAACCCAAATAGATTTGCCACGACCGCCTTACGCTTACATTGCAGGCAGATATTTCACTTGATGGCAGCACACTGGAAAGAATGCGGTATTGTCTAACAATGCTGTAACAGAGCCCCGGTTCTCATCCTTTCTCTGCAAGAGGCACAAATCATCTGATTCTTTTGGAGCAGCTCATTCACCTCTGGGAGACACCACTAACCAATCCCAGACCTTTGATCTATGTTGAAACAACTAACAGAAAATGTTGTCTTTTAGCCTTTGCATTTGGTGTGGACATGTCAGTTTCTGAATTTCCATCCACTGAAGCCTGCAACTTTTCATGCAGAGCAAATTTATTCTCAACAAAATTGACATTTTGTAAATATTTTCTTGAGTCTTCAGAACTACTGTTGCTACTCTTTGGGGTCAATATAGTATTTGGGAATTAAATTTTTGTTTCAGAAATTGACATCAAATGATGGGATCTAAGTTAGAGCAAGACCCATCTTCAGAGAATCCATCCAGCAGTTCTTCCGTAATCCTGCTAACCGTAATGGGTACCCCTATTTATTTTTTAAATCGATACAGTATCTGCAATCTGGATCTGGTTATGTGATTGCGATCGTTTGTCCGCAATCCCCCCAGCCCTCCCACCTCTCTTCTATTGCTCTACTTTTCCAGCGCAAACAACGTCCAACGTTAATGACGGATCCAAACGTGATGACAAAAACAGTAAAGAATTGCGGCCGCTGACCACAGACTACCTGAAAGATGTGTTTCATTTGGCTTCATCCGATGACAACAACTATGTGCATTACACAGCAGCACCGTAGGCAGAAGCAGGGACACCAGACTGAAACCTGAACTCAAGGATGGAACATTTACTTTGCTGCCGTCTCACACCACAGTCTGGAACGCACATCAATAAAGATTGAATTAGATTTCATTTCTAACAGTTTGCCGTCCAATGTCTGGTTTTTGAGATCGATGTCTAAGTTTTCACTGAGGTAAAAGTTATGCTGAAGGTCATCAATGAAAAGCTGGGTAAATAAAAAGCAAGTTGTATCCTATGAAAGCCTTATTTCTTTAGCATTAAATAAGAATTGCATTAATCGTTACTCTTATTCAACTCCTCGTGATCCTTTGCTCCTTTCAGCTGGGCTCCTCCTCATTTGTATGACTTGGCTGAACAAGAGCTGACCTACAATGCTCTGATGTGATGTAGGAGAGTGACCCTCCCTCCCACATGCACGCCTCCCCTGCTGGTCACCCATGAATATGGCTCTAATTGAATTCACTGGAAACAAACGAGTGTTAATTGGGAGGATAACGATGACCGCAGCCAACTATTCAGGGGCCAGCATTGAAAGGGAGGAGGATCCTGCAGCTCACCGCAGGCCTGTTCGCTGCAGGAGGGGGTCTGTGGGGGGAGGTTCAGGGAGAAGGCTCTGTAACCCTTTGTGCTCCTTTTCCTTTAGGAGGAAGCAATAAAGCAATAAAGAGCCGTGGTAGTTGGGTCCTCTGTGCTGACTCCCCTTCGCTCTGGTGTGAAAGAGGAGACCCTGTCATAACTGTCCTGTGTGTGTGGGTGTGTGTGTGTAGGTGTGTGTATGTGTGTGTGCAGTAGTTTTTACTCACTGTTGATGGTGATTCTCAACATCAAAATCATTACATCACATGCCCAGAGCAATAATTCATTATGATATGTCAAGTGCAAAGTAGGAATTGCACAAACATATCAATTATTAATGAGTCGACATGAAGTCCTGTCTATGCATATCAACTTTTTATTTCATACGGAATTGGCATTGGCCTGTAGGAAATCTGTCACTTGCTTTGGATATTAACTTTGGCTATTTTATCACAAGCGCACAGTTGTCTGCCAGTATTTCTAACAATGGAGCCAAATTCACATACTTGGCCTTGTGATACTTACTTGCTTTGTTATAAATTCTTTATGAGATAATATGATCTGGAAAACAAAAGGAAATACAAAAAAATCCAGAGGCATTGAAATATGGTTAATTTCTTTGTTATTAAAAATAAAAGAATATATAAATATTTCAGTGAAAGCCTTGAAAACATTTTTTTTTAATCACACTGAATGTTTTATCAATGTTTCTTCTTTTCAAACGCAATAGTTTTATGTTTTGTCTACTCACTAATGATATATCCTATATTAGTTGACTAAAGTTAATCACTTCCTCTGTGTCCACTCATGTGTGGCTGATTTCTTCTAGTTAGTCATCTCCAGTGGGATCATGTTAGCAATGTAAAAAAAAAACCTTAAAGTTAAATATATGCAAAACTAATGGCCTTGTGTTGGACAACTGTATGTAATTGTATATTTTTCTATTTCCATTTACCATTTCCAGAGTTATTATAGTATTGATGACAAGAAAATGTTTAAACAAAATGTATCTTTTTGAATGTCATAATTTAATAAATACATCCTATTATACATGTTTGTGAAATCCTGTAATGAGGTCTATGATGTATTTCCAATAGTCAGAGTATATTTAACATTTAGCCACCAAAAATCCATTTAAGTAGAAAATTGTGACAACATTTTGCCATTTCACAGATTCCTCACTCACAAACATGGGACAGATGGATAGATGCACCATCAACCCGGTCTGCCGAATCCCTGTTCAGAATCAGAATCATTTTTAGTGCCGACAATGATAAAACGGAACTGTTAATGAGGTCCGTCTGCTTCCCGTGATTTGTGAGTGTGCTATGACAAGGCTAGCTTGATGTATGGCTATCTTCTTCCAGTCGACTCTTCAAAAATAAGTTATCATCCCTTATCAATCCTGTGGGAGCACAGCATCACTAGTCTCCTGCTGCATGGCCCTGGACCACGCTAAAAGTTCAAAGCTACGCTCAGCCTCTGCATCACCCAGATAGTGCTGTCCGATCCCCTCTGCGTCCCACTGCCTCCCTCATTGGCATCTGTCTTCTTTTCATAGATCACAGGGGAACCTTGCCCATAAAGGAGATTACTCCACAGGGAGACTGCATCCATTTCCACCATTAAACTGGATTCAGGTGCTGCCTCGTGCTCTCCATAGGTATCCAGTGAGTAATGGATATGCTCTTGCCTCTCGCTGCCCTTTCTTATCAACTGTACAGCCTGCGGATGCTTACTGACTCACACAGACAGGAAGACACATACCCAGTCAAACAGGAACACTTCGTCATTTTTAGTTCTCTTTCTGGACACTTTCTGCACTTTTAAACAGGAGATCAGTGTTCAGAAGAAGAATTTTGGATCAGGACCGACTCGGTAACAGATTGGCCTCTGCTCTGAAGCACGTCTTATATTCCCCCCCCCCCCCCATCCTCCAGGGAACCATGGAAAAGAAATGTGTTCACCAGAATTTTGCAATATAATCTTTATGTTCAGTCACTGCTATATTTTACTGGGCTCCCCTGATTTTCTTCTTTGCAAAGAAAGATTGTAGTCTTAATTTTTCCTTTAGCAACCATGTGTTGAGGAGCTGTGAACTCCAAGACAATGTTGGACAGTCGATAACCCTCCAATGGTGTCATGGTGCTAAAAGCCAGTGTCACAAGGCTGTGTCAGAACATAGGAAGGATTTTCACGGCTGACATAGTGACTCTCTAAACTAAAGACAAGATAGAATTCAACTATAACTCAGAAAAAGATTCAGAAAAAAACTAAATGATGTCATCAGAATTCAATAATATATCAATATTTCAAAAGTAGCGCTTTTCACACCTGACCAAGTGGACTCAGTTCGATTTGGTAGCTGAAAGTCGTAACACTGTTGCATTTATCACTTGTTTTGGTTCTGCTTTCACACTGTGTTCTAAAGCGGACCGAACCTTCTGAGCAGCATCACGTGGTTGATAGGGGCGCTCGTCAATTGGACGAAGTAGGAGGGGAAAATCCCTCCCTCTCCATGGTTGTTTTGGTTTGGAGTGTGTGCTGCAATTCCTCTGCCAAAGATGCACTTTGTACAGCATTGCATGACATACATTTGGTCCCGTGTTTGGTCTGGTGAGCTTTCACACTGCATACGAACCAAACCAGGGTTCACTTGCAAATGAACCTAGACCCACATTTTCAGGCGGACCAGAGTTTGTTTGTTTTTTTATCCACACCAGAGTTTGGACAAGCTTTCACACCTGCCCAAACGAAGCGGACCAAACAGTTATGGTGTGAAAGCTACTTGAATTTCACATTTCACAAAGACAGAATCCAAAAGACGTTGATTATCCTGAGTTATGCACCACTTTGATATTTAACTAAATTCCTGATAAAACTACCTTCATCTGTGTTAGCGTAGGAACATATTAAATTGAGATGGCGCAGGTAAGCGTACATTGTGATTGAGAGGACTTGAATCCATATGTCAGTATAATAGTCAGTGTGGTGTCCCCTGTAAATCAACTTACAGTAAAAACCACAGAAGAAGACTCACTCTTCTTCATAGCTGTCATCACATTTAAACATCTTTTTCCGGTTGTGATTTGTTCTACCAAAATGGTTGGAGGCAATGCGAATATCAGCTGTCTTTCATGTACTGTGCAGCTTGTAAAAACTGTTAGATGTTATGAATCATGACACTGATCAGGCTATCATAAGAGATCATACGTGGAAGATGCCGACGGCAACGGCCTGGCTGACTGACTAACATTTCCTCACCAAAACCTTTCACTTAGAAGACATGTCTCAGCTGCTACTTTCTGACAGAGCACTTACCTCCACTTCTCTCCATTCAGACTGGTCTGAAACGCTTCAAACAGAATCGTGCTCTGTTCAGTAACTCAGTCTGAGGCGCTAAAGGGAAGAAACTGGGTTGAAGTAGGTGAAATCTCAGGTAAAGTGAAAGGCTGCTGCAAAGAGGTCCCTGTTACATGCATGCATTCATGTGTCTGTTGCATGATGTCATGTCTGAGAAGTTTAACATGCCAGCATGGAAAAAAAACTGTACTCACCAAGAATATCCTCTGCGCAGACATTTTGTAGTGCCCAAATCTGAACTCAGCCTGTGGTGGTGGAAGTTGGGAAACTTTGATCGTAGGTACACATCAATGAAATAAAAATCTACCCTGGATATGTACTGCCTGGGGCCTGGGGTTGACATGAAATGTTCCAGAAGTGTTAACTTTCCTGCTCGGAACTCAATATATTCCCCTCTCATCACTTCAGCTTGGTCTTGTTTGATCCTTCCATCTCAGTTTAAAGTTGTTTTCTTATAAAGTCAGCTGTTTTGCCCGCCCCCCAGTGCCTCTCTGTATCATGAATACACAGCCATAATAATGTACATATCATTGTTCTGCAGTACAATATCTTTTGATGACTGAAGCTCTCTGGAGGCTCCCGTCATTCATCAAAAACCTCCAACAGACCCAAAAGTCCGTGCTGGAACAAAACACAAGCAAAGTTTAGGCAGGGCTTCCAGGAGATGTTCCATATCAAAGCTTGTCTGAACACCTGAAATAGCAGTCAGAGTCGAGGAATGGGGAATTCCCATCTCGTCAGAACGGCACGGCGATGTGTCCTGAGGCTTTCAGGGAGTTCCTCCTCGTGTGTAATTACTGGGCTGAAGATGATAGTCTGCAGACCTCACACACACACAAGTGTCCCCACAGAAATGTGACAATGAGATGTGTAGTGGGTCAGAATAGATCTCATATAAATGGATGAGTGAGGTGGATGAAAGCGTCATTTAGAGTCACAGATCTACAGCCCATACACAATTTTACTCAAGATGCTAAGGACAGATTAGCATGAAACATTTAGCAGAGATGGACTTCAGGGATGGGAACAGCTATTGCAGGTAAATAGGCTGACACCTTGTATGAACAGAGAACCCTTTGGAGGGAATTCTCGGTGTAGAGAATGAGGTTGTCGTCATGAGCCAATGCAACTCTAGCTAAACGTCTTCACTTCCATAATGTAATCAACACATCACTGAGTGTTCAGGAGGGCAGCACGGTGGTGCAGTGGTCAGCGCTGTTGCCTCACAGCAAGAAGGTCAAGAAGGTCATTCTGTGAGGAGTTTGCATGTGTGGGTTCTCTCCGGGTTCTCCGGCTTCCTCCCACCATCAAAAACATGCAAATTAGGGGAATCGGTGTGTGTGAATGATTGTTTGTCTGTGTGTGGCCCTGCGATGAACTGGCGACTTGTCCAGAGTGTACTCCGCCTCTCGTCCGCTGAGTTCTGGGATAGGCTCCAGCGCAACCCTTGACCCGGTAACAGACAAAGCGGTTCAGAAAACGAATGGATGAACGAATGAATGAATGTTCAGGAGATCCAAATATCTCAGCAACAGTTTAAATAACATAAAGCAGAACAAAGCTTGTGGAAATCAGCTACTGGACTTTGTAAGTGGATGTGATTTAAACATCTTTCACAAACACCGATCCTTTAGTTGGGAAAAATAGGACAGTGAGCTTCAAGATTGTCCATCTGTGTTGGAGAATGCACGCATGAAGAGAAAGGCCTAAGACTTCCTCGCTCTCAACGTGCTTCTTTTTAAACAGAGGGTAACAAGCCCACCTTCTTGACCTCCGTATGTCAACTAGCTGCGCATACTAGCAGGAACATCTTAATGTGAAGCAGAGGCAGCGGCACGATGGGCACAAACTGCAAAAAGAATGTGGAAAAGAAATGTCCATAATGTTACTGCTTTTGACTTTAAAGTGTGTGGACGTTAAATTACTGATGACAGAAGGTGTGTTTGTGTAACTTGCTCTGACTCCGGGCACACAGGGCACCCCGCGGACATGTATGAGAGGCGACCAGATGACAGACGCTAACGGCGGGGCCTTTCGTAAACAGGCCCATCGAAGACAGTGTCAATCAACAGCCCATATTAGACTTCAGACTATTAGTCAAGTCAGAAACCCTTCATCTCTCCTTCAGCGGTACGTTCAGCTCGCTAACTGAAGCGCCGGCAGAATGAATGGACCCGGAGACAACAAAGCGATAACTCTGAATTATGACAGATTATGAGAGACGTCTGTGACGCAAGGCTGAAATAACTGAGATAAAAGTTCAGAGTAAAGAGCAGACAAGGTCAGAGTTAGCCTTTACTTTCACAGCCATAAGAAACAGCACATATTATGCAACAGAAGGAGTTAGTTGAACAAATAGCGCATTAGCACCTTTTCAATGACCTTATACGATTCTGGGATTGTGTTGGATTTTTTATATTACAAATGATGATGGCCTAGAGACGGGTTTGATGAGGATCATGTGGTTCTTTAGACCAAAATGAGAGACACTGCTGCTGTCAGAAACTCATTCTTTCAGAATAAGTCGGAGGCCGATGTTTTATTTGTCTCACTCGAGATTCATTTTGAATAATCTGATTTAAATTAGGCATTAGGTCACATCTGCCGCGCTAACTGTAGGCACTTTTTTTTTTCTTATTTGGTGCAGAATTAAAAAGTATTAAATATAGATAAAAACCACCAAACCATGCTCTTGTTTTCGAGGTAATTCACGTCTCTGACTGCTAAGCTTCATTTCAGCCCTCATTCTTTGCTTCAGCTGTTAATCTGCCCGCTGGAAGAGATGGCCTGGATATTTTGCGATAAACTCGTGCAGGCGGTTTAAGAGAAGCTTTATCTCCATCATGTCAGAACAGTTGGATGTTTGTTACATCTCCAATGGTCAGAATGGCTCCGATTGCTAGAAGAAGAACTGAAAACATTCAGGTTCAGGTGGGTGCTGCAACACTGTGTAGATGGGTTCGCTGCAGCAACCACCACCACAAGAACCGTGTCTGTGGCCATGGAGAAGCAATTATATTGAGGTTAGTGTAGATCATTTTGATTTTCCCCTTCGGACTGGTAGCGATTCTGGTATTTGAATGACTGTTTAATGCACTTACTTCTTGCAACACTGGCAAATAGAAATTATCTGTGTAACTTGATTATTGCAGCTAATAATGGTGTGAAATTCTTCCTTACTGCTTCAGAAGCGGAACAAATGCGAAGAAGATCAGGCGGTTTATTGAAAATATCTGAAGTATTAACAGTATTTGTCGTAGTGCAAGCGAAGGCTGTAAAGCCTGCCATTACGTGCTACTTTCAACGATCAGTAGCCTATTAATCTATTATCTATATTATTAATCGTCCCCCCTGTCTTCAGTGGCGCTGAAGAGATGCCATTATTTATGTAAAACTGACAACTCTGTTCTTCTGAAGCGCTGAGACTCACTAGTCTGAGCTGATCAGATCACGCAGTAGATATATACAATTTTCCAAATGTATAAATACATACATACAAAAGGTGTCAGCGTCAGTTGATGTGCGGGTCCATCCAACATTTGGGTTCTGAATTAAATGGATGAAGTAGTGGATGGATCACCATGCTACTCATTTATCACTGATCACATCCAACCCCTCTCATGATGAGTTTTAAAATCTTTCGTCAACCCAATATTGCAAGCTGTGCTGTCAGGCCAAAATCCTGTGAACATCTCCATGATGCCAAACCGCTCATCTAACAATGGTAAACATGCTATGCCAACACAAATGCCAAACTCAGGTTATCAGTTCATAATCATGTGATCTTTTGCAGCAATGCTCCCAATGTAAAGAAGAGAGACGCCATTAACAGCTCAGTTATCCACGATGACCATCAGCATGACTGAGCTCGAAAAGCTAACATGCACTTACCCAGGCGCAGTCAAAATAGCAGGCATATTTTCAGAGCATGCTTCATTCTCACACATTCCCCGGTGCTGTGTTGTTCCAGTTGGAGGTTAAATGCCTTGCCCAGGAGCACATCATCTGTAATCATTAATGTAGGGAGGGGGGAGTTACTCACTGACTTTTCACAGCAAATTCCCCCAACCAGAGTCGATTACAGTGCCATCCTGAAACAGCTCCTCGGTGCTGCATTGCTGGCATGCGACCACGAGCGTTCTGACACACACACTGACATTCCTGAGCCTCTGCAGGTTCCTCTATCCTCCGCATGCTGAAATGGGATATATGATCCAGTGCTTATTAAACAGAGCTTACTTGTAATTAAGCCTCCCAGATGGGCTCTGCCCGAGGTTCACTTTAAGCCTCTCTCCCCCGTCTGTCTTGCTGCGAGTGATGAGTGAAGTGTAATAGGTTTCATAATATGTCATATAAAAATGACAGACTGTTGAAAAACAGGAGGCCATGGTGAGAATGTGTGCAAGGAAGGAAGGAAGGAAGGAAGGAAGGAAGGAAACCTCGTCTTCTATAATTAATGTCAGTAATCAGTCCTTATCTGGTCAGTGTGCAAGCAGGTTCTCCAAATACAGGAGGCATTACGTAATAAAACTCGGGATCAGATAAAGACTTCATTCTAATTTATTATCTTCTTTTGTTTGGCTCGACCACAAAAGAGCCTCTGCACGGTATTTTTGTTGGACTGTAAACAATATCTGAAAGGAAGTCGACCAAGATGGAGGTGGAACGTGATGCAGCATGTGGAGTGTCACAGCTGTGCAGAGAGTTGGAACGCCAGGTGTCAGGCAGGAGAACGGTCCAGGATCCTGGTGCATGTGGAGGCCTCCAACACCTCGCAGCAGACCTGCTCCACGCTAACGGATTTCACAGAAAACATCTGGAAGGCGACGGGTCTTGTACTCCACTTTCCTGCCCATTAGAGTTACTCTGGTCTTGTCTGCATTCCCTTGCCCCTACCCCTCTCTCTCTCTCTCTCTCTCACACACACGCACTCATACACTTAATCTCTGTTCTCAACCTGCTGGCTCCAGCGAGGTTGGACACAGGGATGCAGAAAAACATGAAAAGAAACCAATTTAAAAAGGCTAATCTATCCATTTTTAAACATGAAGTTTATTTTTACAGTCTCCAGCTGGACCTGCTCTCAATGTGTGGAAGCAATCAGGAAGCAAGGAAAGAGAGAGAGAGAGAGAGGGGGTGAATTATGCTCACAGATTCAAATGTCACTAAGCCTGGAGGATAAACCACAGAAACCTATAAAGGCCCCATTGAAATAGGTTCTGATGAGACTGCTCGGGAAGCGGCCTCCGTATGGGTGTTGCATTTTGTTTTTATTTGCTAAGGAGAAGTTCACTTTACAAAAACAGACATTCAACTCAAGAGCGGGCAACATGCCGATTATTATCCCTCCAAAGCCACTTCAGAGGGCACTGGTGTGTCAGACGCTGACTGCAGGAGTACAAGAGCAGCCGCTGATCATTTCCATGTCTTTGTGTCTTTTCGTTTTCATTCATCAGGCCTATAGGGTGTTGTCTCACTACCATGTGCTAGGGATTATCTAACCGTGCTTTTTGTTGTACTGTTGTGTGCTTCAAACTTCGTGGGGAATCGGGGGGAAGGAATGGGAAGACATTGTCGGAACAGATGAGTTAAACTTTCCATGTTTTCTTGCTATCGCCAGTGTTTGAGCCAGGATTGTCTGGGAGGGGGTCAGATATGTTTGTTAGTACTTTATGCTACTTTCCTCAAAAGCTCAGGGTGAAAAAAGACATTAGCAGGTTTCTCTCTTGCTCTAATGGACACATTTGTGACTTTACACACACACACAAGTTTTACGTCAGCATATGAGAAAGTTAGCACGATGCTGACCGTGAGAATGTTTCACGAGTACAACCTACTGTTTCTCTGCAAGATCAGAAATCACAAATGCTGCAATACACCATGACATGGAACTGCGATCAGTAGATGTATATATGTGCTAACTTACACTTTAATGACTCACGCAGTGATGTTATACTTGACATGTATAAAATATAAATAAAATGTGATGTCACTGCAATCTTCCATTGTCATTGTGTAAATGTTGCAGTGTTCAAACTATGAATCGTATTTGTAGCGTCTGTCAACTAGACTCTGCACCAACAGGACCGGTCCTTAGGCGTCTGTCGGACTTGAGCCCTGCGTGAGCGAGCCGGTACCCTTCCTTCACTTCCTCTGCCCTCACCATTTGACAAGTTACTCCTCTGATGGATGTTTGCCATCTGGACAAGGTGTCCCTGTGCTTTCATCAGGCCCTCAGCAGGCAGGCGGACGGGCCTGGAGAGAAGGGCGAACATCCCATACATTCACGTGGGAGATAAAGCAACGGTCCCATGTCACCACGCCGGAGATAAAATAAAGCTCCTCTTCACAGCTCGTACATCAACGTTATACCATCTGACGCCAGGAAGCAGCAAAGCATGATGGGTAGATGACACACCTGGAAAGATCTGAGGCACATACACATATATTATCCAGGCATGCATTTTAGCATGTGCAAACGAATTTGGTTTCAATTTGAGTATTTATTCAGAATTGATTGCGCGTTGGAGTGGAATGCAGGTGGTACTTTATAAAAATATATGTCAAATGAACTTTTAACCTTGTAGAAAATCCATTACCGTGTGACAGTAACATGTCATTACCTCACTATCCTGCTGAGACCAACAGGCACCGTCTATAGCACCTAACCTCGTCACACCCTTCATCTGGGATTCAAACCATACCGTCCTCTCGTCAGGTTCTGCGTGGCGCTGCGGGAGCGCATTTCTGTAAGATCGACGGTCCTCTGGTCAAGAGTCCTTGATGATCTGCGCAGCGGAAACTGCAAAGGTCTTCATTTTTCACCTGGACTGAGGACGCCATCTTTCCCTTTGCTCAATAGATTCTTTTTAAGCATGTTCATTTCTGTCACCTGAGTGCCATAAATACACATGTGATAGCACACACCGTTACACCGTTACACACAGTTACACTGAGTGTGCTGCAGCTTGAATCCGCACCAAGCAGAGTGGCTTTCGGTTATGGTCTTGGCAAACCCTTTGTTTTAGAATGCCACTGTATCGCTCTGCAGTTCTACTTTGTTTTCTGAACCACTCAAACTCTATGGGATACTCCTCTCATCCTCGCCACCTGTCTTCCTTCTTCACTCTCAGCTAAAGATGGTTTTCATCCCTCAAACATGGTTTCTCCTCTCAGCGGAATTGTGCGTGCCTCTTTCCGTGACTGTCAGCCGACCTGCCGCGAGCCGGATTAGGGTTTTTCCGACACGCATTTGGCTTGTACTGGGATTGTGTATTTGAAGGACTGGCACTCATACTGTCTCAACAACCTCCCGGGTCAAGTGCACCGCAAGCTTTAATTGCTGGAGTTTAAAATGAGGCTCCATTAAAACCAATGGCCTTCATTAAAGTGGCATTAGGGGACAGATGCCTTCGCTGGTGGGGTGAACACGCACCAAGGCGAGGGCGGAGAGTGGAAGCACTTGACCAGCCACAAAAGTGCCTGAGTAAGCAGCTCGGTTGGTTTCCCTCTTTGAACGGAGCCCCACTGCGACCGCCGTCGCGATTACAACCACCTGGCTGCGTGTCCTGCTTGCCCCATACCCCAAAACATTTTAATCATGGATGAAATTCATTTATATGTTGCAATAATTGTGTCTAATTGTTTCTTTGAAGGGGACTGAGGCCAGCAGCATCTGGTTGACATATGGCTCGTTGCTTAGGAGTGTGACGTTCGTCGTGCCCAGCAGGAAACTGTGGCCTGATCAGCTCTCTGAATGAGCCTGAATCCAAGCTGGGCTTCTAAGGTAATGACGGCAAACCCCGGGAACGGGATGCATGGAGCAAGCAGTCTGCTTCCACGTGTGTTTCAAGTCAACCCCTCTGAATGTGTGTCATCATAGCCGGAAAATGTTGTTCTCTGTAGGACTTCAACAGTCTCCACTCCCGCAGCTGTGCTTCCCTTTCCTGGTTGTACTGTACAGCTCATATGGCTCACATGCATGGCGATGGTAGTCACACATGCTTTGCTTTACTTCACCATTGCAGTAATGAGCGACACAGGCATGCTCATGTGCTTTCTCACAGGCACGAAAGCCAGGAATTACCGGCATCATGCACGATTCCATACCTCACAGTTCACACTGGCAGCATTCCGTTCCAGAGCAGGATGCGGTGTTCCTTTTATGCAGCTGGATGGAAAACAACAGAGCGGAGCCCAGAGTGCTGAATGAAGGCTTAATGCATCGACACAACGTGTAATTTCAGTGTAGTCCTTGACTTCAGTCCTCTTTGGCACATGTTCAACTGATGGCTGATTATTCTTATTCCAAAACGCTCTTGCAAAAATCAATCAATAATCCACCAAAATATATATATATATTTATATATTAACCCTTCGAATCAGTCTGATCGGTCAAAATTCAAAGCTAGTAACCCTTTGACGAAGAAGATGGCAAAAAGAAAAAAAGATGACGAGTATCGTACATTTCAGGACGAATGGACCAAATAATCGGCCTTTGTAGAGAGAGCAGGTTCTGCGGTGTGTGGATTGGCTGCGGTCACCTGAGACGGATTGAGGCAATCGCCACCAGCCCTCATACTCTCTGCTCCGCCCGCTGTTAATCGTCGGATTATTGTGTGTTTTTCGTCCCGGTGTGCAGAACGTCCGGGACGAAAAAGTGCCCCGACTCTGATCCTCGCCTCGCCCGTGTTGACCGCAGCTGGTTCATTTTTTGTTGTAAGTAACTTGTGTGGCTGGATCAGTAAATGATAAATTCAACTATCACTGTCTCTGTTCTCTGCTTTCTGGGGTCCGCTCACAATAGTCCGTAACATTCAGAGGCTTATTATACTGACATTTAGTTGAATTCACGTTTAAAATATATTATATGGCTCTCACTGAAATAAAATTCCAAATATTTTGCTTTCATGGCTCTCTTAGTCAAAAAGGTTCCCGACCCCTGGGTTAGAGGGATACTTCCTGGCCGGTGGCAGACAGGATTGCACATTAAAAGGGAAAGATTTCTGGAACACTTTAATCACCTATGGTGTCATCATTTCTGAATGTCTATATTTAACTGCAGGAGAAAATGAACAGTAAACAGTGAGCATGTTATCAGTGAGACAAGACAGCAACACTGGATGTAAACATCTTTCCTGAGGATGGCAATGTGAATCAAAGTATACAGAGTAGTAAATAGAGTTTAAATCTGTTGAATGTCTATTATGGAAAGAAATTCAACGATAAGCATCGTCAGGAAGGGGACTTTCTGCAGGAAGACGGTTGATATTGAAGTACTTGCTTCAACCCGAGAATGAGACTCAACGATCAGCCATCTTTACCGAGATACACAGAAACAGTGTTTCTTTTTAACATGTCTTTGAAGCCCATATCTTGAATGTGCTTGATTTGCCAGGACCATGCTGCCATACACATGTACACGAAATAAAGCTGTCGTTGAGCATGTTCTTGTTTGTGGTTGTGTTGGCACTCAACATACATGAACAAGCTGCACATGCATACCCCCCCCCCCCCCCACGCCCACGCTCATGTTGGCTACCAGACACATGTTGTCATTGAAACATGCGCACCGATCTGAGGGCATTCATGTGTCAATATAACCTTTCCCGACCGGAGATCCAAACACAGGTTGCTATTGAAGACATGATTATTTTTCTCTCTCTCTCTCCTTGAGTGATATTCTCATTCATGCTGAAAGCCTGTCAGTCAGTCATCCCCTCATCCCTTCTCCCAAACACATCCCCGCCTCGTCATTGAGTGTCGTTGATGCTGACATGTCACATCTGGAAGCTCTTCCCTTGATTTGCTGTGTAGACATTTCCCTGCTCGCTTTCCCTTTCCCAGGAGGCCCGATTGTGGAAGCTCCTGCAATGATGTGGGGGAAAAAAGAGAGACTGAAATTCCTCCACAACAGCTCCGGACTAATGGATGCGTTCTGGACACATTCCCGCCAGTTATTACGGGATCAGTTTCCTCAATCGGTGTGAAATAATAGGAGATAAAAAAAAGTGGTGGCGAGTTTGCTTGTGAGTTGCTGAGCCTTCAGCGCCTTTGTTTGGTCAGTAAAGTGAAACCGGCTTTAACTTGGCAGGGATGAGATGCTGTGCGGCACGCGCTGCACTGGCATGCGCAAGGCATAGCATGAAATCTCAAAAGGTGCCCGGTGGACACTTGGAGCTTGTTGGTTGTTGCAGGGGGCAACAGAGCCACTACTGTTTCCTGCAGCACAGACTCTAGCATCGGACCTCTAGAGAGGTTCAGCTCCCAGGCAAGGAAAGAGTTATTGGGAATATATTTCTTTCCAGTTAAACAGTTCCTTCTTGGTCCCAACAGACACACACAAACATATTTTAACCAGCAGGAAGCTAATCGGTAGTCTGATAATAAATAAAGCAGGCAGAGTACTTATATATATATATATATGTCAGCGATTGGACGGAGTCCATATTTGACCATATGACAGTACATTTGTTAGTCATGTGAAGTGATTGCTGACTCCATTGAATTTATTTCAGGAAAACAGCATCTGGCTTGGCATTGTAACAACACGGTTTCACCACTCGTCCATGTTCTCACCAGGAAAGATTCCGCTATAGAAACCAACCTGGATTAAAACAAATCCCATTTCTGTTACATTTTAACACTGTTAGAATGTTTGTTTTGTTTGTTGTTGTTGTTTTCCAAATTAAGAGAAACTTCTCAGTCCATTTCCGCGACACTTTGTGGAGAGGTGGGTGTTTGTTCAGGCAAGCTGAACAGACTAGGCTGGTGTTTTCTATCTTCTAGCTGAATAGTGAGTCGCTGTGGTGCATACAGTGATATAATATATAATTCATATAATTATAACCTCTTTGGAGGAGGCGACGTTTCCACCAGCTCTAATTTGCGTGTCTGACTGCTGGTTTGAATGCACTAAAACACTTGAAGGTTTCTTGGGAGACAGATGGCTCGCACGCCAGTGAAGAAATCATTACACTTTGGAGTGGACTCCAGGTAAAGGAGCAAGATACGCTTTTTTTTTTTTTATCAATTAGACATAGACTGTTGTGAAACTGTGTTGAATGGTTGGTCATGTGGCGCTGAAGGAATCATTTAGCTGGATCCTGAATTAAATGGAACCGCCATGAATGAAAAATCGCTTTACTCGAATAACTAGCAAAATAATAACGAACCAATGTCCTTCCAGTTTCTCGTTGTTGGCTTTCATGTACAAAACTATCATGATAGGATTGCTTTTAGATGGAATGACATAATGGGAAAATCGAGCTGCACTGGAGAAGCTTTGTGCTCTGAGTGGTCTCAAATATGAAATTCAAAAGAGCAGCACCCGGCATTTTTACAGCCACTAAAGCAAGTTGATGCAACATAATGATTTGTGCAGCGCTGTAATTTTATCTCATCTTGTCTCTCATCTGCGTGAATGTGTGTGTGTGTGTGTCCCTTCCCACAGCAGAAAAGTGAGAAATGCATCTCTCACTGAGCTGAAAAGAAGAGTTGCATATAACCTAGCTGAGTAACATTTACAAAATTAGATTTCTAACGTGTTTAGATAATAACTGTAAAAATAATGAATAACTTAAAAAAAAAATTGGAGGTGAGCTTTATTACCTCTAGAAAGGCTCTAAAATCGCCTCTGATTTCCTGTGGAAAATATCTGCAAAGACCGATGCTGTGCTCCTTTACAGGCAAGAGTGGCCCCCTGGCAGGGGGGGGGGTGAAATAGTGATTAATGCGTCTGAAGGGTAAATGATGTCATGTACAGTGAATAAATGTTCACTGTACCACACGGACCACACGACCCATTTGTAGAGTGAGTGACACTTTGTGCTATGGTGTTTCACAAGCACACATTTGTTGCACGCTGTGAAACAGCCGGCACACAACAACATCGTGCAGCTAAAATGTGCACACAATGCAGCCCGGTCCGCTGATGGGTACAATGATCTGCTTCCAGTTAGGCTGCACACTGTTCCTGTTCAGCGGGTGTACAAAGCGATGGATCCAATTTCAGGAACATGCTTTTAATGAAGCTCAAACTGAAACGCGTTTCTGATTGGAGAACAAAGAGAATCGAAAGCTGTTGCAGCGGTTACCCGGACTGAAGCGTGCTCCCAGCTCTAAACACCAGGTCCTCGCAAAATGTGAACTCCAAAACAGGGCCCCTCAAAACATCCTGTTCCTGTAACAACGCAGAGCAGTCAGACAAGTATGGCACGACTTGATACCGTAGATATCTAGAATTACAGCTTGTTTTGAAAAACCTGTGGCATATGGTTAAACTACAATGTAGGATGTCCATGACTTCCAGAGATGTAAAGAGCAAAGCTGCAGCTACTGAAAGCTCCAGAAACTTTGAAGATGAGGCTCTGACAGTCAATCTCAAGCATATGTGGCCTTACGCAGCATCGATAAAAGAAAAAAAATCTATTTCTCTCTCATAAATTGATCAACTGTAAAAAGGCGGAACTCATTTAGAGTTAGATTTTTATTGCTGTATTAGTTATGAGCATATGATTGCTATGTTCTAAATATGTTTCAGTCTTTAGCTGTTTGGGTGTCCTTACTGTCCTTGTATTATTTTTTGCTTCCATGCTCTGCCTTTATGTGTTGCATTATTTCCTGGGTTCTGTGTCTGACCTCTTTCCCTCTGATTGCCACACCTGCTCTGATCGCCACACCTGCGCCTCATTCCCTTCGTCACCCTGCCTTCTTTTCCCTCCCTCTGTCTTCAGGCCCCGGCCAGTTTGCTGAACCTCCCAGTCACATTACTCCTTTTGTTTTTCACGCCATAACCTTTTGTCTAACTATTTGGATACCTTTTCCAGTGTTGACTGGAAAAGGTATCCAACATTTACATTTACATGTCATTTATTTTAGGTCACTCAAACAGAATATTCTTGCTGTGAGGCAACGTCAGCGCATCCAACTGCACCACCATCCTGCCCCCCCCCCCCAGTAGATTAGTATCTTCTCGCATTGACACTAGACTCTGGGAAATGTCTCTCAAAATGCATTCTCATTCACATAAAGGCCATGAAGTATACAGTAAGAGCAGAGGCTGATCATGTGGGAGTAGAACCAACACAAAAACGCTCTGCGGAATTGCAGCCCGATGCTGCAATTCATGGAATTGAAGTCATTTTGGAAAATTGCTTCATCCTTTGTTTCACAGCTTTGCTCTTGAGACTACATTAATAGCACAAATCCCATTGAAATGATCCATGTCAACGTCACAGTGGTGACCCGAGGTCCATTCATCCAGTCGGAGCAGGAGGAACGTTCATTACTTTCTCCGCAGAGACCGCGGCGTTTCGGTGGTCTGCTGCCCTGGGGTCTCTGAACTCAGCCTGCACCTGTGCCTGGCCGTGTTCAGAGCACGGGGGGGGGAGAAAGCAAACACAGTAAATAGCTGCCCCTCTGCTTAATGGAGCTTAAGAGTAGCCTCGCTCATTTGCTGTGAAGAACAGGAGGTCTGAAATGACTTAGCACAGTGACTCTCCGATAGCGCCTCGCCGCGTGAGCGGTCTTCCAGCTCTGCTTTGCATGGGTAACCCTGAGATGGTATCAGTTTAAACTGTGTTGGATGAAAAGAGATGTGAGAGCGTCGACTGCAAAGGTTTGGTACAGAGGTTAAATCTACGGGCTGTCCCCCCCATGCAGGAGAAAACAGCGGAAAGTCCTACACAAACATCACTGTGTGCCACTGAGACACAAAGACAGAGGGCTGGACGCATTCAAGGGCGTGAAAGTAAACTGTCTCAGAACCACAGGCTGAATCTTCAGGATATAAATCAGATCCTTCTGCATTTACATTTAGTGTTTTTTTTTTTTATTATTCCTAAAGAGAATAACACAGCAGTTCTTTCTGCATTCAGGTGGTTTACGTTCTGTCGTTCCGCCTTGATTTTTTGATGGTAGTGAACGGCATTGCGTTTCACCACTTCCTCCCCTTCCTGCTTCACTCAACGGTCAGGATTTTATTTATAACAGGGGTATAATTTATGAGAATCTGAAGGCCCTGGCTACTCAATAACCCAGATCGGACTCTCATTCTTCAGCATGACAGGACCTGGCTCCTGGAGTTATGGGATCAAGGCTGATGTCTTACAGAACACCGCTCGCGGGGGGGCAACAGGTATCTGCACTTCCTTATTTTATCAGCTCTCCAACGAGTGAACATTAACAAGGGCTCCTATAAATCATTTGCTTCTGATGACAGCCTAGAGCTCCAAGGCAGAGCATCGCCTGATGGCGAGATGTGTCCCATCGTTTTTTATGAAGAAGTGAAGCATGGATGAAGCATGGCAGGCTGGCCCCTCGCCGGGCGCCTGTTTGGGTGTAGTACCTGCAGAGTGGGAGGACGAGATGAAGACGCAGTACCATGGGTCCAAAACAAGCAGCTGATTTAGCTTTCATTCTTATTTGCTCAATATATTGTGTTGTAGAATATATTCTATTAGGGCAGGTGAGTACTGATCATATTTATACAACAACATTATGCTTGCTTTTCTTTTTTTTATTCAAGTTTAGCTGACTAAAGGTGAACAAGTATAAATGACATGTAAAAGCATTAGATGGAAGGATTTGGCCTTTTATAGGTAGCAAAGCATGAATATGTAAGGATTACAGGGAAAAGGTAGTATGGATGAGGTTTAATTATAATAAAATGTAATTTAATGATATCATTTGGACAAGTTCGACAGGCCGGATCAAAAGGCCCAAATCAATGAAACGAGTTGGTCTTTAAAAGCCCTCCTACTTCTGTGGTTATCAGGGTTCATGCCCCGCCTTTATGTGTTGCATTATTTCCTGTGTTCTGTGTCTGACCTCTTTCCCTCTGATTGCCACACCTGAGTCTCATTCCCTTCGTCACCCTGCCTGTTCTCCCTCCCTCTGTCTTCAGTCCTCGGCCAGTTCGTTGAACCTCACAGTCACGTTCCTGCCTTTTTTCTCATGTCACAGCCATAGTCTCGTTTCCGACCCTTTGCCTGATTTTTTTGACCTTGCCTTTTGCCTAACGATTTGGGTACCTTTGCCAGTGTGGACTGTTTTCTGTGTACCAAACCCTTTTATGGATTACACCCTTCTGTTGCTCTACCGTCAGTCTGTGCCTCTGCATTTTGAATCCATACCATCCTGTTCAGCGTCCTTTACAGTCCCCAATCATTTTTCAACTTTGCTTTCAGAAGCATTATTCTAGAAAGCGCACGAGACCCCTGATACTCTGTTGTCCAGCGTGTGTGTGTGTGAGGAGGAGACAGGCACGGTCTCATTCAACAAGACAAAAACAACCGATTCATTACATTTGTTTGACTAATAACTTTCTGGGAGATGTTTGTATTTGCTATTTTCCCTGACAACAATCACTCCCCTCACATGATGCCCCTGTATGGGAGAATTATTATTCAGTGCACGCACAAATGTGTGTGTGGTCTGGGTCAGCAGGTTGAGGGAGGCTAATTCAGACGACCCAGCAGAAACCCACCAACACTTTTCAGCAGGCCTCACATACCGGAGGTCTTGCACCATGAAGTTCGCGCCTTTGTGCTTTTTCATTAGTGTGTGTGTGTGTGTGTGTGTCCAACTGTTCACTGGACTGAAACCTAAATTGACATATGAAAGCTGTGCATCTCAGTGTTGCTTCTCCTGCTCCGCTGACAGGAAACAGACTCTGCAGTATTTAGTTTCTCCAAACTCACATGACTCAGTTTCAGACATGGTGCAAAATTCAAAACAGAAATATACCATGAATGGGAACAATAAGGCCAATGTCATGTAAAGTACTCCTATTTAATTCCACAGATTGCTCACTGCTGTCGCAAGCATATCAACGTAACATGAATTTGACAAAAGGACATTCTTCATTGGCTTAAATGTGCTTTCTATTTCGCACAATGCACCCATGTTTCAGATTCAAGTTCTCAAACAGTGTTTGATCATTTATCTATTTGTGCAGAGAGAATCCTCCTCCCTTCAGTGTCTCTGTGTGTGTTCCTGCAGTCGTCGCCCCTGGTCCTCAGCACAGCAGGGGCTCGGTGGTGTTTGTGTTGGGCTGCGGTCTCCCAAAAGACCAAGGTTATGGCGGCTGACACAATAACAGCAGGAGGATGAGCAACACCCCGACTGCTGAGAAAAGAAAAGAATCATTGCATATCCATCATCACATTTGCAGAAATGTTTTGGCTAGACTATTTGAGTCTTCTCTGTCAACACTAATCACCTTGCAATAAATCCCTGAGAAGCACGAGTGGGAAGGGAGGAGGCAGGAGCCGCCGTTTACACAGCATTTTGAGCTATTCTCAGACTAATCCAGAGAATGGGCTGAATATCCCCCCCATATTGAATCTTGGTAAATATAAAAATCTTATTGGATTTGCTATTTGTTGTGCATTTCCTGCCAAGGCTAATGTCTGATTTGCAGATGAACCTGAGCACAGAATCAGCAGTGTTTCGCCATCCCCTGCAGGCTGCAATTGTGCTGTGCTGTTTGGTAAGATCACGCACGGCCAATGACCAAACTGGTCTGACATTGGCTGCGTTTACATCGACAACATTTCTTTAATCCAATCAGAGTTCACAGTAAAATTATGATCGGATGCACTGTGTTCATGGACCCTAAAAATCATGCATCTCACTTTTGATCTGAATAAATTATTTTGACATGCACAATTTATACCAGAAATAGTAGACGAAGAAGCCGTAGCTACTTCCGTTGTAAACAAAACATGGCTCCGCCCTTTTCTGCTTGAAATGTCAGTGTTATTTTGTGCGTTTTCCCCGTTTGCGCTGTTAGTTTCCTCCTTTAATATCTCCGGCAACGTGTTTGTCTCAAATACTGACCAGTTCTGTATTTCGCTCGCTCTGCTTCAGCTAGCTTCCGGGAACAACAGAAGCACGTAAAGCTGACGTCACAGACATGCGCAGTAACGACGGTTTGTACCGAAACATCAGAGTAAGTGTTTTCATGCGCCCTGATCGGATCATCAATCGGTAAAAACCACCCCTCTCGATTGGAAAAAAATCTTGATCAGATGGAGCTTGATTGGGTCACACTAATCCGATTTAGGTGTATACATGAAGCATTGTTATTCTAATCAGGCTTTTAATCCAATTAAATGTGTCCCTGTAAACGCACCTAGTGTTATCTGTCCTGTTGCTTTAATGCATGGTCACAAAACCAGACACAAGACATCAGCCCAGTAGGCATGAAGTGTGGACAGCACTGCAGTTCCGGATGAGGCTGAGGAGTGACTGTGCACAGCGACAGCGTGCTGACAGAAATGAGCATCAGCAAAGCTCCGGAGGTGGACCGACATTCTGACTGATGTCTGCATGTGAGGCGATTTCCTTTCCTGCATTTCTCCAAGAAAAGAAAAAGAACCTTCATGTTTTTTGGAATTAGCAGCTATGTTTGGCACAGACTGAGCCACATGGGGTTTAATCCACCAAAGAGGATACAACTGGGAAGAGGAGACACTCCTCCATCAGCCTGTTGCAGCATATCCTGGTCGGCTTTTAGCATTTGCAGCTACACAGTAAAGTTCTCTTCTTTCCCATGAGTCTGTGTCTAAAGCACCAACGTGCTCTAGTGAGTCAAATCTGGTTCCATTTCCTGCAGGCAGTTTAAACATAAACAAATGGGGCATGCTGTTACTCTATCAATATACATCTTTCTTTCTTTCTTTTTTTTTTACTTTGCAGCCTCTTTAAACAGAGGAAACTAAACGTGACGTAAATTGACATGAAGTGTTTTTCTACAAGAAGGTGGTTGGAGGTATGATAGTCATTCCAGATAACATCAGGCGGCGTGTTTAAACATCTAAAACTCATGTTTCCAGAGTTCTTGAGCTATTTAAAATGTGTTCCAGCTCTTTTTAAGTTAGTTAAAAGAGGCACAAGCTCGGCGTAAAATAAAGTGCAAAGGCTCATTTGATTAATCATGTGTGATTTGAGCATAACATAATAAAACTAATGGCAGCAACACCTTCTGTTCCCAAAGAAAAGACAGTTCACCTATCCAGGTGTGAAGCTAATATTTAGTCTTTTGCTGGCAGGCCCTCTTCCTCCACCACATCCCAGTCTTCTCCCACCAGCGACTCCATTTGACTGCATTTGCAAACTGAGGATGAGTGTGTGTGTGTGGTAGGTGTGTGTGTGTGTGTGTGTGTGTGCATCCCTGATGTAGTGGCAGTCTGCTGAGGGACAGGCTGGCGTGCGTCTCTAAATCAGACGACATAATTAACGCAGATGATGTCAAAGCATGACTCGTGTGCAACAAAGCAGGGCGTTCACTTCATGGGAAGTTGCATACGTAGGTGGCAGCAGAGAAATGTGGCTTTTTTAAATGCTGTTGACTTCAGCCCAGGTTTGTGGTTAATGCTGAAGTCACTTTCTGTGGCCTCAAAAAAAGCAATGAGCAAACAATGCCTTGGGCCGCACCTCGTTATAAGAACAACTGCATTTGTTGCTCAAACAACACGGGTGCTAGGCTTCAGAAACAAGCATTGGCCTGCGGGTGGAAGATTGAACCCAGGCTGCTTCTTCTTTTTTAATTTGCAGGGAATAGGGGAATAAAGAGATGAACGTGGCTCTAACGAAACCATCTGAGGCTCATTTGGTAACTGTGTTAGCTAATAGTCGGCCACACAGACATGTACCAACATTAGCGTCAAATAAATTCAGAAATAGATTTGAGTTTATGAAATTTAATGTTATTAGCTTTTTTTTATTATTATTATTCAGGACTGCTGTACAAAATAATTGTGTCTTTAAGCTATTCTGACAAGCTATTAGCTAACTGTTCCTCTCAGCTGTTTGGGGTAGGAAGTGAGAAAGAGCTAAATTTATATGAGCCCAAAAATAAAATATCTCAATCTGAAAAGCATTATAGGAGCAGGGTGAAAAATACCGAGCAGTAAAAGCAGAAAGCAAACAGGACATTTTAATGTTATTATTCTTTTGGGGCTTTAAAAACAAATGAAATAATCCCTGTCTACCTGACCTGATGCTCTGATGTCTTGCCTGGAGTGGAGTATGAGGATGAAATTAGAACCACCTTGTTAAAAAGCCAACCAAGCCAGAAGTACATGAGAATGCTGTGTGTGTAGGTGTGTGTGCGTGTGTGTAGGTGTGTGTGTCTGTGTGTGTGTGTGGGTTTTCCTCAGAAAGGTCACTCACGCCCTATGGCCTCGTGTCAAGTATTTGACCTTAGGTTGGTTTTCGGTGTCGAGGCTTTTTAGGTACCAAAATGCCATGGAAATGTGGCTTTAAGGGAATGTCCATCACTTCTGAAAGGGTGACCCAGAGAACCCTGGGCACTAAAATCCTCCAGCATGGCACTCCTCGCTGGCATACCGTTACGCTGCTCCAACGGGGAAGTCTGCCTGTTGCTGTGACAACGTTGGCCAAACACGGAGGTCAGACAAGCATGTCCGTGTCATTCCTAACGTGACAGCGGTTTGCCATAAACCCCGAGAAGGCGTAGTAATGATACTCCCGTTCAGTGGGCAGGGTTGGCGTTCGGCTCCATGAACACTGGTCGGGGCCCAGTCTGGCCTGGCCACACTCACAAATGGGGAGGCAACACAGGAAACTGGAGGTTCCAGTAAAAACATGTAATTAGAAACACATTGACTGGGAGCTTTGGTATGATACACCCAGCAGGAAGGGAGAGACAGGGAGGGATGCACATATAGGGGGGGGGAAAGAGGTTGACTGAAGTTGAGGACAAGATCAGTGGGTCACTGGGAAAGGCCCATGAGAAAATCACAGGTTGTAGGATGAAAATGGAAAATCCGAGACGTGGACGATAATAATCGCATCGTTTCAGGCAGCAGAGGGATAATCAAATGCAGGGATATCACGACAAACCTGTCAGCCACAAGAGGACAAAATGTGGCAGACGATAAAACTGTGTTGGAAATCATTTCAACTCCCGCTGATATTTAAACACCTCTGTATTCAAGAGTGCATCGGGCTGGGAACGGCGAGCGGCACAATCTGCGGCACGCACTGGGGAAAGCGGGTCGAGCTAGTCGCGTGTGATTAGAGAGTCATCAGTCACCTCCTCCTGCAGCCTGACAGAAGCTCATAAGCGCCCGGAGACATCTTCCAGATTTTTGATTTTGCCGATGAGAACAAAGGAGAACAAAGTGCAATCTAACGCGAACATTACTTAGTCAGTTGTTAAAATAAACAACACACACTCAGCGATGTGAAGATAGACATGCTGTAGCAGTTATGACTTTAGGAGGCCAAAACCGCCACATGGCAAGATTTATCGAACTCTAACAGCAAGCTTGTGTTTGACAAACTTCACAGAGCGCCGATGAGGAGGACTGGCAGCTCTCTCGCTCCACTTCACCGCTCATGAGAATCTCAGAGTTCAACATTGAGAAACCGGAGAGCCTCTGCAGCACGGGATGGACGTGAGAAAGAAAACCCATCAGAGGCGCCCTTTAGTGTGTGGCTTTACAGATCAAGCGAGTGGTGACTGTGGCCTCAGAAAAAGAGAGCCTTAATTAGCCTTCACTCCCAGCAGACTTGCCAACCCAAGAATCAAGGTTAGATTAACAGCGAGAACACTTTGATTCAACCCCCCCGTTCCAATGTCAACAGTTCACAAACACGCAATTAGAAGGAGCAGAGGAAATGGATGTTTGGTAGGTGATGAGGTTTTGTACATTTCAAAATACAAGTGTGTGAAGCGACAATTCACATCTCAGGATGCAGAATAAACAGCAGAGAAAATGCGACATTAATCAAAGGGGAAGTAAACGAGCAAGTAAATCGGTCCAGATATTGAAGAGGACAGAATTGCACTTTTATTGAAATACGTGAAATACTGTATTGAATCAACAATGATCGATGAAGAACAAGGCACAATAACCCTGGGAAATTAATATGGAAGCAATTCTTGTTGAGTCATTACGAAAAGACAACACGCATACAGTACTTGGTTTGTCCCAAACACAGTGAGGGACGGCGGGGGGGAGGGCACAGTAACATTTCAAGCACCAAAAGGCCCACAGTAACAGGTGAACTAATTCCTCCAACGTTAATAATGCTGGCGCAACAGTTTGAAGATCAAAAACAGAACATAGTTTTACGGGGAAACCCAAGCAAGACTGAAAGGAGCATGGCAGCGTTCCAATCAGGTGCGCCATAGCGCAGCAAAACCATGCGTGTTTTTAAGCCAGATTTCTTGGGGCCATTCATAACTTTTCTAAAACGAGGCTCGTTAGCAGATCGGAAAAGGAGCGTGAAAGACTTGGAACGGTGCGTTTACACTCCGGTAGCGTGTAAATAGAAACTTTTACTCATGAGCTGTTTCTGATTAACGTATTCAAAGCTCCGTGTCTTCATCTCCTGTCCAACTGCACTGTTCTGTCTTATTTTGAAATAACAGAGCAATGGGGTTTAGCCCTTTAGCTGGATGGAGTGTGAATATTAACCACGCCCAAAAACCAAAGAAAAGGTGTCAAAAGTAAAGGTCTAATCATTTGGAGTGTATGCAGGTATAATGTGAAAAAAAAAAGTGCACATAATGTTTTTGGTCACAAGTGTTCCTTTGAACTCTAGAAATAACTGGCCACAGATGTACAGCAAGTTGTTCAGCGAGTCGGTCAGTAAACAGCAACACTGGTTTGAAGAGAGGAGAGGAGCTCTAGAGGAAGCCCAAACATATGCGGGATATTTCTTCAGAAATCCAGAAGTTTATATTACAAATGTACAACCTATGTTGCAGTTTTGAAAATACTCCTCCAATCGTTTTCCATATCCTACAGGTACAAATCTATAACATTTCTGCCGTGTGTGTGTGTGTGTGTGCGTGTGTGCGTGTGTGTGTGTGTGTGCTCGCAGCATGCGGAGGCCATGTTGCTTTCATGAAGCATGAGATTGATTGAACTTTATCTGCGGCATCAGGTATCATTTTCTTTCAGACGGCGGATCAATAATTGGCTCTAGCTCTCGGTTTCCCCGTGGACGTTCTCCATATGTACTTTGAGGTAGTCGTTCCTGGTAAACTTCTTATGGCACAGCTGGCACTCCGCCATTGGCCGGTTTGGGTTGTGCGTGAGCTTATGCCTGCTGAGCATCTTCTTCAAACTGAACGAAAGGTCGCACACCTAGAAGACAAAGACAAACGCTGATAATGAAATTGACGTACTTTATGTGCGCTTTTCCAGCTTGCCGTAGAGTTGAGTCTAGAAACGGCCACAAACGGAGACAGAGGATAATTTGTAATTCACATGTGGGAGACATTGGCAGCACAAATCCCCCCCTTCCCCCCATAAGTAGTGAGGGGGAATGCATGGAACGTATCCATCATAAATGAGCCATTTTACACTGTGCAAATGACTCCATCATCCCCTATCAATCACAGTAATCCACCACTGGCTGGCGTACAGCTGCAGTTCAACATCGTGCTTCAAGCATCGCAGCGTGAGTCCTCCACACTCCATCTGAGAGGAACTGCAGTGTGATGAACTGCATTCAGAAAATGTCACAGACAGTTTGTATCTGTGGGTGGGTAGACGGCAAAAGCAATTGAAAGATGTGAATGAATTCATTTTTTGGGACAGAAAAAATTGAGATTCTTCTCATATTGTTTTGTCTCCAGTCCGAGGGTTTCTGTCTCCCAACGTTTTATTTGCTTCTGCATAGCTGCACGTTTAGATGCAGTCCGCCTTATATGCGTTGATCTGGTATCATTTTCTAGCTTTATTATCCAAATGGAGTTAATATCAATGAAATGCTCCACAAAGCTTTGCTGGTGTGAGTGAAACATTAAAGCTTCATTCAGTGGAACAGTGACAGGAGCTGATGATAGGGGAGACTCCTAGCCGCGTCCTAACCCAGATGTTCCTCCATGCTTCTACAACATTTTTAATGCTGTTATGACAGACGCCGCTTACAAAGCCTCTCCAACTTGTCTGGAAGATCTTCCTGCAATCCTTTTGTCTGACTCCACATCATAATAAAATCCACATGCTATTGCTATTTATCTTTAGTACTTTTACCATAGAATTATTCAGAAGAAAATAGCTCTTCCCCAGCTGGGAAAAATATCCCGGATAAATGCTGGACGTTACTGGGAGACGCTTTCTGGAGATGCTCCACTAACAGTGAATAGGATACCGTGTCTGTGGTCTAAACATCAACTATAGACCATTCTTTGGGGATTTAGGTGCATTTTCTGGGTTTAGAACTCAAGGCGATTCCACAGATTGAGGGTTTATAGGGTGTCAAATCTCAAACAAGGATCTGAGGATCCAGATCTGGGTGACAGATTTAGACTCACTATTGCTTTTTTGATGCTGAGAGTTAAGAGATGTTTGGATTCTAGAGTTACGTTCTAAGAGTATTGTACATGACATGAGTTGTCTCGAACAAACAGTCTAAGCATGTGACAGCATCCAGACAACTGCACCGCCCACAGTTTAAAACAGCCTTTGAATGATGATGAATGGATGATGTGGGCTAAAACCTGTTGTGCCTCTGCCATCCAGGCCCGTTTGTTTCATTAGCATGATTGGTTACCAAACATGCTTGAAGGATCCAATGTGTTTTAGTACAGAACCAGATGAAAAGGTGGATCGAGGAATCCTTTCCTCCTTTCTTCCACATTTTGAGGTAGGATATGTTTTTTTTACATTTTCCTTAATTGCTAAAATATGCTGAACCAATTTCTACAAATTGGGTTTGGGATAGACCGCTAAACAGAAAAAGTGGCACCAACAAAAGTAGGACGGATTAGTAGTGCCTTGTCCCCGTTTGCACTGCAAACCATTGATTCATTGATTCTGAAGAAAATCTTATTGAAATGTTCTCTATGTATTTTTATATAAAGTTCTGCATATCACAATAACGTCAAAATGATCCTGTAAGTTCAGCAGAAACGATTGGAAGTGTAATAACAATGCAACTTCCCAAAACCAACACCACAGAAGAAGATCGCACGCCAGCACGCAGAGACTCTTAAAAGCAATTTGACATTGTTCTGGTTGCTTTTTTTTTTGCAACAGAAAAATGTTGTCGTGTAAACTGCCCCTTCTTCCCATCAGAGAAGGAAGATGACGAGACACTCACGTCACACTGGAAAGGCTTCTCTCCTGTGTGGGTCCTCATGTGCTCGTCCAATCCCCGCTTCTGGCTGAAGGCCTTGTTGCATTCGCTGCACTTATAAGGCTTCTCCTGTGAAGACACACATGGACACACCAAATTAAAAGAGAACACTTGATCTGTCAGTGTTCAGCAGAATACATAAAACATTACATCCCCTCTTTGATCACATATGGATGAAAGCACGAGAGGGATTTGACTCCATTGTGGTGAACGCAATTGTAATGACACACACATGTTCACACACACACACTGAGACAAACAAACACACAGAGCACAAAACAGAAGACGTGGAAATATCAGGCACATTCACCGATGCCCCCTCTCCTCACACCCACTGTGACTGCATGAAGATATGGAATGGAAGACTAAATCGCTCCGTCAAAAACATGAATTCTTAAAAAGAATAGGAAAAATACATACATATCAGAAATCCTCTGAATAAATTACAGTACAGTCTGGGGCTGTAGAATAAGCTCTCCTCCGTCCCTACATCAGTTTACAAAAGAGAATTTCCTCTGTGGCTTCTGGAGGCCGGACTCCGTGTCAGTCAAAGCAGCGATATCACTGGGCGTGTGTGTGCGTGTGTGTGTGTGTGTGTGTGTGTGCGTGTGTGTGTGTGTGTGTGTGTGTGTGTGTGTGCGCGTAGCATTGTGGGTGAGTGGGTGTGTCCTACTCTGAGGGGAAACAGCAGTGACACCTAAAAGACTTGAGGACAAATGAGAGGTGTGGAGATAGTAGGAGCTGGCTCCCAATGCAGTCTTTGGGAAGCTGTTTTTGACAAGTCTGGCTGATAGCAAAAGGCTCTACCCATTTAAAGCTTAGTTGTCATGGGAACAGGGTGAATGCAGGAAGTGAGGGTCCTGGGAAAGGCGCTATCGTGTGGGCGGGGCAAGGAGCACCCAGTGACACAGGATACAAAAGGAGGTAAAGATCAGGTCCACTGCATGTGCACGTGTTTTAAGCATGCGACTGTTTGTGTGCATGTGACTGAATAGACATAAAGCAGAGAATGTCTGTGAGAACGCCGCCTGGAGGAAACAGACTCTGATGATCTGTGTCATGCAAATGTCCTGCTTTAACAAGGATCACTTCTTTTTCCATGTGGCACGAATAGTTCTTGTAGGACAAAGAAAAGAAAATCCATGAAGGGGTCAAAGGTCAAAGGTCAGAAAACACATGGATGGAGGTGATGTGGTGTGCCCACAATGCACCATTATGACCTCGGTAACGTCAAACATCTGTACCTGGTGACCTTCACTCTAAAGCAGATGCTCCCCCCCCTTTGACCTTTGACCCAATCTCTCCTCTGAAAATGACCACTCTCAAATGCAAAGATGGGGTTTGTGATATTTACTCGTATGTTAAAGCACTCGCATGTACATACTATACGTATGTAGCCTACATTATATGTCCTTAAGGGCTGATACACTCCTACACGCAATCATCAGTTTGAGGACAGGAAAGTGATTTAGGTGCATCTGCACAACAAATTAAAATGCATGGCGGTTATTATTTAGAACAGGCCAAGAAAAGGATTTCACATATTTATCCACAACTGAGGATATTTTACAATCTAAGAATCAGAAGAACTCGGCTCCAACAATCGCTGTGACGGTTCTACCAAATGGCTTCTCAACTGAGTGAAGTGAAAAGCTAGTTGAGAAGCCAGTTCCACCTTCTTACTCCTATTTTCTTTTTTTCTTTCAGTTCAGAAGCCATGCCGTTTCTAATAAAACCAAATAAGGTAAATTACCATCAAACATGTTTTTCATAAGGGATGGGCGTTCGTCTTGTTCTTGCTCCAATCTATCATTATTATATCAGTCACTGATAAACCAGTTTCTGTCTACCTCTAGTTCTTACTTGTTCTAATTATTATTTTTTTTATGTTGCTCAAGTGACAGCCTTCCCAATAATAGTCATTTCCCAGTCATGGGGAGAAAATGTAACCTTAAAAGCCTGTCTGGGCTTTAAATGAAACTGTCTGTCATGCTGAAGAGCACCAGATGCAGTCGCACGATGTACAGCTACACTGCACCCGACATCAAAAGAAGATTAGAAAGAATCTCCACACATCCAAAGTGTCAGCCATTCATGCTGGCATCGAATGTGCTCCTGTTCACTTTGGTGGTATTAAACTCCAAGCTCCCTGCATCTGCAAAGATTGTCTGTGCATTAACCGTGAACTGCGGCTCGCTCCTGCCAAATGACATTTGTTTTTCTCAGCGGTGACTTCATCGGCTCTGCTGTTTGTAACTGTTCAGCCCATATATCAGAGAGCGTTGAGCAAAGGCAGATCTGGGAACGAAACATCAGTCAGTTTAATCAGCGGCTCACAGGAAAATTATACCTGCCTGTTTCTACTGAGAGACGTCGACCTGGGTAGGATACCTCCATTAGCATCACACTGTGGCAGCCGAGCACTGGGCTCTGGACTGCGTCACAAGAGGACAAATCTTTTACATAATCGTGTTGACGGACCACAAATGTCACCTCGCAGCCGCACAAATGAATGATGAAAATCTACAATGAAATACATGTTACGCCTTTATTTTAATCATAGACATCCAAAGAGTCCGGGGAAAGAGCTGCTTTAGTGCTTTTGGTGGATATAACCTCCAAAGGCACATGAGCGCTGTCCCAACCCAGTAAATGATGCCATGACATCCTGTGAGAAACCTACCTTTTGGCTTACTTTACACACGTTCATGCCATGTCAGGATCCGGCTGCAGCTGAATGCTCTGCGATACCTCACAGTTCGTGTTCCTTTATCTCTCTCTCTTGTGTTGGACAATTACGAAAGAACTTGCAAATGACCTCATGATTAAACGGGTATGGAGTGCCAAGTGTGCTCGTCACAGAGGAGACATGACTTTTCTTACCAGGTGAGATGTGTGGTCCTTTCAGACAAAAGCCTGATGTGTATGGATCCAATCTGGATGATAGTATCATTGAAACACCTGACACAGGATCAGCATCCATTTCCCTCGCTACACCCATTCATAAAGCATGATAATCAGTTCAGGGAGTAAACTGATTATCAATATGCCTCCAATCAAGTTACTTATGATACAAATAGAATGTGTAGTATACTAGCAGTTAGTACCACTGGTGAATACAACCTGCATCATTGTTGTATCTATTGTCCTCTCTCCCTCCCCCCATCTCTTTCTCTTTCTGTCTCTGATTAATTTCAACAGCTCAGCAGATGGGCGTCCAATCAGAGCCGGGTTCAGCTCCAAGGTTTCTGCCTATTAAAGGCAGGTTTTCCTCACCACTGCCAAGTGATTGCTTAGGGGGGGATAAAGAGTATAGTCTAGAGACTCTAGACCTCTTTAGAAAAGTGCTATGAGATGGCTTTTATTATGATATTCAGATAAATAAATAAATGTTTACTTGATTTGATTGATTTTACTAAAAGTGACCTCTGACCTATATAGTACCATGATGATTTGACATCTGTCGGCTGTTGACGTTTTTTCTTTATCATTTTTAGACATAAATGTTCGACATCGGCTTTTAAAAGCAGAGTTTGACAATGGTCCTTTGGATCACGTGTTCAAAAACGTACATACCAGTCAGTCAAGGTTCATCTTGTGCTGGGGGGGGGGGGGGGGGACTATCTTCTATGATGTAAGAGCTAAAACTGATTTCTCAGAACAACAATCAATCCTTATTCTTGTGGTATCGGCAAAATAATGAGTGAAACTGTCAAAGTTCCTCCAGTTGAAAAATATTGAATAATAAAATCATAGCATGAAAGTGGCCAGACAGAGGGGAACACTTACCCGTGTGTGCGTGCGGATGTGCATCTTCAGGCCGTCGTTCTTGCTGAATGCTTTGTCGCAGTAGGGACACTGGTATGGACGCTCACCTGGGGGAGTAAACCGCTGTGTACATGAGATGCACAAACAGGAAGTAAAGAATGTACTCATGATCTCTTCCAGTGTTCTCCAACATGACAATCTCAAAGACAAACTTCTCTTTCAAGCAGATGACACAAAACTATTGTGGACATCCACCCATGATTCAGGTGGATGTCTGCCCTGAGTCCTGTGACTTCCCAGCCTCTCTCAGAGATTTGACCCTTATATTGGCTTCACTATCTGAGCCACGGCAGGCCAGCCGCTTAAGAGGCAACGTGCCTTATCCCAGTTGGATCAAAAGCAGGCCGGCCATACTCCTACAGATCATATCTGACAAAGAGAAAGTGACAGGCTGTCAGTCAAAACCAGTCCACTGACACCTGGATCTGTTTGCCGCTACTGATCCACAGGCCAGATAGGAGCACCAGAGCTGATTACTGATCTACAGAAAGGATATGAAGCAACCTGTAGAATGGCACTGGAAAATCTCTGATGGGAAAACACAGTACAAAACGAATCGGGGAGGAATATATCCGCCTGCTAAAGGACACACACACATTTTAATGAGACGCTGCTTAAAATAGACACCAAGAGCTACACATTTGTGCTCATTTCTTATCTGAGCTATCATAATCGCTCTTTGGTGACGAACTGTTGAACAGACAAGCAAGTCATTTTATTGATGGGGGAGATACTTTGCCCCTTTTAAGTAATGAGGTTAATTAGCTGTGTTTCTTTGGGAGTCCAACTGCAAAGATGCTTATTAAATCTCAATCTCTATCTAGGGAACGTAACAGAAGTGTAATATTATCCCACTTCCACACACACACGACCGTGTTGGTGAAGTGTTTTCCTTCTCTTCTCTACACTCGGGCAACAAGGCTTGCTTGAGATGCACAGTGTACATTTGCAAATGCAAATTATCAAGAACTACCGTGTCAAACATTTAACTTGTCATTTTGAACATTTGCATATTTAAATGATTTCATTTGAATGTGGCTGCTGAGAATTTCAACTATCAAAGGATCCCAATGGCTGTATTTAAATCAATCCAATTCCGCTAATCCTTTCATCAGAGAGGCGGCGACAGCTGTCAAGTAGCAGATGTACGATTTGGGGTCTGAGCCCGCCATAAACCTCCCTATAAGAGGATGTCAGAGGTGCATAAGGAGGGAACGCAGTGACACAGAGTATTGAATGTGCAACCTCACATTGGCGTGCAAAGAGACATCGTGACATATGGGGGGGAGGGATTTCACATTCGGAAAGCATGTGCAAGATGGCAGCTCAGCATTCTATCCCAAAATCCCCTTCTGCGCAATTCCAGTCCCTAGGAGGCCTTTTTTGTTGACAAACAGGAAAATCTGAATCCCAGATGTGTTTCGAGAAAGAGGAGAGCAAACCCTGTGTCTTATGTAGCACGTGTGGTATCGGGTTAAAGCCCAGCGCGAGCCTTGGGGAGTCCTGGGGAAGGCATTAGTGTGCTAATAGCACTGGAGCACAGTGTGCCAGTGTATTTCTGTGGCTTGGATCACATCCCTCCCAGGAGCTGGCTATTGTCAGCTAATACGTAGCACAGCCAGCCGTACCCTGCAAACGCAGAGGCTTGAAACAAGTGTGCACCAATTCACCTACTTAACCTAATGCACCCTCCGGGTTCTGGACATGTGTGCCTCATCTGGAAGAGGCAAGCAGAGGAAAATGATGCCATTTGATATTCTAAAAGGAGGTCATTTGTAAATATGGTCCCTTATAGATAACAACAGGCCACAGATTTTCCCATCTGGCTCAGAGGGAAACAAGAGCAACCCAATCCCTTACCAAAACAGGAAATAAACAAACATAGAGAGTAACATTCGTGCAACACTGGTCTGGTGTCTTCATGCTCCGGCTTTGCTGTCTGTGCCGCTGAGTGTTACTGTAACTAGAACCCCCCCCCCCCCCCCCCCCCCCCCGCCACTTATTCTCCAGATTGAGCCAGATTGTTTGGGGATTATGAGGGGTGGCGGCAGCGCTGAGCCGGGGCTTTACGTGTGTGGAGATGGTAACTGATTTAGCATGTGCTGAAACAGTACACCATCTCTTTGACCCTGGGTGTCTCCCCTGTCCCCTGCTGTGGCCCTCACACTCCTCGTCTGCTAATCGATCCGTTTGCCCCCCTCCCATGTGTTGGGTATGTGCAGCGTGTCTGGTCAGCAGATGGGCGGCTTTGTCGTTTCGCCCGCCACACAGCATTCGTGTTATGGAGAACGCTTTGTAGCTTCGGGGCTCCGGTCTGAAAGGCATTAAGGTTGTCCGTCAGAAATTAATTCCCCGCTTCCTCCTTTTCAGCCAGACCGTGGCCCTCCACTGTCCTCCGCTCTGCTCTATGTCACATGTCGTTGGAGAGGATAAGAAACCCGCTTTGATGACACGCAGGAACGGCCCAACAACTTCTTCACTTGACCTTCCCATCAGGGTCTCTGGTGACTTCTCAAACAATCGTCTCGAACTCGCCCACGTGAATTCGTCTCGGACGGACTAGCGTCGCTGCACATGCAACTGATGAAGACCTCTTTACGCGCCTCGAAGCACAGTAATGAATCCAAATTAACAGTTTGCATGTCACCCAAAGGGGCTAAAGCCATGCGCCAGGAGGACCAGTGCATCGGAGAGACAGTCAATAAGTCACTGCGTGCTGATTGGACTTTACGAGATTGTAACCATGACCACAGCCAAGACAAATAAAAATCATCTGCACGGCAATAGGGCCAGCAATCCCAGAGTTCTACCAGATGTCCATCTGAGGGCAGTTGTTTTGGCGTGAGATCACTTAATGCTGCATGCAATGTGCAGCGCTTTAAAACATCAAAATAGAGTGCCATATAATGACCACAAATGATCAAGACAACAGTATCCTCTGTGTTTAGTGTGTAGTTTAACAAGCTGCCTCGCATGCTCGTTCGTTCTCCATCCCTTCAATGAAAAGTAAAACGATGAGGAAACTTTGATTCATTAAAGCACAGTGGTCTCCTCCTCACTTCTCTGTGACAGGAGTTCAACATAGAAAACACAATTGAAGATGCTAAAAGAAATATTCACCATTAGTTTTTTTGCCTATTTGTATAATTGTAAAAACAATCAACCATTTTGATCGTGATGATTTGCTGATGTTGGAATAGTTTGTGTTCTACGGAACGTAAAGACAAGCTGTGTGGCTGTTTGAAGTCCAACTTCTTTACTTGTCACCGGTAGCTGAAAATATGGCGCACCCTCTCTGAGGAAATCCAGACGCTAGCTTCGGCCTGCATGGGTATCATCTCCTGTATAGACAATGATTGCCCTGTGGTCTGGATCACTGAGAACGTGATGCCGTCTGGAGACTACAAATTTGAGAGATTCTCAGAAAAATAAGAGTTATATTATCTAAAAAAGTCAAAGCCACTGATTTTGACTGATACTTCAGACAAAACAGCCTTTTGGACCAAAAAGTCTGAGGCCAAAACAGCACAAGCCATCTGTAGCACAGAGACATGAATCAATGCCGATCCGGGAATTCCAGTTTGAGTGACAGCTCCCAGAGTCTTCAGGCATATCATCACCGCACGGCGGTTTATAATACTTTACAACAAAGCTTTACAACTCTGGAAAGTGATCATTACGCCAACAAACACAAGCCAAACACAGCATTCATGGTACAAAGTCAGCCGGAATGAGAGCCTGCCACTTGGCATGTGTGACTAAATCCTTTATTCTCTTTTAAATCCGCTAACTTCGTAGCAGTTTGATCTTTAATCTCAATATGTCTACATTTTTCTTAGATTTATATAGCGTCATTAAAGAATTCAGATTACATGCTCTTTCGGTATGAAACAATGCAGGTTTGCTTGTTTGGATTAAGCCTTAAGGACAATTTGTTGCCACGATGAGGGCCGTCAAACTCGACTTTTCTCTTAGACTTTGAAGACGTACAGAAAAACGTGAGCATGGAAAAAAACAAGTCTAAATCTTGGAAGTTTAATTCATAATGTAACATAAACACAAAATCATCCTCTCCAAGGGCTTTAACTCTGCCACGGCAATTTGTTGTAACATGGCTCAGGGGATTACGCTGATCGCCGTGCCCAAGCATGACACGTCCCATGATGTCAGCGTGACAGCGAGGCGCTGGGTTCTGTCAACGTTTCCCTTGGCACAAGTAATGTTCCCGACCCCACTACGGTTATTTACCACATCACAGCACACGTGGTAGGGAAATGTCTTTCCACTGAGCGGAGCTGTGGAGAAGGACACATGTGTACCACAACAGGGCCAAAAAAGAATCATTTAAAAAAATGATAGAGACATCCATCACGACTACTGAGTTCCACAACGCAGCTCCCATTTCATTGGTTGTCAGTGATCTCATAAAGGCTGCTCTCTGAATAGACGCCTGCCTCTGCGGTACAACAACCAATTAGTTTTGAGTGATGCTCAAACCGATTCAAATGAAAAGAGAATCCAAACCAAACACACGGTGCCCGGCCCTTGCAGCTCCTCCACACACAGGTTGATGCCGCTCTCACTTTAGCCCTTTCTAGCCACAATGCCGCCCAGTGTTTGGTGCCGAAGCGACAGGGCAAAGGAAATCCTCACAAAGTCGTCTGTGTTTAGCAGGTAAATAATCAATGCTGACTTGTTCCTGCGAAACAGGAAGACAAGCGAGGTCGGGCTTTCCTGTCTGCCATCCACGGACGCTGCAGATTTAAAGGGCCTTCAGCTCAGCTGGTGGTCGTCTTGAAGGCGTTGCCAACAGGCCGGCCAGCCATCTTTTAAAGGTGCCCTTCCACTAACTGGTGATGTTTTATGATGAACACATTCCACATGTAGCACAAGGCCTACATTATCCACAGAAGGGGGTCCTGTGTCAGAATTTCCAACCTTTGTTTGAGGACAAGATGCATCTTGTCAGGACCGTCGCTCAGGGAATTTTCACCAAAGCGTTTTTCATTTTATTTTGCCCTCCCACAAAACACAACAAACTAAAAGAGAAATCTCATTCTGTAGAATGAGGGGAAAGATTTACAGCCAGTCAGGGTCAAGGGTCATCCGGCTGGATGCTTTCTTGAAGTGGTCTTTTCTCTCTCTCCTCCTTTCTTTCTTTGAGGTGCCCCCCCGGCTCCCACCCCTCCCCCAGCATTCCTCTCTTTTATTTATTCTATATAAATACAATCAGGCTGGGCCGCGGCCCACACCGGAATACATTCCCTCTCTCTGTCGGTTTGTCCTTCACACCACACATGTACAAGAACACACACATGCACACTCGCACACAAAAGAGGCTGTTGACAAAGCGTGGTAAGCTTTCCAACTCAAACACACACACACATACACATTTAGACACACAATCATCTAGTCAACACCTGAAGGGGAGCTTTAAGATGTAAATATAGGCTATACTGTCATAACAATAAAGTTTATATGTAAACTTTTGCTCATCTACTGAAGAGGAAGTCATATTAAAAATGGAAACAAAAAAAAAGACTGACAAAAATAAACATATTTGTATCACATCATACTAATACATAATCAATATATTAATTTCATGGATTACAGGCGTTATTTCAGCTTCTACTTTTAATGTATTCAGTATGAAGTACAGATACCTGGAAACTCAACTTAAGTACAGGAAGGAAGTATTTAAACTTTGTTACTTCCCACCTCCGGTAATAACCTGAAGAGAAAATAAAGGACTGTGTTATAACATAAGACCATGTTTTTCTGAAGTGGCAGCGTGAACTTCTGTGCTGTTTATCGAGGTAATCGCTTTTCTACTGATGTTCTATGTGGGCTAGTAATGATGACGTGGCTGTACCTGAATTCAACAGGACAACACAGACACACACGCACACACAAAACAATGAGAAGATGAAGATAAGATAGGAGATGAAGCTCAGTCAACGCTTGGAATTAAAAGCAGCAACAAGAAAGCATGAGTGAAGCGTTTGGACGCCAACCAGTGTGTGTGTGGTCGTGCCAGCTCTCTGCACCAGTCTGTTGGTAAGGAGACGCACAGGAATGTGTATCTTTCCAGTTTAAGGCAGTTTAATGAACATCCAGGGCTCTATTTCTGTGCCAGTGCAAAGACTAGAGGGAGCGGCGCGCCACCGTGCTTCTCTCATATTACATTATTTTGCACTAACTTTCTGATCATCACATTTCAAATTCAAATAAGGCTGGCGTTGGACTGCTCAGCAGTTCACTCCTCCCGGTGGGGATGTCGTCCAGCGACATCATCATTCCCATAAATAACAACAGTTATGTCGGCGCGTTTCCTGATCATCATGAAAATCGTTCACTTCCTAACAAACACAGCTGCAAACAACGCTTCAGCTGCAAACAGCCGACTCGGGTGAAGATGGAAGAGATGATGACGCAAGTAGTAACAGAGTTTAAAGTAATTACATCCAAATGGAAACGCACAATAAATACCCTGAATAAGTCAGATGCAGTGAGGGAAAGTGTTTTTCTGCCCGCCTGTCCGATCACAACCGTTTTCTGTTCTTCCACACGGGAACATAAGTCAGGAAGCAGCTCTTCAATCACTAATATTGTATGAGAAGTATGAGATACTTCCAAGGTAATCAGATTATTGACCTGATGCACCAGTAATTATTTTTTTTGGGGGGGGGGGGGCTCTGCTGTTGCAAATATAAATAACATCATGCATTTCTCAGCAACGGCTCAGTGTGATTACAGTGAGACGCGATCTTTAAGTGCAAACGGTGGTATCAATAGAAGCTGACAGATGAATCTCGGACGGCTGAACCGGTGAGCGGCTGACCTGTGTGGCTGCGGATGTGAACCCTCAGCGTGCCGTTGCTGGCAAACTTTTGTCCGCAGTATGGGCAGATCTTCTCCTTCTCCCCCGTGTGCGTCTGGCAGAGAAAGGAGAAAACACACGTATGGTTGCTGTTAAGAAAAGCATTTGTAACGCTCGTCCTAACATCCTCCCGACATCACAAAGTCAAATGTGATTGCCTGTGATAGCTGAAGTTCAATGTCTCATCTGAACGTTATCGAAACTAGAACATTACATGTTAATGTAGTGTATCTTCAAGACATTCATAATGGCATAATCTGATTTGGGGGGTTTTCTGTTTGATAAAAGTGACTCCAGACTCCGGATTCCACTCTAAATTCCTCCCCCCTTTAGATCTTTTTCTTGAACTGGACAAACAAAATGTAATTTTCCCCAGTAATGCACCGCTAACAAGCCTTCCAGTGAGTGGAGATGCACATGTACACATGACGGGCATCCACTGAGCAGGCAGCATCAAACGAACACAGACGATACAGATTTGCCAGGGTCCAGAGCCCAGGGGGACCAAAGGCCAGGGTGCACGTATGCACTCATCCTTCTCCCTCCTCTTCCTCTTTCTTCAGCTCCCAGCAGCCCACATTGATAAGCCCCGCTGGCCCATGAGGGCTGCACGTGTAGCCGGAGAGGAGGCGAATGTGGAGAGACGGCACCACCTCCTCTACCTTTTCCCTCCACCCCTTCACACTCGTGCCTCCTCACTCTGAGCCTGTTGAAATGTGCACTGTGGAGCACTCCTCCTGGCCCGGCTGTAAGTCTGTGAGAATGAAAGGCTCAAACTCAGAGCGACAGTTTCAACAGCCGTACAACAATACAGGAACACCTCCTCTCTGGGCCCCCATCCTCTCCTCCATCGCCCCGCTGTGTCTCTCCGACACCTCGGGTGTTTCGTTACAAAGGCTCCATCAGCACTCATGCTCGCGTGGAAACACACACACACACACACCCGCACACACAAATTCACATATATGAACACATGTGTCCCAGATGGAATACGGTTGCATTGTTTGTGTGACAAAGAAAACATCGCTCGTTTGTGGCTTTGTGAGAAAACACCCAGTGCTGGCAATTTCACTGGAGAATGTTCCAAATCCTAAGTTGGAGGTAATTATTCAACCATTTTATACATAAACGATCGGCATGTCTGTGGAACTGCTCAAACGCCAGCCCTGTAATTTGCACTCTTGGATGACTTCTTCCAGAGAACCACTGACAGAAGTGAGACCTTCCTGTGCAATGTGCAAAACATACAATGCATGCACATACATGCTGACACACACACACGCCCTCTCATATAACAGTAATCAAGACTCAGCAAGGAGAAAGCCTCGGCTGTAGCACGCCGCGTTATAACACGGGCTCACAAGTGGACAGAGTTTCACGCAGGACTGCGCTGAGACACACTATTCATACGTCCCTCCAAAGGACAAACGAGGAGACACCGGAAGATGAAACATGCACACGTGCTTCCGAAAGTACAGCATATTGTTTTGGTTATATTCCATGGAGATAAGAAATGATTGCAGACATGCTGACAACATCTCCTTGTCATTTGAGCATCGATCACGTTCATCAGTTTCCCTTGGAAGGAATGACGAACCTCCTCAGGTCTCAGGTTCGATGAATGTGAGAAACTTGAACTTCAGTTGCCGGTCGGACTGGATTTGAAGGTCTCATGGGGCATTCTTTTACTTTAGAAACTGTTTTTCAGATGAAACCTTTGGTTAGAATAAACTAGAGGCTACCTCAAAAGCAACATCATTTTTGCTAGAATAACGTAAACCTGGATCAGATGTCTGGTTGTCTTGATGTTCAAAGTTTTGCTTATCTCTGCTCCATTTACTCTTGATGCTCATCATATGTGCCAAATCAGACATGGCGCACGGAGCGCCGCATGGATGTTGACTCAAGCACAACATGAGCACTTGAGTCTATGAGCACTATTTGTCTTTATTTGGGGGGGGGGGGTATCTAAGTGTATGTAAATAAGACTCCATCAATGGCCAGAAGCAGGATTACGCTGCACAAACATAGCCAGCAAGTTTTGGTCTCCTCGGCAACCTGGCTTTGATCAGGGCCAGATCTCTCTGCAGAGCCCGAAAGCAGCGAGACGGTCCAGCATGCCAGTCGTCATCCCTACTGTTCTGAGACAACCTTAGAGACATTTTCTTTTGCCGTGTGCCAAGAATCTGTTTGGGTTTAATCTTGATGCTTAACCACACCGGACGTTGTCAGATTTAGGGCTCATAATCTGAAGCAAGATCTGCTTGGGGCTTTGAAACCCTGCAGAGCGAATGGTCTAACTGCCATTTCTAATCAACATTTGAATTGATTTTCCAAGTATTCATGGGCAGCAACGGTCAGCGTAGATGCCTCCACCAGGTCTGGCAGTCGCAGGTATTAGCGGAGTTAGCTGCATAACTTTCCAGGGATGAAGAGCACGAAGGGATGAGAAGCATTGGAAACAGCTCTGGTTTAGCAGATGGTGTCACTTCTTTCCTTATAAAGTCAGCCCGAAGTGTCTTAATACTGCAGCCGAGTCCAAAGTGCTTTTACGTTAAACCCAAACTGCAAGATATCACAAATGATGTGGAAAGAGTTTGAATATACGTCTACAACTTTCAGACAAATGGCCTTCACAGACTATGATGGAGCTTTGCCTGCTGGAGCTCTTTTCACTCACCTTCTTGTGGCTCTTGAGGACAGAAGGCGTGACAAAGGCCTTCTCACAGAGGTCGCACTTATACTTCTTATGGCCATCATGCACCACCTGGATGTGGACGTTGAGCGTGTCCTTCCTCTTGAAGGTGGAGTCACATTGGTCGCACTTGAATGTCCTCTCACCTGAAAAGAAGGGCATTCGTAAGAGCCATTTCCAGTCGTCTATTGTCGTGCCTCTAAAAGCACAGCCAATTTCACCGGGGCGATTGTGTGGGCAGGGAACTACAAAGAAGGTTGTTTCATTGCAGCAGACAACCTCAAACGATGGTCCTTAGAGAGGTCTGCCTCTGGGTTCTTTTTTTTTATTGTGCATCTGTAGCTGAGCTTCCCAAGGGAAACTGTATAAAACTGCTGGCCATATGTTTCATCTAAACCATCCTGTAAAACAAACATGCTTTATTTTTTATAAATAACTCCAATGAAGGCATTAAAAGTCTAGACAGACGGTACTCAGACAGCACAATCTAAGCTGTTAGGCAGCCTGACGTTTTCCTTCACGCCTCTGCTCTCAGCGTCCATACAACAGCCGCTGCTGCAGAAGAGCAGCTCTCCCCATTATATGGAGATCATTCAATTTTCAGAGTAGTTTAGACTGTGTGTGTGTGTGTGTGTGTGTGTGTGTGTGTGAATGATAGTCTTGACTGCTGGGATAGGCTCCAGCACGACCCGGTAACCCGGGACAAAGCGGAGTCAGTTTGTGATGGAGCATAACAAGTAGCTCGATGTGCACGTTTTGGCCTTCGTCCTGCGAGTGTTAAATCTCACAAATGTGCATCCCCTCCAGAACAGGAGGCAGTCATCAAGTTGAAGCGGTAACTCATGACATGTTTGTCCAGTTAAGAGCTTTAAGGGAATCAACTGTACAAATTAGGTGCAAATCTGTCAGCAAAAAAGTCTGATATATGGAGGAGAGGAACCTGCTGCTGCAGCTGGGCTTCATTTTCTTTTTTTGAGACGATTAGGAGTTGTGATAATGTGATGACCTCAGACAGATATTCACTAGCTTTCATGTCGCCTCACCTACGGGGAAATCTTCCTCCATCCTGTGCCCAACGTGACGTCTGGAGCCTCATGCATAAAACAATCCCTGATATTGCACCGCCTGCCTCCTGAGATGCTGTCAGGAAATGCCCCGAGGTTTACAATCTCACTCGGTCTCAGTCATTGGTCTCACTCGGTGGTGCAGCGCTGCACCTAGCCTAGCGTCGCTGTTTAGTGACTTCATACACTTAATGCATACAAATCCATCCATCCATTCATCTTTTTGTAGACGAGACAACTTCACTATTCTCATCTACCGCTTTGTCTGCCTTGTGGGTCACGGGTTTTGCTGGAATCTATCCCATCTGACTACTGGTTAAAGGCGGGGAACACCCCAGACGTGTCGCCAGTGCACCGCGGGGCACGACTTAATTAGGCATTTATTAGTTTAATGGGAAAACAATCTGTTGTTTCTAAACCGCAGACACTGAGCCGATTCTGTTGGATCCCCTTTCGAATAACGAAATATAACAAACGTCTTATGTTCCCCTTTCACTCACGGAGCCTGAAACCGTTTGAGGTCTCCTCCACCTTCAAATGCACCTGCAGCCAGAGCGGTTCCGTAGTCCCAATCAACTAACTGCAGGTCTCTTAGCAGGTATCAGTACTAAACAGCTACACTGTGATACTCACTGTTGTGGATGAGGAGGTGGCGCTGTAGAGAGAAGGGGGTGCGGAACAGGGCCTTGCACTCCTCGCACTGGAAGGGCCTTTCCTCAGAGTGGGTCTGCAGAGAAAGAGAGACGAGCAGCATCAGCATGTAACTAATACTTCAGCAGGGGGGCCCCCGTCGGTCTTAGAGAGGATGAAGAGGACGCTTCTTAAATTGATGTGAAAAGATCGTAGCTCCAGAGCTGCTCAGGTTTGTCGACAAGCAGCTCGAACGGGTCTTATCTTCAAAGTGCTTCTGTCTTTGTGCCCGACCTGTCTGTCTGAATGACACCTCAATCCCAAAAGTAAACATGGGAGACCTCAGGGGTGGAGCGGGGGGGCCCCAGACCCCACTGATAACAGACACCAAGGAGGCCCTGACCGATTACAGCCTCAACAATAACTTAGAAGAGACTTCTCACCTTCTTGTGGTTCTTGTAGACGTTGCGGTGAGCAAACTCTTTCCAGCACAGTTTACATTTGTAGGGTTTGTCTTCGCTGTGGATGATCTTATGGGCCGTCACCTGGTCCAGCCGCTTGAACGAGCGACTGCAGATCTCACACGTGTACGGTCGCTTCTCTAACCAACGAAGGCGTGACACAGATGCATTCTGGTAAACAGCAATGGTGGGAAGTTGAGGCGTTACATAAGTAACGCAGGGGTTTCTCACCTGAGTGTGTGATCATATGGCGTTTTAGCTGATTTGTAGAAATGAACTTCTTATCGCAGGCGTGGCATTCGAATATTTCATGTACCTACAAAAAAAAAGGACAAAAAAAAGAGTAGAAGATGCAGTCTTTAGTTTTTAGTCTGCTGGTAAGAGAAAAGGAAGGATCCTGGTTCGCACTGGTCAACGGAATCGCCTCAATTTTCTCCAGACTGATATCTCCAGACTGAGAAGCAATTAAAGTGATGAAAAGTTTGAATCCTTTTTCTGCTTCAGAGCATCGCTGCAGTAATTGCACATTTAATACTCCCCCAGCGTACAGTCACAATAGCATATGCTAATGCCAGCCAGCTCCTCTTGTCACATCTGCTAATGCAAAAGCTTCATCAGCTAAATGATGATTATGTCAGTTTTAAGCTGCTTCAGAGCTGATGTGCCATTATAGAAAGTTTGATTGCTCCTCTGCAAGGATAACAGTTAGCGCCCGGATGTCTTCCACTGAAGCTGTAACAGCTCAACGCATATTAGTTTAGACGCGTGACATATTTCCAACTCTGTGTTAAAGTCAGCCTCGAATCTTTAAATGTCCAATGCAACCGTGAGCTACTCTAAGACATTCAGGCACCGCTACACTATCAGATCTCCCTTTCTGCTATGATGAGCACTTTTGCACATAAGGAGGCCACATAGAAATATATCTATTTTAAAAACGCCGTGTAGATTTGGCTCATAGACTCAGAGACAGGCGAGTTCGGTTAAAGGGCTACAGGCTTCCAGGTGAGTGACGCTGGGCAGGTAGGGGGCGTGCTTCACAGAGGGGGGGGGGGGGTATAAACTCCTGTTGATTCAACTGGAAGACAGATGTTGACAAAGCAAAATTGCATTTCACGATTAACGACAGGGATAATTAATGGCAAATGTTAATACATAAATGCAAACCAACGAGGGAGTAATCAATCAAAAACAGCCGTCCTGACCTGAAGCATAAAACATATTCCAGGGATTGACTCATAAGGACCGTGGAAAATATTTTCAATATATGATTATTTGTAATTATATGTGATTTATAGATCTAAAAAAAACAAATGAGCACACACATTTGTAGTTTTCGACACAAGTCACTTAATAAATTTGACAGTGTTGATTTTACATCTTCACAAAGAGACATATCAGCTTCGTGCAACAGAGAACTATCTTCTCATCGATTAATTATTTTTTATTAATGTAAAAGCTCTCACTGGTGCACCGCAAAGAACCGAAATGAACATGTGTTAATGAAAACATGTCAGAGCAGTATTCTAACAGCCCAGTTCAAATCTGCGATCCATCAGCGAGAGAGAGAGAGAGAGAGGGAGAATCCTGACGCCAAGGTTAAAACATTGTTGTCTGCCAACAGAGCTTCTTAAATTTCACAAGATCTGTGGGATGAGCCCGCGAAAAAAGACGCCACCCCTCGGATCGTTGTCACATAGAATGAATTTGTAAGGACTTGATCGTAATCCCTGTCACGTGGACAGGGAAGAACATAAGAGAGAGAACTCAGAAGCTCAGCAAAGGCCGCTGCAAAATGTAGGCGTTAGGCTGGATTTTGGGAAGATTGTGATGGATTCCACCTGACTCTACACCAAGAAACATCCAAAAAGAGACATCCCTGTTAAAATGGATCACGAAATCCAGCGTGATCCGTGTAAATCCGCTCTGAGCAGATGCAACGTGTCTGGTCGGAATCATTTCAGCCACGCAGGAGATGCTGCAGTTCCTCACCTTTCTGTGTTCCTGTAGATTCAGAGAGGACGAGCATTTCCTGTTGCAGATGCTGCATGTGAGTTTCCGGCGTGCGTTCCCTGTCAAGGAAAGAAAAAAATAGATGGAAAATAAATACTAAAAAACTGAGTGATGTCTAGTGAGAAATTATGTTAAAACAATCATCACCTTATCGTACACCCTATACCAATATGAGATCCTCCACTTATCCCCACATGATTCATATGTGACACCTCTGACTGGTCTGAGTCATTTCCTGCTCACCCACATTTTCCTTGTCCTGTCTACATGGGTCTCAACGCCATCGGCCTCATAGAGACGGGCGTCCTCGTCTCGCGTATCGGGCTGCACACTTCCTGCTGACCTACATTTCATCATAAATAGCTATGGAAGTCCAATTATCTAAATGAGTGAGCCTCCCCAGAACACACAGGTCAGCAATTACACAGCACAAAGTCATTAGAGATGAGTCTCAACATTGCAGCGATTTCAACTGATCGAGGTCAAGCAGTTTTACTGCCGCTCTGTGAGAGCCGAGGCTGCTAATGTACGATCGACTTCATTGCATGACATTTAGAAAGAAGAAAAGCACCACGTTTGTGGCTATGAGAGCATCACAGAGCGAGGCAGAGAAACACCACCTGCTGCGACAGACTGCGTTACAAACCCGCGTGAACGTTTCCTTTGTGCTTCTTAAGAGCGTCTTTGCTCTTGAATCTTTTTCCACAACTCTCTGCTTTACAGATGAACCTGGAGTCCCCTCTGCAGGCTTCCTTATGCTGCTCAAAGCTGCACACGGGGAGAAAGAGGAGACAGAGTTATGTGACGATGCCTGTCATCTGTCCATGTGTACGCTGTAATATATGCAGGGTATGAAAGCCCGTTTGGGTGTTGAATGTAACCTGGATTCCGAGCTGAATGCATTGTGGCAGAGGGAACACCGGTGCGCTTTGGAGGCGCCTGATGGATCCAGTGACTCAGAGCAATGCAAAACACTGGGACAGGAATGAAAACAAATAAGACAGCAAATAAGAAATGAAGCATGTCAGTGTGATGCTAAAATAAAACTGTTATGAGAGATATATAGAATAAATTCATTTGAATGATTTACAAAAGTCAACATTTTTGGGCCTAAAGTTTTTGTTGGAAAATATGATATTTAAAGAAGAAACTAAAATTTGATCATAAGAATCCTACAGGAATTATTTATTTCCCTGTATGCATGCATAGCCAGAAGACCGTTAGCTTAGCATAAAGACAGAGCAATGCCAGTATATTGGTGTTAGCAATCTTTCTTCTTTCTTTTTTTAATGAAGCAGTCTTTCTTCATCTGTGGATCTGTCTTTTTGCCCTGTGCTCAAACTGTCCCTTTTTATAAATCTATTTACTTTTTTGTAACAAGCATCTAAAAGTCAGAATATAAATTCGATGATGTCTTTATTTGTAATTACTTTACACCATTGCATATAAACTAAAACCAAAATGTCCACTAAATGGAAGTCAACATTCTCCCAGACCTTTTAATCGCCTGCAGATTTGTCGCTTGAATAATTAAACACTAAATAAAACTGCAGTACAATTAGATGAGTGATGGAACAGAAAACCCACTGGCGCTGCAAAGCCTGTTTGACGGGGAACTTCTTGCCACAGTTTCTGCATTTGAAGTCCTTGTCCTCTGCACAGGGCCGCTGATGAAGGCTCTGGAGGTGGGCGGCCAGGATCTCCTCACTGGGGAAGCTGCTCTCACACAACAGACACGGATGGTCCTCCTTCTTTATCACGAGCTCTGAAGGGACAGGACACAAACAACAGTGAGGATCCCAGAGACGGACATCATCCCCCCCCCCCCCCCCCCCCGTTAATTAAACCATGCCCACTGTACCCATTTCAACAATATGTTTGGCATCTCTACTGTTTTCATCGTCATCTTTGATGACTTCCTCCTCTTCTTCCTCCTCCTCCTCCTCCTCCTCCTCCATGTCACTGTCCAGGTAGCCTATCAGGAGCTCTGTGTCTGTTTCTATGTCATCCACAGCCAGATAAAAGATGTTCTCCCCATCCTAGGAAAAGAAAACACATGGCTGTAATTTCATAATTACACAGTTGTAACGGTGCTATAGAGCATTGATCCTGTACCTGACCCATTTGGGAGGAATGAAGCTGTTGGAAAACGCATTCCTGCTCAAACACAGTGATAACATCCAGCAAGGAACGCTGTTTAACTCTTGAGACCAGCTTGCGCCGTCTTTGCAGCCTGATTGAGGCCACAGGTCAAATTATGAACTCCTCAACAACATTGTTTCCTTATCCTTAACATGCCATGCTGACAAAATTAAACCATCGTTATGTTTTAACCATGGGATTCTAAATATACATAAATAACGATTAGGAAGAAGAAAGCTGCACAATAAATGTCACTCTTGATGGAACGCAGGGCTTCAGCGCACATGGACGACCTCTAAATGACCAATCGCTTTGGACATTTGTGTATTAATGGCAGGAGCTTGGCTCTCAGACTCAAAGCCTTCATCTTGTCTTCATTCCACTTCTATTTTCCCTGCCATCAGGACAGAACAACCTTCATCTTTGACACAGGAGTGCAAAATGTGAAGTTTCCCAGATCCAGTGCAGCTGAGGTCATGTTCGCAAATGTGTGTGAATGTGTGTGCGTGAATGCTTTCCGAGGTTGTTTTCCAAATAACATCAGGCGTTGTTTTTGTTTTTTATCTATAGGCGTTGCTGCTTATGTTGATGCAGAACTTGTCATTAAAATGTTCTTGTATAGTCTTTTTGTGAATAACAAATTGACAAAGAGAATTATTCTCTGTGGTTCCAATAACTCAACAACAATGACAAAGACATTCCCGCTCACTTGAATGCATTCGGACATCTGGGATTCACCACAATGAATGGATTCATCCTAAACACGCAGCGCCACATACAGAAAACACGCCTCATTCATGTCTTTATGCTGACTTGCTTCACAATGAAACTGATGAACATCAAATTTGATCTTTATTTTACTATCCACTTCTTCCTTGGTCATTATTTTTTTTTAAAAGAAGCAGAGATTGGTCCCGCTTTATCCTTCTTTACTTTCCCGAACATTAACTCTGACACTCTGGTCAGCTGGAATATCTTAGAGAACAAACCCAATAAAAGGATCCCATTTTTGACCTCCTGCATTTTCAGCTTTTGATCTTGTTTTTTCCTTCCAAAGACTCAACAAGTTGAAAATATAAAACTGCCTTTTAAAATCAACCTGTTGAAGAAAGCTTTTCCAACCTCGGCCTGTCAGATCAAATCTGATTACCTTCCCACTCAGCCTTTTTTGGGTGAACCAGTAGGGCTCATATGTACCTGTATGGCTGCTAAGTTCTTCTGCTCTTGGGAAGGCGCCTGATGGACAAACCTCAGCCAGTTGGCATGGCGTGGGCTACTGGCATCCAGAATATACAGCACATCTCCTTTATTGCCGCGGACCTGGAAAACAAATCATAAGTGCGTGGAACAGTCATTCTCATCTTGTGCATTTCTCTTCTGTACACAATCACGTGTGCGGTTTGCCTCCCGCTGTGGCAAATAGAGATAACTTTATTACACCATGTATCTCAGTGGGTGGCATTACTAGACAAAACACAGAACACATTTGGGCAGAACTTTTCATTTAAAAGTCCTCCTCAGTTTGCAAAACAATTATTTAATCTTCTCTATTCATGACATGTCATACTTATGACAGGTGCGTAACGAGTGTCTGAAGTAAAATATATTTATTTTTAAACATGTAATGTTGCACTAAATGTAGATTTTACACAGTTTTGATTGTCTGAATTCTCAAAGGTGTGCACAGCGGTGTAAAAACTACGTGCATTCACCTCCCACATTAGCCTGGTGTCCGAACTTTCGTCCAGCTCACTGGGCAGCTTTTTCTCCCCTGCAAACGGGCCAAACTTTTCCCCCTTTAAAACAAACAGACAAGATCATTGGTCATACAAGATGCCACTGGAGAACAAACTGGCCCCCGCAGCAAACTAAAACATCACACACCCCAGAGGACCTTCCAAGCCATCATTGTTGTAATACATGTGAAGGGCATCCTTTTGACCCTAGAGGTGCCAAAAATCAAGGGGGGGGGGGGGGGGGTCATAATTGTGTTGCGTTCACGTTCATTCTCTGCAATTCAAAACAGTGGACGCTTCCCTGCCGATACATGAGCCGCAACATCTTAACTCCTCCTCTGTGTCAGACAGCGGAGGGGGGGGGGGGGTGAAATGTCTGCCTTTTCGGCTAAACAGCATAAAAGCTGAGCGCCTGAAAGCCCTGAACGTCGCGTCCGTGTTTAGGACGCGTCCGTCCGTCTGTTCGCGCCGCGTGTCCGAACTTCATGTCGCGCGTAATTACGCGGAGGAGAGAGAAAACGGCGGAGGCGCTTTGCAGCTTACGTGGCACTTTTACGTCAGAGCAAAGAGCTGGGCTGAGACTTTGACAGGCACTAAAAAAAGGCGAACATAATTTGCTATCTACAACGAAAGTTAATGGTTTGAAAAGCAAAAAAAAAAAAAAATGTCGGTTACAAAAGTTGTCCAGTCAGAAACAACAAACCTTTTTCACTCGCCTCGCCGTGTAAAGACCGATTCCATCCTGGACCTTTGACGATTTCAGAGAAAATCTGTCTGGCACGTACATACCCAACATTGTCATTGCTCGGACATGCTTCCGTCACTGACTACTGGATGGCTGTCAGGTATGGATGAGTGCTGTCAGTGTGAATTTGGAGCAGATAGGTTCTTTGCGCAGCGCTCCAGGTTGAACTCCTGCTGCTCCTGCTGCAGCGGAGCAACGCTGCGTCCTGATTGGTCCAAAGTTTGTAACCAGAAGCTACCTTTACTGTCGCGGAAAAACTCCAGCCTGCGTTTCACAGACTGCCCCCCCCCCCGCCATGAGAGCGTCGCAGTGAAGGCATCACATACACCATGGGATTGATTTATTTGCTTAAAGATATTGTCATCTAAATTTTAGATTTGTTGGAATTGCAGATCTTGGGTTAAGGAGGAGCTGATTACAATTTTGATTCCTGGATCACTTTTCTTTTTCTCGTCATCATGACATTGATACACTGCCGCAAAACAAGAGTTTTGCATGTTGGCTTTTGTTTAATTTGACATCAGCAGGAATCTGTTTTGTAATTGCTTTGCCGTGTAAGCAAGTATGAATTCCCTGACTGCAGAAATGTGTATTTTATCTCATTATGATACACAAAACATGGACATTTTTTCATTTGTATATTACAAAGTAACAATTATTGCCACATTAATTACCCCCCCCCCCCCCCCCCCCCCTCCCTCCCCAAGAAGTGTAACTAGAAAAGCACTCTGAGAGCGCAGACCTCCGCCAAGCAGCTCATTCCCCTTAGATTTATACCGTCCTCATGGTGATCTGAATCATCATTAGAAGGTTTGAAATTATTCTTGGTATCTTTATACACCAACCATGAAAAGTAAAAGTGAATTGGAATTGATGTGCATTTTTAATTGATCTTTGAATCCATAAATGGAGTTTTCAATGTAAAATTTAAGATTTTTTCCTGATCACATCCAGAAGACATTTTTCATGAAGACATTACTCAAACCCCTGATTAGATATTACCCAACTTAATTTCTTGTCATATATTTAATAGCACTTTAACCTCAGGTTATTTGAGAGGATGTAGTTTAATCCGGAGTGGAAACGCACAGCCCTTTTATCTCTACTCACCTTGACTTGTTGACTTTCACCCAGGCCATAGAGATTAGCATCACCTCTGATCACTGACTGTTTGTGTACATTCTGTTTTGAACACCTCTTCACCAAGCGTCTCATCCGCAGTATGACCGTGTCGTGTTGCCTCAGTTTACTGTGTTTTTAGCCCGTGTTTATGCCAGTGACTTCCTGTTATGTTGTGGCTCTTTGCTGAAATGCGTCGTGATTGGTCCAGATGACCGGCTTGTTTGGTTGGGAACTGCAGCAGAGACTCATTCATGATGTACATGTTTACTTCAGTGTCAGTGAGCTGGTGTTATATAGTGTTGCTGTCAGGCATTGCTGTCTTTAAAGGGTTGAGAAGTAGGATAAACATGGCCTGACAATTTTTTGGATTTTTGCCCCGGACCGCTGTTGTATTCCTCGGCGGTGTCATCGGCGGCCCGGGGTCATGTTCCAGGTGTATTTCAGGGATTTAGGAGCGGGTCACAGGGAGACGTCTTGGGTGACAAGCCTGATCACAGCACTGAGCGGGCCTTTGTGTGTGCTCGCCCCACCCATGTCCTCTCCAGTCCCCCCCCCCCTGACCTCTCTGTCAGTGCCTTGGCCTGTCGGGGCAAGGCGATTAAATGTCATGACCCCTTTTTCCCCCACGCCCTCTGAGGACCCTCCATCCCATTAACTTTCACTCAGCTTTCACTGAGATCCCGGGGTTATCCCCACCGGCTCTGATCTCCAACACCTGCACAAAAGACACAAAGAAACACACCGAGAACTCCCCGGACGGATAAAGCCGCCACCCATTACAGGATGATAGCGAGAAGGATGATAATCCTGACTTTTTGTCTCATTAGCGGGGTTTGGGTGTTTTAGAATTCACGCATGTTTGATTCTTGCACAGAGGCAACGTTGAGCCATCATATTATGACAATCTGAAAACAGTTCTGTCCGTGATTTGAGGTGCTTTCACACCTGAAGGGCTGGACTAAGGATCCGGTTTCTGTTTTTTGATGTTCTATCCAGTTGGATTTGGTTTGTTGATGCATTTGTCCAAGCACATTAAAGAACATTCATCATGACATATCCTGTCATCGTCATTTATGTGGGCTGTGTCTCTCCATACCCGACGATTGATCAGCCAGAATGCAGTCCTGGGACCAGTTGGTAAGCCTGTCTTGTTTTGACTTGGTTTTGTTCCATAAAGCAAGTTCAACACAGTTTAAGTTCAGTTTCTGAAACACTGACCTGAGAGAAATGTTGATTTCTCATTGAGATCATTTTTAACATGCCATATTTTATTTTACTTCAAGAAACACAATCAGTCAGAAAATCAAAGTTCTGGGAGAAAAAACAAAAACTTTTAAATGAATCACAAAACGATGAAACACATTGACTGAAACTTTTGAATGAATCCTTTTAATTTCCGTTATTTTTCCAGTATTAATCCATACTGTAATTTGGGGGAAATTTCACTAAAAGCCACAAATGTTCACCTTGTGGTGGCACAGAGAAAAGTCCCAGTCAGGCAGATGCATCCTGTCGGGATAATCAGAGTCTGTTTCAATCGAACCATGTAGCTGTTTCAGACTGGACCAAAGGTGTTTTCCTTACATGGTACCCACAAACAGAACAAAGTATTTGCTTTGGCTTTGAACAAAAACTTGAGCATTTCTTTCAGCGTAACCTCGGGCTACAAAAGGAATGCAATGAAGCACACAGCTTCTCTTTTCTCCTCAAACATCTTTCATCAATTCTGATTAATTCAAACCTGTCTGAGTGAGAGACGCTGATGACACAGCCTACGCAGAGACAACTTGACTTGAAAATCTTGACAATGATAGATTTTTTTTTTTTTAACTATCCATCCAGCCATCCCCTTTCTTGTAGAGGAGAAACGCAATCATCTCGTCTACAGCTGCTTATCCGCCTTGTGGGTCGCAGATGTTGCTGGAGCCTATCCCGTCTGACCACGGGAGAAAGGTGGGGTACACTCTGGATGAGACGCCAGCTCATCATGGTGGCCACACGAAAGACAAAACAACCATTCACACTCACACTCACACCTACGGGCAATTTGGTGTGACCAATTCACCTAAGCTGCATGTTTTTGCAGTTGGAATTTTTATTAACTAAACAGTTTTTGAATCTTAAAACTTTAAACCTGAAGGCACCCAGTCATGGAGCCACTCAGACCGGACTGCCAGTCGAGGCCCTGAGGGCTAAAACTGCAGAAACCACATTTAGGACATGGTGAAGGAAGGGATTGCATTGAAATAAATACATTTCATTTTTTTTTTTTTTTAAGTCAATATTTTCACTGGAGGAAAAACCTCAGTTTGGCAAACGCACAAATGGTTCCATCCAAGATTTTTCCAAATGGATGTGTGCATTTTTCTGAAATCTCTCAAACCTGATACTGCAGATTAAGGGGCCAGACCACCTTTTGTTTCATGTTTCACAACTCCCGCAGTCCCTCACCACCGCTCCCTATTTCAAGGCTGTCGCTGAATATCCAGCAAACCCTTTCCTGAAGCGCCGAGGTCACTGGATAAATGATGTTTTTCATTTGACAACCTCGGGTCGCCATTAAAGGCGGGTCTTCAGAGAATGCTTTTTTTGAAATCGCAGTACTGATGAAGCGTGAACAATTACAGGCACTTAGGAGTGATTTCACAAGCGAGCACAAGAGCGCAGCGGGACCACCCCCTATGCAGCCTGGGTGAGAGGGAGTGATGGCAGTTGATGCACAAAACACGTAAACAGATTTGAGTTTGCAGATGCGCCATGCAGAGGATCCCCCTTCGAGGATCTTCAAATGCATATCATGTGTACGAGATTGCTCACATGTGTGCGTGATAATAAAATTGACCGTCAAGTTTTAAATATACAGTAGGATTAAATGAAAGTCATATTCAGGAGCCAGCGCTTGTGTTTTTTTCACTGCTGGAGTTATCCTAATGGAGATCATGTCAGACAGGCGATGCCGGAGGGCCACTGGTCCCGCTCCACCCTTCCTGAGAGAGGGCTCTTGGTCTGGATGAGGTTGGGAGGAAGGCTCCGGTTTCTGCCTGACTCTTCGCTAAATCAGCGCAATGTAGAGTCGGTTTGGACCTGAGCCTCAACAATGATCTATCCCTGGAGCCACTGAAGTGCAATCATTTTCATCATGGCCTATACTCCGCTCTACCTCACAGCTGGAGCTCCCTCTCTCCTTGCCTGTATGAGATTTCAAACTGCCATAATTTCATTTCGCACTGACTACTTTGCAGATTTTTAAAGGCTGTGGCACCAGTCTAAGGCTGAATCATGTAATCCAACCGCTCCCTGCTGTAGCACCGACCCCAGAGATTGCAGAGCCCCTCATTCAATAGGGAGTTTTCTGCACACAACAGTGTTTTCTTGCTTTTCTGCCATAGAGGTTACGCTCAAAGCTCTCCCACTGTGTCCCTCTGTTTGCTGTCTGTCTCTGTTTGGATTCTGTTTGAGCCTCTCCTCCCTTTTTACAACCTCTGTCCAAAAGTGTCACTCACCTCCAAGTTGAGCAGCAAGTGCATTCATACACACGCACACACGCACACACCTACACACACACTCTCCCGCTGCATGACTTCATGAGACTTTGTGTGTGATTTAATGAGCGCTCCACATGGAGACCCGGTCATGTTGATGTGCAGCAGTGTCCACCGTAATTCATCGGGTCCATCCATGCGGGTTTCATTAAGGGGAGTTTGGCCTTGCGCTTTTTAGCGCTCATTTTTAGCAGCATTTGTTCCTCCATCAACTGCGCCCACGTACAAAATGACAGAACCCACGAGAACCGGCGGATCGCGCGTCCGGAGCCGTAACCTCCTCAAACACCACGTAGATCAGCTGATAGGAGGAAACACACGCACGTCACACGAGCCCTCAAAATAAATGTTCCATCAATTCAGATCATGTTCTTCGTTTTGTTTTGTTTTTTATTGTAAAATGTCTGGTTTATTTAAGGGTATCGCGGGGTGGACGGAACCATCGTGGGGGTCGCCCCCCCCCCCCCCCTCACATTCAATTTAGAAACACGCAGGACGCAGGTATTGAAACACCTGTGCAAATCATGAGCATTGGCGTGCATCAGTGTTACGCGTTGTTGTGACAACCAGCGTAAGTTAGTCACGTTCAAAGCGTCAGTTAGTGGCAGACGTATATAAAGCTGTGGAAACCTGCAGACTCCTCAGTGTTGGCCAGTGGAGCAGAAGGTCAAGAAGCACAGCAGGAGAGAGAAAGAGAAGAGAGATGGAGCCACAACATGTGTGGTGAGCGATCTCTGTCTGGTGATGCGCGTCGGTACCGCAGGAGAACGACGCGCTTCAGTGCGCGGCTCGATGGACGCGTGAAAAGTCTGTTGAAAGTGAATCGCATCACATCAGAAGTGATCTGATTCACTTTCAACACATCAGATACGCAATATTTTTCAAAAACGAGGTGCAAAGTGAAATGTTTGGGTGGTGACTGGGTCAATATTTGATAACAACTTTGTTTTGGATGTTATTAATTGTGGATCAATAAGAGTTTATTTAGATTAAAAAAAAAAAAAAAAAACGTCCTGTCCTCCTGAGCAGTTTATTCAGGACAACGTTTCAGTCCAAACATGATTTCATTAACGCTGTTCCAGAAATGAGCTAACGCTTGATGTGTGTTGCCGGTTGCAGCAGCAAAGCGCCCGAACACGACCTCAGTTATGAGACTGAACAGTCGAAGCGTCCGGACCCACAGAACCAGAGTGCAGACAGTGTTTCCCTGGAGGCGGTACTGAACCTGCTGATGGAGTCCATGCAGGAGGGGGATCTGTGCACGGCGGCACCCAGCAGTGACCCACCAGAGGACCAACAGGGTGCAGCGTGTCCCCCGCAGAATGTCCAGAATGCGGTCCACAGTGACCCCCCCGCTACTCCACCACAGGACATGCCGGGTCAGTTGGGTGAACAGAACCTCCCGACACTGGAGATGTCCAGCAACCCTCAGTTTGCTGCTCCAGAAACAGTAAGTCCAGCCCCAATTCATTTTCTTCTTCTACTTCAATGTAAATGTTTAAGGGGGGGGGGGTAACCCAGGGGACACCTTGGAAGCTCATCTAAGCACCATGTTCTTGCTCATGCATCCAGGTTCAGAACCCCCTGGTGGTGAACTTCCCTGGATTGATGGACCTGCCCATTGTTGGAATGCTGTAAGTGCCAGACAGAAGAATGAAGGCAAGCCGCTGACGGTCTCACGCTGCTTCTGTGATCTAACGCTTGTCTCGTCTCTGTGAAGGAACGGAGAACCGCTCTATGCGCTCCCACCGAACATAGTGGAGCAGTGCTACCGTCCTGCTGCCCCTCCACAGAACCTGTGGGGTCAGTGCCCCGTGCAGAGCATGCCAACAGTGGAGCAGTGCTACCCTCCTGCTGCTCCTCCACAAATGAAACGCCAGGCCCCAAAAACCTCCAAACGGTGAGTTCCCTCTCTCTGGGAATGTTCATCCTGAATGGACTCTTCTTCATTTTCCAATTCAGACTAAAATGTCTTCTACCAACACACGTTGTGAATCATTCTGTTGACTTGGGCGCCCTAAACGCGTGACATGATTCGTACCTACAGCAATTTGGACGACGGCCGTCCCTATGTGAAGAGGCCTCCAAACGCCTTCATGCTCTTCCTGAGGGAACAACGGCCGTTTGTGGACCCCAGCATCAGACGCCTGGGGAGTGGCGCCGTGAATGCAGCGCTGGGGCAGCAGGTAAGACGTTTAGTTTAGGACGTTTGGGGGACGCTCACCTTTCATCAGTTTCGTCTAACAGCGAAATACGCTGCAGAAATGAAAGCCACGGTTTGGACAGAGGCTCCGTCTGCATCCGTGCGTTTTGTAGCGCTGAGCAGAAATGAATCTTTTCCTGTGTTCGCTGCATCATCGCTGCATCATCATTGCGTGTGCTAGTGTGTGTTCCGCGTTATGACCGACTGTGTGTGTTTGTCATCCGTCCACAGTGGAAATCGCTGTCATTGGAGGAGCAAAAGAAATACTACGCTCAAGCAGACGGAGAAAAATTACTGCACCAGCAGCAGCACCCTGAATGGACAGGAAAAAATAACTACGTGAGTAGCGTCACCTCGACGACAACATCGACACCGGTCGTCTGAGCCGAGATCTCACTTCATGTTTGCTTCTGTGCAGGGCAAGAAAATGAAGAGAGAGAGACAGGGAGTGGAACAGAGCAAGAGACAGAGAGTGCAGTGACTGCAGTCTTTAAGCATGCAGATGTAATTCATCTGCTTGAAGACACAACTGTATATAGTCTTTATTGTATATATTCTTTATTGTTATTTGTAATTTTTTTAAAGATCATTTGAAATAAATTTTGTTGTTAAATATTTAAAATCTGGATTTTCCCATTTACTTATAATGGAGGGTATGCATTCAAATTCACTCAGCAAAAATCCCGGCCATAAAGGGGTCCGAGATGCGCTATCATGAAAAATGTCTTCCGGATCTGATCCAGAATGAGGTCAGGAACAAATATTACATTTATTACAAGTCCATTTATTGATTCAAAAATCAGTTAAAAATACACATCAACACCCGATTCACTTTTACATTTTGTGGTTGGTGTATAAAGATGCCGAGAACAATTTAGAACCTTTTGGTGACGATCCAGATCCACCATGTGGATCCAGGAATGTTTAAATACATGACCGGGTTATTTATTTATTGTACCTTGGTGGAGTTTTATCTAACACGTGCTTTTCTACTTATGATTATTGATCCCTACTCAGGAAACACAGGTGCTCTTTCCAGACATTAAATGTTTCTAGCTGAGCTCAGATTTACTGTTGATGTTATTTAAGGCTTTATCTTGGTAGCCAAGCTCTTCCTCCACCCTGTTTGTGTTTATCTACTGATGCACCCCCCCGGCCCCATTCCTAAACCACCATCCACTGCTATCAGGGATATGGAGCAACTTCGTGACTCAAACGTAAAGATGGGGACTCATTACAGAAGGCGTGGTCCCGTTTTTAATCAACATGCCTCATTTTGTCTGCAGTAAACACACACTAAATACTAAACACTTTTTATTGATTTGTCCCTCAGAGGGAAATTTGGTTTACAGCAGTTACAGTCTAACTGTAGTCTGCTGCTGGTCGCCGCGTGCGCATGCGCCCAGGCAATGTGGGTGAAATGTCTTGCTTAAGGACACAACGACAGTGTACACATGTGCCTGAGCCGGGGATCGAACCGCCAACCTCTCGATCATAGGACGACCCAACCACCATCGCCAAACTAAAAAAATGTTTGCACACTCAGAGGCTAAACTGAAAATGTGCTCACATTTTTGAAGAATGTTAAATAAGGGGTTTTTTTTCTTTTTATGTTTGGTTTTATTTTGTTAATTCATGTTGAATCGTTTTACTATGAGGTATGAGGTGAAACTTTGTAATCCGTCTTTGGCCAACTTTCTTTCCGTCCAACATCTCGGACATCTCGTATCCGTTGCTGCTGTTGCGTTTTGTTGGCTGGACTAATGATCAGGAGACGCAGGAGGGAGCCAGAATTGAATACCTGTTGCTTTCATCTTCAAATCTGTAATCTACATTAAGATTTATGTGTTTATATTATTACTAGCTCCAGACCTGGATCCAAACGACTCCCCTCATCAAGCCTCTGAATCACCGGAAGACAACAACACATCTGGCCTGGCGTGCTCCTGGCGTGCATGCGTAAACGCTGCGATACTGTAGAAACGTCCTCATTGGCCGACGCCGTGACGCATTTACCCCTGATTGGCCCAAAGTTTTGGATTTGATCTGAAGTGCCGACATTCTGGAGGTCCCATATAAACGATGAGCGCACGGCTCCGGAGCTCAGACTGAGAGGACCCGCACCGTGCTCGCTGCGTGTTTGGAGTTTTTCGAGATGGCGCTGTGCGTCACAGGTTCCCTGCTGGTGATGATCGCCTGCGGGCTCCCCATGTGGAAGGTGACCGCCTTCATCGACTGAAACATCGTGGTGGCGCAGTCCCTGTGGGACGGTCTGTGGATGTCCTGCGTGGTGCAGAGCACCGGTCAGATGCAGTGCAAAGTCCACGACTCCCTGCTGGCTCTGCCGCAGGACCTGCAGATGGCGCACCCTCACGGTCATCTCCTCCGTGCTGGGGGTGGTCGCCCTCACGGTGACGGTCGCCGGTGCCCAGTGCGCCAGCTGCATCAGGGACGAGCTGGTGAAGGCGAAGGTGGTGAACGCCGGCGGGGTGATCTACATCATCAGCGGGCTGTTCGTGTTGGTGCCGCTCTGCTGGATGGCCAACAACATCATCATGGATTTTTACAAGCCGCAGGTGCCCCCCGTCCAAGAAGAGGGAGATCGGGGCGGCCATCTCCATTGGCTGGGCCTTGAAATCACTCCCGGTCCCTTCTGTTTTTGGACTCTCAAGGAAGCCAAATGCTATTTTTTTTACACTCTTTATAATATTTATAATATAAATCTGTCTGTCTCTCTGGTAGCAACATAACTCGAAGCGTTACGGACGGGTCTCTGACTGCTTTTCTAGTTATGTACATGTAAAGATGCGTCTGCAAAGACAGAAGAGGAAGAGCCTGGTCTCTCTCTCTCACACACACACATACACACACACACACACACACACACACACACACACACACACATGCACACACACACATGCCAACTCTTAAAGCCCTTGATAATGGGATAATCCCGGTAAGATCCAACTGCTGCAAGTATTTGCAGAACATTTGTGACATTATTTTCTAAAAACAAGTTTCATTTCACTAAATTTGGCAGTGACTATGGTGCCAGTTCTCTTATTTTACTAATAGAACAAAAGAATGTTGAAGTATGCCTTTAATCATGTAATCGCCCCGTTTGTTTTTCCGTCAAGATACCTCAAAAGGTTCTGGACGGATCTTGACGAAATGTTCACGAAATGTTGCAACTGTTAGCAGTTGATTACTGACCGATGTTTATGGAATTTGGCACAGTCATGTAGGGTGGGGGCCTCTATCCTACCACCGAGCTTTATCCGTATTAGATCCGGAATGAAGTGCATCATGCATCAAAGCCCTGCACTCATTATCATTCCATTGAAAACCTCATTTACAGATTCAAAAATCTGTTAAAATACACATCAACTCTGATTCACTTTTACTTTTCATGGTTGGTGTATAAAGATACCAAGAACTATTTAGAACCTTTTGGTGATGATCCAGATCACCATGGGGACGGTGTAAATCTAATTAGGAGGGGAATGAGCTGCTCGGCGGAGGCCTGTGCTCTCTGAGTGCTTTTGTAGTTATTCATGTCTCAGTTCTCTGATTAGATGATCAATCACTTTATCACTTGTCTTGCACAGTTCACTGACAGAAATGCTCAAATAATGACCTCATAAAACATCATAGACTAGTCTCCTCCAACACAGAGCTGTGCATTGATGGCAGGGATACGTCCCTACCGCTATGTGAGTGAACTCTTTGCACTGTTTTGGGTGAAGTCATACTTGGCTTAGTTTTTAAAGCTGCACTCTCCCACTGGCTCGGTCCAACAGTGTGTCCACATCCGTACCAGAGACCAAGACTGTCTCTGTCCACAGATGAATGGGGAAGCCTTACTCTCACAGACATCATTCACATGAGCACACCTTGCAAGAATGCTCGCAGCTAGGTGCTGCCCAGTGCCCATAACATAATACTTTTTAAAAAAGCATTCAAAGAGATAATATGACATTTTGGAAAGTGCTTATTCACGTTCATAGTAACAATGATCATAACAATGATAGTAACAAGATTATCTCATTATGAAAAAATGCTGTTCCAGCAGCTCTGATGCTCCATTCTAGTCATCAGCTTTATATTTAATCATAAAAGGGTAAAGAAAGTGAACTGAAGGGGAACATCCAAGCCCATGTTTCCATGCTTTTATTTTGTTAAGGTTTAAACCAGACAAAGTGATCGTTGCTGGTGTTGGATGTGGATGCTGTTACCGTTGGCTAACTGCTACTGCCATGTTTCCAGTCTTTATGTGGAAAGCTAAGATAGAAAATATTTTTTCATCTTCAGCCTTCCAAAAATGAGAGTGGTGCCAATAAGCTCTTCATTTCATGATCGGCGAGAAAGCTTTCAAAAATTCATACATTCCAAAATGATTATTAACTGTTCCTATCGTGCGCTTGATGAAATCTGTGACCCTCTGAGACTCACAGAAATCTGCCTTTTCAGAAATTCAGAAAGTCGAATGCAGCACGCAGCCGAGGCTTAATGGGTTGTTTAGCGTACTTAGATGGTCTTAACTGCTCACATGGGACTGAGCAGTACATTAAACTGTGTAGTCAAACTTGGATTCGGAGCCAGGTCCTCTGTGGGCTCCTGTGATTACTGCACCACTTACCTCAGCGCTACATATCTGTCTCCACTTCTTACCCTGCTCCATGTGCACACACACACACACACACACATATACAAAACGCACGCATCAAAGCCCTGCACTCATTACCACTCAGAAGATAAACACGGACAGCCCAGCAGATGGCCCGGCTCTCGGATAGAGGTCTCTCTCTAAATGTATACTCGTGTGAGTGTTTGTGAGGAGGTCTCCTGAAGCCTGCTGGAAAAAATAGAAGTGTCAGTAAAAAAAAATAATTCCATCCAAGAGCAGAGCAGAGAGCAGGAGATTCTCTAAAGGAGCCAAGGACTTCACGGCAGCTCTTATTCACACGCAGGAGAACATTTGAGCAGAGCTGGCCAACTTTATTTGTAGCACTTTGCAGGGATATCCATGACTCTCCCGCAGCTCTCTGGAAGATCCTCCACATTATTCCAGAGCGGCGGCAGGTTAATGGAAGCCAGGTGGAGCCTCCCTGCGTTTGCTCTGGCCGGGAACGCTGGATCGACAATGAGTTGTGGTTGGCGAATTTGAGTTTAAGCTACCCAGAATCAGGGTCGCGATGGAAACGTGGCAATTCAAGAGCGACAGCGGCTTTTCTTAGCCACAAACGAAAGAGCATTTCCATTCACCTGCGAGACTGCTCTTAATTGGAGCGTGTGGATACGTGCACTGACGTGCGTCTGGCTTTTCTCTCCGCTTAGTTGTGGTTAGCTGTCTAATGGTTAAATGGTATTGCGAGTCACCACTTCTTCCAAAGTTGAAGCCTGTTTTTTCCACGCTAAGATGAGGGTGTCGGTGAAAAGCACCAACTGCTGTAGACTAGGTGGGATCTTTAAGAGCGTACCATCTTTTTTGTGTGCATTTTGAAATAGTGAAATAAATAAAAAGAATATTGTAGAAAAGACAAAAGGAATGATTTTCATTATTTTATCATTCTAAATTTTGGGAGTTAAGTAGAACTCTTATTTAATTTAATTGCTTGCTGTTTTTAAAATGTTTTTTTTTAACGCATTTGCTCTCTGAAATTTTTAATCCCTTGACAATTACAACACAATTTTCTTCATTCTGGAAACAGAACTCCAGTCTCCTCAGGCTCATGATTAGTGATTAAGAAGCTACACCAATTTAGAAATAGCCTCTAGTATATTCAGTCCACCATGTTGTTTTTACAATGTTCCTACAGTGGCCCAGAATGGACAAACCAACCTCTGGCTCTGCAGATGGTCTTTTCAGTTTATATGTTGCTGGTTTCTCCTGTACTCTTCGAGAAAGAATAACTTTTAAAAGATGAAGCACTTAATTGTTCCTCATACGACGGTGGTGGCGACGGTGACACCGGTGGTTGAGCGGGTCGTCCTATGATTGAGAGATTGGTTGGCACATGTCCACTGTTGTTGTGTCCTTGGGCAAGGCGCTTCACCCACATTGCCTGTGTGAATGTCGGTGGTGGTCAGGAGGGCCGATGGCGCAAATTGGCAGCCTCGCTCCTGTCAGTCTGCCCCAGGGCAGCTGTGGCTACAACAGTAGCTTCAGTATGGAGTGAATGAGTAATGCACAATGTGGAGTGCCTTGAAAAGCGCTATATAAAATCAATGCATTATAATTATTATTCTACATGAGAAAAGTCGAATTTCAAAGCAATAAAAGAAACTCTTCCTCAGATTTTACAGTTAATTTACTGCCTCTTTGAACAACATTCTAAAAATACTTTGAACACAGGTGTTTTACTACACTGATGAAAGGAGTAGTAAAACATACTGTGTTTATTGAAATGTTTATCAGGGACATGCCTGAAGTTCAGTGGCGTATTCTCCCTCACAGAAAGACGGTGGAGTTTGCATGTTCAACGGAGGCAAATTTGTGATGCTAAAATGTGACCCGCGTTTTTAAACGCTAAGCGCGTGCACGCGTTTTCATTCCCGGAGACACGACTGTAATGTTAACGACTTGGCAAAAGAACATGACACCCAGAGTGACGGAGGGATTACTCATACTATATTTAGTGTTTATGTACAGGAATATTGGCAGGACATCTCTGGACACGTGACACACACACACACACACAGCTATACAGTGATAATAACACAGATCTCCAGCACAAAACACAATTTACAAGATGGGCTCTACAGCAAACACTGGCTGAGATACACAAGGGAAAGTCTGGACTACGACAGCCTCCTCATAAAACTGGAATTTCCTCGCAATCGTTATTATTGTCATCAAAAAAAAAAAAAAAACAGACAGTCAAAAAGAGAGAGACAAAAAAAGTATAAAATAATTTAAATTTCTTCCTAAAACACGTAGTGAATATGCAGCGAGAGATCTATACAATGCGGCTACTGGACCTCCTCCGGTCGACGCGATTTCAAACATAAATATGACAAGACAAGCGCGAATGTCGTGCAGCAACGAAGAAACGCACAGGACGAGAGATGATCTTCTTTGAAGTTCTGCCTCCCCAGTGGCACCGTGGTGTCAAGAAGGACGAGGCTGGCAACAAAGCGCCTGGCGCCGTGGGCCGCCCGGAGGGGCCAAGATGAAATGTAAACATAAATATACAGGTGGATCTCTCTCGCTCTCTCTACAAACAGTTCAGTCACTGCCACAGGCCCCTCCGCTGTGTGAGTAGTCAGTCTGTATACACTCTTTAGTAGAATATCACTTAGAGTTAAATAAACTTATTTCATATATATATATATATATAATAGATTTATCCTATGCAGAGTCGTTTAGCAGTACTTCCTTGTTTTGACCAGTTTGCTCTGGTATTTCACCGAGTGGCCGCTGTGTCCCACCACGTAAACGTCCAGCAGGTAGCTCTTGCCCGGCTCCAGACCCGTGATGGTCTCTGTTGTTACGGCTTTCTGCAGGTTGGGGCTGTGGAAGTACTTGCACAGGACCTTTTCTGACTTCCTCCGGGTCTCTGGCCCGGCGCACTGGTTTTGCTCCCGCCGTCTCTGCTCCTCGCCGTAATTGTCGCCCACCTCTTTGCGGTAAATGCAGTATTTGTTGCGATCCTGTGTGCCCAGCCAGGCCACGGTGGCGGAGGAGCAGGTGCGCAGCTTGTCAAAGGCCTTAATGCGCGTGTCCTCTGGAAGCGACGGGAAGGGGTGTTTGCTGCTGGGTCGTGTGGTGGCGAGCATCTTCAACGTGGAGGCCCCTTTCCTGCTGCCCCGCAAACGGATCAGGTACTTGGCTTTTGGCTTCCCCCTCAGCTGGAATTGCCGTACGCCCTCCACGTTCTGGGAGAGCAGCAGCTTGCCATCGCGCCTCACCTGCACCTGCACGGCATCCAGACATGTGTGGACATAAAGAGTGACCCTTTGATGGGAGGACACCGGGGCAAAGCGCAGAAACTTGGTGCCCTTCCTCTTGATGAACACGTCGGACACTTTGCCGTCCTTCAGCTCCACTGTTTTCTGGCGAGCCTCCTCTTTGGTGCGGGCGAATGTTCCCACGTACGCTGTGCTTGTATTGGTTGCCGAATTCACGGCAAACACATCAAAGTAGTATTGCGTGTCTGGTTTCAGGTCTGAAACGGTGAAAATGTTCTTATTGCCAATACACACCTTCTGAATGTCGGAAGCTTTGGGTCTGACTGTGTAAGCCCGTGAGATTTTGTTACTGGTGAGGCCTCGGTCTTTGCCGAAACCAATGTCGGCGGGAACAAAGCCAAAGTGAGCAAAGTCAAATGGGCTGAAGTCTCTACCGGGTTTTGGAGCCAGCATGAAGGCATCATCAATGCTCATCTTAGCTTCGGCTGCACACATGCTCTTGAAATTGTGCTCTTTGTTGATCACTACACAGTACTGGACAGGCTGTCCCATCAGAAAGCCCGTCGGCGTTGGCTTCCAGGCCAGGGTGACAGTGGTACGACCCAACGCGGTCACATCCACGCGAGGGTCGTAGGGCAGCTCCGGGTAAGGCTGGTCAGACTCTGGGGTTGTTGTGGCGTACACCTTGAAGTTGCTGTCTTTCTCTGTGGACAGCAGCTCCAGCTGGTAGAGGCCAGAAGGCGTGCTGGTCGCCACGTAGGACTCCACATCGTTACCCTTGTAGGCAAAAAGCTCCGTCCCCTCGTCTACCGTCACCTGCTGCCTCTGCTGGTCCAGCGGCTCAGGCTCTCCTGGAAAAGGAACACAAAGAGGCACAGCATGAGCTCTTTGATCAAGGTAGTACATTTATAGAGCAAAACCTGACCGCTCTGGTATTGTGGCCTTTAAAATATGTTTCTCTGTTATTTATTTTTTTATTTGTTGCTGTTGTTGCGTTGATGAAAAACAAATGTCCACCCATGTTGAAATTTTCAATTTATTGATGCTTATGAGGCTATGATAAGGTTCTACAAGCCTTACAGATGATTAGCCTCTCGCACAGCAGCCATGTTTTCACTCCAAAACACGCCCGAAGATCACAGGCCCGCATTCACTCGGCCCTTCTAGGGAAGCTGTGCAACAAAGGGGTGCCTTGTAAGCTCCTACGTGCGAGAGACAGCCAAAGCGTAATATTATTTTTGTCAACCAGAGAGTGTGCTCAGTGGTGTACTAAAAATGAATACTCCAAAATCTACTCCCACAAGACTAACAAGAGCAAGGAAGACAGGAAGAGGTTCACTGGTTCAGCTATTAATCCAACACCTCTGTTCAACGGCGCTGCGTGCGCCGGGTCCAAATCGGACATTTTGTCCTCTGCTTACGGTTGAATTCTTTTCTCTTGAGGCAAAGCCCACGTTCTTCGCCAGTTTAACAATGCCATAAATCATCGTGTGGCATTTGATCTGACAAGAGCACAGACGCGAGTGCAGGTGCTCGGGTATTGATATTCAAATACATAGCTCACATCACACATATCTAAAACCACCACACTTTGGTCATGCGGCAAGATCTCCTGTGCTGACGGACGACCTCCAGATGGTGAAAGTTGAAACGGGGCATAGGAAAGAAGAAAAGAAAAAAAGGAAAGGATGGGAATAGGGAAGACAGACAGTCAGAGCGCATCAGGATTTACCTTATGAAAGGCAAGACAGCTTAAGTAAAGGGACGTAACGTCTTTGATTCAGTTGGGTGACTACTACAGCCGAAAGGGGCCCCTCTTTGAAATTATAGACATCAGGCTGAGCCAAGTCAGACACATCATAAGTGGTCAGACTAGACACTGCGACTGTGACTTAATTAAAACCCACCCAAACACAAAGCCTAACATCACTGCGTAGCTTAATTGTGTGTGGGGAATCGTGATATTTCCACATAACGTGTCATTAACCTCTTCCACTATACCTGATCCCTCCCCACTGGCCTCCTCTGGCAGCTCCTGAAGGGTGAGTTTCCACTCCAGGGGCGCATCACAAGGTGTCACAGTAACAGACAGGGGTGTGTTGTCTTCCTCCACCACAAAGTAGTACCTGTGGAAAATAACACGTATCACATTTCGACATTATCCAAACTAACGTTGGGGGATAAGGCTGAAAATAAGGCACACCATTCTATTAGTGCTACTTACCTTGAGCTTTCTCTGAGCTAAGCAGAGAATCAAGGACTCAAGCAAGACCTTGTCATTTATTATTTAGCTTTGCACCTACCTAACAGCTCGCGTTACAGAGCAACATGCGATGCTTCCGGTCTATTTACAGGAAATGTAAATAGACTGGAAATGTCTTACTCTGAAATCCGCTCCGTTCTGCGCTAAAATATATAGACAATGATAAGGATGACGTACTTCATTTAGTACTGCTTGACTGACCTTTTGGGCGTGTCCCTAAAGAGGTAGCCGCTGATCTCAGCTCCATCGGGAATGACAGAGGAGTCGTGGAACAGGGACTTGTCTCTGATTTGCATCTGGAATAGTCCTTCATCTCTTGTGGGCAGCTTCTGGGCCACCGTTCCCAAACCCAGCAGCAGCAGCAGCAGCACTGCCACACTCCAAACTTTATACTGCCTCATTCTGGAAGACAAAAAAAAAAAGATGCCTCATTAAAGAGCGTGTTTTTCATTTTTAATTGAATAGTTTTTGAACATTTGACAAACACTTTTATGTTGGATTTGCTAACAGCTCGCCTCGCTCGGGGAAAAGTCTGGCACATAGCTATACCTAGAACCACATTTTGTCATTGCATCTCTACTTTTAATCAAGAGTGAGATTTAGAATAATAACTGGCCAGAGCTGTAGGTGCACGCTAAGATAAGTGTAACCGGATGGGATGTAATTAGGCAGGCAGGTGTGGGAGGGAGCACCTGTGGCCCATTTGCCACTGATTGGGGGGGGCGTATATAGGTGCTTCCCTTCCCTCGATCCTGTCTTTGTGTTTTCCCCGTCAAAGGCAGGTTGGCCGTAGACTGCCACTGCCTTGTCTCTCCTTTTCTTCTGTTTGTAGAGTGTTTTTAGAGCGTTAAATAAATATTTTGAATTGTTGAGTGCCGTGCTGGTCGTCACTGTGAGCGGACCTGTGGTTGGGGAAACCCGCTAAAACGAACTGGGGACCAAAGGAACAAAAAAATAGATCTTTAGGTTGCAAGTCCTAAAGTGGCGTTGTCGGCAAAGGTCGGACCGTTCGGCCCCATATTCCCAACGCCACATAAGCTAATACAGTCCTGCAGAGGGATATGGAAGTGCTGCCAACCTTCTCATCTAGCTCTTAACCAGAAGAAGACCTCAAACATAACTGAACAGTAAACGCAAACAACTTTAGCGGTCCTGGCATTGTTAAGATCCAACTGTACGGTTTGTTCAGACGAGGTCATGTTTAGACGCGGGGAGTCAAATCAATCGTCTCACGAAAGTTCTTTAAAGAAAATAAATGCTGTTATTCTCAAAGTGTCTTTTTGTGTGATGATAAATGATCAATCAGTGCATCGGTGTCGTAAATGTCTGTTTTTGGTGTTGTTTTTATTTCCTCTTTCCCAATTCATTTTAACCTGAATCAACATTTCACATAAAAACCGAGTGGCAGCACAGACGACGTCGTTCAGGGAATTGCTGTGAAGACGCGGGGAAGGTGCAATGAGTGCACCCCCGCTCTGATGAGGAAGGGAGCTTTAAATGCTGAAGCACAAGACATTCCTAGAAACTCCAGGGAACCACACGATTTCATAAAGCTCTTCATATAAAACATCCCCACATCCATGCCATTTAAGTTTTATTGATGCAAATACAAAAATGCTGAGTGTTGTGGTCCACAGATGGAGCTGTGGCCCACGATGAGGTGCGGCTGACCGTGGCTGAGTGCCTCTCACGTATCCCCTGTCTATTGATTTTGCCCCATTGATTGCAGCTGATGGGAACACCAAATCCCTTGTGATTTAATCAGTGTAATGATGGCAGATTAGCCAGATACTTTACTGCCATTTACTGCAAGCGAGGTGGTGTCCTTTTAATGACCCCCCTCTCCCTTTCTCTGCTCGCCCTCCCTTGTCTGTCTCATTCCCTTGATGGCAGTTTTTCATCACAGCAAACACAGTCTTTCACAAATATTACAGCCTTTGCACTTTACTTTGTGCGCCTCTGTTCCCTCCACACAGGACCCAGGTTCAAAGCTCCACCCGACAAAAATGGCTTCGTTGCTTCATTACGTGTCTTTAAATTACGGGACCAGGGGGAAAAGCCCTTTGCGGTGTCTGTCAGTGTATCTGTCGCTGCTCTTGTCTGAGCCCAGCCTCCCGTCACACCGCCAAACTTCAGAAGACTAAAAGAAAGCCATCTAAGTGGTACTTTGAGGTTTGACTCACACGGAGAGTGGAGATTCTTATCGCCCCGGCGTGTCTCTCCACTTCAGAAGCGTGTCGGTCGGAACAAAGACATGCCTATTAATACTCAAGGCGGCGCTGAGGCTGCATCTGCAGAGCCATTCAGAGCTGCCTGTCATTACAACATCCCCAAACACCACACAGGACCAGCGAAGGTCCCGACCCCCCCCGGCCCCCCCGGCCTGCTCTGTCCACCACATTGATGTCATTACACGTAATGTCTGCTATCACTCCCACAGTCAGGGTTTTATCGCTACCACCATTAGCACATTTGATGTGTGCTGTCAGGGCACTCCTCACATGGCTGAACTTCTCCCACATTCACTGAACCCCTCAGTCTATTGACAGTTCATATTGCAGAGAGATGACAACTGAGCATTGGCGCGGTTGTGCTGCAGGGCCGGTGCGGTTGCACGGACCAGCGCAGAGTCAACATGGTCACAAAAGGCTGCATTGGATCCGCTTTCACATGCGAGGACTTTGCCATTCTCGTGCCACAGAGTTCCCTCACCGAAATAACACATCAAAAAGGCTGCATCTGGAACATATAAAGGCTGATGTCTAATTAGAATGGCAACGAATGTATGATCGCAATGTCAGGAACGGATCATTTTGAGGCGAAGTCTCCCACATTCATGTCAACTTTGTTTAGCCGTTGTTGGGTTGTTGTTTTTTTATCTGATTCTTTTTGCATTCAGAGTTTTTTGTTTCACTTTTTGTGGACGTTGCCAAGCATTGTGGGCTAAAGACATCCTGTATATTCTAATTCTAATTACAAACTGTGCACGGTGTAATGGGATTAAAGGACAAATACCGCTTTCAGCGATTTCACCGAGGGAGGAAATAGCGATGATCTTCTTTCCCATGACTGTCTTTTAGGCTGTCTCAATACCACATGCATAGATTTCGATAAGTCCTAGTTTAAAAATATATATATATAATTCATACGCCTTTTGGTATCATGTTTAAAAAAAATCAGATACACAAAATAGCAATGTTTTTTTTCCTTAAAATAATAAATAAAAATACAACCTACAGAAAGATTCACCAAACATTGATTGTTGATACTTGTGCAGCTTTAGTTCTGTTTTTTTATGGCTTTGGTGCTTTTATTACTGTCAAATGCTGATAAGGTATCACTTTGAGCATGTGGTATTATAAAAAGGATTGAAATATCATTACATCTGACAACATCACCAAAGTATCGACTAAATAGAGAGTTGTCCGGCCCCTCTGCATTCCTCTGTGAGGACTACATTTCAATCACTGAGCTAACAGCTTCGACCCACTAGTTCGGGGTCATCACAAAGTAATCATGAGCAAAGCCGAAAACCAAATGTTCACGCTGTCTTTTACCTCTCCCAGATGGACGCAGTACATTTTCTGTGACCTCAGTCAATAGCGTAATTAAAATAATTCACAATGTACTCATGATTAAAGCAAAAAAATATATATGTTGCATGTAATAATTCAGCCACCTGATCAACCCATGCGAGTGCGCTTTCCTGCAGGAGCACGGTGATTATAAGTGCTCTATTTCCATGCTTGGAGATGGAACGCAGGACATGCATGTATCCCATGCCCTGTCGTGTGCATGTGTGTGCACCAAGAATGCCCTGACCCCCCCCCCCCCCCCCTTTCTCTCCTCACTTTGTTTAACCGGTCTCCCGCTCTCCTTCCCTCCAGCTCCTTGTCAAATCGGATAAGGCTCCTGCCTTCTGCCACATGGAGCTCATTAGCAGAACGGGAGGGAATAAAAGACAGTTTAATTTCAACACAAATAAAGAGACATTTCAGATTCCACCCAACAAGACGCCTGGCGGGGCCCGCGGGACCGAAGCCTGTGTGTTTTCTTTGAGGAAGTCTGAAGGCAGATTTATGGTGGGTCCTCGGTAGCAAGCTCCATCACTGCAGTCACTTCAGGGCCAGTGGTGGGGATTGGAGTGGGGCATATACTTATACACGGGGCTATGAGCCATGCATGGAACCAAACAGGACCTGTGCTATAGGCAGGCCAAACCAAAGCTCTGGTGCTCTTGGACGGCTGAACAGCTCATTCATTAATTGGTAGGGACTGTGGCGAGGGCTTGTTTCCAATGATGGATATTTTTATCTGCTGTGTGTGTGTTTCCACATGTGGGTGTGATTCCAAACCCCTCACATTCCGGCATTCCACTGTGTATATAAGTTAAAACCATCACTCGGGACCTCGCCATCCGCAACATCACTCACAGTTTGAGTTTCTGAGCCGTCCACATCTTCAGAACCACGAAATCTGGCACAGTAACATGACAGAGAATAGAGCCCAGTTTCCTTCTGCCCCGCCCCTCCCTCCTTTCCTCTTTATAGTCCATCTCTGGAGCTCGCATTTAGCCCGCATCCTGGAATGTCTCTGTGAGGAGGGTCAGGTCGCAGGGCCGCTTTCTGCCTTAGAAAAACCCCATTCAGATAGGAGCGAGGATGGGGGTGGGGGGGTGGGGGGGGGTTGTGGTGGCTCTGACTGATGCGCAGGCATTGTTGGCTGCAGGGGTGATTAAAGATTACAAGAGAAAATGCCCCATGGGAAAGTCATCCACCCACTGCCCATCATCCGGGGCACACATGCCACCAGGCCTGGCGGCGTCGTGGGAAATGAGTCAATCACGCTCCGTGATGTTGTGTTTGGAGTCAGAGAAGGGGAAGCACAGACAGAAAGCCTGTTCAGCAGCCAGTGTGAGGGTGAGCCGCTCCGGCCTCTGCCTGTTGTCCATCTGAGGCAGCATAATGGGGGGCTTTGCAAAATGAATGCGCCAGGATCGGGGAGCAGAGTGTGGGTATGATGAATAATGTAACAAGGACATAAAAACTCGCGTCCTTAATCTTCCAGCAGTGACTTTGGGTGTGTGGCACAAAGGCGGCACGGAGGAGACAGTATTTACACCGCAGCGTGTCACTTCTCTGGACGCGCACGGCTACAGCGACGCTGGCGGAGTTCTTTCAGCCAGCGCGTTTTCATATGCAAATCGTGGTTTAGTTACGGTATGCCACGCAGACCTTCCCATTTTTAGACTTTTTTTTTTTTTCATGATTCGTTCTCATGAGAAAGTAGCAGGGAGGCAGCGTGCGTGGCGTCATCGTGCTACTAAATGCATGTTATTCCAATCCCGCTCCGGGTATGTCTCATTAAACACAGGCTGGGATGAGAGCGCCCACATGGACCGGATGAGGAAAACAACTCCCAGCACGTCATCAATCTGTCTCCATTCATTTTTATGTTTTTTTTTATTGAGGAGACGGTGCACTTCCTCTTATCAGGCGCTCCTCCGCTCCGAAATGCGCGCCTGCGCTCCTACAGGTGCGTGAGAGCGCCCGAAAGGTGTCCTTGCGCGTTTAAACTGTGCGCTATCCTTTTACGCTTTGCAGCAAAACACTTGGATGGAGAGAACACACTGTCGCCCGTGGGAGCATGGGAACCGTTTTGGAGGGTTTTTAAAAGTTCGCCGGTTTGACGGTCCTCCTCGGCGGCGGCGGACGCGATCCAAACCACAATAAGGTCAGATTTAAGAACCACGCGAGTTCGGGCTTGATTGAAATGTGTTGGAAACTTCTGTACTTCCCGGAGTTGTAAACCGCAAAACCTCTTCCCCTCTCTTTCTCTTTCTTTCTCTCTCTCTCTCTCTGGCAGACGCTTCAAAGGCATCACTTTAATCCCTCAATTTATTCGGAGCGCTTGGAAAAATAAAAAGTCCGAGAAAAGTTCAAATAAGTAGAGAGACGTTTTTTTTCCTCCCACCTCCTAACGCGCGCTGGATCAGACGCGCCGCTGCACCCCAGATCGATAATGCGAAACAACAACAACAATCTTTACGTGAGACGTCTTACCTCTCTGCGGACGTGACGGCCACGTTATCTGGAGGATGTTTCTTGCTCCCAGTCTCTCTGCTATGACCCGAGATTAAAAATGCGCCTCACAACTCAAAAGGAAAAAAAATCAAAAGTTGTTGTCCAGTAGTTCCCTCAGTTTTCACTTCTATTGTCAGTTCTTATCAATCGGATTAGGCGCAGCGCTGGTGCGTGTTTGCAGTTTCCTTGAGGATTTGACTGGTCTCCGGTGGGCAGGAGTGTGTGTGAGTGTGTGTGCGTGTGCGTGTGTGTGAGTGGGTATCCTGAGTGCTGGCAGTGCGTCCCTCCCCTGCCGCGCTGCTGCTATTGAAACCTCCACTGGATTGGAGGCAAACTGGTGCGAACTTCTTCCCTGCGCTCTGTGTAGGAAAACTCTGAGACACAGAGCCAGCCCACCCCTTCAGCACACCACGCACACACACACACATGCGCACACACACTTACGCACACACACACACACATTTAGGACCGACTTGCTCCAGGGTTTGACTGGCCCTTTGGAGCAGGAGTCCTGCATGCAGACAGCGTGGAGGCACCGGAACATACATCTAGAGGCGACCGGCTTTCCCCCCCACTTACTTTTTATTTCCTCTGTTTACTCCGAGGCTCCTTGAAATTATTACTTAGGGCAGAAGCCACTTGGAGAAGTCACGCAAGCCTGGCGGCTCTGTCTTGTGGGGGCCTGAGAGCTGGTTGCGCACGAAAGCATCTGAATGCGCGCCCTCTGGGTGAAAAACCGCTTCCTCAGTGACATGTATTGGGGCCCCATTGCAAAGTCCTTGACTATCAGATGCTTAACAGTTAGGTATTAGTGTTGTTATCTCCTGCCGAGGAAGCAAATGTTTACCCGCGATAAGAACCAATGACTGTCTCGGAACTGAATGGCCCCAAATTTATGACTTGATGGGGGGTCCGTGTAGGATGAGCAGACTATCGAGATTTAGGGGATGCTACCGTTTCCCCCGCCAGAAGGACATGACCTGCTGCAGACAGCATTCAGATTGATGCAGGATCTGGATTATTGCGTCTTAATCTGCTAATTAGACTATTTATTAAATGCTGCATTCACTTGGGCTCCCAAATGAGACATCAAGTAGTTATATCTTGTTTGAAACATGAACAAAAAGCGGCTCATGTTAATAATTAAATGTTAAATTTACTGTTTAAATAGAGCTGTTGGATTAGAAGTATAGAAGACACATCTTCATTTATATGTTTCAGCAGGAAGTCGTGGTTTAGGGGGCAACATTCTTTAAAACATCGAAATACAGCAGCCTTCTAGTCGCTATTCAATAACTGCGTTAGTACATTCACTGAACTTCAGAGTGCTGCACAGTGTTGGTGCAAGAGCGCCATCTTGCGTCTGATGCGAGAAGCATTGAAGAAAACGGATTATTTGATATTGGCATGCACATTTCAGATTAGAGATGGTTTAATATTGACGTCACATGATTGACTTGTTTTTTGTATTTTGTAGCATTATCTCGTGTGTCTTGCCCCCCCCCCCCCCCCCCTCACACACTCACACACACACCATCCCTCTGACAGCAGAACCTTTTAAATATATATACAGACAGGGAGTACTGATGCATTATTATTATTTTAGAAAGCAGCACACAGGTGAACACATGTTATTGATGTCTGGGTTCATGATCGATGCCATCCTTGGGATTAAAAACAGATCAAACTGAATTTGTTTTGAATCAAACCAAAAAGCTGTAAAAAACAAAGCCACTCTATATCCTCAATAATAACACACACACACACACACACAATTACTGAAGGATATTTTCACTAAACGTTTATTCAACTGAGACACTTGTGCTCATTTCTAGCAACACACGTTCTCAAGTTTAGGAACCCATATTATTAAATTGTTTCCATGTGTCCTGAATGCAGCTAATCTTGAATGAATGTAAAGTAGCTGTGAGGTAACGATCATTAATTGACACCCATCAGTCATTGACTAATCAGTCGCCAAAGTTGGGCCACTGGACATTTGACCAGTTGGTATTCACCCTGCCTTGATTCATGCATTAATAACATTCTATTAGCGAGCGCTTACGTTTAGAACTATGATTTTACTGCCTTGAGCACTGGCTGCGGAAACAGCCCCAAACATTGACAAGTGAAATCAACAATATAATCACCGCCTGATAAAAGACAGTATTTTTCTCTTTCACAGCTATAGTGCCAAGTAACATAAATGTATTTTGTAATTTGAGTAAAGCGATCCTTTTTAAACTAAGCAAAGTTCAAAGTTTAAATCTCCTGAATGCCGTTAAAGCTTTATCACCATCGTGAAACCGGCCGACTGTGAGTCTGACTTATTTGCTTTTAAGCTTGTCCTTTATCCTGGTTGTTTGCAGCCATTCCTAATCTGAACCGTCAGCAGTGTGTTTGCTCGCGTTTCCAGCTACATTTGTCAGCCTGGTGGTTTGTAATGAATAATGTGCACTTATCTTATGGATTCAATAAGTTATAATGGATATAAATGTTACAAACCCAAGCGAAGCACGTTAGGTTATTCAGAGGATGTGTGCATTTTATTTTGACTTTTCCTGAGCAGAGGCACTCGTCTACAGAAAAAGATAAATACAGCCATCGGGGAGTTTTAGATGCTAAATTGCTGCATCCAATGTTTCCTCATCTTATTTTGGATGTTTTATAAACTTCTGATTTAACACAAAAATGGCTCAATTGTGCTCCACATTTATGTAACAAACTGGGTCAACCACGAAATAAATTAAAAAAAACAGCTCTGTACACGAAACGAAACATTCAAAGTCTGAATGATGTTCAACCACTGAAGACTTACTGGACACCCTGCTGAGCTGCAGCTAAAATGAATCAGCAGCTGCTCTCAGGTGGCGCTAAAAGAAAAATGTTCCGCTCCCTTCGCGGGTTTGTGATTCCTCATTTAAACCTGTGACTATGGGATGTTTGCGGATCAGCCGGGAACACCAGATGAGTGATGCGAGTCCTTTTACGCTGACCTCAGTTTGTTTTGTTTGCTTTGGGGATAACCCTGTCACTGCAGCCTCGCCTAAGTGATCTCCTTACACCTCCCCCCGCAACGCAGGTAAGCCATTAATGCAGGCAGGCAGGGTGGAAAGTAATATCTCATCAGTCTGATGTGCATTAATATGACGCTGAGAGGCGTCTGGGAAGTCTCATCTTCATCGCTCACCTCGTGTCTGAGAGACAGCCAGAGGAAAGGAGCAGCCGAGCGGCTAATACTGAGTTCATCATTAACCCAGCCAGCTAAAGCGCTTACTCCAGGCAAACACACACCCTGCAAACATTTCACCCCATTCTTTTTTTCCCCAGGTGTCTCTTCTTGGAGACGGGAAGGGAGGAGAAACAAAGCATGAACTCCGACCTCAGCTGGAGATGTTCTGAAAGACACCGAATGCAATCATTGCTGGGTGACAGCGAAGGCATCATCCTGACGTGAAGAGCGGGATGGAAGGGAGGAGAGGCAGAGGGTTACAGTTCAAGGGAAAGAATGAGGGAGTGAGGGATGGTGACTGGAAACCGGGCTGAGTGGAGCGTTATCCCACTGCGTGCCCACCTGAAGGCCTGAAGGGTTCCTCACTAAACCTTTTGAAGGTCTTTTGCTCCCCCCAGTGAGTGTGTGGTGGAAAGATCCATTATGCTGCAAAGATAAACATGCATTAGGGAAAAATGAGGGGTTCAGCCTAACTAAAATTAGGCCATAGGACAACCTTAAACTGGCTCATTTACTCATCCTCTCTTCAAAAGCTCCTCCAGCTCTTGATATAAAGAAAGAGACTAAAAGCCACAATTGAAACCAGATGAAAGAGGACCTGAGTGAAGAGCGCATGCCGTGTCAGCGACTAACTTCCTCTTATTATCCAATAAGAGAGCGGCAGTGTCGGCGTCCGACTTCATCCCATTATCCGGTGCAGGAGAGGCATGTCGGTGGTGCCTGGAATACTCTGGGGACAGGGAGACATAAACAAAGAGCAGGATTTGGACTCACAACCGCACACAGGATTCAAACAGGAGTCTGTCCCGAGCCTTATTGAGTGTAACTCTAGAGTGCAGCAGCTCCAGGCGTGGTATGCAGATTGTAAACACAGCCTTCAGGAGACAAGCAGAGGAGGATCCAGCTCTCCCCTCTCTGCTTTCTGTCCGCAGACAAGAGGACAAACCGGGAGCAGCATTACATCATCTGCCACAAGCTGCATTTACACACACGTACCAACCAAACGTCAAAATTAAAAGCGTCGGCTTTAAGGTTTTCATCAACATGCATTATACACTCAATTTACATTCAGTATTTGATTTTCTGCATGGCGGCCATGGAGTCCAGGGGGCTTACCTACACACATGCGCCCCAGCCTGGCCGCCTGGTTGCACTTAAATGGATAAAACAGCCGCTCTTCTTCTGGCTGCATGACAGCAGCCACGAGTGTGACAGAATAAATAGCCAGGAATGAATTCTTGGTGCATAATTTTGTAAAAAAAATCAGCTGCAAATGCATCATTAGTATGTTATTGCATGTATGCAGTGTTATAATACCTTTATTTGAACAGTCAGAGCTTCTTTTATAATCCAACTGTCTGGAGAGTTGTCCTGTTTTGAGACAATGCGCTGCGCCCGTGTTTCACGCTTCATACTGGACGCGATGCTGTAACCCCGTCTCACGCGTATTTAATTTAGGAATCTGCTTATGCTTTGTATGATCATGTTGAACCACAGGTGGCGCTACAGATAAGGAGGCACGCATTTGCTCATGCCATGTGACGTGAATCAAGTCAGTATTCTTATAGTATTTATGAAATATAATAATGGCGTGTTGGAGGAGCTCTACATCCAGAGCACTGCCGAGGTGCCCTTGAGCAAGGCACCAGAGTTCAACCTTCTTGTCTGTGACTCTGCAGGAAAAGCACACAAGGAAGATGGTCCTCGTCTTCAGAGCAAAGTCAAGCACTGATTCAGGAGACGTTTTGTTGTCATGTTTTCAGCTGCTGCTGCGGAGGAACCTGATCCAGAGGGTGTTCCTTTAGTTCCTCTCTGCAGCCCCACTGATCCACGCGACTAAATCCTGTTGACCTTCGAGACATGGTTCTAAAGTGCTGCAAAAAAAAAATCTGTTATTGCAGTACTGACTTTAAAATTCCTAAAAGCTCACAGTCAGCTCATTCTTATCTAGACATTTGAATTTTCGTTTTTTTTATAGTTTGGGCCTATAAACAAAAACATTCTGACTATTTTACAACCCCCCCCCCCCTTTCTGAGGAAACATATTTATTTATAATAATGAAACCTTATCAAGAATCAGTCAATAACTGATGCAGCTTTGGTACGTTAGAGCAACTTTGAGACTCAAACGGTTTGTTTTCTCTTTAAAGTTGTTTTTTAATCGGATTGTATCTTATTTTGATTTCTAAAGATTAAAGTGGTAAAATAAACCAGAAAGTACGTCAAAGAGTGCAAACAGTTAAACTTTGACAGGAATAGGGCGAATATTGCTGAATGCAAGTTTTGAATTTCCAACTTTCTCAGGTGACCTGCTTAAAATGGACCATTTGTATGGCTTTTCTCTGCAAGGTCTGTGTTTCTCATTTGTCAACCACAGATTCAAAGTCACGGGATTTATGTGATTCCTTTATAGAGCTGCAAAAAACAGTGAGCAAAATGGAAACTCGCGTCAGATATAAATCATAAAATCCAAAAGTGGATACATTTGCACCATAACAGTCATATTTCATTAAAATAGTGATGCATCAACCCGCACTTTATAAGCATCATAATGTTGAAAAAAAAAATGATGGGGCCAAAGGTTTATCAATGCAAGAACTGCAGCCATGCAACAGATATAACAGATATTCCATAATGCGGGGCAAAAATACTGCAATCGTCACAGAGACCTGAGAGAGCCCACTGAGGTGCTCAGACTTTATTAGATTTGTTCTGTGGTTGTCAGGGGGAACTTCTACAAAAATACTTAAACACCCTCACTGTCTGTGGAGGACGATTTCCAGTTTTATGGCCTTTAACAGGAAAAGGCCATAAAATCCTTTCAGAGAACATTCCAGCAACAATATCACAGTCTGCTGGAGCAAGTCATGTTTATGGGTCTGATATGAAACGTTGGCGATGAATTTACTCTGCGCGCACACACACACACACACACAGCCCCAGAGGAAAATTCAGGAACATGGAGACCTAGTTTAGTGGACTGAAAAAATATATAAATGAAATGCAATATAAAAAGATGTTTCATTAACTTTATTATGATCAGACTCAAAATGGCATTAGAGCAGTTCCAAGAATGTAGTTCCTTACTCCCAAGTGTCACGTCTGGTAAGGCAATTCCTGAAACCACTAAAGCAATAGCAATGGAAACACTGCCCCCTGCTGGTCAAAGGGATTCCTAGCTTTGTAGTGCTAAGAGTGTCAGTATTTCTTTTAAAAGAAATAACATCTTCAAGCATTTATTTTTGGCATATATCTATTTATTCAGTAGGTTAAGTTTTTTTTTCGACATGTGGTATAAGGAATTATTTTGTTGTGTACTTTTGATGCATAAGGACTAATTCACCTTGAAACTTGAATCTCAAAGAGTCAAATAAAATGAATTTAAAGATGTAAAAATTACTTGTGATTTAAAAGGGGAGATGGTTTATTGCAAATTGTGTGTTTGACTGAAAGCTACTGTTATTCTCTCCATATCTGCTGTTTGCTCTGTTGTTGTTTTTTCTATTTCTGTGTTCTTGTCACATGTTTCAAGACAATATTTCTTCCAAGGCATTACAATCCAGATAAATGATCACAGTGATCTCAGACCTCTTCATTGTAAGGACGATAAACTACCTTTAAAGTTAACTATCAATCCCAACAGAAGCATTGAATGTTCTGAATTAAGACAATATTATTATCAGCAGTAACAACAATTGCTGCTTAATAAAACATTGCTTGATTTGTGGGGTTTTTTGGGTTGTGACACATATAGATAAATCTGAACCAAATATAATTAGTTGAGACATATTTGCCGGATAAAGTGTGACTTCTGTATCACAAAGCTAGTTTCCACTTTTTTCCATCTGAAGCAAACCCCAGAAATAACCTGCTCAGGACTCCATCTGGCCCAGCTGCTTGTCTGCATTCACCGCCTCCAATCCGCTGAGCCTTCAGTGATAAACTGTCCAGCTGAGCTACAGACGAGTCAACAAAGCAGAGGAGGGTCGGTTGGGGGAAGGGACTGTTTACTATACGTCAGATAAAGCTTGCTTTGTGTGTTCGTTCACCTGGAGAGAAGCTATCCAAGCGCTGGCAGGTGCTTCTCTGATATTTGTGCAGTCTAAATCTATACAACTCAACTTTTTGTTGGTAATGGGGAGTTTGTGCCTGTAAATGATACCTCCCACCTTGGAGAATATACAATACATTGCTTGTTTAAATGAGCCTTAGAAGACACCAAAACATATTGTTGGGGAAAAAATGTCTTTCTTTTGCAGCATGAGACAAAATGTAATGAATATATATGTATCTGAATGTTATTGGAGGTACGGGAATTTCACCAAAAGTATTAGAGGAGAGACCACAGTGGGGTAGAAATGAAACAGTTGGGTTTGCTTGAGCTAAAATATGGTCTGAACTTTAGACAAGCCTTTTAATTCAGAGATTAAAAAACATGTGCCCTGTTATTTTACATGTAATACCAATCTCACTACTAGGTGGCGGTAAAGTGCAACACCCGGTTCACAGTCCCTGCAGCTCAGTAGAGGAAGATGTGGTAATTACATGAAATATAAATGTAGGGGCTGCTATTTTATCTATTTAGAAAAGGTACAAAGACCAAACAGAAATGACAGTTTTTCACAGTCGCTTCGGTGCTTTTCTCAGATCAGAATATTTCATCATTTGTACACATCATAGTAGCAAGTTCTCCTTCCTCTGAGCAAACTAATGAATGCTTTTGGACATGTATCAGTTGCTTTCATAGAATTCTCTGCTGTTTTATAACATTATCATTTGTTTATGTCATGTCGGTCAAAATGAACTACACTTATGGATGCTGAATAGTCGTTCCCGTCAAACACATTTTATACCGTTCTTTATCATTTTTTTGTGGGAAATATCTCCTAAATTGAACAATTGCTCTCAGGTGAACTTCAGCTTTCACTCACGAGGAGGTGTGTGAAGCATTAGTCGTAACCAATGACAAGCCACTCGTTCACAGTCACTCAGGGACCACTCAGGCTGATTTCTAATGAAATTACGGCTACAGTCGTGGACCACGTTGTCAATCACGGCCTCACAATGGCTGGCCGGAGGGTGCAACCAAATGTTGGAAGATCCACTGTGAATTCAGACTCAGCAAGCATATTGTTGTGTGGGATAATGTCCCTTTTCACCACTCACATATGGTCAGACAGTGTTTTGCAGCACATGACAGGATGGAGGTTGAATATCTCCATCCCTACGCCCCATTCCTTAATCCCATGAGGGAGTTTTTCTTTGCCTGGAGGTGGAAGGTTTATGACTGGCGTCCACATGCGCAAATGGCCCTGCTAGCAGCCATGGATGCAGCATGTGGTGACATCACAGCAGAGTCATGCAGAGGGTTGATTCCCCATTTCAGGAGATTCTTTCCTCGCTGCATTGCGAGGGATGATGTCCGTTGTGATGTAGTGGAAAATATGTGTCCGGCTGTACACTACTTGTACAAATGTCTGTACAAGTAGTGTATAGTGTCTTGAGTATTTTCAACTAGCATCACCAGAGAGAATAAACTGTCATAATGAAAACATGACAAAACGATGGTGTCAAGACTTCCCATTTGACGACGCTGGCAGCTTCATTGACGTGAAGACTTGCTTTTGAGCAAGTGACTTGCATTTGCAGGTTATCCACTGGGTTTTGCAGTTTGTACTAATTGATTTGAGAAATGCACTAACTGCTGTGCAAATGTTAATAGTGATGTGAGAAAAGCACCACAGCGACTGAGAAAAACTTTAAATGGCTATGAAAAAAAGATTATTTCTGTCAAGCATTCAATCAAATCCTAAACTAAGATCACATTTGTTTGAATAATCATCAATAAATTAAATAAAGAGCGTTTCTATGAGTCAATGTTGCTCTATATAGTAGACGAAACAGGGAGGAACAAAGTCGCTGCCATTATCCTATTTGAGCTGAAAGTACGGAAGCCTGATGCTGCCATGACATGAAAAGAGAAGTGGATCAGTGTGATGTTATGACATAAAGGTTTTATTTGTTACAACAGGATATTGTCTTTTTATTATCGCATAGACGAACTCTAAGATGCGGTTTATGTAGGTATAACATCAAATGTTTCGTGTAATGACTTGATGACAGTCTATTTATTGTCGGTCAAAAAATATAAGGTTTACGATAGATAGATAGATAGATAGAGAGAGTGCATCTGGAGGCTGGGGACACCTGTCACTGTTGACCTCTAACCCCAAGTTGCAGCTCTGTCCTGAAGACACTTGAGATGCCCTGTGACAATGCATGCATGGAGCATGTATGCAGACGCACACAAACAGACCCATGTAATTACATTACCTGTAATAATTCAATACGATGGAGGACAGGTGCTTCCACAGACGGGCTAAGACAACCCCCCCCCTGTGTTTCTCATCTAAACAGCATTAAGGCATCCCCAGATGTCTGAGACCTCTGTCGTTGCTTTGCATTGCTCTGTGTGTGTGTGTGTGTGTGTGTGTGCCAATTGTGTATTTGTGTGCAAATAAACGGCCCTATGGAAGTCAGAAGGCTGCAGGCTGTTATCTGTTCATGTGCATGTTTGCTGTTACAACAGAGCCAGAGCTGCTGTACAACAACCAATGGAGATTTGTTCTGACATTAAGATAACTCCGACTCTTTCCCTCTCACACAGTCACACACAAACTGAAGCTGGAAGTGTACACAATGAAATGTGGGCGTGATCACAAGAGAGTACTCATGGGAATATTGAGAATAGGATTAGCGACAAGAGCACTAGTCTAGCAGTAAGACAAAGGAAATGGGATAAAGTTGATGAAAGAAATTCAGCAGAGTGTTTGATCTTCTGAGATAAATACAGTCCTGTAAGGTCATGTGGATGGATGAGGAGGCTCTGGTGAGGACAACCGTAATCTTCCTCACTTTTGTGATGCTCAAAGTATGAGAGATGTGCCTGCCTGGTTCCAGCCCTCAAGCAGAGAAACCAACCACCTGATCAGTCCAGTGAGCTTTCTGCAGCAGGCCATAAAAGGCAAATGCACGCCGCTCTGGTACCGACACGATGCTCGGTCGATCCTTCAGAGGAGCAACAATCATAGATGGGAGGGCCTATTTTATTGATTCTGCAGCAGTAGTAGCTTGAGGGCAGGTGTGATCACAGGAGACGGTTCGAACAAGACATAAGCTTATCCATGCATGACATCGTCGACGACGTCTTCAGCCGAGTGTCTGTGTTTGGGTTCCACGGATGTGAGAGGACTTTCTGTAGAAGCCTTATCAGCGAGCAACACAAAGAACTATTCAGTGCCCAGAGAGACACAACAAAGGGCCAATTAACGCAACAAAGACGTCTCCATCCTCGAGGCCACACGGGGTGCAAATCGGAACAAAAAGCCTCCCATGAGCTGACGTTGAAACCACAGATCCCCATGCAACATTCTCACCTCAGGTAAAACAAGCATGGGTGTGCAAAAGAGAAAACTGGTCACAAAGGGTCCGTTGCAAAATCTGCCCTTACAGTATAAATCGGTTTTCCTGAGGGGATAATCCAAAATCGGGATTTGATGGAGACGTCTGTTGAAAATGAGACTTGAACATTCAGCCAAATAATCTGCATCTTATTCTGGATAACGTCTGTTTTCTAATATCTGCCATTGATCCGATGTCCAATGTTAACAGCTCTGTGAATTACCCAGAATAATGGGTGCACATATTTTGAAAGATATCTTGCTGCTTAATTTTAAGATGTCAATTTTTCAAGGCTGTCAGGGTTAGGGTTAGGGGACAGACATTGTCGCCTCCTGGACAACGTAGACTAAAACAATCCACACACAAGTCACCATCACTGTAGCTACTACTGTACTTCCAGCTTGTCCCATCAGGAGTCTCCACAGCAAATCAACCTTCTCCACTTCACCCTGTCCTTTGCATCGTCCTCCCCAACACCAGCCACTCTCATGTCCTCCCTCACTACGTCCATGTATCTTCTCCTGGGTCGACCTCTAGCCCTGTTCCATGGCTGCTCCATCCTCAGCATGCTTCTACCGATATAGTCCCTGTCTCTCCTCTGGACGTCCAAACCAATGAAGTCTGGTCTCTCTGACCTTGTCTCCAAAACGTCTAACCTTCACTGTTCCTCTTATTGTCTCATTTCTAATCCTATCCAACCCTTTCCCTTCATCCTCGCTGACACTCTCCTCTCACAGAGCACACCTGATACTTTCCTCCACCCGTTCCAGCCTGCCTGCACACGATTCTTCACCTCCTTTCCACATTCTCTCCATCACTCTGCTCTGTTGACCCGAGGTACCTGAAGTCCTCTACCTTCTTTACGTCTATTCCTTGTCACGTCACTGTCCCAACTGGGACCTTCTCATTTACACACATGTACTCCGTTTTACTCCTGCTCCCCTTCATTCCTCTCTTTTCCACAGCAGACCTCCACTTCTCTAAATTCTCCTCTACCTGCTCCCTGCAGATCACAATGTCATCTGAAAACATCATATTCCAAGGGGCTTCTTGTCTAAAGGACTAAATGTCTCCTCTGACTTGGTAAATCTTTAATAAATTAAAAGTTATTACGGATATACTGGGGGGGGGGGGGGACTTGAACGCATTTAACTTTTGCCACAGCGAAAGTAGGGCAATGACATTTCTGCTCAATGACATCCATAAAATATGAAGGATGTTCTTAGTGGCGTGCAGCAGGCATACTTCCTGTACACCGTGACGGGATTATAAAAGGTGCAGCACGCCCCATGACTCTCAGAATAGAGTTATCATCAGTTGATGGATGGGTCCGTCAAACAGGATGAGCTGATCCATCTTATCCATCAAACCTACTGAGAGTGTGAGACTGCAAGAGAGCCCTGAGTCAAGAGTAATCAGCCAAACAAAAGGAAATGCAGATTACCTGTTGCTATGACAACTACAGCTGCAGTGTGACAGCAATCCACTCTGACAGAGACCTAAATAGAGCCCGCTTTCCAAGCAAAGTGAAATTTGATATTGCTCAGTGGCCAGGTGCTTCCTAATAAACAACAGTAACGCGGTAACCTGGTTAACCTGGAGGCTGCAGATGCTTCTTTTCCTCATGCTCCTTTGCTACATCCACACGCATGATCAGAAAACGTGTCCGTGCACACACTGATATCATGCGAACGCGTGTTTGAATGTGTTCTTGATATGCTCCAGGGTGAGAGCAGGGAAACTAAACACGAAGATGAATACAAACGTGCAGAACTTTGGTAGGTCCATCATATTGTGTCATGCTCTGTGCAAGGCAGCTGGGAGTCAGAGAACCCCCCCACTCCTTAAAATTATCCCCACCCACTCTGTCCAACCCCCTCCCCCAGCCCATCATCATCAGACACCAGCAGCTGGCAGCCTGCCCCATTTAACTCCCTCCAGCACTCACTGGGCCCGGGTAATCACTGGTGCTCAGCACCATCCGTGGCCACCACACCTGCCCCTTTACTGGCAGGACTATCCCATCTGGGACCTGATGGTGGGGCATCTGAGGGGGGTGTCTTCTTACTTCCAAAAACAGCTCACGATGCTATAAAAAGGAAGGAGAAAATCCAGTCGTCAGTGATTGGAGTCAAATCCGGTCACAGATGAGCTTCGTGTTGTGTTCAGGCTCTCATCTGTAAACCTCCAGTGCATGCAGGGATTGATTCACTGCACTAATGGCTGTAGTAATAATGTATGTGTACAGCCTCTGTAAACTCCCAGGAGGCACAACAGCAAACTTCAGCAAATCTTCAGTCTTTTTCCTGATTGCTCTGCGAAGGTTGTGAAATTTCCATTGCTTTCCTAATACAGGTGAATTTATTAAAAATGCATCGCATGTGTGACAATACAGAGAGGGAAGCTGCGTGTAGATTGTGCTGCGATAAGCCCTCGTCATTAGCAGCAGCCAGATGGTAGGTTGATCATGCACATTGCTTTGCTACTCTGCCTTCCTCATTAGAAACCACATTCGCACACACAGAGAGCAGTGATTTATTCCGCTTCAATCTGGGAATGAGAGATGACCCATGTGTCTGTTTCTGTTACACAACATATAAGAGTTCACACCACTGCTCGAGGGCAATGAAACTGTTGCTGCTGCTGCATTAACTGTGGTTTTGGTGCAGGCAAACAAGGAAGTCAAACTCAGGTGTTACTCCTTTACGTCTCCCACACCCAGCCTTAAAGTGAATAGAATAATGAACTACTCATCGGCTGGCAGTGACCCCTCTGTCAGTTCCTGCTTCATCCTCAAACACAAATAAGCAGTCTACTCGTGATGCACACACACACAAAAAAACACTCTTTCTCATGCTCACTCAAATATCGTTGCCAGTAGCCATATAGTGCTGCGGGGCGGGCGGGGCTCTTTAATGACGCAGATCATATGGATGTGTGTGTGTAGTCAGCCGTGAGTTCCGTCCAGACGAAGAGGAATCATCTCCCTCGACACGGGCTGACATAGAATCTATATTTAGCAGTTGGCGTCCGTGCGTAAAATGACGCTGGCGCAGACGCACGCAGAATGGTGATGGGCTGAATACTGATATAAGCCAAGGGTGGAAAAGGTTTTAGTTTTTATTAAATAATTTACGCCCCCCCCCCCCCCCCGCAAAAAAAAGCCATGGCTGTCATTAAAATATGGGCCATAAATAAGTTCTGAAAATGCATCCATTCTAATCTTCATCACTGAGATATCTAAATTGAATGAGTTTGACTTCGAATAAAAATGAAATAAATCTCTTATGTGGTTTTGATATCTCCTGAGCTAAACTATTAATAATGTTCCATACACATAAGTGGAACCTTATTAATGTGGACCGGACTCGTTCCGTGTCCCCACAGAGGTATTAATGACTCTTTAGTCTCTAATTAGGCCCACTGTGGGGGCCAGTCTACTTCCTGGGGCTGGGGTTGAGGGTGTAGACCTGCTGCACTTTATGAATAATGAAAGCATGACGTAAACAATGCGGTCCTCTCTTTGCAGCTCCGGCTTCAGCGGGGGGGGGGGAGAGGCGGGCGCGCTGAGGCGTGATGCGTCCGTGACGTGGCTTCAGCCGTGGATCTTTAATCCTCTGCCGCAGCAGCACAGCCGGTAAACCGGTGGAGGGGGGTAGCACGGTCGGACAGGAATGGACCGCTCAGGCTCGGTTACTCCAGGGCCGAAATAGCTCGGTCTTTAGATAGATGATAAAAACACCGACTAAACCGGAGACTCCGTTTAAACCGAGGAGACTTCAATAGGACTGACCCCCCCCCGCGCCCCCCTCCTCTCTCTTTCTGCCTCATTTTCCTATTAAAGAGACCTCACTAAGAACCGGTGTTTAGAATATGTCTTAGGTCCCCGCCTGACGGACACGACGCGTCGCTCCGATCCGACTGATCGCGTTCTGGCTCCGGCTCGCCCTTCAGCCGCGTCGCCGCTGTTCCTGTCAGCTGCTGCGCATCAGCGAGACATGCAGGATGATCTTTCGGGGGTGACAACCACGCAGATACCCCCCCGACAACAGAGGAAAAGGACATCAGCAGCAGCACCAAACCGACGTCGCTCCGGATTTTACGCGTCTCAAGCAGAAGACGAGCCTTTCCCCGAGCCAGATTCCTTTTCTTTTTTCCTCCGACGCAGTCGATCCGTGACCTTCAGCAAATACACCAGGGTGAAGTCCGCACGCTGAGTTTAGTCCGCCAGAGTCGCCCCCCCCCCACCTGCCGCAGAGGCTGCTGACCCCTGCTGCGGCGCTCCCGTGGAAGAGGCTGAAGCTGATGCTGCGTCGCCATCGCCCACTTCCCTAAACCCAAACACGATCCAAATGGACTCCCCCATCGCCCACCATATAAATGGCAATGGCAGCAGCACCGGCAACATGTTGTCCGGAGGTCTCGGTGCCGCTTTCCCGAACCTCCCCGCCCAGGAGATGCAGAGTGCCGGCGTTGGCTCGCCGTCCCCGTCCCTCCCTGGCTTCGGCGCGCCGTGGTCCGTCCAGACCAGCTCGTCGCCCCCCCCTCCCGCACCCAATTCCATCAACCCCATCCACGCGAGCGCCATTAACCAGATGCCCAACGCGGATTCTGAAAACGGCTTCTACCCAGGTGTCCCCTCCTCCATCAACCCGGCCTTCTTCCAGAGTTATTCGGCAGTGTCCGCTAATCCGTGCGCCGGGATTAACGTGCAGGGCTTCAACGGACCTTTCTCGCCCCAGATGAGCGTCCCTCAGCAGGCGCAGAGCCGCAGGTCCGTCAGCCCGCAGATGCACCCCCAGCAGGGTGCCTTCCTGCAGCAGAGGAACAACTACAACCAACATCAGGTGAGCTGGGCCTAAATGGCGTGAAGACGCTCCCCTGTCTAGCCATGTCTGTCTGTCCTCTGAGTAGTCCCATATTATAGGACATAAATAGGCCCCGTATGAATCCAGATCTAATGGGCTGAGTGGACATCAACATATAGGATGCCCTTAGGCTATAGGGGCATCATGTGATACTGCTGAGATAAGCTCTAATAGTACTGTGTATGAAAATGTACCAGTTAAAGTGTCCCACGGTTATAATACGTCCATCATGTCCTCTGCACAAACAGCATAGGCAGGTCGAGCAGGGCAACGAGAGAGATAAACTGAATCTGTTGTTCCCTCCTGGAAGCTGACAGTGGGATGCAGTCACATGGCACCGGGCCAGCCGCATCTTGAGGTGCACTCAGTGGGAACGCAAAGCCGGGCAAAGGTCTGATGTCCTATATTGGATATTTATCTGTGTGTAATGAAGACATCTAGTGTCTCGGTGCGGTTGTGTTTGTGTTTTTGGCCGAGGCAGTGAGGGGATCCGGAGGAAGGACCAGCGACAGCGAGGCTTACATGAAGCTGCAGCTCATGCGGCAGCGTTGGGGCCTAAGCATTAGCATTCTGAGGCATCAGGTTTCTCATGTGATTTGCACATTGGGTGTGTGCCTTGTGAGCATGTGTGCTAAACCCCTTGCTTTGAATAGAGTGGTCTGTTGATGTATTTCGTAGAGCAAAGTCCCTCCTCCTCTGGTGGCCCACAATGGAGCCTTATTTCGCCCCCAAAAAAAAAAATTACACACAGGCTTATCCTGTTTGAATCATGCCTTGAAATGGAAATGAAGATAATGTGGCACTCCAAAAAAAAAAAGTTGAACTTTGTCATTGAACTGTTGAAGTAAATGAAGAAACAGCTAATCAGAAAATGTGCCCCCCCCCCCAGTCAGCCAAAAATATGTGATGCCCTGTTGTTTTATCAAAACCCAGAATGGGGCCAGTCCTGCTTTTTAACTGGTTTATGAAACAGACTCCCATCATATATCTGCAGCAGGCAATATCTACAAACCTATAGTTACTTTAACCTCTTTAAAATCATTTTTATGTACCAAAATGACACACATGTTGGTCATTTAGAATTTAATTCTAAATAGTGATTAACAAAAAAACTGTGACTTTGATTCAGATGCAATAAAAACCCATTTGTCTCTCCCAATGTGTAAGTGTAGAAAAACACTTTTCATAACTGATTTTATGGTTTGTTCAAAACATCTTCTGTGCAAGAGAAAAACAGTCCAAAACCAACTTCCCCTGGTTTCCATTTTATCTTTGTCATTTTATTCCATTGTGGATTGAGATAATAAAGAATATTGTTTAGACACACTCCTGTCGGACATTCCATAGCTGAGTGCAGTTTGAAACAACGAGGAAAGGAATTTAGATCCGATTCTGCATGGGGTGTGTGAGAAACAGAAACTCTGTTGTCCCCTCGGTGCCGGTTTCACGTGAGCGCATGCAAGATTAGGAGTGATGTGATTTAATGTGTGATATTCTTAAGAATGGACAGAAAGTCCAGGTTGAGGGAGAGTGTGTAACTTACGCTGGCTGTGCTGCAGTGCACGGGATACTTAGTATTAGACTCAAAGCCCTAAAGCTTCTTATCCGCCTGCCTGTCACAGGAGAAGATAAAGCAGGGCGGTGCCCGACAAAGAGAAATGAAAGGATGAATGGATATGGAAAATAGATTCTAAAAGAGGTGCTGCCGCTTTTAACCGTCCGTCTTTCTGCCCCACTCCACCTGTGTGCAGCCGATGGTGAAGCCATCTCCGTGGGCCAGTCACCAGGGGAACGGCTGGGGTTCCGCAGGGATGTCCTGGGGCCGTGACCACCGCAGAGGGAACGGCATGGGCGTCCCCGGCTCGGTCAGTCACGTCTCGCCCCTGAAGAAGCCCTTCTCCAGCAACGTCATCGCTCCTCCCAAGTTCCCACGCTCCGGAGGATCTCTGGGGCCTAAGTCCTGGATTGAGGAGACCGTGTTTCGCACAGACGGCAACAGCAACACCTTGTTGCCCCTACAGGTAAATATTACTGTTTTGATTTGTGTTTGTGTGTGTGTGGCTTTAGAGGTGGGAAATAACCAGGCAATGGAAATTATAGAGTGTTTTGGTGTGTGTGTGAGAGAGAGAGACGTTCTTTCTGTATACGTAGCAGTGTGCAGAGTACCACCGATTTAGTGCACAGGTTTCACTTAAGGGGTGACACAGTGGGGCTAAATCAGGACGTTAACATCATGACGGTGAGATCCATTTCAAGAGCGCTGACGTTCTTTCTGTTGACACCTGAAGGAAACAGGTGATAGTCTTATTGAATGTTGCGCATGGACTCAGGCGGCCCTTCAGTCCCTTCAGGCGAACCGTTCCGTCAGACGTGTCAGTCGCATGCTGCTGGTTCGTGCTCTGTACAATGCGGACTGTTAACGCCTGTATCCTTCCACTGAAACAGATCGAGATTTCCACCTTGTGATCGCCTTGATCACTTCTCTAATTTATGCTATCGGCATTAGTAAAGCAATAATAATCAGTTTTCTTGGACACTCTTGATGGTATGCATTTAATACAACCACATGTTGCATATTCATTTTACATTGCATTGTCTGCAGACAGAACTAAATTTAACCTGCTGCATTTAATTTTCAAAGGTTTTTAGTTCATATCATATACTATTAGCTTATAATAATAATAATAATTACTGTTCAAACAGCATTTCTGTAGTTTGTAGTCATATAACTGGATTTATTTTTCATAGCTATGTGTGATTTATCTGTGGTTTAGCATTTCAGACTTTTTACATCACTGGTATTTAGAAGGCTGACATCTTTATTATCTTGTTACAGTCAGTTGCAGCCCTCGAAAGCCAAAGTAATAATAATAATATAATAGTAATACATTTTATTTATATAGCGCTTTTCTGAAAACTCAAAGACTCAAATATAGATGCATATATGGTTTGAAGAACGACTGGACTGCTTGTCTGATACTAGACTGAACAACTGTGACAGAAAGCATATTATTGTGACTCACTGACAATAAAATAATGGCATCACGTAAATAATGGTGTCACCAAACGGTGTTACTGTGACTGAGCTAAAATTATTAGCGATATCACTGCCAAGAAGTATGTAAGCACTTCCTATTCCAGGAAACGGGCCTGACTCCATGGATTGTTAATTTCCATAAACAGTCTCAGATTCAGAATCTTTCCAGATTCCAAGTCTTTTCCTTCCTTCCTTTCTGTTTAACGTTCAGCAGCCGGTGCCGGCACATCGCTGCTGTGTCATGTTCTACACGTCACAAAGAGGTCGGACGAGAGAAATACCATGACTGAGTACTAAACCTTAACCTGACCTCTAAATGTGTTCAAAAAAAACTTCTACCATGTGTCTGACTGATAGTACTTACTGGCCCACAGTTTAAAGCCCATTCTCTTTAGGATTAAATGTTACCATCATTACAAAAACAAAATATTTAGTTTAAGTCTACATTAGTGTGTGTCTTTATTTGTCCAGTTTTAAAATATATGATCTGAGTTAGTGTTGTTGTTCTAGTTTCTGCAGAGGACAAAGGATTGGCAAAAATGTCGACACAGATATTATTAATGAATAAGAAAATCAATCTTATTGTAAGCTGGTTGAGCTCGCCCTTTAACGAGAGAAGCTGTCGAACAGTGATGATGACTGGGAGTGTACATTTTCTTTTATTAACACAGTGTTGAAATAGATGCTGGATTATATTCCTGTCTATTTAAGGATCATTTCATCCAATCATCAGAGTCGCTGGTTTCACGAACTGCTTTGTCTGCTGTGCTAAATAAAACAAATGGGATAGCCAGACAAAAGTGCATTTAAACAATCTGAAGTGTGTCACGATCAAAGTATGAAGACCTGACCACGATGCTGCAGGTAAGGCGCTCTGTGGTTTGAGCCATTGCCATGACCTCCTTTGCAGATCTCCGGTTTGGGGTTCCTATCCCTCTCTCCGGGAACAATTTGAGAGGTCCCACAGGCTGCTCCGAATGCACCTCGGGACTGTTAACAGGAGAAAAACCACGGAAAGAATGTTAATCCAGGCATGAGCTGCTCCCATCTCTTAAATCTTCTCCACGTTAAGCCAAATGCCCACACCTCAGAGGATTTATTATTCATAAGGCTAATCACAAAGGTGTGTTAGAAACAGGAGGAATCGGCCCCGATTCTGGTTTGATATAAAGTTCACACCTGTGTGTTCTTCAGGACCGCTCCAGAATGTTCGACAGCCTGAACATGCACTCCCTGGAGAGCTCCTTGATTGACATCATGCGAGCAGAGCAGGACCCGATGAAAGGTAAGCCTGCCTTTCCCTCTCTATCGCTGGTCATGGGGGTTCAAAAGGAGGCGATCGTGTTTGGTGAGGAGCCCTGGCATCGCTCCGAGTGTGCGGGCGCAGGGGCCTGTTGCCCCCCCCCCCCCCCAGAGCTGTGTTGTTTTTCCACGCTGCAGCTTCATGTGTCCCCTGCTGAGAGCTTAATACTTCTGCCACCAGCTGAACATTTACATGACCTTACAGCTCTGATCCTGTCCCTGCTTAACCTGGGACGTGCAACAGAGCCGAGGAGCGAGTGGAGGAGAGGGAAGGAGGAAACAAAGGCGTTTCGCTGTAAAAATGAGCTACATGCGTTTTCTGACAGGCGTGTCACATACGACTTGGAATTTTTGAATGAGAGGAGACATGAAGCGGAAGGCTCTACACGGTCTAGTGTTTCTTTTGAATTATTTCTCTTGGTTCGGCCTGTAGTGTGACACTGCCCCGGCCTCCTGGGCTCAGCTGTTGGACATCAGAGGAGCAGTGTCAAATAGCTGCACCTCCTCTATTAGAGATGGTTGCTTGCAGCACATTTAGAGCCTCACAGGGAATAAAGATAAATAAACAAATGTAACATTGACATATAGAAGTTCTATATACCTTAAACAGAGCTGCAGTACTCTTTAGTCATCAGGGGTCGATCTTTGCCCTCATTTCACGGGCGAGTTTCTTGTTTTTGCTGCCGGATCAGATGGGGAGGACATGGGCCAGTGTGTCCAGCGGAGAGAAGGTGATCCAGACTAATTTTAGATGTGATCTATACTTTCGCTCACTGTGCATGACAGCCAGAGAGGAGATGGGAGGGAAGGCGGGCTTGCAGGGGTGGGCTCTGTCATTTTTAGCTTTGACACAGCTTTGCACGACTGTGTCCAGTTTCAAAAGGCACAACCTCATAAACCAAACTTTGTAGAGCTGCAAGTCAATATGGATATAACATTTTCAACTGTGTGCTTTCATTCAACAAAGAAATCTTGAAATTACTAGAAAAGCACTCCGAGAGCGCAAACCTCCGCCGAGCAGCTCGTTCCCCTCATAATTAGATTTACACCGTCCACATGGTGATCTGGATCATCATCAAAACATTATAAATTGTTCTTGGTGTCTTTTTACACCAACCATGAAAAGTAAAATTGAATCGGCGTGATCTAGAATCCAGGGTCTCTTCTGGATCATCATCAAAATGTAATCATCTGTTCCTTCTAACATTCCCCACATTTCCTGAAAATGTCATCAAGATCCTTCCAGAACATTTGCGTTATTTTGTTAATGGACGCACGGACAAACAAACGCCAATGATTTCATAACCTCTGTCTCAGCAGAGGTAAAAATAGCTGTGTATTGTATTTGGGATAATAATAATTTATTCTACTTTTAATGCGGTAATGTAGAATTTGAACATTTCTGGCTTAGATCAGTGGCCCAGTGGTGGAAACAAAAGTGATGCTGGCCGGCAGCATTATACATTTATATGTAAAAGCTGCTCGATAACAACACAAAATCAATACCAGTGGTCTCACAAAAAACAACAACATATGTCCGGACAATAAAGTGAGAGATAATAGAAAATCACAGAGAGCTCGTCTGTTGCAGATCACCTTCCAGATTTAGAGATAATGATGAACCGAAGGACATAAAGAAATATAATATTATAATAAGGTATGAGATGAACCAGGTATGCTTTAGCCTTATCTCATTATTAATAAATATGTTTATTATTATTCTGTGGTTCATAATACTGACAGAAGAAAGTGAAAAATATCAATTTTTAATTAGTTTAGCTAAAATGTTCAATTTTCTTGAAATGCGTCACCCAACAATCCAAATGAGAGTGTGCAATTAAACATTTAAACAGTTAGCTCTTCCAAATCCAGTCACATTAAATTGTATTTGTATTTGGGATCAGACTTGATTAAAGATAACCGGTGGGTCTTGCTCTCTCTTTACTGAAAGACATTCTCATTTCATTACAGCTAGTTAAATAAAATATTACTTTGGTGCTTGTTTGCTATTTCTGCTGAAGATCAACTCAACCTGTATCTGCATCGTGTGATTCAATCCAATCCTCGCAGAATCACAGTGCATGTGGAAAGGTCCTGTTTAGAAGTCATTAGCGCTCCTCGCGTGGGTCTGAAAGAACAGATCAGCTCATCCGTTGCCAGCCTCCTTGAGCACTATCTGAAGGTATATTTGTGAGTAAGTGTTCACTGCAGACACGTGAGCAGGAAGCTTTAACACATCCACACCCAGACATTGTAATACGTGTGTTCTCACCAGCATGTATGCACATTCGCCTCGCCCTGTCCTCTCCATCCACTCCGTGTCTCATCTCTATTTCTGTGTGTCTATTTCTCATGTCAGGCCGTGTGGGATGCCCTAACCCGGGGGCCGACGGCCTGCTCATGCTCAATGGTAATTATCCCTCCAACCATCGCTCTCTCTGTTGCGTGTTCTCAGCTTCCATTCTGATTTATGCACACAAAAAAGTGTAGCAGTGGAGAAAATCAGGAGAACTGGATACTCAGCTCACCGGATGTCTTTCACACACAAACCCATACAGTCCTGTTTCTCATGCGGCACCTCTGGACTTTACATCCATCATTTGTCATTTAAATTTGTGCCATTAATGTAGTAATTGCCACTGGTGTCTTTCCTTCTTAATAAAAGCTTAACATCAACCACACTTAAACATATATGTGATGTAATGTTGCTGACCTGGCAGTTTCTGTTGATAAACAAAGTCACCTGAGGACCCTGAACGCACCACCATCAAGGCTTTGTCTCACCCTTTCATTAAGATGTACATTTAGCAGCGCCACTCAGAAATAATGAAATCCCTGCAGACTTTCTTTGCCTCACAAGTGGACACGCATGATCCTGTTGGTACCAGAAATAAAATCTTGTTTTATAACAGTCCTAATTGGACACAAATCTGGGCTGGACATATTTTCCAAATAATTCTGAGCTTTGTTTGTTTTCTGTTTCCTCTGGGGATCCAGCAGTCAAGCATTTATCCATGTTCTATGTCACACGCTAAAAACTCTGAGAATGAACATGGTGCTGACGTAGGATTTGTCCCTGATAGAAGACACGCCGGGGGTTTCAGTGATGTAACACATGTGGGTTTATTTGTCCTGGTTTCCCTCACAAAGCCACAGGTGGCACACATTTTATGGAAAAGATGAAGGAAAGAGTCCACAGAAAGGCCAGATGAGATGTATTTTTCTGTTGTTTGTAAAGACATCAGGTATTACTATAAGTTTCCTGCACCTTGTACTTAATGACAAACCAGTGGAACTGTAACACTTCATATGTTTACTCCTCCTCTTAATGACCTTATTAGAAGACAAATGTAATTTATAAAAAGACAATCTAACTCCAGGTCTCTGGAGGATTTATGTTGCTTTAATGTTTTGACAGTTTATTTTTATTTTATTTTTATCTCTGCTGGTTAAAATGATAGGTGCTTGTTAGATGTCAGGTAAAACAGGTAACATGCACTGTTTAAAAATGTCTGCTTAGCTCAAACCAACAATCTCTACTTTTCCACATGCAGCCAGGAGCTATGGGAGACGTCGAGGTAAACTCTACATGTCTTTTTCCTTGTGGCGTATATCCCTGCAGCATGATCAAATGCTTGAATGGATACCAAACCCAGGCCTCGAGGCCAGGGTTAGACTCAACATCACCATTATTTTCAAAATTAAAGTATTTTTATTGTAATGTTATCATACAGATATTACTTGACATGTGACCCAAACCTTTGCTGGCCATCAAAATGATGGCAGAAGTAGTTTCTGGTTGTATTATTTTAGTATCCAGACATGCATGATGCTCGGCGGTCATGGCTTTGTTTCTGAAACGGCTACGTTTACATGGACACATTTAATCGGATTAAAAGCACGATCGGAATAAAAATGCTTCATGTACACACCAAATTCAGAATAGTCTGACCCGATCAAGATTTTATTCCGATCGAGAGGGGTGGTTTATGACGATTAAGCAGCACGCATGAAAACACTTCATCGTCCTTACTGCGCATGTATGTGACGTCAGCATATTTGCTGCTGGATTTGTGTCTTTAGAATCGAAACATCTAAACCGATCATAATTTTAATTCAAACTCTGATCGGATTAAAGAAATGTTGTCCATGTAAACGTGACATTTTGTGCTTCTGCTCCAAGGAACCCCAATGTCTTCAATATAGCATCATAAAATTATCTTAAAACTCGGCTCATTATCAGGAAATTTTATTTTATATAATTTCCATCAGAATAATTAACAGATTTATTGGATGTAATTTTCATTTTTTTCTTATTTCTAAATTCTCCTTTTCAAAAGTCTGTTTTCATTTCATCAAAAATAAAATAAATTAATAAATAATACCATGTTTTATATCAGTAAGTTACATTTTATAATGACAGTTTTCATCTTTTTTTTTTCTTTGCCAACTGAAGCCAATAAAGTCTAAACTTTATTACTGGGTTGGATGTTAATAAATTGTTCCAACGTTATAACTCTATACCCTATGGAGACTTGGGGCCTGTGCAATTCTCAGTGATGTTATTAACAGCTTCTGTCCACACAGCCTGACCTTCCCACTCCTGCTGCTTTATCTGCCCCACTGTCCACAGTGGAACCCTTCTCATTAAAATTGTGCTTTGACTCACAGCTTCCTAAAGCTAACATAATACCAGAAACACTATTTCACAGACTTCCCATTAATATTGATTGGTATATGGCTCCGCATACAGATCTTCAGATCTTTTCTCTCCACCAGGCCGTTCCTCTCTCTTCCCTATTGATGACAATCTTCTTGACGATGGCCACGGTAACCAGGGTGTCCCAGGAGTCCTCGGCTCCCCCAATTGTTACCCCCACCAAAATGGGGAACGCATTGAGCGCTTCTCTCGCAAGGTGTTTGTGGGTGGTTTGCCCCCTGATATAGATGAAGGTGAGTGCATCAAAACGCTCTCTCAGGATTGCATTACATATCTGGAATTTGTTGCATCAAATATTTTTACATTTATTTATTTTTATTTTTTATCTCTGCATCATCTATTGTTCCTCTCTTCTTCAGATGAAATAACCTCAAGCTTCCGTCGCTTTGGACACCTGGTGGTCGACTGGCCACACAAAGCAGAGAGCAAGTCCTATTTTCCACCGAAAGGTAAACTGCAAAGGCCTCCATGTTAAACGCTGTAGATGCTCTGATGATCAGACCTGGTAATGTTTCCTCCACGTTTTTATTTCTATGTGCTGAATACATTCACTGAAGCTAGCGGATGTGTGTGTTTCCCAGGATACGCCTTCCTGCTGTTCCAGGAGGAGAGCTCAGTGCAGGCTCTGATTGAAGCCTGCATGGAGGAGGATGGGAAGCTCTACCTGTGTGTCTCCAGCCCCACCATTAAGGACAAACCAGTGAGTTCAGCTGCACCTCACACCAAATTCTCTATTAGGCGCTGTTCTAGAATTCTTCCTCAATTAAGAGAGTAGACTTGATGTGAAATTTGACCTCGACTCCAGGTGCAAATTCGGCCGTGGAACCTGAGCGACAGCGACTTTGTGATGGATGGATCTCAGCCCCTTGATCCCCGGAAAACCATCTTTGTGGGTGGAGTCCCGCGTCCACTGAGAGCAAGTAATTACACATCCTTTGTTGCTCCCTGAGTGATTTAAAACTAAATCTAGTACGCATTGCAATAGATGGTCATCAGTGTGTTTGATGATGTGGACATCTTTTCCCCTCCAATAGAGTGACCTCATAACAACCGTTACATCTTATCTCCTCGTCTCTCTCATCTAAATGTATTCTCTTCTCCTTTTTTTCTCCACCCTCTGACTAGTTGAGCTGGCCATGATTATGGATCGTCTCTATGGAGGAGTGTGCTACGCAGGCATCGACACCGATCCGGAGCTCAAGTACCCCAAAGGGGCGGGACGAGTGGCCTTCTCCAATCAGCAGAGTTACATAGCTGCCATCAGCGCAAGATTTGTCCAGCTGCAGCATGGTGACATTGACAAACGGGTACTTGCTGCTCCTTGTGGCAATTCCTTGTTCTTGTGTGTCAACCCGCTGCAGCCTCTCATGTGCACCTGTTGTGCTGTATCATTGCATGCCTTTCTTCTCTGCTCTGCGTGTGCAGGTGGAGGTGAAGCCCTACGTCCTGGATGATCAGCTGTGTGATGAGTGCCAGGGCGCACGCTGTGGGGGGAAATTTGCTCCCTTTTTCTGTGCTAATGTCACCTGTCTGCAGTACTACTGCGAATTCTGCTGGGCTAACATCCACTCCCGCGCCGGACGAGAGTTCCACAAGCCGCTGGTGAAAGAGGGCGCAGACCGCCCACGCCAGATTCACTTCCGCTGGAACTAGAGATGCGGCCGCAGCTCACGATGACACAGTCAGAGGGAAGGAAAACGAAACGTTGGCTGGCGGGAGAAAAAGAGGGTCGCTCTGCTTCTCCTGCTTTCCTAAGCTATCAGTATAATCGAGTATGTAACACTATACGGTATGTGCTATATATATCTATATATCTTTTGTAGCAGCCAAACACCACAAGCCTCAGTTTTTCACCAAAATCCCCCTCACATCTCAGGCTCTGACAACTCTACTACTCTTTTGTGGTACCTTCATCTTTTTCTAAGAGGAAATTTAAAAAGAGATTGATTTTTGTAGGTTTTTATTATTATGATTATGATTATTATTATTTTTGTATGTGAGATTTAAAGTAGCCATCTATGGGAATGTTTTTGCATGGGGGCAGCTTGTCTGTCTGATTGTCTGCTGCTAGCCCCCGCCCCCTATACAGTGCGTGTAAGTGCACACTTGTTTCTGGGAAAACCGTGACTCTCGAATGAAGACGCCCCAGGTCATTAACCAAAGGTAGCAAAAAGATAGCAAGCATAAAATTGACACGTTTTCTGCTGCAAAACAAAACTGTTTTTTTTTTAATGTTATCATGGGCGCTTGCCTTTTGGTCAGAGGGTTTATTGTAAACAAAGATGATATGGTCATTTCTGCGCTCATACTGACCCATAGAGTGATACCTCAAAAGACTAAATCTGGTTTCTTGCTAACTGTATTCAACATTTATACGTAAGGTATTTTAGAAGCGTTGCTGCTATGTATACATATATCTTAATATATGTGTAGGGATTATATTTAATGCCATTTATAAACCAGAATCATGTAAAAGGAAATGCAGTATGCACTCATTAATGGCCCCCAATGCCAATGGAAGTGCATGTTAGAATAGGCTTAGTTACACAAATAGCATATATATATATGATAGATGTGAGAAAAAAAGCAATCCACTGAAATAATAATTCAAGTCAAGATGTAAATGTCTAGTAGCATGACCATCTAATACAGATTCCTAAGAGGGGGAAAAATCAGACAACAATAAATATGGGTTTTTAAAAAAAAAAAAGAGATTTAAACTTGCATGCATCAATGTTTATCTGTTGTTTGATTCGTTTACATACGTAACAATACAAAAAAAGTGATATTGGTTCTACTGTAGAGTTAGTAAAAGCCATCATTTTGTGGCACATGATGAGCCTGTGTGGCAAAAAAAACTAACAAAAAAATCCTGTTAAGAAGCAGAGTGCTGTTCAGTGGTTTCTGTTTGTGTCGTCCCTGTGCTGTGTGACTGTTTTAGTCGAGACTGAGGCTCTAGTTTAGTTACCGAACGGCTATGTAGAGGAGAGTTGCAGCATCAGGCCTGTTCCTGCCTTCACCCTTCCTACCCCGTGTCTCTGTGTGGTTCCAAAGGTTGCAGAACAAATGCAAACACACAGACTCAATCAGCTTGGATTTGACCTTGAGGAGGCTGAAGGTCAAGTTAGCAAGCCTCCTCACAGCTTCTTGTAGTCTAGGGAAACTCTACAAATGGGGACGACGACGGCCTCTCGGCTCACGCTAAAACTGAGTCTCCCCTCTTTGTTTGCCTGCTTGCTTTCTACCATCACCCTTGAATTACTCAAAAGAAAAAAGAAATACATAAACATTTAGGGACAATCTTTCTGTGAGGATGGTGGCCCCGGCCGTCCGTCTGGTACTGTACAAGTGTGTCGCTCTTGTGTTGTGGTTTCTGTGCTCTGTGCCCTGGTGTATGCTCCTTGGTACTGGTGTTTGGGCATCGTGTGTTTAACAAAACCTTCATGAAACTGAGACTTCAAGATTATCAACATCTAGCTGTCATATAACTAGTGTTAACTTACCCAATCACTGGCCCTCCAATATGTTTTTATAGTTTATATTATGCACAGTTTTCTATACCCCTCAGTCATTTGGTTTTGTATCCACCCCCCTTTTAGTGATTTCAGTGCAGATGTGGTTTCTCTGAAGTCTTCACCTATTTATAATTCTAAATATGTTTTTTATTTTTTTATTTTATTGAATTATTTCATGATTACTTATTTAAAATGTAGCGTGAAGCAGTGGTCTTAAGTTATCTATATTCTGTAGAGGTAGAGGAGATATGTTAATATATTCTAACGTAGTGTGGATGTTGTGTGGTGTGGGACGGCGATGGAGGCGAGAGTTACAGAGCGAGCTCCTGTCGTCTCCCTGTGGCTTTAGTTCTCATGACGTGAACACGTATGGATATCGTTACCTGTAACACTTGACTCTTGCTGTTTCTGTGAGGTTCTATTTTCTACGTTGAACACTGTTCCTTTGGTCTATATGCGTCTTTGTTTTTGTAAAAATGGTATTTATTTCACTATTTTTGTAGACAAAAAAATTATTTGAGTTTGATCGTATTTTTCTATTTAAATAGGACTATTATACAATTTATTTCCCCCTACCCAGTACTAATTATGTCCAAAACTTCTGTTCAGAAACAAAGAATCCCATCATTAGCAACCACATCAAAGGTTTTTATATACTGTTGCTTTTTATTTTGATACACATGACACATTTAATTTGAAGGAAGGAAACGTGACGGTTTTATTATATTCTTGGAAGACACTTGAGATTCTCCCCTGTTGCATCGAGGCCACAGCTGCCTGTCCTCGTAGATGCTATGAAACTTGAATATAACACATTTTGAAAGGCTGACTAACCTCGAATCTGTGTTGTGATGTGCAATACTGTTTCTAATGTTTGTATAAAAGTAAGAACTACAGTGTAAACCTTTTTAATGCAGATTTATTTTTTTCATTGCATATTTTGCAGATTTCTGATCCACAGTGTCATTTTTTACTGTCAGAAAAATAAACCCCGTTTTTTCATTGCAACTATTTTTAAATCCAAATATCTTTGTACTGATGTAAATGATTGTAGTTATTTTGGATAGTGTTTTGCTAACAAAAGGAGAGACTTTTTCATGCATATTTATATTTCATTTAATCTTGTTTTAACCCATATTTGACTTAATTTAATAGCAGAATTCTTGGAATAATTTTTCAGATTTAAATGTCATTGGTATTATTTTGTATTTTTATGTGAAAATACACTATATATGAACTTAAAATGCTAATTGCTAAAATATTATTTTGGGTTCATTTATTTTTAAAGCTAAACATTTGTAATTTTATCGTGTTTAATTTCTAAATCAGAGTTTGTGTTTAAATTCACAAAAGTGGTTTAAGAGGTGTTTGGATTGTAATTATTATTGAATGGTTCTTTGATATGCAAAATTAATATCATGTTTATTTTTATTTTGTTGGTTTTGTATTTAAATGGGGTGTTGATTACAATCTTTTGGTTTCTTTCACTTCCTGAATAAATACCCATTCTGTTTGGACACAACACTGCTGCATGCTGCATGTGTTTTCATAAAAACTCAGAGAATAAAAAATTTAAATAGGAGAAAATATTCAACAATTACAGATGCATTGCTATGGATACATTTAAGCACATGAAATGTAATTATCAACAATATTTACATAGCTTTAATTTAGCTTCCTATCATGATTGCAGTCTGGTTAGAATTTTTCAAGCATATTCCTAATTTACTCATGCAATGTAAGAAAGTACAAGTACTGCAATAAAGTACAATTTGTAAGCAGTTAAAATGCACATTTCCATTTTCTGATCATTTACCACCATCATGATAAAGTTCAAAGAGTTACATGGTTCTTTGTTTCATGATTCATGTTTCAGGTGTCAATTCAGGTGTAAATGTTCATCCAAACAAACCTCTTCTTGACCTTTTCAAGGTGGTCACTTGCCCTTGTCCCCACCTCCTCCCCACATAGTCCCTGCCCACATCACATCACCGGTCCTTGTTCCCGCCCACGCTCCTTCTGCTGCAATAGTAGCGAACGGGCTAGTGAATTAACATAACATGACATCATCCAGTCCCTTCTTTCACCTTTCATACCATTTTTTTCTTTGTTTGGCACACATTTTTTTAAAAAGTGACTGGAAATGACATCACAAATCAAATTCTAATTTTAGGACAGGTTACATGCTGCTAATAGAGATACGGGGTTCCTCTTTAAGATATGTAGTGAGCACATTTTCCAGAGTGCTAGCACCACTGTGAGAATTTTAACGTGTGAGATTTAGTTTTTATTGCACAGTCTAATGGGAGTCTTTACTATTGGTTCTGCTTCTGGTCTGAAAAGATGGGGACATTGTCTCGAGGCAATGTGCTACTCATGAGTTCTGGTCTGGTTCTGAATGAAGGGTGTGAATTTCAACCTGGAAAGAATCAAATCATATTGCCAGATTGTGTGCCAATTGGGTCATGGGTCTGCATCTCATCCGGGGTGCACCCAGAGAACCCAAAGAGACAGGGAGAACTTACAAAAGCCACAAAGAAAGGAATCTGGAACCTTCTTGCTGTGAGGCAATAGTACTACCCACTGTGCCACTGTGCTGCCCACACAGACAGCAACAATCTGTAGAGCAGAAGATAAACATTCTCAAATTGGGCCAAAAGATAAATGGCTCCTTGAGAAAGTTCAACTTTCATAAATCATACATATGTGTACAATCTTAGTGTTTTAAGAGATAAGAAGTAGATAGAAGTTGAAAGATTTTAGTTTCTCTGTTTTTTCATGTTGTTTTGAATAATTGCACTCCTCCAGAAATACTGCAAACCTTCACCAGACTTTTCATCTGCATTTATGTAAGTAGATAATGACTGATTTTTCTTCTTCTTGGTATCCTCCTATATGCCATGGCAACCCCAAAAAAAGTCCCCCAAACACCTCCATCTAGAGGAGAGAATCAAAAATACCAGTGACATCAGCACTGAGGTCAACATGGCACAAATGACTTGGAACCTTTTATGCAGTAAACAAGCTGCAGAACTGGTGCCTTACATACAAGGAGTCTTTATCCATGACATAAAGGAGATGATTCTGTTCAAGCTTGGGTGATAGTTGTTTGCCTTGGGAGGTTTATGAGGTACAAAGAAGGAAGAGGATGAGGGGAGGGGAAAAGAGAGAGGAGAAAGGGTGCTGGTTGCCTCACTAGAAGACGCTGTCAGCGACGAAGCAGCTGAGAACTGCATGCAGATGTGGGAGAGCCCTGCAGGAAAAAGATGAATAGCGTGTTAACCGAGGCAGCCAAGGATCAGAGGGGCTGGGATCCTAGCAGATAGGACCAACACGCTCAACAGTGGGAATTTAATTTTAGGTTTGGAGATGAACAGCTGCCAACCGAGGGGTAAGAACACCGGTCACATACCTCTGTCTGCACTGCCCATACAGAACGTGCTTCATTCACGATATTAACAAGAATGACAGGAATAGTGTCTTTAAGAAATCCAGTCGAATTTGATGAGCGGATACCTTCAATACCTGCTTATATAAGTCAGCACACACACACACACTGTATATGAGGTTGGCTGTGTTTTGAACTTGTTTTGTCATGTACAGAACAGGATCTGCTGAAATAGACTCCAGCTGTTTGTCATGGTCTGACATAAATTACAAACACCTAGGTTCTATCAAAAGGCGTCGCTTGGCCACAGACATTTTCCGTAAATGTTATCCAAACAACTTGTCAATGATGATACTCTGCCGACTGCTCTTTCCCAGGGAAGGGATAGAACAGTGTTTGTGCAGTATCATTATCAAAGCATACCAGCAACCATTAAATAAAACACACTGTATTTAAGACTTGACAGTATTTTTCTTTTTATTGTTTAATAGCAATGTATTTGCTTTTGCAAGGGAAATTTTTGTGTGTGTGTGTGTGTGTGTGGATTTGATGTAGACCACTTACATGACTATATTATAAATAATTATATGAATGCTGACTTTGCTGCAGAAAAGCATTAGCAGGCAGGACCTCACAATGACTGTGACCTCAAAATCAAATACCTACATGCCGCAGTAAGTACGTGGAGAGGCTATGTATGTAGAGGCAGGCAGGCTCGGCTTGCTTGTGTGTACTTACTGACTTCCTGTTTTTCTCATCACAAAACAAGTGTACAAATCCAAGAACACATGTTGCATTAAAAAACGCACTTAATTGAAAAAAACTGAGAGTGGTATGAGCGGTTTGTGTAAACCTGACACACATGTTCCAACGCCTTCACTGATCAGACATCTGGGCCAGATGCTAAAGTCCCATTCTCCCACCCACCTGGGCAAATAACAGATATATGTATTCAGAAAGTCGCAATGTTAATGTCAAACTTTTGTGATCAAATCCCCTGACGGTTTTTTCGGTCGAAGAAGTCAACCCGTTGGGGAAATTCCACACATGGTTTTATTATTGAAGCGGAAAGTTTGCCAGAGTGGATTTAAGTGTTTCGTCTTTCATTCGGCACTGCTAGATTTTCATTAACGTTCCTATTTTGGAGCTAATCCTGTTTATGAATCACAGTTAGACACACCAGACAGAGACTGTGTTCGACTTTTTATTGTGTAAATGTTTCCGTAGGCTCCAATACCATTGCTTCATGATTAGGTTCCCTTGCGCTTGGCTATTATGTCATAAGTTTGGAATGTTTTGGCAACGCTGCAAACTTGGAACGGAGACAAAGCTTTTGTTTGGGATCTCACAGGCAATTCTGTGGTGAAAAAGAACATCCGTGTGCGAGTCAGGGTCAAACAGCAAGAGTCACAGCTGGCCTCATGGTGTTTTTTGATCAGTTATTATTTTCCCTAATATGCTCTTCTTCTGTCTCCGCCCATGACCGCATGTCTGGAAGTGGTTTATTGTGCTGTTACAAACTGATTACAACTTCCCACTTGTGACTCAGAACCTGTACAACATTCTGGTGCACATTACACTGCAAACATAAAACTACATGCAAGTTTTTTTATATTCTAATATAAAGTAGATACATATTACAGATGTCCTTAAAAATGAATTATGCATTGCATTTACAGATCTGAAGGTGTGGACACTGATGGGAGTAGTCTGTCTATGCCACTGTGCCTTTGGACAGCTGTTTGGGGCCAAACTGAAGGGAGGACCACGACTGATCTGCAGCGTCCCTGGGGCACCGGGCCCGCCTGGAAAACCTGGTCCCAGTGGGCCTTCTGGAGCACATGGGAATGTGGGTATCCCAGGAAGAGATGGCAGAGATGGCAGGAAGGGTGAAAAGGGAGAAAAGGGAGATCCAGGTATACCTTGAAAAACAAACAGCTACAGCATGGATTAATGTGTGCAGATGAATAAAAGCTGGCAGAGAGACTCATACTCACTCCTTCCTCACTCGACAGCTGGTGCAGAGATGATGAGCTGATAAGTTCCTCGGGAAAAATGCATTGCGATTATTAGCATAGTTGTGAAATGAAGTGCTCGGCACATTTTGCAGATGTTCAGAAAAGAGAAAGAAAATGAGAAGCCGGATCATCGCAGGGCCATACGAAACACAAAAAATACACACGCTTACACACACACCTGTGGACAATTTTATGTGTGACAAATTCACCTAAGTTGCATGTTTTTGGTGGTGGGAGGACAGCGGAGAACACGGAGAAAACCCACTCAGACACAGGGAGAGCATCCAAGCTCTGTACAGAAAGGAATGTTATTGATAATGTACCGGCAAATGTATTATTATTGTTATTATTATATTTCTTATGTAATATCATATAAATAACTGTGTATAAAAGATCCCAGAATGATGTTTTTTTTCTCTTTCAGGGATGAAGGGCAGAGTTGGCCTAACTGGTAAGATTGGAAGTCGTGGAGATCGCGGCCCCGCAGGCAAACAAGGCCCCAAAGGAGAGCATGGAAATCAGGGCCTGAATGGCTCTATAGGCCGTGATGGGGAGAGAGGGGAAAAGGGTCAAAGAGGCCCACGTGGAATTGCAGGAACCTGCAAGTGTGGCAGTTTACTACCAAAATCTGCCTTCTCTGTGGGAATCACCAACAGTTACCCCACAGAGTACAAGCCTATCAAGTTCAACAAGGTCTTATTTAATGAGGGTGGACACTACAACCCGCTGACGGGCAAGTTCATCTGTGCATACCCAGGTGTATATTATTTCTCTTATGACATTACACTGGCCAACAAACACCTGGCTATCGGACTGGTCCAGAATGGACAGTATCGCATAAAAACCTTTGATGCAAACACAGGGAATCATGACATGGCATCTGGGTCCACTGTATTGTACCTGGATCCAGAAGATGAGGTGTGGCTGGAGATTTTCTATCGTGACCAAAATGGTTTGTTTGCGGATCCAGGCTGGACTGACAGCTTGTTTTCAGGCTTTCTTCTCTATGCAGACACAAACTATTTAGATGCACTGGCAGACGACTATGCCTAGAACCTATGGAACATAAATCAGTCACTGTTGTGTTTCAACAGGTATGGTATTGTTAACCTTATTTTTGTACACATTTTTAATTTAGCTAAAAAAAGCCTGTATCAACTAATTTTATTTTTATATTTTTTTGAATAAACTTTATCTGACGTTGTGATTTATTTGTTTTACATGGAAGTTGATTCAAGAAAAAGTATAAATGAAGTAATTTTGACACCAAAATATTGAAAAATTAGTCAACTGTAATGTTTATACCTGAATTAATGTTAAAAACAAACAAACAAATACAGGGTAAGACAGTGTTTTGGTATAAAAGCAAAACGCCTTCTCGGACTCCGTAGTGGGCGGAATCCTTCCGGTCAAAAACTATTGATTGACAGCAGGTTGGGCGAATGGTCTTCTTAAACTGCTTTTGCCTATTTAAACTGTGCTTATTTTCAAGGTCGGTTGAGGAGTTGTTTATCTCGTTACCAGGTAGCGATAGCGGTGCTCGTTTGCAATGTACAGGAAGAAAAATATAAAAAACTACAAATCGGGTTATGCACGAAACGACCGCAGGGATTCTTAAACTGGAATAAATTCGCTGGCTATAATTAACATTAGATCACGACAACAGTGATCAGTCAGTCCCCCCCCTCAAGAATTATTTTAAGTTGCTGAAAATAAAAATCTTACTGCCACCCTGGCCTCCTCAAGGTAATGTTAGATTTTTATTTATTGGTTTGTGTTATTAACTACTTGAGTGTTGCGTCGGTGGGCTATCAGCACATCCCTCTTTAGCTAATTAAGCTAACGAAAGCTAAACAACTACCTCTTTTATCCCTTAGTGACATTCGAGGCAAACTGCGAAAGAAACACCGTGCAGTGCAGGAAACTTTGGCAAAAAATAAAAATGAGGATGACATTGAGGTAAAGTTGTTCAGTCTTGAATGAATGTCATTGCAGTTTTACAAGCGTGTTGTTTCTGTGGACCGTCTGGGTTCACCCGACACAAACTAAGTAAGCGCCTTGTTCACAAGCATCAACTTGATTTTTAAGAGGGGTGGCTCAATCCATTCACATTCAGAAACACGCAGACACGTAAAGGAGCTACGAACACTTTAGTGAGTGTAACTATGCTCAACAGGCTCTGGTACCATCTACAAAATTGAGGAAGGGGAAGCTACAAGCTACAATGGAGGTTGGTGTGTGTTTAGTAGCAGACTAGTTGTCCTTCTATGTGTCGCTTGCTGCTCAACAATCTCTTCCCCGCTCCCATTTGCACTGTAACAGCTGTGTGTGTGTGTGTGTGTGTGTGTGTGTGTGTGTGTGTGTGTGTGTGTGTATTTGTGCTGTAATGGCAGCGTGGATAGATGTACAATTTGTGCATTAAGTACTGCTGCTGTACTTTGTTTTAACTGGATGCTTTTGTTGCGCTAGGATCCACAAAGTAGTGAGGAAGACCCTGGAGAGACCCTGAAACGCACACTGAAGGATCAGAGACAGAGGCGAAAGAAAAGGGTACCTGTTCCGGTTGTGCTTTTCTATGATCTCATTTATACATTTCCTTCTTGGTTTAGGAGGACATGTACACATACATAACTATTCCATCTCCCTGCATCGGTCAGGTACTTGAACGGTCTTTAGCCCAGGAGTCCCAAGACGATGATGTGGAACTCTCCACTATTCAACACCCCAGAGAGGATGAAAGATCAGCTGAAAAGGAAACCGCTCCTGTGGTTTTGTCAAGACCTCCAACTGCTTCTCTGAGAGGTTAGTGTCCATGCTTTCTCTACGCTTGTTTCTCTCCTTCAGTGCTTTAAGATTGCTATCACGGGGCAGGATAATAAAGTCAATAATAAGTGAAACTTACCCTCTGATACTTGGCAGCATACAAGGATGTTCTGGTAGAGATTTCTTTTTTCCCCCCCACAGAGCGATCCAAACATTTCAGATTGTGCCACACCTTTCCCTGAAGCATTAAAAATGATCAGATTTCAAAATTTTAATTATATGTCAACATAACTGAGGGTGAGCAAGGTCTCACTGCAAATATTTGGAACTAAATGTAATGGAGTAATTTATTTTTATTGGTGTTGTTGATGAATTATGTACGAAGGACTTTCAACAAGGGCTTTTTTGAAATGCTTCTCTTAGACAGGGTGTTGTGACTGTACTTGTACCGTAATACACATACTATTGTTTGATTGTACCTGTACTGCTCTAACATTCTCTCTAATAAATATTTCATCATAATCAACAATGGTAATAACAATATTGTTTCATGACGTGTTTGTTCTCCAGGTCGCTCATCACCTGTTCAGCTCACTTCTGACTTGCCGGGTTTAGAAGACTTTGTGAAACAACGTTTAGAAGAGAGACTCAGAGCAGCCAGAGTAACCTTTTTATTTTTGCATTGAGTATAACATGTTTGAACAAGATCAGGAAAGACGAATATGAAAAATAGCATACTCCAAAATGACCTGCTTTTGTTTTTCCAGGCTAAAGCTGAGAGCCGCCAGCAGAGGGAGCCCACTCTTGAGCTACAGGCTCTCAGAGACCGAGACACTGTAAGGTTTGGGAGAGGTGAACATCTAACATCTGTGGCTGCAAATTGTCCTCCAGCCATGATTATACATATGTAACCCAGTCCAGTAATGGAGGTTTAACTCCAAGTATTTTACAGAGTGATCAGGACAGATCTGGAGGACATGATGTCTCTCTTGCTCTCACTACCAGGGACAAGTTCCAAAGAGCAGCGAGAAGAGTAAGGCTTGATACAGCGTTGCACAAACGATATTTTTTTATTTATTTGAAAGGATAATATGTGTTGTATTTATTTATGTATTCTTCACAGGTAGCTAAAGACCTGCCGACTGCTGAGGAGGCATACAATTTTTTCACATTTAACTTTGAGCCAGACCCTGAGGATGCGATTGAGAGGGCTAACGGGAAAAGACAAGCATCCGAGGAGGACAGAGATGAGGACCAGGAAGATTCTCGAGTAGATGAAGATAGTAAAGATGATGATGATGATGATGAGCAGGTTAAAAGATGAAAAATGACCTGTGTGTGTGTGTAATGATCAGTAACTGTAGTCGCATGAGTACATTTGCAGTGCCTCCTATTTATGACCATGTCACAGAGAGGTGGTGCCCCATTACTGCGTGGTGAAGAGGAAGATTTATTTATCAATGAAAGAACATCGAAGGACTTCCTGGAGCTGAAGAAAGCAGAGTATATGGGCTACAGGAAATGTATTCAGCGAGAAAGTCAGCTTCTATTCACGCCGAGTGTTCAATCAGGTACTGTACCATTTCTGACTGTGCCTGATGGATATGCATAACTCTGAATGAGTGTCGTGTGTGAATTCATTGTCACAGTTCCAACCGCCATTAAACTGCCTGAAAACGTGAAGCCTCGCTATCTGGAGGATGAGGGCCTGTATGTTGGGAAGAGACCTCCTGTATCACTCACCAACGAGAACATTCTGGAGAACCGCATTTTGCAAGTGGAGGAGGTAATGTCAACCGGCTCGACAGTATCCCTGCTGCTAACTATAAAGACAAATCCATGATGGCAAATATTTCATTTGAATTCATTTTTAAGGGAAGGAAATGGTTTGGAGATGACGGCAGGATCATGGCTCTGCCCGACCCCATAAAAGAATCATCCACGAGGCCCCCTCTCTTCCACATGGAGCATGACCTGGACCCTTTGCTGCAGACCGTCTACAGGAAGGTCAGACACGCCCACTGCAGCTCTAACTTCAGTCAATCCATTCATTTACCACACCTGAAGCAGCAACCGCTTTCTTACGCTGAACGTCTTGTGGTTCACTGAGGTTGGAGCGTTCGCCCTTTGCCATTTCGACAAAAGCAAAAGGGCAATTCTGCATTTGGTGCAGAGGAGGTGCTTGTTGTTGGCAGAGGTGAAGGCTGAGACATCTGAGAAATAAACGTTACAGTCAGTATATCAAAACTACAGATGGGCTTTGTGAGCAATGTGGAGTTATCTTCTGAAGAATAGACAGAACTGAGATTGATTCTAAGTCAGAAAACTCCAACACACACTTCATAAAGGGTAGTAAAGCAGACGCGCTGAGTATATAATATATGAGTACGGTATATGATTTTCCTGAACATGACATGATGGTTGATGTTCTGTCCCCAGTCCAAACATGCTAATCTGTATCTTGCTGGTGCAACGGACCCAGAGGGTGACTACCAGCTCGATGTTGATGTCTCTGGGCTGATCTTCTCCCATCATCCCCTCTTCAGCCGTGAACACGTGCTGGGGGCCCGTTTGGCTCAGCTGTATGATCAATACCTTACCAGGCAGCACAATAATCTTACAGGACACCTTACCGACAAGGTGAACTTCAACATAAAGCTGTCACAACCACTCTGGAAGGGATTTCTTTTTTTTTTTTTTACATTATTTAATAGGTTTAGAAATGCACCAAATCAGTCATAAATGCATCATATTAGTTTTGCATTAACCGTGTGCTCTAGTTGAAAGGATTGAGGAGGGCACTGCAAAATATGCTTGAGAGCCACAGCAGGCAGAGCCTCACGCAAGCTATGCAGCAGAGGACATCTGAGTACAGTCTGGAGATCAGGTGAGTCCGCTGGATCTTTCTCAGTATAGACATAGATGCTGGACCTTTCAGCATCAAGAGTTCAATGTTGCTGTTGTGTTTTTGCCCTGACAATGACAGGAACACTCGACTGCTGCGAGACGGTGAGCAGGAGAAGGACAGGACTCTGCTGAAGAACATAGTTAAAGTATGGAAGGAGACCAAAGCCCTCAGAGACTTTCAGAAATACAACAACACACCCTACAAACTCTACCTGAGGAGGTAATTGGCTCATGTCTGTAATAGTACATTTGCTATAAATGTAATCTATAAATTAAATGTGCAGACACACAGTATGTGTTCAGGAGAAATATGGTAATTGTATGTCTCTCTCCAGGCCTGCATATAGATCTTGATAGATAATGTGGGCATTGTATTCTACAGATTCTACTACAAAGCCTACATATTACAATAACTTTGTCCATGATGTGATTGTGTGTGTGTGTTTTCTTGCTGCAGAGAGAATGTGGACCAGGCAGCAGATAATCAACAGTGCGAGGATGAAATCTTGGCAGAGGTTGTGGAATTGGAGGCAGAGAGCGAGGAGGATTACCAGAGGAAGCTGGCTGAGTACAAGAAACAGCTGGAGGAATGGAAGCTGTGGAGAAGGAAACAAGTACCTGCTAATGCGACACCGATAAATGGGATATGATTATTTAACACTAGACATATTGATACTGTTACTCAATAATAAATTACACGATAAAAGTAACAAAGGACAGTATGTTTAAAGTGATGTCCGAGACAGCAGTGACAAGTAAAGTCGAGTTTATCTGTGTCTCAACCGAAGAATGCTAAAGTACATACCGGTACCTGTTTCATGATTATTCAGCTTAGCTTAGTCATATATTACTTTAAGAACACCATATGTTACCCATAACAAAGCTAAATTGTCTAAAATGAAAATGTCTTTGTGCTGTTTGTGATTATGCATGCAGTAAAACATGCACTTTAATTCACTACAATACGACACAATAATATGCTATGCGTTCTGCATTCAGAAAGCCAAGAAGAAGCAGAGAAAGAAGAAGAAGAAGGAACATGAACAGGATGACACAGAAGAGGAGGATGAAGACCAGGAGGCTATCGAGTCAAAGGGACCTGTTGAAGATGGCCCCCCGAAGCCGGATCCACCGGAGAAGCCAGAGTTTGATGCCATAGAGCAGCATGTCAGAGAGAAAGCCTCCAGAATCCGTAGGAAGCCAGGAGAGGCCATCTTGATCCCTGAGCTTACTGCATCTGGAACCATCACTGTCAGTGAACTCTGTCCAAGGTATGACATAATGTGATTTGTGAAGACAAGAGCATTGTCGACATGTCTCATGATGTTGTCTTACTGCTTGTCTCAGGGCGGAAGTGGTTCGAAGAGAGGACGTTGCGAGGCGCTCTCTTTTCATCAAGATCCTGTACAATGACAAAGAAGTTTCTCGAACAGACAGCCGCGCTCTGAACACAGAGTTCAGAGTGCACTTTGGACAGATTTTTAATCTCAAGATAGTTAACTGTCCCCAAAGCATCAATTTGCAGGTACAGTGCAGAAAACGTTATACTGTCACTTTGTCAAATCTACACATCCCGTCTGATAGATTAAATGAACTAAATGTAAATGCAGTCTTTTGTCTTTTCTGTCCATGTATGTGTGTGTGCGTGCGCGGATAGGTGTTTGAGGCGATCGGCTTGTCATCCTCCCTTCTGGCTCAAGTGTTTGTTCCAGTGCCAGAACCCTCGATTGTAGCTGGCAATGCCCATCTGGAGGAGTTAGAGTTTAGTAGCAACCAGAGAGTGATGTTTGACCACGAGGGTGTTGGGAGTGGTAAACAGCTTGATTTTATTTGGAACAATGCTGCCCAACAAAATGTGTTCCCTTTCTAGGATAGCATGGATGCATGAATGCAATTCATAGCCCTCATTTCTCAGTCCTCTGTGTGCCTCGTCAGATGTGCCTCTCTCCTTTGAAGCCGATGGAAGCAACAAGCAGATCCTGCTGACCTCTGGGAAGCTCTCGTGCTGCGTTTCTTGGGGGGTTGGCGTGGACGGTGTTCCACTTGCCCCTCCTGTGTCTCAACAACATGGTGGTAAACACAGGTGATTTTCACTCGATGGCACTAGTGGTTTAGACTATCAGCTCATTATTCTGTGTGATTTCACTCATTGCTCGCCGTGGTCCAAACCACAATGTTTGCAATCAAGCATGGAGTTTCCAACCCTGCTTGCAACGGGTGATTTCCGCATATGTCAGCATAAATTTGGGAGCTTGCTCAGACCATAAAGTTGTTTGATATAAAAAAAAGTCATGGAAAACCATGAACAGTCCTGTTTAGTGATGCATTCAAAAGATTTGCGGACAAAAATCACATTCATGTCTTCACATTACCACAGAAAATCCCACGATGGTGCCTGAACATGTAAGACTCTTTATAAATAGTGCTGCCTTAGTTTAAAATAAGCTTCAGTGCTGTGCATGCAAGCATTACTTTACGGCCTTTGATGCAGTAAAATTAGACCTAGCAAAAAAAGAATTGGTAGAATCTGATCACTTATTGTGTGTTTCTTAGTGCCTTGGGTCACCTTGATGCAGTCGCATATATTGGGGCATCTGGATTATATGACATGAAAAAAATTGGAGAGTGGGCCACACAGTCACGATTGGACCCCAACGATCCAAAGAACGCCGCCATCATGCAGCTGCTAAAGGTTGGTGTCTGAAATAAGTACTTTGCACAAGCAAATGGTCTCAGTAATTTCTGACATTTGAATTGTTGCAATAAAAACATGTTGTTTTTGACCAGGTGGCCAGCAGTGGAGCGGTAACAGCTCCAGAGTACTTCCGTCTAGAACAGCTGCAGGAGGAGTTTAACTTTATAACTGATGAAGAGTTGGAGAAGTCCAAAAGATTCCGCCTGCTCAGGCTCAGGAACAAGGAAGTTGCCGAATTTCGCAATTACAAGTGCGTTCCTGTTCTGGAGAGGGAGATTCATGATAAGGTGTTCCAGGTCAGACTTAAAGTAAAACCATAACTATATTCCAGAATATTATTGATATTGTAGAATGTGAATTTTTTATTATTATTATTATTATTTGTATAAAAAAATATTTCAGGAATATGAGCAAAGACTGAAAGAAGATGATAAGATTGACACTAAAGAACATCTGGATTCACACCGAGCCTTAGTGGCCAAATACCTGCAGAAGGTCAGTAGTTTAAATGACGTATGTTTGTATAACTAGTCTTTAGCAGCATAAGAGCACTAAGTGTCGTGTGATCTCACCGTTCCCCCACAGATTCGAGAATCCGTCATCAACAGATTTATACTTGCCGAACATCACTACATTCTGTCTGACTTGGTGATAGAAGAGGAGATTCCAAGCATTGGGTAAACTCTCCCCAGTCCTTTATGACTGAATGTTTTACTTTACGTTTGACCGCAATCTTTCTCAAATAATATTCCTTCATGTTGCTGTCAATTATTTCAACTACAGACTCGAAGTTCATGCAAATATAAAGAGTGATCCTTCCCATGTTGTATTTTTATCAATTCTGTGTATCGTCAGCTTGTTTCTCTTGTAAAGATCAATTGAAAAATCACAAGTAGTGTCTGCACTTCCTGCCCATTTCATAAAAGATGAGATGGCTTGGATTAATTTGCATTGTGGGTTAAAGAGCCAAATCAGAGAGAGTGACAGTGCCTATTTAAATCACAGGCTGGTGTTAGTATATTTCTTGGCTTGGTGCTGCTTCAGCCTGTTTGATCTGGAAGTCAACAAGGAATTTCCCCTGCCTGAATACCACACCCTTCTAGAACTGTTCAAATACGATAACGATAACAAATAATTAGCAATTCAATTCATATCCTCAATGGCAGATTTGAACACAGTAATGTCAATATCAATCATGTTTTTGGGTGTTTTTGAATTGCCATTGATAGTGAGTGTTGTAATCCATTCTGTTCCATTCTTCACAGTGGTCCAGGTTCAGGGTATGTGCTGAGAGTTTCTTTCTTTTTCTTCCAAACTCTGTGTCCATGTTCCTTCTTTTAGTTTGAACCCTGAGTATCACTAGAGTAGATATGATAGATTTTGTGTAGTATTCAGTCCTTTCAGGATTTTGCATTATATGTTATATGTTATAATATTATAATTTTATTATAATTCATTTATTATATAACCTGCAAGAATTAGTCAAATGTGTACCTCATATTTTACAAAGCAAAATGTGTAGCAAACCAATATAATGAATCTATTCCTCATCAAATAATGCACTTTATTGTCCATATAATAAACAAACATCAGACGTTTATCACATTTATGCAGTGTAATAACAAAGCCACAAAAATGCAAAGACCTGTGGGGACTGAGTACTGTCGGTGATAATAATCCTACCCCGTGCTTTGAATGAAAATGTTTTTAATCTCTGAATAAATAATCTGCTTTTGATATGATATAAACTTTAAATACAATCACGTTTGGCGAGTACATACGGTACCTTCGGCAAGGCAGCTAAACATTTACTGGATCCCCACCTTGATCCAAATCTGCCTCAAAATGGAATTACGTTCTTTTCAAAGTATCATATCTAAATTTTAATTTAATTGAAGTCCATTAAAAGCTACTGGAGATATTTTGCTAACTAACATACAAACAGACGGAAAAACAGCGCAGAAAATATAACGTCTTTGGCGGAAGTAATGATCAAGTTATATTACCTGTAGGTTGTTTACTAAATGATAATGGCTATTTGTTGTTACAATCAGGATTCTGGGAATAAAGCTTTTTAAGATGGCTGAACCCAAACGACTGCTGAAACCACAGAAGAAGGAAAGAAAGAAGGTGGCTGCTCAGAATCTGTCCGATGGAGACATTAAGCTAGTGGTTAACGTCATGCGGGCCTATGACATCCCGACCCGCAGACCCCAGAGCAAGTGAGTGTCAGATTCAGTTTTCATACAGAATGCATTTTACCTGTCAGTGTGTTTATATTTTTACTTTGTGTTCATTTTGTTAACTTTGTGGATTTTATTACAGTAAATCAGGACAGGAGTCCCAGAGTGCCATCCAGGACAGGGACTGGCTCGTCAGTCAGGTACAGTACAACTTAACAGCACTCCCAGTGAATCTTCTTCAGCATGGGACCTATATATATACGAGTGATTTTAACGGTGTGTTTTAGGTACAACTGAGGCCCTTTGTGGAGGTTTCCTTCCAGCGTACCATGATCCAAACAACCACAGCAGATGGGCCGAACCCCATGTGGAACGAGGAACTACACCTACCATTTAGGTGACAACTGTATATTTAGAATTGCACTACAAATATATTCTTTTGCGCAAATTTCTAGCTACCTGAGGAAGCTTAAATCAGAAGTGATTAATGAAATTGAAAATAGTACCTGGCTACATCACACATACATTTTGAAGACAAGAAATCCAGGAAAAGATTCCAGAGAAATAATTCAAACACTCTTCACCATATTTGTTAGATGACAAATATATGTTAGATAACAAATATGAACAGATAAACAGAAATGTTTAGTGTTGTGTTTTATGGCCAATCTCAAGTCAGGTTACATCTACCTGCATACACACAACCCCCTAGTACAGGGCTGTCAAATTCATTTTCTCCGAGGGCCACATTAGCATTATGTTTGCCCTCCAAAGGCCAAATGTAAACCGTAACACAGTAAAAAATGTCATTTAATGTAAAATAAATGTAACTTACTCCTTAACATGCTGTTAAATAACTATTTATTTTTTATTTAACTCTTTAGCCACCACAGTAATTACAATAAAATATTCAGTTTTGATATCACTTTTTTCAAAGGTTGTAACTTAAAAATTGTTAGAGATAAAGCCATACTGTAAATGAGAAAAATCATAAGTATGAGCCAAAGTTTGTGATGGGAATAAATTAACACATCTAATAATGTGGAAAAGTTCCATTCAAATGCAATCATCACGCAGGAACAAATATAATCGATACAAAATCAAAGCAAAACCAAAAAGCCACCACCTTGTTTTGTCATGGACATGCGCAAAAGATAAAGAACATTCCCTGAGTCAATGCAGCTGAAAAGATGGCATTTTCAGGATCAGCACTGGACAGCGCCACATGTAGTCGGCTATATATGGAACTGTCCAGTGCTGAAGTTCGCCTTCAGGATCAGCACTGGACAGCTCCATATAGTATAGCCAACTTTGACACATGTGCCCTTGTACATACTGTGGCTAAGCATAATCGACACAGTAAGAACTCAAACAAAGTGTATTTTTCTCCTTCTGCTTTTTCTTCGCAGAGCTCCAAATGGTGACTACAGCACTGCTCGCCTGCAGTCGGTCAAAGACGAAGTGTTCATTAACTTATTTGATGAGGTAGTTCATGAAACTGCAGTGGTGAGCAAAATACCGTTCGCACTATCTCGCCTTATGAATAGTAGTAACATCAGAAAGTGTGATTTGATTGCTGCATAATAGAACACATTTTCCTCCTCAGAATGACAACGACAAAGGGAAATCAATACACACCCAGTTGGAGAAGCATTGGTTGGGCTCTGTCAAGATTCCTTTCAGCACCATTTACTCTCAGTGCAAGGTGAGTCTTCGTCGTTATGTCTTTATTGGCTTATTGGCATGTTGACTGCCTTAACTAAAGACATGTTGTTGTTTTTTTTCTATCGGGAAGATTGATGGCACATTCAAGGTGAATACACCCGCCGTGTTGCTTGGTTACAGTACAGAGAGGAACCACGGTGCTAATGCCGGTTATGATGCTTTCCGGAGCCTGAGCGAGGGAACATTTATGACACTCTACATCACCATCGAGCCCCACCTGGTGCCTGGAGACTCCATTCGAGAAAAGGCAAGTCATGTTAAAGTGGAAAACTCAAAGATGGATGCTGTCAGGTGGCGTCATTGTGTGCTAGTTTGTCTCAGGCTAACGTGATAGCCACGACACAACAGAAACTGCTGACATGTTTTCCATGTTGGTGAAGTACAAATTATTCTTAATTATCATGATTGGGGAAAGGAATGTTTCTGCCTGGTTTCTTAATGGTTTCAGAGATCGCGCTTCAAGAATCACTATTTTAGCATTCAGAAAAAACTGTAAATATACAATCTGTGTACTTTCCTTTTTTTTATGACTCTCATCGAAATGGTAATATGACGCAATCTGGCTATCTTGCATTTACTCTGATAAGGCTGCCACGTCTTTGGCAGAGAGATCAAGTTAAAAAAAATATGCTGTACTCTGCTCTCGGATGCATTATAAAATACACATTACGCAATTACATGTTGTGAGTAGGAAGACACAATGCCTTGTGTATTTAAGTGTCCTTTATGATGAGAACGTGTTCAGACTGGCCCACATTGATTTGGTCCACAGTGGACCTGAGAGCCACTCCACTAAAGAAACTGCTTTGCCCTGTCCTCAGCGCATTACATTTCTTACACAAGACAGCTTCTGATTTTGTTGATTATGTTCTTTGAGATGAATGAAATCAATATGTTTTTTCAGTTGTGTTTTCATGTTTGAGCTGCTCTCCTGATAAATTGTGAGAGTCTAGAAATATTTTGTGGGCTCACAATTGTGGGTGAATTGTTTTAAATTCTGTATCAGAAAGGGACGGGGTTTATCTTTTAAACTAATTCCTGTTCTAAGTATGTGCTTATGAAGCAATGTTTTTATTTGTTCTCATATTTTTGGTTCTTGTATGTCACTTATTTACTTGTGATCTGCTGCATGTGCTAGATAAAGGAAATGAAGGTAATACTCCTATTTCATTCACTTTGTTCACCACAGCTCTTAAAACATGCAAATCCTTTGACATTGTTTTGGCATCTATTCTTGTGTTCTTACCTTTGACATTTTTTTTGCACAGTTTGACAGCCAGGAAGACGAGTATTTGCTGCAGGCTTCAGACAGATTTGAGAGAGACGCAGCTCGGGCTCACCCAGACCGACCCTGCATTACAACCGTCACAGACCTAAATGGGAAGTCGGTCTTCATCACACGATACATTCGACGACTTAACCCCCCGCAGGAGTTACTGGATGCATTCCCCAATAACCCCCAGGAGACCACAGTGAGTCGATTGATTTAAAAGACATGCAGAGAGGTCGTGTTTGAACGTACTGACAGCCGATTGCATCCTCTCACAGGCCCTGGTTGCCCGGTTTGTGTCACTCGTCCCATCTCTGCCGGACAGGGTTTCCTTTTCTGGCGCCTGTGATCTGTGGAGTACCTGTGATGTGAGAGAATGCTCGCTGACCTATCGGGCTTGGAGATGGAGGGAAATGCCCATCTCCATTTGTGTTAATCTGTTTTTTGTTAACAGCAATTCCTGATCCTCCTGGCGGGAGACGAGGAAGAGCATGCTGTATTATTGTGCAACTACTTCCTGTCAATGGACAAGAAGGCCTGGCTAATAATCGGCACTGCTATACCAGAGGTGTGTAACGGTCATTCAAGTCTATGATGGTCTCTGTTGTAGCAGTGCCCCTAGATGTAGTATTGTGTAGTAGTAGCTGCACTGCCATTGTTGATCTTTTTCTGTCCTAGGGACCCACAGTATATGTGTTGACTTACGAGCAGAGCCGCTACCTGATCTGGAATCCCAGCAGTGGTCAGTACTATGGACAGTATGACACCTTCTGCCCGCTACACACAGTTGGCTCATTGGTCAATGCCAACAACGTGAGTAAAGAGAGAAAACTACACGTAGCATTTAAGTTTCGACTGTCACAGCAGAGTGAATGTTCTCTGAATTCTTATTCAGGTGTGGCTAAATATTCAAGAATACAAGTCGCCAATGATGATGAGTTTCGACATCACCAAAGCCAATTTGTGGAAGCCGTTTTTCTCCCGGTCCTTCCCTTACCCAGGGTTGGCAAGTGTACAAGTGAGCGTGCAACATTTCTGCACGGTTTTGTTAAATGTTCACTTGCAGGCTTCCTATTTTCTGTCCTCCTTTTGCTTTCCTTTAGCCAGAGGAGCTGGTATATCGGCGCACAGACAGAGCTGCTGCCGCAGAGCTTCAGGACAGGTAATTCTTGGTTGTGACTTTGATTTGTCACCGATCCATTCCAGACAAAGCCCAGTAGCCACCTCGCTCTCTGCAGAATAGAGAAGATCCTGAAGGAGAAGATCATGGAGTGGCGGCCGCGTAACCCAACCCGCTGGAACCGCTACTGTATCTCCACCTTGAAACAGTTCCTGCCCAAATTGGAGCAGATGAGGGGGCGTGGTGGGGATGAGGGTCATCGCCATGAGTTACAGAGCCTTCTGGGAAACTACAGGGTAAGAGATTACTGTCACTCACTACAAGATGTGATCACTCATTTCAATGGCTGGCAGAAAACAGTTTATTACAGTAAAAACAAAATAATTCAGCAAATATATTTTTTCTCTCTCAAGATTTCGGGATTCCCCCTGCATCTACCTTTCTCTGAGATCCGGCCCATTATAGAGGCCGTGCACAGTACTGGGGTTCACAATGTTCAGGCATCAAATGTGGAATTTGCCCTTGCTGTGTACGTGCACCCCTACCCCAATAACGTCCTGTCTGTGTGGTTGTACCTGGCCTCACTCACGCGCATGTGACACAAGACTTTCGTCTCACTGCTGCATAGAAATTGATCTTAAGATGATGTAATAACATTACTGCAACTATGTTTGCACAATATTGTACTGTATAATCTAATGAATACAGTGTATATTTGGTCATTCTGCTTTTTCTGTACAGCGAATCCAAAACCTTTTCCCTTGAATTAAATAAGATCTTTGAACACACTCAATGTTTTTACTGTCAGGTAGCAGTATGTTTTTGGACCTATAAAATGCTTGTACCATTGTACTCTGTTTAAATCATAATAATTCATCAATACATCCACACATATGGGAAAACAGAGAACAAAATGATCGACAATCCAACATAACTGAACTAGCTTAAATCCCCGGAAGTTTAAAAGCAACACAAAAACATTACATTCATCACAAACATGAGATGTATTGCTGAGCTGTTGTGTTGTACTGCATTAGAATGTACAAATACTGATGACTCAGTGTACCTGATTATGAAATGTTTCCTACTGCTCCAGCACATTGAGATTCAATTTCCATTTTCCTAAAATGCATTGACAGAATACTTAAAAATGACAGACAACAGAGCTCACAGAGCCACCTTTTTTATTCTGTTTATTAATTGAACATTTCCACTTGAGTTCCTCATGCAAGACTTATGAACAAGCAAAGATCCTGCAGGAGAATGATTAAAGGTGAAAGACGACCTATTGGAACCTGACCAATTACACAGACGTCTCACAGTCACTCAGTAGTCCCAGCCCCCTTCAGGGTAGGGACCCGCTTTGTTGTTGTTGTTGTCCTTCTATGGGACAGTGGTGCATTTTTTTTTCACCCTTGGAGTGTAATGACAAAAAAATAATCTAAAAATTTGGTGATTTTGAAAATCTGGAATTACAAAACTGGACAAAATTCAGACTAAACTGAACGATGTGCTAATTCCTATGTTTGTGCATCTACTGGCTTTTCAGTGACTCGATCAATGACGAACGCCTTCATAAAGGTGTTCATCGTTGACGACATATTGATCAGTCTGACTGGTAACCGTCGACAACAGAACAGCCATCCTCAACAATCGGCTTCAATCAAAGGAAGGCAGCTAACCATTCAATTCTGTTCCCTTTACTCACCAAAAAGTGATGAACTTATTACAGGTTAAAAAAAAAAAATCTTCCTCGCTGATTATAAATAAATGGACCATCTAAATACTAGAGGTTTAAAACAGTCGTCAGGACAGTGAGTTTCTGTGGGAGAAGAAACGGGGATTAACCAGCACGCACTTGCGGTTTACGCTCCTCTAGTTTTTGATTTGTCGAATCCAAAAATGGAACCAGAATGAACCTATTCGGACACTTCAAATCCATTAAGTTAACTGTTATGTTCTCCTTTTTTTAAAAGACCATTTACATTTAATATAGATGGAAACAAAGGGAGGAAAGTTACAGTTTAATGCAGAAACAGTTTTAGGGACACAAAATACATCAAACGGTATTTCCAGAATAAAGTGCAAGAAGGAGACGTGACATTTCATCCTGCGATAGGATCACTCTCCAGAGCGACAGCAGGCCCTGAAACCACACTGCAGGTTCTGGCAGCCACTGGCCGTGTCTGCATGAGGACCTGGAGACAAACACCAAACAGTGGTCATCTCCTGAAACTCCAACTATCACACAGGTAGAAAGACTGATCAGGGACTACCGAAGGCGTTACACTGGCTCCCGTAATGCCCACTTACCTTCCACCACAGTAGCACCTGTTACTTACACTCGGACACATCCTATGCAAGTGGGGTCAAGTCATGTTTGATACAAATATGACTAATAAATCTCACAATGTTTCATATTGTCTAGAACAGGGAATTTAACAGAACACCTTAATGGAACGTCAACGAGTAGAAGTGAATGCTTGAGAGGGAACAGGACCCCCCCGTCGAGTGCGTTACCATTGATATTATCGCAGTAATAGAAGTGTTCATCATTGAGGGAAGGACAGGCCGACACCAGCTCCTGCAGTCCCACCTCAGTGACGAAGACACAGCCAGACAAGTTGAGATGCTCCAGGACAGGAAGCCCTCCGTGCTGTGACAGAGCCCTGAAACACAGAGTACAAGAACGTCGACATGAGCACGAACACCAGGCAACACCAGTCCTAAACCAATAAAGGCACCGCTGTTGACAAGACTGCAAGATCTACTGCGTGAGTAACCCCTCATAAACTGCATCGCACTCAAACTGTGGACGTGAGAAGGGTTGCAGGGAGGAGTTTACCCAGATAAGCTGCAGACTGCTTGCACATATTATCACACCATTTTCTGTGCGCAGAAATTGCTACACTTTGTTGAACACTAAACTATGTTTGAAATATCAGCGATAAAAACTCACAAAATGTTGTGGGAACCCTTCTAACAGCGTCGCAGCAGTTTAAGGGGCTTACGAACTACTCAACAGATGAAGTACCGGTACATGATAAATACGTAACATATAGTTTTGTATGTTTTGCAGCAAACCCAATTAATGAACTTTACCTCAAGCCCAGGTCTGTGACCTGATAACATCCAGAGAGACTGAGAAATCTCAAAGAGCGTTTCGCTTTTGAACGGTTAGTCCTGTTTTCGTGACACTGCAGGCCTCCTAGCGAGGAGCATTTAGTCCGAAACTCTGCAGTGCCGTTTCCTGTCTCGCACTGCGGCCCAGCAAAAGTCCTAAGGGCTATGTCATTAGTGCAGCAGGTGGAGTGACCACAAAATATTTCCCCAGACATGGCATACTGCTGGTGCAAATAGGAGGTGCCGGAGCCAGTCCTGTGTCCGTGTCTGCTGTTCCTCCTGCAACAGCATGAACCTCCCACAAGCTGCGCCTCTACGAAGTGTTTTGTTCCAGGGAGAAGCATCCAATCACGACGGCTCCACTCCGCAGCATCCTCGATATCAGCCAGCTCTGATGGGTCCAAGACCCACACTTGCGTGGGGGATGCGGCAGCACCCCAACGGCCAGTCCCTTGCTTGAAGATGATGGCCTGCCGCTTCCGCACAGCCGCATCAAGGTTCCTCTCTCCCATGAGAGCGACTGGAATCGGGACGCTTTTGAAAAGCTTGGCTCGTCTGTCCGAGCGTTTGTCAGAGCAGGTGGAAGACGCGAGGTCACCCAGCCCGACTGACAGTTTCCTCAAGGTGTAATCGGTAAGCTTCTCACAGCCAGACAAATCCAGGTGCTCCAGAGACAAACAGGCTTCAAAGGACAACCAGCTGAAAGAGGGAGGAAGACGGCAAGAGCATGCTGATGAGTCCCGACATCCCGCTACGTGAATGCAAAACACCGATCAGCATTGTCTGTATGTAAATCACTGACTCCCTTTGGATCTAGTTCATGAAGCGCATCAGTGATCCAATAAGCACCGCGAATAATCAAATACGACTTACCTGTCAAACGCAAAATCTGTCACGTCAGTCTGGGTCAGGTCCAGATGAGTAACATTGGGGCACAGACTCAGGATCTGCCGCACCTGAAAATAGTAAAAAAGAACACGACGGCTCAGAATGACCTTGACCTTCAGGTATTGTGTGACCACGCCCAGTTGTAATTTTGTGATGAATACCATTTTACTGGAGACTGTAGAACTGTATGCCAGAACAATGGACTTGACAGATGAGCCGACGGCTGGCAGGAGGTTCTGAATGATCCCATTCAGAAGCCTCTTCTCTCGCTGAGCGGTGCTAATCGCCAGGGAGCCATGCGTGTCGCCCGAAACATCTAAAAAGACAATGAAAAAGAATAATCTTCTATATAGAACTCATTTTAACCTACAGCTTCATGTCAGGTTAATATTGGGGAAAACACCAAGATGAAGGCAAACCCTCACCAGACTCATCGACATCAGCATCCTCATCCCATTCCTGATAGGCTCGACCCTCATTCTGCCGACTCTTCACCCAATCCTCATCCGGGTCCTGGTCCAGATCACCAGGGGGGCCGTTATAATAATCACCTTTAAAAAAAAAAAAAAAAAAAAAGAGAGAACACATTGAGCAGCACCGATCACCAAGATGAAGTCATTTTCACAGAAATATTGAGCCCAGAAAAGAATTTTCGTTTTCTGTGTAATCGCCATCTTACCTCTAGCCCAACGGACAGGGTAGAGATGCCTCCAGAGAGAGCCCATCTTGGACAACTCTGACCAAGAGCTGCACACCTGACTGCAGCGACACAGATCTTCAGGGCCTAAATAGTTGAAAAGCCTCAGCATGATTTCTGTAGGAAGCTGGGTGATGTGGGTTGAAGAGTTCCTGTCCTTTTCCAGTTCTGACAAGAGGACAAAGCAGCTTAGCTAAAAGACCAAAATGTTGAGAAACACCTACTAACAACATGACAAATTGCTAAGCAGGATGCTGCACGGGCCTTTCAAAATAAGAGATATTGTGTCAACATCCTGATGTTGTGAATTGTAGATTATTGGGACAGAGAGCCATATCAACGGTATAGGCAACATCTGTAACGAGACATACCGAGAGAAGCAGCTACTCATCCATTGGCTGTACTCACAATGTTGGCACAGTGGCAATAATGAAGTGTGGTAATATAGCCGCCCCAAAGCCTGCGCATGACCTTTGTTCAGGGATAAGTACTGCTAACACTTGGTAACCTAATCACTAACCATAGTCTGTCTTCTCGTGGTCGGCGTATTTAAAGGCTTTCTGCAGCTCCTCTGCTTGACTCCACAAACTGAAGCCCTTGAGCACCACACTGGCGCAGTCCCACTGCTGTTGGCTGCAGTGCTGCGCAATGACCTGTTTCTTGATGTCCTTGAGCTCCTCGTAGGAGAAGTACTGCATGAGCATTGGCTGAAATACCTGTAGAAAATCTCTCCTTTGAAACACCTTACAACAGCACAATTCAGCCAGGCTATTAAACGTTTTCTGAATGCATTTCCTTTAGCTTTTTGCCTTGATTATGAAGATAACTTGGTCTTACCCATAATTCAAGGACTTAATTAATGGACATCAGCAATTAAAATACATTTGAACATCTTATACCTCCTCTTCTTCCTTCATGTGTGGCAGAAAGTCTTGTGTGAAAGCCTCTAGTCTCTCCTTCAGCTGCTGAGCATAATTTAGCTGCTCATATTCACTCTACAAGACATAACGATACACAGCATTGAAATTCCTTTCTATTCCACTCAACATCTCACACATTTTCAATAACTTATCAAAAGTGCAGTCAATGTTTTTACCGTTTTCATGAGGAGATTATAATTTATAACCTTGAGAAACCTATTCTATTCTAGTTTTTCTTAGCAACATGAACATTTAAATATAATGTCTTCAAACAAAACAACAAAACATAAATTACTATTCACAGCATTATGCATCACACAAACAACATCTTTAGGAGCGAGTGCATGATCTCAGGTCAAAAGAAAAGTTCCATTACAGTATTTCTATGTTACAAAGCAAAGCAGAAGTTTGGATCGATTGCTTCATTCTGGAAAGGTCATTCGTTTGAGTTTGCCTACATCCTGAGTCATAAAACAGTCATTATTACACACTTCCCGCTGCATTTGTGTAATATGCAGCAAATGAAATATCTCAAGCTCTAGTCTCACATAATGAAAACTATTTCATGAAACTAGATGCAAAAAATCCATCGTACGTGCACACATTCAGAATATTTATTCTATTTGATGCGTCTGGTACTGCAATCTCAAAAAAAGCCTTTTTCTAATAACAGCGTGCATCTACCTTGACGCTGTGCAAGCCCTTTTCAAAGAGGGATAACATCTCGGAGAGTTTGTTGTCAGCGTGCACGTTGTACGCGGTGCAGCAGCGCTGCTGCAGCAGCCCGATGATGTACTCGTTCTCAATTTGTTCGTGCATCTTGAACTCCTTAAAGGTGGCGCACAGTGACTGCAGGAACGACCGGAAATCATTGTTGTTGGAGAAATTGGTTTTTGACAGCTGTGGAGAAACAAGAAAACGTTGATTTATGATACTGAGATCAACTTTTCACTTAAAACAGTAACGCATCGTTAGCTTATGTTAGCCAATGTCAGCCAACAGAGGGAGTCTAAACGCGTGCAACACATCCAGTAGGCAGTCTGAATAGCTCCAGTGTCATGTACAGTTTGTGTTACGATTGCTAACTTTGTTTCTCTTACGATAGTATGTCACATAACAAAATCCCTTGCGCATAAGTTAAGCTAACAGTTAGCAACTTAACCAGGCAGCACGTCTCGACTGATTTAAGGATAGGTTATGGCGAGTTTAACTAAATACGTGAGCCAATATTCGGATTTAAAAAAAAATCAACTATGATGCTAAATTCTCGACCATATTTCGATCGACTGAGCTTCCAAACGCTCCCAGAGGAGTGTTGAGAAAAACATCCGATAGTTGAGCAGCCCCGGACTGAGTCAAGCTAGCTCGTGTTGAGCTGTCCGATGGCCAAATACCTCCACTGATCCCTTCGTGGAAGTCCAAATGACCACCGACATTTACGCGTCCGTACCTTCTCACAGTACAGACCCACCAGCTGCTTCATTCGCCAGTGAGGCCCAGTAAAAACATCCACCTCGTCCGGAAAAGGAGCCATCTTCAAAAACTGAACCCCACTGCGTCATCCGCCTCGAACCGACACAATCAAAGGAGGAGGCGGGTGCCTGTGGGTCACGTGACCACACCTTACAGTCTTTGACCAATGGCATGAACTCTAGCCTATATGGACGGAAATGCATCATCGTCACAAGCGAATAAAGTTTTCCTACATCCATTTTCATATTCTCGTAATTGTTTGCCATCTAATATAGGCAATCTACAGTATTGTGTCTTTGTAATGTGTTTTTTTCTTTGAGGTAGCATCTCATCTTTTGATTAATACATTCCGTTAAACTACAACATCTATTCTACTCCATTGAAACAGTATCGCGTTACCCCTATCTGCATCTGCAGAATTAGGGGAGAATTCTACGATCTATACACAATATCGGAATACATCTCGAGTCTTGTTACAGAAATAGTATCTCATACTTATGCCAGGGCTATCGTATTACGCACCCCCAATGATATTCCGAATCAGAGTTTTGTTGTTGCCTCAAGTCACAAATATCTCACCACCAATAATAACAAGAACATTTTATTTGATTTTAAACACAAACCATATCCCGCATTTTATTTTCTCAGTTATTTAATAATAACTATTATTCGTATTATTATTATTATTATTATTGTTATTATTATATTATTATTATTAATGTGTCAACTTTTTAGATATGCACATACTGAAAACTTATCCATTGTACTACCCTAAAAGATTCAGTTAAGAGGTTAATATATTTAATAGGTTGACATTCATCGAACATTATGATCATATATCACTACTTTGGGCAAGATTACAATTTCTGAATTAATTTTTGTCATCAAACAAGGTTATTTCCCATTTTTACAACGAATGTTATTCATAGGGTCAATTTTGTAATGTTCCATTATGTTCCATTATGTTTTTTGTACCAGCTTGTTGTTTATAAAAAATATACATACAGTATTGTTATTTGCTGCACTTTGTACAATAAAGGTTTAAAAAGAAAAAAACATGTCTGGCATAAAGAACAGCCTGTGGTTGCTATGGATCATGTCCACATCAATGGTCCTGTTGGGGGTGGAGCCTAAGACCGTCATTCGCTGTAAAAGTAGATGGACAGCTCTATGATCCAATTGACGACAGGAAACTACAGCCACAGCCAATTAAAATGCAGCATATTTGCTCGATAGACAGCGCGAGGGCGGAAGCAAGTACCAGAGTCCACAGACGTGAGACAGCCGCGAGAAACACTGATGGTAAACCAAATATTAGCGTGCCAGTATTATCTGTATACCACTGCCCATTGAGCAGCATTAATGGCATTATTCAGTGCTGCGTGCTCTCACCGGGCATATATTTTACATCAGTTTATTTTATTCTACTGTTTTTATGGAGGTACTATCTATCGGTATAACGAGCTATCTTGCTACCAGCTGTATTGTGTTGTTTTAGCATCACACACCGTCTAAGCCTAAGGAAAGACTATTTTCTGTCGATCAAGCTGACATTACTGTGCGTTTACAGGGCGGCAGATAAACATGATGTCTTGAGTTAATACTAGGTCAAAGTGTCGCCTATTATGAAACAATTTTCCTGAAGCTATATAGCCATGCAGGTACTATCAAATTATATTAAAGCATATTAAGCTCTTAGCTTTTTAATATGTAAATCTCTGCAGAAGCAGCACGAGGAGTCAGGCATTTGACTAACATGGACAAGTATGAAAAGGTGAAGAAAATTGGGGAAGGTTCTTTCGGAAAGGCCGTCCTTGTCAAATCCAAAGAGGATGGACGCCAATATGTCATCAAGGAAATCAGCATATCTAGAGTGAGTTCTTATGCGATAAAGCACTAACTTCACATTTTGCTTTGAGTGTTTGTTTGATGTTTGTTTTGTTTTTTTGACAGATGTCTGGTAAAGAGAGGCAGGAATCTCGGAAAGAGGTTTCTGTTCTCGCCAACATGAGTCATCCCAACGTTGTTCAATATAAGGAGTCTTTCGAAGGTAGTCACTCATTCAAAAGATCTTAACCATTGGTTGAAAGTACATTTATAATGCCACAATCCCATTTCTCTAAAACGGCATCCATTGATTTCAGTGCAACAAGAAGATTACGACGCATAAGGTGGCATTTGGAAGGCTTAGATTTTCTTGTCTTTGTTGGGGAGACACATTGGCATAAGGAACGTACCGACACTGTATGAGAAGAGACAAGTTATAAAATACATACATAATAGTACAATAGTTTTCATTAAAAAACAAACATTAGATTTAAGTGCCCGTTTTGACTAGTTATTCATCTGTCCACTGGAAATAAGTCGATCAGTCGTAAGATGAATTCACTCAAGTTAAACTGCCTTCCTTTATGCCACCGTGCCTTAAATAAAAGCTGCAGAGCTCTTAAGATTTCTTAGTGTATATTGAAAGTTTTATGACTTACCGGTACATTTTTGGTTTTTAGAGGGTGGCTGCTTGTATATAGTAATGGACTACTGTGAGGGAGGAGACCTCTTCAAGAAGATCAACTCTCAGAATGGAGTACTGTTCACAGAAGAGCAAGTAAGACACAGTGGAGATAAAAAGTATTTGGCAGCCATCGATTGTGCAAGTTATCCCACTTAAAAAGATGAGGTCTGTAATTTCATCATCGGTAAACTTTAGCTGTGAGACAGAATGTGAAAAAATCAAAATCTAGGTAATCACATTGTATGATCTTTAAACAATTTTTGTTTAATGGTACAGAAAATAAATATTTGGTCAATGGCAAAAGTTCAACTCGATACTTTTTAGTGTAACCTTGCTTGGCAAACATTTCCGGTAGTTCCAGACCAGGTTTCCACTCCAGCCAGTATTTTGACCCACTCTTCCACGGAGATCTTTTCTAGAGCTGTGATGTTTTGGGGCTGTCGCTGGGCAACACAGACTTTCAACTCGCTCCACAGAGTTCCTATTGGGTTGAGGTCTGGAGATTGGCTGTAGGTCACTCCAGGAACTTGACATGCTTCTTACGGAGCCACTCCTTAGTTGCCCTGGCGGTGTGTTTGGGATTATTGCCATGCTGGAAGACCTTGATGAACACCAATGAAGCTGGGACTGCCTCATGACCTACAAAAGCCTGCCTTCTGGAGCAGCTGGTCCATTTAAGATGTGAAGACCAAGACGGAGAGACACTGGCCTGGAAGAGAGAAAGATCCATCTTTATGATTGAAGCAGGAAGTGAAGGGACAATGAGAGGAAACAATGTTGCAGGAGAATCATGGAGCCCTCTGAAACGTTTGATCTTCACAAGGGTGGAAACAAAGTTACTAAATGAATAGCTGCACCTGCTGAGTTTTATACACATGGGCTGAAATCATCTTATTCATCCATGTTTCTCACCTTTAAATTTTATTTCCCCAGGTTGTATATTTCTGAATGATAAATATTAATATAAAGTTGATACTGTATAACATGGCTGTACCATTTTCTCGCATTCTTAGATCTTGGATTGGTTTGTGCAGATTTGCCTGGCACTGAAGCACGTACATGGTCGAAAAATCCTCCACAGGGACATCAAATCGCAGGTGCTGTTTCAGGTTCATCTTCTCTTAAGAAGTTATTTATTTGCTATTTATGTATTGCCTGGTTTACACGTGTTTTTGGAATGCCTTTTATAGAACATATTTTTGACTAAAAATGGGACTGTACAACTTGGAGACTTTGGAATTGCAAGAGTGCTGAACAGGTGTGTCATCACCTTAATGAATGTGCAAATATCTGTAAAGCCCATCTTTGGAAATGATAGGATCTAATCCCATTTGCTTCTCATGTGCAGCACTGTGGAACTGGCAAGAACATGTATAGGAACACCATATTACCTGTCCCCAGAGATCTGTGAAAGCAAACCGTACAACAACAAGAGGTACTAACTACTTTTATTGTTTGTCTCACTTGCGCTGTGAATTAAAATTTAATTGTAATCAAGAGGACAAGCTCTGCCCCACCGTACAGGGTTAGGCAGTGGCTTCTGGGTAATATAAAGGTGTTGCATTTCCTATTAATTGAGTGAAACTGCTTGCCGGTAACTACAGCAAGAAGCTAGTGTTGACTTCCTCTTAGCATGAATAAGTATGGATCCAGGCCGCTTGAGTTACAACCAAGCTCGGTGTACATTTAGATATTTTTATTCTTTAATATGAAGGTTTCTTTAGAAATAAATCTAAATATAAAGAAAGGAAAAGCTTATAAGTGACCTTATAGAATGAATGTAACTTATCCTTGTTTATCTATTTATATGTTCTCTTACTTTCCCTGCTTTCCCCTCCCTTTGCAGTGATATCTGGGCCTTAGGATGTGTCCTATATGAAATGTGCACCCTCAAGCATGCAGTGAGTATTCTGTGTGTAAACTGTTTACTGAAGGTATCGTAAATGCTCTCTTACATACCGATCTTCTCCTTCAGCACTGTGTTAAATGTTGAGAATGAAGAATGTGTCTGAGGCTCATAATGAAATTCTTAATTCATTGTATTCTAAACCACCCTTTTGATCCCTGCCTTACTTGGCCGTTGCTTATTTTTCATGCATAAATTTCCCTGCAGTGACCATAGTTGTGTTTTGCATATATTTTTTCCTCAGTTTGAGGCTGGCAACATGAAGAACCTAGTTCTGAAGATAATCCGTGGCACTTACCCTCCCGTGTCTGTTCACTACTCTCAAGAGCTGCGCTCCCTTTTGGCACAGCTATTCAAACGCGATCCCCGAGAGAGACCCTCAGTCAGCAGCGTACTGGACAAACCTTTTCTGACCTGCAGGATAGAGAAGTTCCTCACACCACAGGTGCAGCACACAGTCAGCCATTTTTGGTAATTTACATAAACAAGAACTTTGTAAAGTCTAAATAAATCTGAATTATTTCTTGATTTTTTCAGGTTATAGCTCAGGAATTTCACCATGATTTTCTTCACAAGCAGCCTAAAGTGTGTGCAGTACAGGGGCCACCAGGTGAGCAACATGCTACTAGATGCTGCTATCCTCTGCTGTGAGGCAGTTGAAATGCAAGTCATCATGTCTAATATGCACTAACCCAGGCCCTGGAACTCTGTTTAACTTTTAGTAAGCTGATCCTACCAGTCTAAGCTAACTGAGTCCAACTTTTGTTACTCTGGCACATGCAGTCATGTTTATGTAGAAAGGGAACAACATTCTGTATGTTGTGTTTGGTTGCATTTAAAACTGGTGAAGATTCAGTTTAAATGAATACAAGTTGAGTATTTAATGATTACACTCGACACCACAGCCTATGCTTGTACTAAATATGAGTGTAGGATGCAACAGTTTTAGACAGTAGAGAAATGTAATCGAACACTTGCAACAGCAGACTACAGCCAGGCAGCACAAGTTTTGGATGAGTAGCAGCATCTTAAAAAAATAACAAAGAAGGAAAGGAAAGAGCTCATGTTCTCCTAATCTAACCGGTGGAAAGAGAGACAGAGGTTGTGACCAATGGGACTGTTATGTGGGCGCATTTGGAAAAGGTGTCCCGATAAACGCTGAGCGTCCTTCTCGGGGTATTGTACCTTTTCCACTCCTAGACCCGAGTTCGCAGCTTCTCCTTTCTGGAGCTCAAAACAGCAGTGACACAGGGCAGCTCCAAATGGGAACATGACTGACTGAGCACAGATATAAACTCATTTGGTTCCAGTATAAACCAATAAAACGTAGAGACACTCTGGCTGGAAGCTCTCATGGCCAGCCGGGAACCGTCACAGCTGCTTTGCCAGGCAGGAGAGTGACGGGGGGGGGGGGGGGGGGGGGAGTGGAACATGGAAGCAAACCCCAACCGCCAGATTGAGTTCCCACAGGAGAGCATGACCTACAGCCAGGCATCACTCTGTGGTCCACCTCCACTTAGATGGCCATTATGGTTGAATCATGGCAAGAAGGAATGGATGCGGTCTCTGAAAGAAAGATCAGCGGAAAGGGGAGCTGGACGGTGGAGTTTCAACAACTTCCTCTTGCTCAGTGGAAAAAATCCAAATTTGACACACCACTAAGGTCACATCCTTAAACAGAAAAGCCCAGCGGTGATTCTTCAATAATGGGGTAGTGGGGGGGCGAGTGTGTCCCTGGTGAACATGCACGGTGAAACTACTGTTTGCTGTTTCATTGCCGAGCTAGAATAAAGTGCTAATCCGCTACAGTGGGTGTCATGTCTACATTTAGTGTGCTATTAACTCTAATAGAGCATACGCAGGGAGTAATTAGCTCCTATGCTGTGGTGGTGTTTTTTGTTTTGTTTTTTCACATCAAGTGAGCGAATCAGCACTATTTGATTTTTTTTTTTTCATTTCTGTTTTGTAGGTTGAAATGTTTTATGTGTTGTGTTCCTGAGGTAATGGTGCTGATCAATTTATTATTAATTTTTTTCCTGATTTATAAAATATACTTACTTATTTTTCAGTATCAAATGGCTCAATTAGTTGGTTGAAATGTTTTTTGTAGTTTACATAAGGATTTCATTTTCTTAAATGTAACACAAATTGATGAACTCTTGATATTTTCTGGTTTGTACTGGAAACGAGGTGTATCAAGATATTTTATGTTTATATCTATGTCTCCCCCCCCTTTTTTGTTTTGTTTTCCTTATTATTTTTAGGGGGAGGAGGGGCTGGTCTAGTGTGCAGCAGTAGAGTATTATTCTTTGAGATGTTTCCTTTTAGTGATTTGCCAAAAACGTTGTCACTGTGTAAATGGAGCAGACCCATCGTGGTCCTTCCTGCGTTTGAATTGCACGTTTGGACATTGTCTTTCCTGATGAATGTTTTCATATTGTGATCTGTGTGACCAGCCAAGCGTTCTGCCCCTGGCTCCATACCATTCCCCCCCCCGCAGAGGATTACCAAACCAGCTTGCAAATATGGAGTGCCTTTAACTGTGCGAAAGGTGTCAAGCACTGCCAAAAAGCCTGCAGAGAAGAAACCGGCTGTGAAGCTCAAACGGGTTAGTCCTACAAATTGCTTTTTTCTTTTTCCTTCTATGTAGGTGCGTTTGGGGGGGGGGGGGGGGGGAATATTTATGAGTGAGCTTTTATTCCTGCACGTCAGAGGCCCCTCCCCCTCGTCAGTTTGTGTTTTTGCATCCTCGTGTGTTGGCGAGCTCTGAACCACAGTGTTATATGTTGCTCAGGCGCCTCTCCCAGCAGGCCCCAAGAGGAGAGTGAGTCAAGTGGAGGAAGAGAGGAAAAAACCTGAGGTACAGCTGAGAGGCCCGCATAACTCCCAAGTTTACTATGAGATCTCACTCCCTTCTCTCCACATTTACTCACACTTGAAGATCCCTTCAGTGTTTTTCTCCATCCAATTACGCTTGATCTTTATATTCAACAATATCCGTCTGTGTTGTTCCTTACTTTAGACAGACTGTCTCTGTTAACTAACTTTTCCCTCCCCACCTCCCGGTCGAGTGGCAGAGCAGCACTGCTGCCTGTTTTCCTGAAAGGTGATGTCTTTTAAAGGTGCTCCCTTTTATTTGTATGTGATGCTTTTGCCTCATGCTGCAGGATGGAGGTAGAAAGAAAAGGATGGAGCTGATTGAGAAAGAACTGAAACAAAGAGAGCAGGTGAGAACATTGTGAAGTTCATCTGTGAGGTGTCTGATCCTTTTCATGTCACTCTTTTATCGTTCTGCCTTTGTCTTAAGATGCTTCTGTTGAAAGCGGAACAAATGAAGAGATATGAGAAGGAAAAGGTCAGTGTTAAAATACTTCATCATTTCTCTCTTGTGTATCAAGTCGTTACTTTAGTAAGTGGGAAATGCGTTGCTATGAATCAGTATCCCGCGCATCAGCCTCTAAAACTGAGAAAAAGATCAGCGTGTGGTCTTTAACAGGTTAATCGTAGAAACCAAGCCAGGGAACAAGGTTGGAAGCATGTTTTGAGCTTGAGCGGCGGTAGCAGCCCAGAGAAGAAGGTACTGGCTGATCTGCCTATTTTATTTAATTTGTTTGTTTATTTGAATGAAAATTGTGTCATTGCTTGAATCACTACCATCTTTTTCTTGATTGAATTGTGTCAAACCGCTCACAGGGTTTTTTTTTTTATCCTGGTAACTCAGTGTTATGTAGGTGGCGGAAAGAGGGCTGTCCCAAGCTCTGTTCAGGGTCCTCCTCCAAAAGTCCTCAGCAGGGAGGGGTCCTCAGCAGGGTCAGGCAGTCCCATTGGGTAAGTCTCGATGTCTGTGTTCTGTAGGGGAATTACCTGTACTGAACTACTGTCTCAATGACGTTGTCTCTGTGTGAAACAAGTGTACCACCTGCTGCTGGCCCGGTGCTGCCCAGTAACCCCTCAGTCCACCCTGAGTCGGTCAAGAGGGATCTGCGGAAGCTGCTGCATTTTTCTAAACAAGGTCATAATATTAATAGGTCAGTCAAACAGCATCTCGTATATTACCGGTAAATTGTGTCACTTTTCAGTTTTAAAAGATGGATTACCCTATTCTGTTTTCAGGCAGCATGATCAGGTGCCTCCCGGTCGGGCCTATCAGGTTGAGGCGTTTTTACAGCGGAAAACAGAAGCAATGCTCAACAAAGTTCGTGCTGAGGGACAGCTGGTACGTAGCCGTGGCTCCTGCTTTAAACTTCAGGGTAAACTATCGACTACTTAGTCCAGTTGCTGAAGCGGAGAACATTTTCCACCTGTGATTACAACCCTTTCCAAACTGGTACAACGATGAAAAGTCACAAATATGTAAGTGACTGAATTAGATGCTTTCATGTATTCTGAATGGTCTGCTATTACTGCCGCGAAGCATCAGCCGGGTTTCAGCGCATTGTTTCAGTTTGTCTTTGAGTCCTTCATTCCCAGTGTCATTTTAAACTGTTTTTTTCTGTGTGTTGTTTAAGCAATTGTTGCACGCATAAACATCAAATAAGAACGCTGAGGTTCTCTTGTATCAAGGTTCTGTTGATGTCGAGCTTTTTCTGACCCCCAGTGGTCAGAAATGATATGCCACTCCATCAGAAATAATTCAACATGATCTGTTCTTTGAGAAATAGTTTCTAGTTTTCAAACAACTGGAGGGTTAAATGTCTTCACCATGTAGGTGCTAACCATTGCTTTTTTTAATTGCTCTTGAACAGCTGTTGAATGCTTCTGGAAAGAGGGATGATATGTCCCTAACGAAAGAGCTAATAGTAGATCAAGCAATGAGCCAAAATGGGCTAAAATACAACAGAAATATGAAGGGTAGGGTCACATCTTTGGGTTCAGTTTATAGCTGATCCTTTTCTTTGAGACATCATGAAGAGAGAGAAAAAAAGATTTGGACTTGATCAAATTTGGTATAAGACGTTTCACCTCTCATCCAAGCAGCTTCTTTAGTTCTGAGCGACTGGTGGAGAGTTTAGATACTTATACCCCTGTTGGAGCAGAAACAAGGAGGGGACTGAAACCACCAAGGAAAACCAGACTCCCCAGGAGTGTTAGCATTTCCTTTATGAATGCTAAATGCTCCCCGGCAGTCATTAACCTGACTTCTAAACCTCTACCAGTCTCTCAGAACTGAAGAGGCCTCTTGGATGAGACGTGAAACGTCTTCAATCAAACTTAAACAAGTCCAGTTGATTCTTCTTCTTTGCTCTTCATGGTTTACCATGACCTGCAGGACTGAGAACCTACACAGACTTTTCTTTGAGAGTTAAGCCATTTCATTCCACTCAGCTTTGCCTCTTCGGCCCCACTGATGACTATTGTGGCAGTTTGATGTGTGGGACTGCAGGCTTCTAAAATGTGGTTGAATTGAATGGTAAACAGGGAACTCGACAAAACCTCGCTGCAATCTATGGAGGCCGGCCGGGTTCGCTGCGGCGCAGGAGGCCCAGAGCCAACCGAGAGGAGGAGGTAGGAGCCCAGGCCGGAATGCCCATCCTCACACGCCGCATTACTCACAGCACCGTCTGGCTTGGCTCATCCTCCATCACGTGTCGGCTCAAAACTTCCTTTAACTCCCCTATAATTCAACCCAGCACCTCGAACCCATGCACAATTTATTGAATAATGTGCGTTGTTCTGTTGTCCTGTTTCAGCTCTCGTATTTATTTTGCCTTTGAATGTAAAGGTATATTCACAGCAGTCGGAACCATTGTTTGTGTTTCATTTTTGGATTTTGCATCAGTTTTGAGTCGTGTATTTCTGCTTTTTTTTTGCTTTGAATGAATGCATGTAAACGCATCTATATTTTACTGTTATCTGCATAATGTGATATTTTATTCTTACTAATGTTTTGATGTGCAGCTGCATCATATTTTTCTTCTGTGTAAACCCTTTGACTTTTGCAGATGATGCCCATTTGTCCTTTTTGTCTTTGATTTAGTGATGATCGTCTTATTCTGCTTCGGTTTATACATGTGTGCAGGTGTTTCCAACATGTAGTTTGTATCTCCTCTGTTCTCAGGAGTACTTGTCAAGGCTGAGGCAGATCCGCTTACAGAACTTCAATGAACGTCAGCAGATCAAAGCTCGGCTCAGAGGAGAGAAGGTACACTCCTCCTCTGTCTGAGAGCACTTTTAATGCATCTTTTCAGTTCCCTCTGATGTTTAGTTTCTTGGCTCTTGTTGTTTTGGGTCTCAGTATGATACTGATGGCTCTGACAGCCAGGAGTCCACCGAGGAGGCAGAGCTCAGAAGAAAGGCTTTAAAAGTGAGTCTGTCTGAAAATGATGTCTACATATGTAACATTTCGATGATGTACGGAACAACATAACATGGCGTTCTCCAGACTCTCGGCCTTTGACCTGGTCTCTGGGTGGTTGTAATGGGGATTATAAGGTATAGAACTTAAGCATGCAAATGACTAGAAGGTTGATTTGCTGTGGCGACCCCTGATGGGACAAGCCGAAAGAAGGAGAGGGTATAGATGGCTCCACTCTTGACCAGCCTATGAACCGAGATACAATCCTACAAAAGAGCACATGAGGTCAAAGAAAGTTTTCTGACAAAGTTTTGTACTATACGTACTTAACTAGTAATGCCTCTGCTTTAGGCCATTCTTTAGCTTGATGCATGACTTTGTGTCATCCATGCTGCTTTTCATGCGCCTTCATTTTGAGTGAGCACAGACAAAGGATATTTGGTCATGATGTAGAATTGTTTTGAGTGCATATTTTTGGGAAAGTATTTAATTGAATGAATAAACTTGAGAGAGATTATGCCAGTAAGCGGTTAAGTTCTAAATGTTCTTTTTCCTTTTGTATGTGACACCTGCCAGGCCCAAGCAAACGCCCGCGCTGCTGTGCTGAAGGAACAACTGGAGAGGAAGAGGAAAGAAGCGTATGAAAAAGAAAAGAGAGCTTGGGAGGACCATGTAAGTCCATCATTCTTTCCCCAACTCCAACATTTGTCAGCCTAAGCCTCGTTTTTAGATCGTCAGGAGTTTATTTCCAAATATTAACTTTTATCATCAAAGTGCTTGGCAGGATGCTTTTTCACTCAGCTCAGGGTCAAGGAATGGTTTTAGGAGACCTGCTGGGATAGTAGCATCAGTCGGCTGTCACCCGGACGACTCAAGTTCAAATCCATGCGATTGTCTTTCTCAAATATTATCAGAGATTTAGGGCTCAAAGTCTTGTTTCTGTGTCTCCTGTAGTCAGCTGGTAGAATGTCCTCAAGTACTAAAAGTGTAAGGATAAATAAATGTTTTTGTTTTTTTAATTTTCTAATATTGGGTGTGTTGTATTGTGGAAGCTCGTAGCACGGGAGGTGAAGTTTGGCATGGCGGCAGGACATGTAGCACCAGTAGCACCATCATCTTCCTCAGACAGTCCTCTTCCACAACCCAGCCCCTCTCCTCAAGACCCGGCATCCAAACCTCCAGCACTGCCTTCATCCCAACCCCAACCCACCCCAGACATATCCATGACCGCTGCCCTGAAGAACGTCGGAGCAGTCAGTATACATTTGCAAAGAGTGTCACTTTGTATTGTGAGAATCTATTTAAAAATCTACATTTTTGTTTGTGTTTGGCAGATTACTCCACTGAAAGAAAGTTTGCCTCATCCAGAAACTGCTACGTTAATCCACGTAAGCTCAAGCGATGCTTGTTAAAGTCAGGGTGCTTAATAAAGTCCGTCTGTTGTCGTCAATGTTGCGACTATAGTGTTGATTCTTTGTAATTAAGAAGTTACTTATTGATTTTCACGTAACAGAGCGAGAAAAAGCAGATCCTGCGTAGACTGAACCAGAACCTAAAAGCCCACGGCCCGGCGGAGGAGGCGGAGTCGTCATCTTCACCTTCTGCAGAACCGTGTCCTGCTCTCCAACAGAGCCAACCCAGCACAGAGAAACGCCCCCCTTCGAATGGAGAGAGGAAGAAGTGGGAGGCAGCAGAACTGCCTGTACTTCCTGTGGCTCAGAAAACACTGGAGGAAACGTGTACAGCCACAGCTGGTAGGTTGAACCCTCTCAGGACAAAAGGCTCCTGAATTTATATATGGAGTAATAAAGATAATAAAACCACACCCCTTTTTTGATGTACTGTGGAAGTTTTGCTGCTTTGGAAAGAATTGATACACATTTGTGCTTCTTTTGCTGAAATGTTCTCACTATTCTTCTATGTCTCTAGAAAACAGACCATCTTCTGGTGGAGACAGAAAGAAGTGGGAATCAGTCCCTCTGGTCTCTGTTGCCCAGCAAACTCTAGAGCAAACATGCTTCACCACCATCGGTGAGTTGTCTCCCCTCCGAGCGATCAAACACACACAGGTCTCCTAAAACTCTTAACATTGTGTGCATCGAGAATGTAAGCCTGTGTGTCGTGTCCCAGAGCAAACAGCAGGTGAAGTCATACAGATGGGTGAGCTACCTGAAGACGCCCCGAGGAAGGTGTGGGCAGTGAGTCCAGCCTCTCAGGTGCTGAGAGCGCTGCAGGGGGCGGAGCTTCAGACACTCACTCAGCATTTGAAGAACACCTCCATATGCGAGGAAGACGTCCCTTGCCCCGGTTAGGAATTTGTATTTACATTTTACTTGAAACCTTTACATTCACATAATAAATAACATGATCTAAAAAATTATTTAACACACAAAAAAAAATTACAAAGACCATGAAAATGTCTTTTGTTAATGTTTTCTGTGACAGAGGTCTCCCTCATCGGCCCTTTGACACACGAGTGAGGATTGTAGAGTTGAAGCGGTTGTCGATTTTAACAAATGCCACTTCAATCGAATGCATTATGCCAGCCCTTGGATTTAATGATGTTAAATTCTTCTTTTAGATAAGCCTTACCAGATGGAAGCTGCTGAGACTACGATGACATCTAATGAAGGGTTTCCCTGTGAGCCGGCGCCGTCTGCGCAGCTACAGAGTGCAGAGGTTCAGAAGGACGTTGTACACACCACGGAGACCTCGCATCATGAAGCGTCTGTGGCTGGTCCGGTGGAAGGCGTTCCACCGCCATCTCGTCTTACTGAGACGCAGGGTCAGCATTATCGACTTTACCTGGATGTGTCAGCTGTGACTATATTTTCAATGGAACCCTGTCTGGTCCGACTTCTTTCAGATCCAGCAGATATGGAGTTGGTGGCTTTAGAGGAGGCGCCTGAGCAGGCCTCGCGCCCCCAAGCTGATGTGATGCCGGCGTGGGAGCAGGAAGCCCAGCCGCAAATGTGACTATTCATCTTTAGTATTATTGTTAGAACCATATTTAATATGGTCCTCATTCACTCACTCTCCTATGAGTTCAAAGTTGATGTACCCAGTCCACGTAAATTAATAAGACTTCATAATTATATTCATCCATTTGGGAAATGAAGTCAATTTCCTTGTAGGCCACCAGAGGGCAGCACAAGACCAGCAGACACAGGTCCAGAGAAACCAAATGAATTTTCAGGTGAGCTTCATGTTTACTGTGGTGGTTCTGAAACTCTCTCATCAGGGACTTGTGAACGGATACAGTTCACATTACAAGCATCCAGATATGGTGGATCATTTTATTTCAAAAAAATTCGATCTGATAAGATGTACAGAAAGTTATGACAAAATTGATCACCCCTACTGGCATTGTGTTGTTTAGTGATAGCATTATAGTTAAACTACATTTTACGCTCTGCTGCTGGTGATCCTGACTCCACTAGTGGGCCATTCATTTCCCACTTTTCTCAGTGTGTTTATTATCTTAATTAAATCTGTCTTGCTCCTCTCTCCCAGGTTTAGCAGCGAGCGAGGAGCCTCTGTTCATGAAGTTGTGTTCCCCGGCCCACCGACGCACCGCAGTCTTGGCAATCCTTTCAGCCCAGTCCTCTGTTGATGAATCGTCCTCCTCGCTGGCCTCTCGCTCACGCTCTGTCTCACCTCTGCGCTCCAGACATCAAGAGGCCCTCCTCATTGATCTCTCTGCAGGCATGTTTGATCTCAACAACCCAAAGGTGATTTACTGGCTGCGTGTGAATCCTAAATAGACCCCTCTACTCTTTGACTGGGAATGAAAGGTCTCAGCATTATTAGATGACGCATCACATACAGCAATATGAATATGTAGATGTCTGTTGCTTCCCTGGAGGAGATGCGAACTTCTTGTGCCTGGTGCGATGTCCAGGATTGTTATTTTTAGATCATGTTTCAATCCTGTTTATTAGTGAAGGTGCCCTTACACAGTGTTACAGCCATTAATCTCACACAGTCTGGACCTGCAGTCGGTCTGATAGGACAGGAGCGCCCATCGGCCTGTATCTCTCATCAGGGACACTGATACCAGCAAATCCGGCTCGACATTTTAGGTCAAAGAGCAACTTATAGCATGAATGTAAGCTTGTCGGTCAAATAATTGTAGCACGGTTTGGAGGGCATAGTTGACATTTTACTTAATTGCAATTGATTATGATTTTTGTCAAGCACAACTGCCTGTTAACCCCACCATGATGGGATGTCGTGTTGATTTTCCGTGTCAATGTTTTTTTGCGTATGCCGTATTTGTCAGATGTTGCGGACCTGCTCTCTGCCCGACCTAAGCCGTCTCTTCAGCGTCCGGCGGGACTCCGTGGCGACTGATGCCAGTGTTGCCCCAGACAACAACTTAGAAGTCGCGGACCTAGATGCTAAAGACGAAGACCAGTCAGAGACTGAAGAGTAAGAAACATTAATAATGAAATCGCAAAACCAAAAACAAGCCTGGACTGCAGTCTAGGGTTGGCTGGTTGTTTTAACAAAGACGTTTGCCTTGCCCTGCTTCTGCCAATCATTTCCTCGGCATGTTGTGCATTGCATGTTGCTAGATAACAAAAATGCTGCATGTCATATCAATATTCCCTGTTCCCAAGAGGGTATGAGGATGAAGACCTGCAGGACATCCGAGCCTCCATGGAGAGACTGCTGAAAGAGGAAGGTGACATAATGAGGAGCCTCCCGCAAGCTGCTGCAGGAGACTTCAACGGAAACCCTCCGGTGGGTCCGGAGCTGTTCAGCAGGTTGGGCTCTGGGGTTGATCAGGACAACAATCGGATAGCTGTAGACGATGACGAGGAGGGGGATGACGAGGAGGAAGAAGGGGAGGAGGACGAGGAGGAAGAAGAAGTCTCCAATGGGAGTCCAGATGATGAGGAAAACAGTAATGGCCAGCTCAATGAAGAGTGGCATTCAGGTAGGAGTAATGTTTGTGTAAAGACATTAAACCATAATTCTACACTTCTGTCCACAGTCTTCTTTTTTTAGGGTTGCTTCATAGCAGCATGGAAATCAAACTTCACTTTGAATTAGTGTTGATGTCTTATTTTTATAAGTACCGGTCGCTGTGTAATGAATTTTTAAAGCTGAGCAGGTGCAGCTTTGTGATGACTGAATCCTGCTGCGCCGCAGATGGCAGTGGAGAGGACCAGGGCGGAGAGGCCGTGTACAGAGACAGCATCTTCAGTCGTCTGGAAGAACTCCGCTTCAACTTGGAGCAGCAGATGGGCTTTGAGAAATTAATTGAGGCCTACAGTAAGATCAAGGTATTAAATGTTGCATAAATATTGAGAGTGTCAAGTGAGAGTGAACAGAAGGCACAAGTAGATTGTTGTTGTTTTTTTTACTTTCAAGGCTATACATGAAGATGAAGATGAGAATATTGACCAGGGTTCCAGTTTAGTGTTGAGCATTTTGGGAACTGAGCAGCAGCATCTGTACCCCAAGATCCTTCATCTGGTGATGGCGGACGGTGTATACCAAGAAGGTTAGTCACTGGAGATGGTCCTCATTTGATTACAGTGAGCGTTGTTGCGCCTCCTCATCCATACAGAAATCATGGCGTATATGTTTCAAAATGAATGAACCATTTAATGCAGGAAACAATGTCTCTACTCTAGTCGTGCATGTGTTGATTAGTCACAAACTATTCATCCACTCATCCAAACCCAAAGTTTGGGGATAATTATTTGTATGTCAGTTTGGGTTCTACTTAAATGTCAACAGGAAATGACTGTCAAGCCGTGAAAGAAATGTGAGAAATGTTTATAATTCTATAGCAAAATGTGAGAAAAAAATGTTAGGCGTAAAGTGATGCACAGTCATCCAGCATTGCAGTTCTCACAAATGTCATTATAATGGCTAGAAGTTCAAATATGTGTTCAATGTATTAAGTTAAGGCAAACATTTTGTGTGACTGACTGAACACAAGAAAACAATGTCTGTCATTTCTGATTTAGAGATGTGATCTTATTCTAACCAGTATCCTCTGCCTCTCTAAAGAGTGCTCTGTCCCTACATGAATCTTTTCTCTCGCTCTTTCTTCTAGATAATGAGGAGTAGTGTTTCGTGCGATGGCGCTTCACGCAGCCGTGACAATCTGTTATCTATTAGATGTCCTCCCATCGTGCTCGTCGCCATTGACGGGGGATCTGCGCATGAGGTGTTGCAGCCACGCATCTACAAGTGTTTCAGGCGCACTTTGCATGATGAATAACTGGTACACTCTGGGCTGTAGTTCATAGTTTTGACTATCAGCAGTGCTCATTTAAAAGTGCATTATCAAACATGTGTTGGACCAAAGTTATCTTCGAGGTTCTGTCAAATATGGATGAAAGTCTGGAAATTGATGAAGTACATGTATAATTGATTAATAGTGTAAGTGTTGCAGTTTGCCTTTAGTTTGGTAGCATTTTACCGTGGCGGACAAAGATCCGGTCCTCTCAGGTGCTGTCTTCACATGCTCCATCATTAGTTTCAAAAACGCCAACCAGATTGCCCTAAAAGTAGCAAGAATGATAGCAAGAATGATGACTTGCTGCAGGGAACCAGTTAAACCTCCTTTGTGTTTGTTTAGTTAACACAAACTAAATGAGAGAGATCTGCGGTGCTGCTGCTGCATGTTGCTGAGATCCTATAATGAGACTGACGCCAGAAGGCTGGGTGTGATGGAGTGACAAGTCAGACTTGTCAGGGCAGAAAGGTGATGCAAGCAATGTTATTGTTCATCTATGACTTCAAATTTAATATTAAAATTTTTATATGAAATAAACTCTTTTATTCCATAATCAAAAGGCTCTTGTTTTCAATTTCCTTCTGCTACAAAACCAAGCTGTGTCGGCGTGAACACAGCAGTGCTTCTGAATTCTTGTGAAGTCATTCCGTCTCTTAAAGGTGCTTTTTTTTTTTTTTAAGTCTAAAATTATTGTGTGGGGTGTCAGACTGCGGCGATGATACTGATGAGTATGCAAGACTATTTTCATCCACGGCCCTTCAGCAGACTGTTCATCACTCTGTCAGCCAGCCAGATTTATTTGTAGTTCTGCTCCAGGTGGAATAATATAACGAGAGCTCCGGAGTGCTACCACCACGTGTAATTTAGTGTGATGGGACAGAAGGCGTGTTTCCTCGGTGTGGGAGCAGAGCTGAAAAGCAAACCGATGTAATGATAATGGTTTTGCAGCCTTTCATGAATTTAAGAATAATGTAATGTGATTTTATTCTATCATCGCTTGTTTGTTCTCTTCAGTTCTGCCGTTGCTATTTTGTTGCGTCTTCGTTGTAAAGCCGTGCTGAGAAACTAAGTCATAATGAAAGTGGCTGTGGAGGAACAAGTCAGTTTATCTTTGAGGTTAAGTCAGACAGGTGAATGTTATCCACTGATGGTTTTTGTTTGCTTGTTTGTTCTTTTTAGATCCAGTTCATTGACTTTGATTAATGACACTAACAGAGTTTAAACACCACCCTTGACATGAACCCTCACTTACTGGCATTAGGTGGAAACTGGAAGACGCATTTTGCCAACTATGCCACAACTATGGCATAAAATCTAAATGTGAATCCTGAGGTTGCATGCTGTACCATAGCCATAGTGAATATGCAAATACAAAATTCAATTTCACATCAGGTTTCCTTTGAAATGTGCCATGGCTATGGATTGGATTATATTGCTATACATTTTATTTTTCATTTACAATATGTATCATGGTTTTGTGTGTGTTGTTGCATTTCAGATTTAGAAATTCATTTTTATTTCCTTTGCTGCACCTTGTATTTTGTATAGGTGGTAGTTTTATTCTTGTAGTTGTATTCATTTAACCTATTTTGAAGAATATTTAGTGCAGGAAAGGAAGCATTTGTCTGTTCAGATACTGTGATGAGAGCATGACCTGTTCTGACAAAGTGCTTCTGGCTGTCTGAACTATTCAGTGAGCAAAGGGCTCTATATGCCCCTTTTTTGAGTCTTGCTATAGAATAACTGCTGGTTTGGTCCCTTTCTCTTTCATTAGAATGGCAGCTTTAGTTTTTTTTATTTTAAAGTTACTGTTTTTTTTTTTCTTTTTACCATAATGTATCTACATGGTTCAAAGGCCTCCAGGAGATAAACACATAAATACATAAATAGTGGTGTGCTTAATTCCATCTTTATAGGGAGATGCAGCAGATCTCTTCAGTCCTTTGTTCATGAATTCTCCTAGATATAATAACCACTGAAATTAGATTGTACCATGAGGGGAAAATAAAGAATCATATTAAATTATTTAAATTTTTGTCCTGAATTTTCATTAGACATGTATTTGGCTTGATCTCAGGGCTCACAGAGAGACAACTAAAAATAATCACCCCAGAGTGAGAAAAATGAACTCAGGCTTTCCCAGGCAGCGTTCATTGACATTCAGCTATGGTCCCTGATCTAATTTGAAGGAAGGTCGTCGCAGGCAGCGTCAGTAATTTGGAAGCTTTATCAAAGTGATGCAAATTGAGATCACTGGATGTGAGTATCCGGATTTTATTAGCATCTGCCAGAGATTTTGCTCTTGTGTTTGAATTTAACGCTTTTTTTTTTAATGAGTATCCTATTGTCAGCTTGTAGGTAACATTATATTAACATATCTCTATAGTCTATAGTATACTATATATTTTGCTTTAAAAAAATGTTTTTGCTTTGGGGATTGCTGCATTGCAGCAGTTTGCACCTTGAACATGTGTCTACAGTAAAGGAGATTCGAGATGGTGCAATATTTCTGTCAAATTTTATTCCTTCAATGGAAATTGGAACATGTGTCTTGCCATGACCTTTCCTGCTTTATATGTTCCCGTTAACAGGCAGTAACGCAGCTTTCTGCTCCATCACCCGAGGGTGTGTGCAGTGATCTTGTTTTTTTCCCATCAGGTGCAGTCGTTACGGTTCATTGTTGGCTGTCAGAATCTACAAATCGTTCCTGCAGCCTTTATGAATAACATGAAGCCAGGTCAGGGGCATGGAATGTGTGTCGAATCTGAGTGTGTGTTAAAACATAGATGCAGCTGAAAGGGAGGGCAGAGGCCATTGTCTCAGCTGAGGTGGAGGGCCGATTCATTGCCTCTTCACAGGGAGGAAATATGACCAGAGGCCTCCTGCCAACTCCCATAGGATCACATGTGACCGAAGAGAGCCACCTCCATATAAATCTTCATTATTGCTTTTTTTGTTTCTCCTTGTCATCTCTTCTTCTTCTTGCCCAACATGCAGTGTCCTCAGAATGAAATAAATATAAATCACATGTTTATGGTCTGACTTTGTCGCATCTTCTCTCCCCCAAGTCGTTTTGTGGTTGCGCCATCACTCTGAAGGTTGTTAGAAGACAAAGGCCCATTATAAATCTAAGTTTTATAATAAAACTGTGCCTTTGGAGCTTTTATCTATTTTTATATCAGTAAGAGACAGACCAGACACTGGAAATATTATTTAAAGAAGGTTATTTATTTGTTATAATCATATATTTGCTAATTAAAACTCAAATTTCTCCAAAGCTGCTATTATAAATAGATTTTGTCATCTTTTATAAAGTAAGTCCTCCCATTTCCGACCGTCCCTGAAGCGCACATGCGCCCTCCCCCCCCCCTCTCTGTAGCGTACTAGCATGGCGCTCGGTGGCGTCGGAGTCCCGTTGTCTCGCCCGTGTCATTTCATGTGAGGTTTAACTTTACCGTCTGAGAGAGGTACGTTTATACTTTAAAAAGAACACCTTTCTTGGGAGAACAATTGTATTTGGCGAACGCTCCAGACGAGTGGCTGGTATTTTATATGTAGCTTGCTATCTAAGTAAGAACGTTAGCAAAACAATCGGAGATACGATACGGGGGAAGCAGGAGGAGTTCTGTTTCGGGGGAGGTAAGCTCTATCACAGTTCTCGGTCCATTCATTATTAAGTATCACAGATATACTGAATTTGTTCGAGAAGTTATAGATTAGTTTTTCCAAATACACACTCTGCAAAAAAAAACTTTTCTTTTTTAATTAGGGTGGCAGTGGTAAAGTAGCCCCTGCGAGCGAGCAAAGTCTGCTAGCGACCCTGACGCTACTTTAATTGGTACTTTAATTACTTTCTTTACCGCGTTACCTTCGTATCGCTGTTGCTCTGACTTCCACTGCCCGTAATGCGTCGTATTGTTATTTTCTGTAGTGTGACGCTAATTACTGCAACCTCTGGCAACGATTAATAATCAAAATGACCTGATCATTCCGGATTCAGGATCATTGTCACGCCATCAGTAAGTCTTTCTATTGTGGGACCAAACTGCTGCAGGGTCCGGGGGGGGGGGGGGGGGGGGGGGTTTAAGAAGGTGTGATTAGCCACTATTAAGTGAATTAAATTAATGTGTTTGTTCCCACATTGTTTAATAAAAGGCAGACTTTGTGTTCTAATCACAGATCTACAGTAGTAAACGTGGAAAGTACTACACGGTTATACTATGTGACGTTTCCTGTATGCATGTTATGACAGATCTTTTTCCACACAGACGGGTGATTAATTTTCACCTGTTTTATAGCCGATGCAGTTGCCATGGCCACAGCCGAGGTATGGGAGTGACGTGACGGTCCTGGTCCTGCTTCTAAACAAACCCTTCGGCAGCATCATGATTTTCAGCTGAAGTACTGACCAAAAAAAAAAAACCCCCACAGAGAATGGATGAGTCAGTTTTGTTGGATTTGCTCGAGTGCCCCGTTTGTCTGGAGCGACTAGATGCCTCAGCGAAGGTTCTCCCATGTCAGCACACCTTCTGCCGTCGATGCCTGCAAGGAATCTTGGGCTCGCGTGGAGAACTGCGGTGTCCAGAATGCCGCACGTTGGTGGAGTGTGCCGTGGATGAACTCCCCAGCAACATCCTTCTTGTGCGCCTTTTGGATGGCATCAAGCAGAGGCCTCGAAGGGCTGGCGCTGGGGCAGGAGTGTGCACGAACGGTACGTCTGGAGCCGCGGCCCGAGCGCACAGCGGTGGAACCAGGGAGCAAGGACCCCCGGGAGCACAGCCCCAGCGAGTTCAGGCTAAGAGCACCCTTGTCCGGGTTAGTATACTCACTGCGACCGTTCGGGGATCACTAAGCAGGAATCTGTGTTTCCCATCGTTGGGGTCAAACTGAAACAAAACGAAGAAAATCTGCGTGGATTAAGAGCAGCATGTGGCGTTGCTGGTTCTGTAATCTTTTCTGCAGATTATCTGTCATCACGGAGAGCTGAAAGCCAGCCAGTTGACTAGAAGCCCGACTTTACTAATCGCCGTGGTTGAGACCGGTTAGCGGTCGCACCAACATTTGATTCTGCTCTGTGCCGGCTGCAGCTGGGCTTTCTGTTTAAAGTCCCTTCTTGGTGGCTGGCAATGCCTTTTAGCCAAAGTCTTTCTGACACTTGAGATTTCTGCTGTAGCTTTTATTTTGAATATACATAAACAATTTGCAACTGTAATCAAATTACAATGTATGAAGTATTTATTTATTTTTAATGTAATTTCTTTGACATTTTTGCATATTGAAAATCTGCTTGCAAAAAATGTGATACAACATCAAAATGTAGAAAAGGGCTTGGTCCCCTTTGAACGCTTCTCGTCTCCATGAAGCGAGGTTAGTTGAGATGAAAAGATGTCAAGGTCCCGTGTAGAATCATTGAGATTTCAAAGCGTCGATAATGTATCTGCCTAGCCATGCAGGTATGAAGATCAAAGACTCGTTGCAAATTGCTACTGGGGTCCCGCCTCATTTGCCATACAGTAGTATCGCTTCAGAGGATGCGTGCTCATTTCAAAGCGTTTGGTGCATTGTGGAATTCCCCTCTATTCTGAAAAACCTGTTTGTTGCACATAAAGAGGGGGGGGGGGGGGGGGGCATTTGAAACTACCATGTCATTTCATCTTTTTAAAACTGATTATGGCTCGGCGTAGATATGGAGGTTATTTATTCTAAAGCAAAAAAAAAAATCAAATGCCATTTCTTATTTTTCTTGAATTTCCAACTATTTTGCAAAATGTCATATTTTTTGATTAAAAGTATCTCAGGTCTGTTGTGCCATTCGGTGGGATTCTGCTGATGAAGAAGAGGAAAAGGCATGACTTTGCAGGTGCAATGTTATAGAATATACCAAGCGGTGATCAGAGCGCTGACCAGTGCTCCATGCGGACTGAGCGCTTGACTGCCCCTGGCTGACACCCTTAGCTTCTTCTTTATTGTTCGTCATCTGTCCCTAAATGTATGTGCTCATCTCAAGGCTTGAAGCAGCTCGTCTGGTGCGTTACCCCCAGTCCAGGGCGAGCTCCACCTCCCGATCCTTATTTCTAGAGAATGGCTGGGACGGGAGGGTGCTTGTGACAGATGCACAACAGGCTTTTGTTTCACCTCCCCTCTGATCTTACTTACTGACCGACACGTGGAGCAGGCCAAAAGGGATGTGTGTGAGGATGTGAGCTACCAGTAGCAGAAACAGATGAGCGCTAAGCGAAGGCGAATGACCAAAGGGACAAACGTATCGTGTGTAACTGCAGCAGTTGTTTGATGAAGTGAGTAAACACGCTCGTCTTGGCTGGCGGAGCGCTGTGGCTTTCTGTCCCTTCACAGTCTGGGTGACGAGACAACAATACGGTGCGCGGTTACATGGATGTTTTGTCTTCCTCTTGGTCTTGTTGACTCATAACACAGTGTTTTGTTCACAAAGATTGAGAACAGATAGCTTCGGTGGTTTTTTTTTGCTTGAGAGCAAGAAAATCCTTTGGAGCTGTCTGCAAGTCAAAGGTCAGGGTTCAGGAGTCACGGGAGTCAGGGGTCGGAGCCGACCAAGTTGAGAGAGAATTAGGGAAGGATTTCTGAGGATGTCTTCAGTTATTATTAAGGTCCCCTTGGGAGCTTCGACATCACTCCCACATGCTCGAGTAGCTTCTCTTGTAATCACTCCTGTCTCACTTTAGTGTTTAATTTTTAATGGTATTGTCCATTAGCTGCAGACCAGGTTGCACTTGAAATTCTGTTTTGTAGGATAATGGATATGAAATAAGCCTTTAATTAACTATCCGCTTCACTACCTGCTGGATATGTGTGTTGATTTTCAGTATTTAGTTGATGGGAAATGAGATACTATTCTTTCCTAAGCTCCTTGGGATGTAATTAGGTCTTTGTTTTTTCTATGGTAATGAGAGTTTCATACAAGGAACCTTTTTCCCCCCTTTTTATAATCCCCTTGCATGCCATTATTTCTCATCATCCTCAAATCCATCGAAACAGGAAGAAAACACAACATTTAATTTTGCATTTGCTGCTGATTGAAGGACGATGGCTCATATCTTGCCCCCAAGACATGACATTTTTTTGTTTTCCGTTCATGTTATCAACGTAATAAATTTTTGCTGCGCTTTGTCCCGGTTCTTTGTAGTTTGTTTTTTTCTTGGGAGAAAAGGAATGCTGCTTATGGGTTCCTTGTGTAGAATTATCTCATTAAAATTCTTGTGCACCTCCCTCATCTGAGGTCTATGAGTCATGCTGGCCCCCTTTGATGACATCATATTGTTGTTGAAGCTTTAGCTTTTGGCCGGCTGGTTGACCTCTGCCTGCGCGACACAACCCCATCATTACACCCTCACGCTGCCCACATACTGGCAAACACACACTTGCTGCTTTCCACTGGGAATTTTTCAAGAAGGCCTTGGTTTTTCATTCCTGTTCTCTCAACACACTCACACTTTCCCCCTTCCTCCTCTGTGTTTCCCACGGACATCTCCCGGTACATGGGGTTATGACCTTCTGGACCGTGTGCGTCGGGAATTCTGGCCTTTACCTGTACTTTCTTCTTTCTTACATAGGATGTCTTTTCCCTGGATCTCGGCTGTCTGCTTCCTCCCTCCTTGCTGTCTAAATACAGACGGGACCCTGTTAAAAGCCTAATGAGATTAGCGTTGATTAGACAGCGAGCCGGCACTGCGCCCTGTTTTCTTCTGACTGCTGACTCGCATTCTGAGGAAACAAAACGCCACTCATTTGGTGAATCCATTTGCGTCTCTGGTTGCCATTATATGTGTATACACACTTATTTTTATTCTTTGAAATGAATGGTTTCTGACGATGTTGTCGCGAGTATCCAGAAAATAGGTGTGAAATTGGAGACTTTCGCACCACCGACTCACAAACGGAACAAAATGTGTGACACAGAATGTTGGAAATTCAACCATCTACCGTTTTTCATCCGACCCATCCTGCAGGCTAGCTCATTGTACATTGGGCAAGCAGAGGGACAGCTAGACAGACAGTATGTGTTTTGGAAACAATCAATTAGCAATAAGCTGGTTATGCTGTGGGAAATTACAGACCCCCCATGTATGAGTTTACATAATATACAAGGAGAGTTTCAAAAGACACTCCATCACATGATTAAGGTGCATCCCCCACTTCATCGTAGAGACAAACAGTTCCCTCATGAAGCATGAGTGCCTGTCTGTCTTTTTTGGGGTCTTACAAGATTTGCAAGATGCATGGAGGGAAGGTTAGACGTGTTCTCCCCAGACAGAGGAGGATGTTTTGTGTCAGTGTGCTGCTGAGGAATGCTGTGAGTGGTTGCAGGTCACCGTTTCACCTCTAAACATTGGGCTTGTCTACTCTCGTCCCACTTGCCAGCTCACGTTCAGCTTCTTCACTAAGCCCTCTCTAAGTTACAACACGTATTTATGCATATGTGGTTTTTGCTTTTAGATGTGAAGTGTTGTTTTTTTGACTTGGTTGAATGTAGTGATTTGAAAGGAAAGTAGAGGCTTGTGTCTGTCGTATGCGTGTCTGTAGCTCTGCTGATACTCATGCTTGTGGGGATTTGCCCCTGCAAATGAAAGCCCTGGGGGCAGTCTCAGCCACAGGAGTTCTATCTTGTTTTAAAAACATATTTTCAGATTCTTTTAAGGTCTAGCCGTGTGTCCATCTTTTTCTCCTTGCTCTTTATGTGAACAGATGATTAAAATTAACCTCATCACATATGTTTTCTTGCCAAAAATGGGTTAATGTTTGTGGTGCTATCCTGTAAATTCTGGGTGGTCCACAACCAAAAATATGTCACATTTGCCAGTGGACCCCACACCCCCTGCTGCTTCCGCCCGTATCTCATCTCCTTCCAAGTCTGTCAGCATGACAATAGTAAAGGAAGCGTCCATGACTTCCTTTGTCACCTTCTTGTGGGGGCCACTGAGAGCCTTTTAACATTCTTGTAATGTGTTGGTCACTGGTTGGTGCACCTTGGGAAACCTGTCTGGTAGTGTGTGTTGTTCAGCACTTTGAGTATGATTGCTGTGCTGTAAGGTTAGACAGCAAATTGTTTCACAGATGTTTTCAGCGCAATTTATTACTTGGGCTGTTTTGTCAGCTGTTAGACAACATGTGTCGCACTATATTCCTAACTGCCCCTAATACCTGCCCTCAGTCGAGCAGTTTGACCTCTGAACCTTTGTTGTGATTGGTGGCCCAGGAGTGGTTATCCATGGGCCGTTTGAGTCATGGCACGTTAACTGTTCAGTTCTCATCCCTAAGGCAGGATCTTGATTTGCTGGGAGTTTCGTTTTCATTTCTTTGACCTCTGATTTAAGAGCCATGACTGGTTTGTTGCGTGTCTCCCAGCAGCAGCGGCTGTCATTGGCTCACCTTGTTGTTGAATGAGGGATGTGTGGGCCCACACTTCCTTCTGAGTTTTGGGGAAATGTTTTAAAATATTTCCTCAGATCTCTGGCTTTTCTTCTTTCAACCATGTGTTTTCTGTTCTAGTGCGCGCTGAGAACTTTCTTGTTTTTGCTTCGAGGCCCAGAGCTGCAGTTAATCTGCATTTGTCCCCTGAGTGACATCTTTGTCTCAACTGTGAGAAGCTTTGGAGTGTCCAGCACCGAATCCAGATGATTCAGAGTTGCATACATCCAATCAAAATAATTCTGCACGTTTTCTGTGTATCTGCCCATATTTTGCAGTGCTAAAGACATTTGAGCTATTTTTTTTTTCTTCTTCTTGTCAACAAACTTGTGCTTGATAGTATTATCTCTGTGGCATTTTGTGATCATTTTCCAATATCAGAGATTAATTATTGGATAATCATTTCAAGTTATATTACTAAGCTCTAATACAGATGGATAAACTAACAAAACACCGCTTTTTGTGACAAGAGAATGGCACAAATCTTGCAAACACATCTATTGAAAACCCGTTTTGTCGGTTTTACTACATGTGTGGGGTCTCTCCTGCTGACAGTGTGTGATTAATTACTGAAGTCGACTTGAATAGGAGAGTGCTGACAAAGACTCTGTGTTTCTTTCATCCATAATAATCTGTGTGCGCACACATCCCACCACCAACACTCTTGAGAGTGCCATACACACTCTCCTCATACCTGCTCTGATTATAGGCAGATGCACCTTGAGCAACGTTTTACACAAACACAAACCTGTGTGAGTTTGGTCTGTTTGTTTTAATGAGTCACAGACTGATTTCCTATCCGCAAGCAGCCTCCTTATACAGAGCACTCCCACAAAAAAACAGGTGTGTCGTCAATACACAAACAGGCTTCTGATGACATTAGAAATGTCAGTGTGGGTTTTAGCCAGCTACCCTCGGTGGAAAGGTGTGATCTTCGCGCTGATCGTGTCGATGAGAGGCCCGTTAGCACAATTACCGTATATATGGGCATCCTAATTACCGGTAGTTTTAGAGAAACCAGCAGCTGTGTCTCCATCCCTACCGTTGCTTAATGTGGGCTGAGTAACCACAGCAACTTGGATTTATGTAATGTGAGTGTGTGCCAGCAGAATTGCCCGCTTGTCAAACGTCTCATGTGAGCCCTCGTGCGTTTTCCTCTAATGGCGAATGTGGTCAACGCAACACCAACCTTGGAACGCACTGATTCTATGATGCAAGTGTTATTTTTGTATTATCATGGTGCTAAAAATGTGACATTCAACAGGTTTTGAAAAATACATTTCGCAAAGTAAAATCTGAACTGTGCTAGCCGTAATAGTCTTTAAATGACTTTTATGACTGAGTACTTTATAACTAGTAGAACTGGACTTTAATTAGGGTATTGTTAATATTACAGATTGGAGTTCTACACTGGTTTATGTCCACCTCCCTGGGATACAAGCGTTTGTGAGTTGGATCTAGTGGGAGAGCTCTTTCTCTACAGCGCTCTCTTCCCAGTGAGCGTTGTCTCACCAAACGCATCAAACTGTGAAGAGGTTAGAGATGAGCCAAGACTAACCGCTCATCAAAACTCTGCAAAAGAACTGCAAACTAGTGATTGCTCCATATGCTGAGCTTCTTCCTCCATTATGTGATGCATCCTGGGCATAGTGGGCATAAAGGACAGCTAGCAGCTCCACGCTACATCGGATCGGAGCCAAGGATGGAATGGACAAACACCACCCCCCCCCCCCCCCACTTTGTCAAGAAAGTGAAAAATGGTCAGTGCTGTGCTGCTGCTTCAGCCAGAGAACAGATATAGTGTTTGGGCCGTGGCTCTTCGCCAGCCCTGTGTCAATATCCTGGGTTTGTTTGTCCTCTGTAGAGGCGCACAAATACCAGGAAATGCAAGCAAATATTCTTCAGTTTACCCACAAGTCTGACAAGCAATACTGAGCAATTAAAAGATATTGATAAATGGAGTAAACACAGTGACTCTAGCAGGTTTATTTGGGATTCAGCGAATGCAGAGTAGCAAATGGTCCATTCCCTTGTCACATTTCCCCTTGAGTTGCAACTGCATAAATCAGAGCAGAGCAGGTGGCTTATCCTGAATGAGGAAAAGACCACAGACACTGCATGCTTTCATCAGCACAATAGAGAGTAATGTGAGGAAATACTTAGTATGCAGCTCATATTGACTGGTATTCAATACTCTGATACTGTGACATTTGTGTAGTAATCCCTCCGTAGCTTGGATACAAGCTAGCCGGCTTTGTACAACACTTCTGTGCGTATGTAAACAGCTTATGAGATACCTTTTAATCACAATTATCAATTAACATAATACCTTTTGCTCAAGTATTGTATTGAGTATTACACAGCTATTACACAGAAACACAAAGGAAACCTTTTATCTTTAAATTTGCGTTGTACATTAATACGTTTAAGTAAAAAAACAACGACGACACCCTCTGAGGAGAGCTAAAGAGTATTTTAGGCCGAACTGAGTTTAATGATTGCACACTTCTTGTCTTAACAAAGAACGACCATACCACAACTCACAATTATTTGTGCCTCCTTCCAAATTTCAGTGTGAAAAATGGTTTTAGTTTTTTTAAATGGAAAAAAAAAAAAGTCAGAAATACAGTTATTGCACAGATATAATTTATAAAAAATACTTAATCTCTTACTTTGTATTGTCTGAATTCTGGAGTAAAAAAAGTGATACTTTTATATGAAGAACAAGTAGCCTTTTTTAAATGGAGCTTGAAGACGTTTCCCCTCTCATCCAGGAGGCTTCTTCAGCTCTCAACGCGTTCCAGATACTTAAGTTAGTGGGAGTCGTTGAGGTCATTAACTCATACTGAGAGTCACTGAAAGCCGGAGTCCCCCACCCCAGGGGAGGTTGGAGTCGCAGTCGTCCGGATGATGGTTGGGTCACTTTCTCCCCACAGTCATGCAAATAGTTTTTTAGCTTCCTGCAGTGGAGGCCTCCTCCTCCAGTTTGACATAGATATTGATGTCAAACTCCCACAAGGTTAAATATCTGAAACTCCCCATCCACCGTTCGGAACTGAAGAAGCCTCTTGTACGAGAGGTGAAATGTCTTCAATCTTATTTTACAACTCCAGTTGACTTTAATGAACACAGAGTTAGCCTGATGACTGTCGAGTTTTCACAGACATGATTCCTCTCTGATTTTGCACTCTAGTATGTGCTGTAAGTGAAATGAGACCACGGATGTCCTGGCTGAAATACTATTTACTACTATCTATTATTGAATATTTCTTCATCTGTAAAAGGCTTTTTATCTTTTCCTAAAATCCACAGTACACTCAGAAAACACTAATATGGTCATTGTTGTCCTGTGAGGGACTGATAGAGGACCAGTGTGGATCACTCATATTGAACACTGTCGTCCTCCTTACCTTAAAGTCCTGCGTATAGTGTCTGTCAAGTCTTCATGCTGATGTTTATTACTTCCACTATTGACTATGCAAATTAAGCACACTGGCCTCATACAGCATGTTGCAGGGAGAATAAATGTGTACTGTTCTGTTTAATCATCACATGCCAAGCAGCTTTTCTCATTTATGGTAATGGCATCTTTTTCGTGTATGATGTATGTCTCGAACCATTTGCTGAACATAACGTGCAACATATGTCAGAGTCGTTCAGGATATTGTATGACGGTCAACCGACAGCAGTGATGACATTGTGATTGTAATCGTTGTCACTTCCACAAAACATGAAACATGGCGCCAGGCTCGTTCGTGTGGACAACAAGGAGGCAGAATTGCTCCTAAATGTTGTTTTGGAATACAAAGTCAACAAATAAGCAAAAAGCGCCTGGACAATTGTTAACACCAACAGTGTTGGAGGCATCCATGCTGTTTCTGAATGTAAACGCAGGTCGCACATGTGACGTCAGAGCAGTTGTAAGTCGCAGGCAGTGATGTTTCGAAACCGAAAACCCCCGTTTCTGACGTCCACACAGAAACGCATAAACGGATTTCCCGAAATCTTCACTGGCCGGAGTTTTCAGACAGAAATCTGCAGTTTTGTGTGGATGAATAGAAAAATATCTTTGTTTTTTGAGATACCTGCTACATGCCTCTGGGTAAGCCTACAAACTCTATATCTTTGTCACAAAACCATTGATAGGTTCAAGACCAAAAGCTTTGCCTTCTGCAGCTCGTTTTCTATTCAGGCTTTTGATCTCATACTGCTTCTGTCTTCATCCCTTTCTCGTTCTCTGGCTTCCTTTTTCTCTGCGTCTGCCCTGAAATATGAGAGCGTTCCTGTGAGATTTCTTGTTAAGCCCGATGTATGAATTGGCAGAGAGTTAAAAAAGTTGCATTCTTTCAACTTTCTGTCAGAGAAGCAGAATGGGTGATCCCTTGGCCACCCAGAACCAGCCTTTACCTCTCAGCCAGCCAGGTAAGGAAGCCGGTTCATGTGCAGTAGACTACACAAAGAGGTGTACCAGTTCATGTGAAAGTGGTTTCGTGCATTTTCACAGTAGAACACACTCGGCAAGAGCTTCATGAAAAGCACGTGTGTGACAGCTCTACAATATGTGCATATTCTCTCACATGAATCCACGCTCCCTTGCTGCTAAAATAGTTTTTTTCTCATGCCTAATCTGTAGTTTACTCAGTGCACTCCTCTCAGAAATGTTTTGACAATACGTCCATGTGTTGATTGTTTTTACAGAAACCACCACCGCTGTAAGACAGACCTCTCAGCGCGGTTCTGCTTTGTGGCATCTGTTTTTATCAAAGCCAGGAGTCTTCAGGCTTCGCCTACAAGATGACTTTAAAACAGTAGATCGATCGTTTCACTGAGGTGTGTTTTGTAAGTGGCACTTAGCATCCCTCATAGTTTTAAACCTCATTCACAAAGCATTTTCAATGCGGACGCGGTGCGTTGACGTTGCCTTTGCCCATAGCGAGCTGGCATAGGCTCCAGCATCTCCCGTGACCTGCAGATAAATAGGCAAAAAAAAAATAAAACTGCTCCTATGTGGACTGTCCATAGAAACCAGAGAATGCATTTTTCTTTTGTCTCAGACTAAGAGGTATACAGCAGCTCCAAAAAGTACCGGTAAGCAGTATCCAGGTTCTGTTGTGACTAGAGCAGCTCATCTGACGACATCTGTTTGACAGCATAATTATTCTAATTATAAGTAAGTGAAAATTGTATTTATCTGAACCTCAATCATTCCTGGTGTTGTCCATGATTATGGACTGGATTGGACACGCCATTTAAATCAGACAAGCAAAACAATTGTGCAGCTGTCTTTCACCACCATTGTTCTTTAGCCCAAATGAAGAAATGCAATCAAAATATACAGCAGGAATAAAGACTCATTGTTTCAAAGTCTGTCAAAATGTTCCACCCTATATATTGAAATAGTCTTTCTCTAATATACTGTCTTCATCTCCTCTTTTATCATCTCTCTAACACAAAGACATCATCAGGCTTTGAAGCAGTGTTGTGGAGACAGTGAAGGAAGCCTGCGCTACAGCGGCCATTTAAAAAGGCCACTAGGGATGAATTCAAACCAATGCAACTCTAATGGAATCACAATGGCCCACATCTTCCTCTTTCCACTCATGCATCGGTACCCGTGGCACAATGTTCAGATCTTCACTGAACGGTGACGTAGGCGTTAACAACAAATGTCTGATGTCTGGTGCCAGATCCTGCCAGTCTTTACACCAGCAGAATGTCTGAACGTCTGCCCTGGAAATGCATGCTGTAGGGTAGATCAGACAGACCTACCCCCACCCTTACACACACACGCACACGCACACACACACACACACACGCACACTGTTTTGACAGTCGTATCCCCTCCTTGCTCTCCACCCCCTGCTGTGCTCCTGGACGTGTCCATATGGGAGTGGCGTCATGTCTGGCACGCACACACGGGGGTGAGGTTTTCTGTCTGCTGTTGTGTGTAACAGAACCGTAAACCTGTAACCTCGACGTCTTCAGTGTCAAGATTTATTGCTCTTTGGGAGTATTTTTATTTTCTGATTGCAGTTTACGGTGGCTTTACGATATGTTAAGCTCTATCTCTTCCAGGCAGAAGACAGAAAAGCTGTTGTTGCAATGATCCCTATTTGACCTAGTCAAGCGCTTTGTGTGTGCTCGCTGGTTGTTGACATTTGGCTGTGTTGTAGAACACAACACTTGGCTAATGCATTTATAATCCAGGGCGGTGGAGAACACTATAACAGCCAAAGCCCTTTTTGCCCACAGGTTTAATTGCATGATCCGAGGTGCAGGAGTAATTCCACACACCGGCTGATACTCCGACTGTGTATTTTTGAATCCTTTATGTTAATAACAGTTGAAGGTGGCGCGACGATAAAAGCATGCGCGGCCCTCGTTAGGCCTGAGAAGTCGTCTCTGATGGATGGTCCGTTCTGATGGTGCTGCAGACAGCGTAGCCTTTCTATTTATATATATCTGTTGTATTTATATTAGTGACCCATCATCATACCCGTATTGTGAATATCTGGATATTGTATTTTATTATTATTGTATTTTATTTTTACCCAGCTCAGCTGCAGCCAGTGTGAGCAACAAAACCTTTTATCCTATCAGGAGTGAGATTGGTTTCCTTAAACTCTCGCAGTGGAAGTCGGTCAGGAAAGGTTCAGTTCCCTCACTTTTACCTAGCCACCCAGCTAAAAAGATATATTGTTGTAATGTGTTTTATTCCAGCCAAACTTTATTTCCTGACACCTTTTGTTTGCACAAGCACTTTCCCTTCATGCAACGATTATGTGACAATGCTGACTTTGGACTCTGTTCTGCCGCTTAAGATTTTAGTATTGGCATCAGTCAATAGAAGAGACGAACAAGTGCTTACAAACGTCAGTGTCAAGGGGACAAGCATTTCATATTTGCCATGTAATTAGATCCCACTGGCTTTGTGGAGTCCGAAACCCCATCTGTCTTTTGCAACAAAAATGGCAGCGCTTGTACCTTCATTAGCATTTTCACCACTAAACTCCCTGCCAGGTCTGATTGGGCTCAAAAAGCCCGTTCTCCACTGAAGGGAGGCCCATTTCCAACGCTGTGTTTCAGCGGGCTGCAGCAGGGTAATGTCACCCTGGCTCACTGTCATGGCTCATTCTGTAATTTAATTCTCCTCTGAGCTTTTAAACGGTTCATTAACCCGGAACAAGACTGCAGCGCTTCTTCCAAACTCTGCTTTTACCATCTCTTGCTCATTTTTCCTTCTACCTCTATCTGTGTCTGAGTTCTGGCCATTTCATTTAAATTCTGTATTTATTGTTGACTCTGCAATTTCTGTTCTGAAGTTTAAATCCTGTCAGGTGGGAGTGTTTGTGATTCTGATCACTGTGCAAAATGGCTAACAGCAGTGAGATAAATGATGGGGGGGGTTGGTTTGGACTGAAGCCTTCCTCATGGACACCCACCCTGAATGGAGTACATTGATGCCTCTCTAGCCTGCTACTCCCCCTCTTCTTGCTTGCCCCCTTTCCCCGGATTGTCATTCCCTGAATGGGCCTTTCAGGGCTCAAGGCTTGCAGGCTGAGATACAAAACCTTCCTCTGAAAGATAAAGTGAGAGCGCCCTGGGCCCTCTGAGCGTGTTCGTCAGCTTATCACACCCAACCACGTTCATAACACTTGGACTGTGAGCACACATCATAAAGTTGTCACCATCAGTGAACAAACAGGAAGAGAGAACTCAGAGATCCTTCGCAGCATTTTGGATTCAGGATTCTAAAACATAATAATAAATCCTCATAGGGCCGGGTTTCACATTAATTAAGGAACTGCATAAATTACTGTAAATATTAGTTTTAAATCTGATGGTCTTTATATGACTGTTGTCAGACTGATTACAGTCTGTGGGGCTCAGCTTGTACATTTTCCTTTTCATTGTTTGCTACACTTCTATGTGACTTTAGATTTTATAAGAATCCTACAGCTAAGTCTGATCTTTACAAAGACAAATAAGAATCTTTTTCTGAAATTGTGGTACATTATTGATTGTTATTTTTGTACTGTGAGTTTCCCCAAATCTGACCTGCCCCCACTGAAACTGTCCTAAATTTAAGAAACTATGAACAGCTCTATTTTGTTACCGCTCCAAGTAAATTAATTGTTCTCGCATTGTCCACTTATCAGAGTATATGATGACTGGGTAGAATAAGTACTCTACTAACTGTCCGACTCTATTGTTAGGGTGTACCCCAGCTCCCTTGTGCCAAGGCCCTCTATAACTATGACGGCAAGGAACCAGGAGACCTCAAGTTCAGCAAGGGGGAGATTATCATTCTGCGCCGGCAAGTGGATGAGAATTGGTACCATGGCGAGATGGGAGGAGTCCATGGCTTCTTCCCCACCAACTTTGTCCAGGTCATTAAGCCGCTGCCACAACCTCCACCTCAGTGTAAAGCTCTGTATGACTTTGAGCTCAAAGATAAGGAGGCAGACAAGGACTGTCTGCCCTTCTCCAAGGTGAGCCACAGTTCATCCACATGGCCCCTGTAGTAAAACGTAAATAGCTCTCATTACAGTCACACTCTGTGCTCTAAAGCTTGAGTTTTCTCTCGTTGGGCATGTTCCGGAATAAGCTGTGCAAACAAGCCGGTAGCCGAAACGGCCAGAGAAAGGGTTTGCATTTTGAGCCAGACTTCTTGATAAACAACTGTAATTAAGCTGGAAGCAGTGGAGGCCGTACAAAGCGAGGCACGACATAACGGCAGTAATTGAATGGTTGAATGTCTGCACAGCTGTTTGTGTAACGCTTTGATGTTTTTGTATTCTGTCATCAGTTGTTTATGTGCCTCGTAAGCAAAAAATAGAAACAAGCTTACAAAGTAGTTTTCCCCGCATGGTGCTGTGCCTCTGACTGTTCGCACCTCATTATCTGGCTTCGGTGTTTGTTCCTCAAGGATGACCTTAATTAGGATGTTCTTCACGGAGAGCCCTTTCTGCCTTGAATTTCAGGATGATATCCTAACTGTAATCAGAAGAGTGGATGAAAATTGGGCAGAAGGAATGCTGGGAGATAAAATTGGAATTTTCCCCATCTCATATGTTGAGGTAAGACCAAGAAGCTTTTTTTTTTTATTGTCAAACTGTAACCAATGTTTAGAGAAGGAGCCTCAAGAAGACCGGCAATGTGCCAATCCTCTTGAGTTTAATGTTCTTGAATTGTGCATCCTGCTCAATGTGTACAATATGTCTCCTCCATATGTTCCTAAGAATCACTAAACATGTCTTTGAAGATTTAGGCAGTGACGGGCTGTCTGAGCTCCGCAGGTCTCTCTTAAAGGCTTACGGCATAATCCGGACAGAATGAAGCTAATCTCTGTCATTTAAAGAAGAATCCACTTTTCATTTTAAACCCGTCAACCATGGAGTGCATCCTATTGTGAATATTGTGAGCCTGCAGAACAATATTGCAGTGTGCTGATGTCAGTCTAAAGAAGAGTACATATTTTGCTTGTCATTCTTTTAAGCCATTCGTATTTGTTTATGGTGAGTATTTTGCAGAGTAACTCAGGACTTTGTAATGTTTTTTGTAATCGTGATTAAACCGAATGAGGTAAACTCACCTGGTGTTTCGTTCTTCTTCCTGCCCGTGTGACTTGGTGGGCTCCTGGTGTCTCCTGGTTTGGACTGAAATGCTTTGCTTTCATGTCTTTAAGTAGAGGGGGCTGCTCAGGGCAACATGTGACAGCAAGTGAGCGCACCCTGTGATTAGCTGGAACCCTTTTAGTGCTCCTTTGATTTTTACCTTGCAGGTGTGATGAAGGGTCACAGAGCATTTGTTCTCAGAACACTTAGCAGGCTAGAATGTTCAGTGTAAAAGCTGTCTGCTGACTAGAAAAAGATGGGGGGGGGGGGCTTCCATGCCAATCAACTTTATTATGAAGAGTGACAGTTTTCATGATCATTTTAATACTCCACCCCTCTCTACCCTCTGTCCGTTACTTCCACCTTACGACTCTCCTCATTGCCCCCCCCTCCTCTCCTCCTCTCTCCTAGTTTAACTCAGCGGCTCGTCAGCTTATAGAATTGGACAAGCCATTGGACGCCAATGGAGACTCGGGTGAGGGGGCCTCCTCGGGGCCCCAGAGCAATGGTATTCAACGGCCAGGGGAGAAGAAGAACAGCAAGAAGCGCCATTCTTTTACCTCTCTGACCATGTCCCACAAACCCATGCTAGCTCCTCCCCCCCAGCGCCACTCCATGGAGATCAGCGGTCCAGTCCTCATCAGCTCCAGCAACCCCACAGCGGCTGCCCGAATCGGAGAGATCAGTGGGGGGCTTTCCTGCAGTGCACCTTCACAGGTAAGAGGGAGAGGGAGAAGGGGAGTGGGTGCTGACATGCAGCTTCCTTCCCTGGTGCTTTACTCCGTGTCAATTGGGACTGCAGCGTGATAAATGAGCTGCCTTTAGCGTTGTATGAGACTTTTTATCTTTTTTCCAGTGTACAGTAGTATATAAACATGAACTTTGGAAATGTGCAAAGCAAGCAGCATTATTGTTGTAGCTCTTTTGGGTTGCGTATTGATCATTATGCTTCTACCAGCTGTGATGCCTCTCAACCAGCTGATTTATTAATGACCTGTTCAGCAATATTTATTTCCAAAACTGTGAAACACCGGAGAGAATTATTGAACCTATAAAATCCAGCTTCATCTCTTTTTTGTATTCACGAGATGTTTGTTGTCTTTCAAAGTCTCCACTCTCCTCCTGTTAGCAATTAGGCTGACTTCCCCATCATACCAAAAAGCCCATTGCTCCATCCAAGCTTTTGAAAATCGTGGATGCGTGACTCCACTCGGCCGCAAAAAACGACTCCAGCTCAGCCCTCAAGGTTTCCACACCAATCTCAACATGACAGGAACTCACAGCTGCTTTATGGTTGCTGCCCACTGGAGATTGGCTTTGACTTAGTGCTAGTCAGAACAACAGACGTGCACATTTACAAGACAAGTTTCCCGCTGCGTTGCTTCTGAAGCTCTCCACGAATGGGACTAAAGGATGAAACTTCTAATTATACTACAAACAGAATGAGTCATATTCATCAAATACAGTATATAGTGTTTCAGGATGAGGAATGTAAGATATGATTTAGGCTGTGTATAACGTAAATGTTCACTAGTCACTTCTGTTTGTTAATGAACAACAGAAAAGGCCTGTAAAATGCGTTCTGGTGGGATATACTGCAACGTTGTTTAATAAAGTATTCTATATTGTTTGTACCGTTTAATCAGCGCTTCATCTGACGGTACATATTCTGTTTTGTTTTTATGTAACACGGTAACCGGTCTGCAGCCTGTTGACTTTTACAAGAATATAATCCTGGATAAAGTAAAAGTTGTGTACACAGTACCCTAATACACACTTTTTGTGGTACAACTTAAAGGCATTTTGTTAGCATTTCAGGATTTACGCTCTGTCCTGTGGTGCAGTTAAGATGCTATCATGTATGCTCTCACTCTCTTATCACATATTCTCACCCTGATGGCTCCACTGGAACATGCAGACACTGCCTTTCTAAAAATAATCAGGATATTTGAAACACTGTAAGGGTGTCGCTGGGACCGTGCTGATGACGTGCCGGTGTTGATGTGCGTCCCTATTTACCGCAATTAATCAGTAAATCCTTCGACATCTCTCAGTGATCCTGTAATTGGATAGTTTGAGAATAAGCTTAATAATGTGAGGGATAATGTTATTTTTATTATTCCCCACCACAATCGAAGCTGGGGGGGGGGGGGGGGGGGGAATATATTACATTGCTCGGCACATTTTGGGAGCACGATGGAAAAAGCTTAATTTTCTTTCTTCCCAAACCTTTGTATGCACATCAACAAATCATGAAATGATTCATTTTGCTATTCAGGTAAGATGAGGGTTTCCAGGTAGAACTCAATTGCTGGCCATTTGTTTTTTGTGAAATTGAATGTCTTTCATGTATTGGAGAGTTCATTTAGATTTTTGGAACATCAGACTTTAACTCGGGTGTGTAAATAACCTCTTTACGTCTTTCTTAAGTTAAATGCAGCCTTGCCAGGGGATACTGTTGACTTTATGCATGTCTTTAATAATGGACTACATGGCAACACAATTTAAAGCACAACTTTATTTAAATTACGTACATATTTTGTGTTTTATACGTTGCAATCTGCAATTTTTATCCCACTTTGAGCATATGGGAACTTTTTTTCCCCCTATTATTTTCTGCCTTTTTGTTAGTCATTTTTCTTTGGAGCACGCTTCCTGTTTTGTCTGAAGGCAAAGACTCTCTTAAGTGCTATGTTCCAAACCTCCAAATGAAGCTCATCAATCTTTCATCTCCAGATGTGTCTATGCAGTTGTTGTTTTTCAAACTCACACTTTTTATGTAAATGCAATTTATGTATCATCAAACGCTTCCCACAATGTTTGGATAGTCTTGAAGTTAATTTATGTATGAGCCTGAAATCTAATCATCCCCAACGATCACACGGCTTAAGGTACATTTGTTTTTAAGATTTTAAAGATTACTGTGTTCAATAACAGCTTAAAAGAGGCCCCAGGCATGGCATACATAGCCTGTCTTATTATCTTCTTACTCATCTTCTACCGCAAACACCCAGCCTTGTCACCTGGGGGGGTGTCTCTGTTTTGGAAATAAAAACACCTTTAATCTAAATATGAAAATTGAACACCTGTAGAAGACATTTCTCCTACCTGTTCTTTACTTTACTTTAATTTTCCAAGCACCTGATTTGCTAACAGGGTCTGTTGCTGTTGTGTGAGAATTGTTTACAGACTGGCAGGAGAGAGGGAGAATATTTTTAACACGCCATGTTCTTCATGAAGGAGTGGATTCATTATGATATGTTTGATGGCCCGCATTTCTTTTTTGTTAACAGGTACACATTTGCACAACCGGACTGATTGTGACCCCACCCCCTAGTAGCCCTGTTACTACAGCAACAGTCTTCACATTTCCCTCAGAAGTGAGCTACACATCTATTCCTGTGGTAGGTGGAAACTGCTGCCGGCCTGATAAATCTCCCAAAACACGAGGCCCAAGCCGCACAAACTGCTGACAAAGCAGTTAAACAGTATTGGATTATTGGCTTTATCGTCGGTTGCTAAATGCTGAAATGCTGAACGAATTGAATGTGTCATGTTATGACGATCAAAGAGAATAACCCTGATGTTTTTACAGGCTAATTGCACAAATTGTTCTGTGCATTCTGTTAGACATTCACGCTACATGGAACTATAATCATAAAATGATTTAAAGGTACACAAAATAAAATGACATGCTAATATTTAAGTTATGCGCTTGCCAAACTTCTGCTTTGCTCTGAGAACATGAGTTTGTTTAGACGAGGAAGCTTGTTTCATGACGCTTCCCATCTGCTGCGTAACATCTTTACTTCACATTGTGCAGATGTGTAACACTGTTCATTAGGATTCTCTCCCACATAAGATGCAGCAGCTTTATTGCTTCCCAATTTGCCAATAAACTTGATAAAGGCGGTGAGACGGAGAAGTATTTTCAGCAGAAATTAATTCGCCTCTGCTGGGGGGGGGGGGGGGGGGAATCATTACATCTAAAAAATGTCAAGAAATCCCTTCAGCCGACACAGAACAGCAGGCCTGCTTCCTGTCTGTCTCTGTGTATGCTCTGGCATGTGGAGTTTGTGAATGAGCAGGAATGTGGACACAAAAGGTTGAGCTCTCTGTTTCACTAGGGAACACGACATGATGTTTCTGTGCAGATGATTTCTCGAGCCCACAGGCAACCTAATTATCTCAGCTCAAGCGTCGGCAGCGAACCGAAACGCACATCGCTGCACTCACAAACGCACGCAGGCCTGCCACGCCGCTCCACCGTTGGTCATGGAAGCGATCACTCCGCTGCTCAGCGCCGGCAGCGTTTGGGAGGACCGCTCCTCGTCGTAGGATTTGTCCCCGCCATCACTTAAACGTGTTGTCTTTTAGTTTTTCACAGCTTTAAAAATAATGTGCCAGCTCCCATGTGTAATTTAATGCGTTGTTTACCGGGGATTTAATTTGGATCCCGTAATCCAGTAACACACAAAAGACTGGAGGGTTCATCTCGGAGCACGCTGAGATCATTAGCCCCGAGTCGAGGGCTTACTGCACTGCAAACACACAACAAGGGACAAGTGGCGATGAATCAACGCGTGCTGCTTTTCGTAGTCACTCTGAAGTGTGTTCGCAGGCATGTTTTCTTCATCCCATATGTTCCCAATTAAATAGTGCAATGAATTATAGCTGCAAGGTCTCCTAGCAACAAACAAATAAGTAGAATAGGAATTTCTCAGATGTGAGGGGAAATTGGGGACAAGACTAAAGTGTCTGCCAAACCAGACACTCCCTTAGCGTCTGCAGACCGAAGGGAATATCCCAGAAGACAGATGATCCTTTTCTCTCTCTGATTCTCAGAAACAAACTGGTTTCTCCACTTGTGCAAGAAGTGCTGGTGTTTGTTATGGCTCATGCTACTTGTTTTTGTTTTTGGGGCTTCACATTCAGAGGGGCTGAAAGATGAATTGTTGTGAGACTGTAATAACTGCTAACATATTTTCTATTGCTTTATCACAGGATGCGCTCCCACCACCCCCGCCTCCTCCCCCACAATCCTCCGTCGACGCAGCAGCGTATTCATTGGCTGCTGGGCAGAGACCCTCCCCCAGTATAAGCGACCAAAGTGGCAGACAAAGACCCACAGTGTGAGTTATAAAAACAGTCCCGCAGAAAAATATGCTGTCTTCTTAAATGTGCAGTGAAATGTCAGGATCGGTTTGTGCAGCGATGCCCCGGGGCTCGCATGCAAATGCTCAGTTCAAAGAGGGGGAGGTCTTCTCCCGCCTGCGACTCCCACAGCTGTCAGTGTTCGGTTGCAAACGGTGACCATGTGCACAGGTGAAGGGTCAAAAACCTGAGCATGAGGATCTCCTGGGCCTCGTTGGAGATCGTATCTGTCACCCCTGACTTCTGACCCTCCCAATCCTCTGCCCCCATTACTCCTTTAAGATACCACACACACCACACACACCTGATAAGAGTTAGATCCACTCGTGCCTATTTTTCCTGCTGTCGCCCATCTGCCTATGCATGCACATCTGGTTCGGAGACATTTCCTCGCCCCTTGACAACATCGAAATCGACTGAAAACATCCCATCTGGGACCCATGTCTTCTTGGCTGCTCTTTCAGTGCTGTGGAGAGATGACCCACAAATTGTTTTGTCCTCGGGTGTTGACTTTCTTTGGGTCAGAGGACAGAGCCTCTAGTGGGGAGGGTCTCAGAGGACTCTGACGGATGTACAGCGAGACCCTGATTTCCACAAGACAGAAAATCTTCCACGGTGGCGCCGTGTTAGTGTGGGTCCTTTGTTGTATAATTCTTTGTAAGATTCCTGTCATTTTGCTCTTATTTTCCATCCAGATATGTGGCTATGTTTCCCTACACGCCTCGCAAGGAGGACGAATTAGAGCTGAGGAAGGGCGAGATGTTTCTGGTGCTGGAACGCTGTCAGGACGGCTGGTTCAAGGGCACCTCCATGCACACGGGCAAGATCGGAGTCTTCCCGGGGAACTACATGAGCCCGGTCAGCAGGTTAGTCATGAATCCATGGACGTTCTTTCCTTTCGTACGCACTCATGCGCCTGCTCTCACATTCATTTGTCTGTAATGCAGCTGTTTTTGATTTGAAGATAAATTATTAATTTTGTATTGCATGACAGTTTTGGCAATGAAAATTCTATTCTATTTTTTTTGGGGGGGGACATATATTAATACTAAAATGGCATTGGTTATGAAACGGTTCCCTGCAGTGAAACCTAATACTTTCACTAATACATTACCTGAGACAGGTCCTTACTTCTCCTAATCCTCTCTCCTCTCAGGACTGTGCCAGGAAGCACCCAGCCAAAAGTACCCATGAGTCTGTGCACTCAGGCTGGCCGCAGCATCACCATCGTCAGCCCCTCATCTGCCCCCCTTGGGGCCATTGTTCCGGTCCCTGATTTTAACAAGCCCCCCACCTTGTGCTCCAGCTCTGTACCTGCCAGCTCCCAGCCTGCAGCTGCGGCAGCAGCAGCTCAGACAGCCACAGGTCAACAGCCAAAAGTCCCTTTGCATATCAGCTCTCAGATGACCGTGAATCAGGCCCGCAATGCAGTCAGAACAGGTACACTGACTGTGAGGGGTAAGGGAGATACGACTTGGTGGTGTGAAATGGATTTTAAATATGCTGCGTTATTCTGCGTATCATTGGCAGCTGCGTGTCACAGTCAGGACCGGCCCACAGCAGCAGTGACGCCCCTTCAGTCTGCAGCAGCCGTGACCTTTCTCCCACACCTCGCCGTGTGCCCCCAGCCCTCCTCCGGTCCAGCCCAGGGTTGTACCCGGGCGGGAGTGGCAATGGGATGTGCCGCTGCTTCTCTCACCCCGCCCAATGTTAGCGCCGCATGCTTGGAGGGTGATGCTCTGAGACCCGTACCCATCCTGACTGTCAGCCCTGTGAACGGCTCTAACAGACTGGATAAGGATGTCAAGGTTGGATACGTCTACACATTTCCACGAGTTTATCCATCAGCTATTTTCAGCTGACGTTTGATCACGGCAGAGGATTTGTCTTTTGTTCTTGAATGTTTCTTGGATGGTTGGGAGTGGCTGAGATTTGACAGCTTCAACAAGGAGGAAGTCTTACCCTGCACAATTTGTTCCCGTCTTTATATCTTTCACAAACGATCTGTGGCCATGATGTTTCTCACTTCAAACATGCAGTTCGGAACCCGTCTGTGCTAATAGGAGCCTCCTAGCACCATCAGCAATTAACAATCAGGCATGAGTAAATGCTACACCTCGCTGTCACAGGAGACATTTCTGACAAAAAAAAAATCTGTTTTTTTTGTTGTTGCCACAGCGAGAAAAGAAAAGTCTCCTGAAGCTGCTGTCGTCCAATAAGAAGAAGTCTCGCCCTTCGCCGCCCTCCTCCCCCACCCTTGAGGCAGAGCAGGCTCCTGCTGGGGAGGCGCTACATGGTGCAATGGGCCCCGAAACCTCCACTCCCTCGAGCTCCGTCAATTCCGTAGATCCTGAGCCCACTGTTCATGTTGCTTTTGCCTCTTCGTCGTCATCTTCCTCAGCCACCGAGCCCTCCTATCGAAAGAGCAGCCCCCTTGATGGATGCGCGCCCATCGCTCCGCCTCCCCGTCAGCCATGCTCCTCTCTAATATCCCAACAGCATGACGCACGCCCTATCATATGTGAGAGGTATATTGTCTTGTGCTCTGCCCTGTTCATACAAAGTGTAACACAATATTACAGCCGTCGTGATTTACCGCTTGTCACTGTTGCAATGCGAACCCAGTCACTGATTGTCTCTGCCCCACGTCCCCAGGTACAGGGTGGTGGTGTCATATCCTCCCCAGAGCGAGGCCGAACTGGAACTTAAGGAGGGCGACATTGTGTTTGTTCACCGGAAGAGGGAGGACGGCTGGTTCAAAGGCACGCTGCAGAGGAACGGCAGGACCGGCCTGTTCCCGGGCAGCTTTGTCGACAGCATCTAACACACGGGATCAGCACCAGCCGGGGGGCCGCCAGCCTCCCTCCCCGCACGTCGCCGTGCAAATGAAACGGGCCGGCGCTCAGAGGCGACTGGGACTGGACCTCACTTAAGATGGTTGTTGCTCAGTCTTCACTGAGAAGAAGCGGCTCATGAGGAAGAAGCATGCTGACGAGGAAAGCACAGCGGACAAAGTTAGAGGAGAGCACACTAGCCTAGAACATTTCTTATTCATGGTTATTTATATCTGTGTAACAATTCAGCTGTTAAATGTGTGCCTTGTACTGTTCCTCACTTTATTGTACATAAGGACACGAAGATGATTCGTCCTTAAACAACAGATATGAGCTGATGATATAGATATATTACACATTTTAACTTATTTCATGAACTGGCCATGTTGTAGTGCAGCACAGTCGGGTTAAGCTGGAACATGGCTTATTCTCTATATTACCACATTTAGCTGTGCTTTCCTGCCTCTGACAGCCGGTAAAGGTCTTAATGCCCGTTCAGACCATCAACTTGCAGGAGGACGTATGTTAGATGTGGCTGAACAAACGAGCCGAGCCGTCAACCTGAGGGAGGATCACCGGACAGATCTGTCATATTGCACATTCAAGCACTCGAGCTACATTTCACAACCATGTGAACATTGCACATCCTGAAATATCTCGTAGCTCTTCACAGACCTCCACCTTTTGCTCCAGGTGTGGGCGAGACTGCAGAGCTGAAGTCCTTCACCTGCACCGATGGACTGTTTGCATGTAGACGGTACTGTTTTGTGGGAGACGACAAACCAAGACGGACTTAGCAGTCAAATATCGCTTACTATGAAGCTTCTTCGTACGCGCTGACCAGAGTGGCTTCTCCCCACACCCAGACGTCGCTCTGCACCGGTACCGGTGCACAAGACATTCTTCTTGGTGTATATTTATGTTGGTTATAAATTCCACAGAGGCTGGCACCTGCTGCTGTCAGACCGTCATATAATTAACCTGGACGCAGCAAGGCACACACGACCGCAGTCGCCCTTCACCCAGGCTCTGTGCATTATATCTCACTCCCAGCACAACTTGTGGCATTAAAAACTCGTCTAGCTAGAGCAACAATGTTGGCCTGAAGTAACGGATCATTGTCTGTCTGGAAACTCTAAAGAGATGACGTTTTTATCGGGGGGGGGGGGCGGGGGTTGTACATTATGTCTCTACAATGATTTGAATGTAAAGTGTTGTATTGACTTCAACTATTGTGAGACTGATTGGTGATTGGTGGGGATATGATCATACTTAGTGCTTGACCAGAAAGAATAAGCAGTTTGTGAATCAGTCCATCTGATCAAATACGTCAACATGTCATTTCTTTATTCATAACGTGTTCGTTGGATCCGTGAATGAAACTCTCTGATGACATAGTGTTGTTAGGTGAGATTACAGACGGACCTCCTGCCTCAGCATTTCATGACTTTGTGACTTATTCATTTGACCTCCAGTCGGACCTTTGACATCTGAGCTGGTCGTTAAACACTTTAATGTCGAGGCAGTCACTGAAATGGGACGTGTTGTGGCTTTGAGGGCGAGTTTACTGACCAAATTGGACCCATAGTGTAAAATGTGCGAAGGTTTTTTTGTTTTTTCTTCATCGTGTTTTATTAATTGAGGGGGACCACTGTGTAACTGACTGCTGGAATATATTATTGTATTTTGTTTGAAATTTGAGGAGTCTGGAAAAAGATGGTACGAATCACTGTTGGGACCTTCTGTGTCTTTCCGAGTATTCTCTTAGGATTAATCTGTCTCGTTGTCTTGGCAGTCACTGCACCAAACGCCGGCTCCGTGCTGAACTCTGCTGGGCTTCTTTACACCTCCGAATTGATGTCCCGTACATATTCATGCATTGGCTGCACAGTTCTCAAAACATGAAGCATTTCTTCCAGTTAATCAAATATATTTTCTTTTTGGGAATGCATGGTAACACAAAGTTTGTTTGATCCAACTTAACGGTTGTTCCTCATGCCAAGGTGACTTACTTGATTTTTTTATTTTTTTTGTATCTGTAGTTATTATGTTTGTCTGAAAATGTTGAAACTTTATTTCGCACAAGTCTGTTATGTGAAAAAGAAATCTGAAGTATGTGTGGGAATAGCACATTTTGTAAAAAAAATAAAAAATCTCTATAACAATAAAAGCTAATGGTTTCCATAGATGCTCAGGCTCCGTCATTGTTTCATGCCAGATATGCAGTGCTCTCTCTTTTTCATTTTCTCCTTGTGTTTCGTAGTGCTGGCGGTGCAGAACTGTCTAACAGGAAAAATATCAAAGATATAAATCACTGCTGTTGTCCTCCCATCTCTTCTTCTCCCCGTCCCAAACCCTGGCAAGCACGAGATGTATAGAGTCTCAGGTTGACAGAAAGCATTCACTCACTGTGAATGTATTGCAGAAAGACATTTGTTCCTAATTAAATGTATCTGGGACAAGTCAGGGTACATGTGGCCCTTAATGACTGGAGGAGTAAATGGTCCTTGCTCTAAAGGGGCCCCTCCTGTGACTTACAGAGAGTCGAGCCTTCCCAGCGTGCTGAGCTGGGAAACGCTGACTGGAACTGACAACCACCCAGAGAGGTCACCGCGCTGCACACGGTTCCCTGCAGACCAAGGGTTACCACGGACATGCATTGTTCCAGTGTAAGAGTGAAAAGTGTGCATGTTTATCCCTTTCTCTGTCTCTGGCCACTTTACTCGTTCTTGAGTTTTGCCATCTGACGGAAGTGTGAGTTTAAGAGGTGCAAGTGTTGAAGGTGCCTGTTTGGTTAGCTTGCACGTGGGTAGATTCTGTGTGTAAACAGTGTACATAGAAGTCAATATTCATAGCTGCAAAGGCTGTGAAGAATTCAGGAATTGAGTCCCAAGGTCAGGAATTTCTTGATAATGATCTACCCCAGGGTGTGTCAGCCAGTTCAAGTCAACCATTGAGAGGAGCGCCATTCCCTGCACCAGATAACAGAGTTGGCATTCACTGTATATCAGGTATATTCTTTGAATATACACTATAGCGGTTCATTGTACCATTATGCATTTGCATGAGAAATTATTTTCAGATTCAAAGAAATTCTCAAATGCATCTCATTTGCGGCTTAATTGCACGGAATTGAAAATGTGCTCAAGTGAGCAGGCAAGAAATACTAGTAAATGAGTGTAGATGTAAATGGTTGCAGAGGCATATCTAGTGTGTGTGTGTGTGTGTGTGAAAGAATAACATGGATCTATTGGTGGTTATCATTCGATCATTTTAGTGTGAAAGAGGACGATATTGTCTTGGTGTCCTGGAAGTTTTCAATTTTTTGCAAAGCAAGAACACATTCCTATACTGTGCTTGTATTTTTCTGCTGCAGTGTGGATATAATTCATGCAGCACATCTTGTGGCTGTGATTTAACCTGAGCACATTCAATCCTGCAGCTTGTCTACATCTGATGGACGGTCCAGGTGTGTAGGCCATGGCCACCCACTCTCAGCATTACTCACCTTATTTTGTAGACTAGAGACAGCTTTGCTTTACTAATGGAATGTGTGTCCTCTGAGAACAATGATCCATAAAGAGAAGTTGAGAAAGAATGACTGTAATGAACAGTCAGTAGCCTATTGCATTGTGTGGTAAGGTCACTCTGGCCTGTAGGTATAAATAGATTATCTAAAAGCTAACACTGTGCTCAGAGACAAATTTAATTCTTCCTGTAAAATCAGAGCATTCTCAGAAAGCACTGTAATAAATGTAAGCCCTGTTTGGCAGTATATTCTTGCGTAACCAGAAATTAAAATGAATAATGTGCATGTTATGATGTGGAAAAGCTATTATCATAAACTCATATCATTACATTTTCATGTCATGACAAGAAACCTTCATTATATTCTTAACTATGATTTTTAAGCTTAATAAGCTTAATAATATTTATATATGTATATAAAGTAAATATATATATTGCTATTTCCATGGTAATGTGTAGATTTAACAGGAAAGGGTTTCCATTATAATCAGATGAATGTTTTGGGAATAATGTTGAACATTTTGCTGTAAAATTTGGCCTAATGAAGCAAATCCCGCCGTGAGTTGGATGTCAGATGTAGAATATAAAGAACACGATAAAGTACAAATATAATAAGGGCAATAAAAATGTCACATGTTTGCATACGTGGAAGTTACACAACCATGGTTATAACAATAAAAATGCGGTGACGTGAGGTTCTCTTTTATAACAACAAACAGGCTTCCGTACATTTTCCAGAGAACAATGCGTAACTGTTGGCCTTTAAATGACGTCATTAAGTTACTGTTTTGTATACACAAGCGTGTCTTTGTTGTATACTGTCAGCTTTTTGCATTCAGGTTAAAAAGGCTAGTAGTTTCCGCTGCGGAGGCTCAAACATGAACGCACTTTAAACGCTTCCAGATTCACAGAAACAACCTGGAGACGAGCGACTCTGCGTCCGCAGCGCCATCTATCGGCCAAAGACGAGTAGCGCAACAACATCGAAAACAAATATGGCGGCGTCCATGAAGTCGCTCTCCTCTCGTGTCTTATGTCTTTATTCTGTCATTAAACTTGTTTAATGCGGAGCAGGTTTTCCCCCACAGCAACATAACCATCGAAAAAAAGGTACGACACAGTTATATGTTTAAAATTTGTGTTGCAACATTTTTCTTTAGCTATAAAACTGCAAAGACAACAAAATTAGTCGTTAATGTTGAGCTGTTCTTGACATTCTTCGAGTTACACACTACTTATTTCCTCCATAACAGCATTAGGACGCCTGTAGTGCATTTTATTCTCGCTATTACATGTTTTATAGTTGCAGTTATCAATAGATTTAACCGGTTCTTATACGGTGTAATGCAGAATATATGTATCTTCTGATTAAGTCTTAGCTTGTCTTTTTTACACTGAAGGAATCAGTTTAGCTCACATAATTTGAAACGATGACAGGTTTACGTTGAGTGTTTTTGGCATAATCAATCCTTCAATCAAAGGTCAATAAACTCTTAATTTTTAATTTCCATTTTAGGAAAATGCTGTAAAATAAATAAAATGTCATATCACTTGCATTTGGATGGATCATGTGATCGAACAGGGAGAAGATCTATTTCACTATCATTTGTAAAGTAACCTATACCACTCTTTTGGTAGTTGAAGGACCCAGATGGCTCTACTGAGCTGGCCTCTCCGTGCCTGTTAAATATCTCCTAGATGGTTTTTCCTGTAAGGTCAAAAGGTGGTTCAGTCTGAAACTCAAGGCTTTCTGCGGCCTACGTTTGGCACAGTTCTAGTTCTTACCACACCGGTGCAGTGCCGTGATGATGTGTGTGTGTGTCCTGCAGTGTCATGTCCAGGCTGGCAGTGGTGTGTGGCGGCTCCAGGGGCATCGGCAGGGCCGTGTCCCGCCTGCTGGCAGAGAGGGGCTGCAGGCTGGCAGTTGTCTCCAAGAACAAAGATGCTGCCTGCGCTGCAGTGGCATCTCTGCATGGAGGTAGAGGAGCATGTCATGTTTGTAACCATGAATGTACTCACAGACCTGTATCTGCTCTCCAGCTGACCACATGGCTCTGAGCTGTGACGTCTCCAAAGAGCAGGAGGTGCAGAAAACCTTTGAGACGATCCAGAAGACCAGTGGAAACATCTCTTATCTTGTGAATGCAGCTGGAATCAACAGGTGAGCTTCAGTGGCTCCTTATCAACAAATCAAAGACATTTACATGAGGTTGTAACTAATGGTGTGTGTGTGTGTGTGTGTGTGTGTGTGTGTGTCCGTTCATTCAGGGACGCTCTGTTACTAAGGACCAAACCAGAGGACATGGTGGCTCTGCTTCACACCAACCTGCTAGGCACCATGCTGACCTGCAGGGCGGCGCTGCGCAGCATGCTGCACACACAGGGAGCTGCCATTGTTAATATAGGTATTGATCACTGAATCCAATCTCGTTGTATATCCACTATGCAATGACAATAAAGGCTGTCTATTCTATTCATGATTGGGGTCGTGTTGTCAGGTCGGTCGCTAGGGGGCAGTGTGCATCAATCCTACTTTCTTCATTCATAAAGCATTAAAAACCACTGGTATGTCTTAGCTTTACATGAAAAGCATACCAGATGTTTATTTATTGTGTTGACTGTGATATGTAATGTAAAGTAGCATTTTTAGGTAATTCTCGTGTATTTATGGCATTAAATCTGTGAGTTTGTACATCTCCAGATAATAATTTATGTTTTTTAGCAGCTGTTTGAAATGAACTAGAGCTACAAACACACAACTACCAGTAGACGTGACACTATGCTGATTGCCGTTCTAGTTAATATACTGAGATACGTTGTACTCGTACGTTGTCGAGTGTAGAGAAGCTTCGTAAATCTTTGTGCTATGCTTTTCATTATAATTCATTCATCCTCCTTGTGTAAAAGTTGTAGTTTCACACGTCGCACTCTGTAGTTTTGACCAGTGCCCTTTTGCAGGCTCTGTTGTTGGTCGGAAGGGGAACGCTGGTCAGTGTGTCTACAGCGCCACTAAAGCGGGTCTGGAAGGCTTCACACGCTCTTTGGCAAAAGAAGTCTCTTCACGCAACGTGAGAGTGAACTTGCTGGCTCCAGGTGGGATACCGCTTTTTCCTAACTTCATTCTATGATGTCTCTACTTCTGCCACCTTATTGTTTTTGTTGTTGTTGTTGTTGCTGCGACTCCTCTTACATTCAGGTTTCATCCACACTGACATGACCGCCGGCCTGAAGGAGGACGGCAGGGAGCGTACCATTCCACTGGGCAGATTTGGCGAGCCGGAGGAAGTAGCCCAGGCTGTCCTCTTCCTCCTGGAGTCCCCCTACATTACTGGACAGGTACTGGCGGTGGATGGAGGGCTGCAGCTGGTCATGTAGGGAATGAGGCCTTCCTGTGGAGTTAACTCACCACTCAGGACACTGGCAGCGAGGATGGTGAACCCTCACTCTGCATGGAAACTCTACGTCTTGATTCAGGCATAGGATTTTAGGGGGGGGGGGGGGGGTCGTTTCAAATTGAAATAAAGGGATGCGTGAGGAGCGACTCGCTGATTAAAAAGGGAATATTTACAGCTCACAAGCCAACATGGCTGAAGTTGGATGTCATTGAGTGAGATTAGATATACAGTTTGTATTGTAAGAATCTTAATGGTTAAAATAAAACTTGTGCATGAGCGACTTGTTTATGGGAGGCAATAATCAGTCAAATCTCTATCCTGCTGCACCATCTTTCTGCCGAGTCACTCTCTCCAGCCACAGGAGGCCTGGCCTGGTGTGTGTGTGTGTGTGTGTTTGTTAGAGAGACAGTCCTTTGTGACTAACTGCTGACTCCAGAGTGTCTGGCCTCTTCCAGACCTCCATGCCCCGAGGTCCTAAATTCAATCAGTAAATTGACATTTTTTCCATGACTGTAAAGCGCCCATTCAGGATATGTTCCCCTACCTCCACATGGAGACCCCCCCCCCCCCCCCCTCACAGCCAGCACGTTTCCTGTCCACCAGCGGCCCCCTGAACCCACCTCTGCAGGGGCCTGTCGAGAGGCCTCATTGGGCTGCAGCTGGAGGAAATTAGAGGTAGTGGTGGGGATGGGAGGGGGTATTTTTAGCTCTGGGAATGTTTTGAGTGTCCAGTTTCAGCTACGGACCTGCGGTGTGGACGGATGGGGCTGGGGGGGGGGGCTGCCACGATGAGGCCTGAAGTGGCTGCATTGCTTGTTCACGGCGTGGAAACATGCTGTCACTGCGTTCTGTTTTGCATTGTCTTTTGTACCTGTGGCCTAAATGTTGTTTTCACTTTAAAGATTGGATTACATTCTTCTCTAGTTGGCATTCTTAGCAATAAAGGTATTTTCCACTGGCATTTTGGCATTCCTCTCCCTTTCAGGAAGAGCCTGCAAGTCTATAAAAACACGTCACGCTGTCTCTTAAGAGTTTTATTTTTATTAACTTTCATAACCTAAAAGGATATCAGGAGAACAGTCCATATACAGGCATGGGTTGGCATAGAAATGTGCAAAAACAGTCACGGTCAGCTGACAGTCGATAGTAGTAGTTATAAATATACCTTGCCTTTCACTTGTCACTAGCGTCGTGTTTTCTACCCCTGAATACTGGTAGCATTGTGGTGTTATCACCAATCCTGGAATAAAGTTTGACACTATACACGTGTCCAAAAATAACATGCAAAGAAAGTGTGTTTGTATGAAGCCTGAAAGTGACTCAAGGCAGTAAATATATTTATAAAACCTTATGATACAGAAGATATTGTTTTATCGGTGAACAAAGGGTCGATTGTCGGGAAAGTAAAATACCAGTAAATGTTTTTTTTCCATACAAAAATAAAAATGGTCAATCTGTGTGACAAATACACCGAAATCCTTTCACAGCACCCTCTGAGTGGAAAAAATTCAGTCCACACTTAAAAAAAAGAAATATTGGAGAAGAATAGAAATCACCAAATTGAGACGTCGTCGCCGAAGTCTTCTGTTATTTTTACCGTTCTTCGCATCTTTTCTCTCACGAGGTTAAAGACGTCACAAAAACCTGCTCTTACCTTCCCTGTCTGTTCCGACCTTCCTATTCTTTTCACCAAACCTCATTTCTTTTCCTAAAAAAAAAAAGAAACGACACTAAACATACCATTTGTAAGGCCCGGCCTTTTCCACAATCTGTGAGCAACTCTCTGACCTGACAACACCGAGACTGACTACAACAAGATACGGTCGGTATCAGCGCCGCGCTGCACAAGCCCACACGAAAAACCTTTGTGATCTCCTTCGTCAAAAGAGACTCGAACGGTCTCCATTGAGTCTTTTTCGGGGACGTCCCTCTTCTGCATCACAGCAGAGCAGCGTTCTGCTTAGATACGGTGAGAGTCTGTCATTCAAATGGCACCACATGCATTTTGTGTGTCATTTTTAAAACTGTGTTTTTTTGTTTTTTATTTATCCCTACAGACATGAGAGCCACTTAATAAGACAACCTAATGCAAAACAGTTCACTAAACACTTCCTCATGGAAAATACTCAACCAATTTCCAGGTCCTGTTGACCAAATGAAACTTGATGAAATGTGTAATATTGTGTTATTTGTCGTTTGTTTGTGTCGTACTGTATAAACATGAAAACCACGGCCCACCCTCCCTTTAGTTCATGATCTGAAGTTCAACGATAGACTCCCTCAGGCAGACAAGGTTATATATGTCTCAGGAGTGCTGGGAGCAAGGGCAGCTTCCAGGGTGGGGTGGGGGGGGGTCTACAGGTCATCGCTCTCCACCAGGCCTCCGGGCTGCAGTGGGCTCGAGTCAGGGAAGAACGCCGCCTTGACGTCCAGCCCTCTCTCCGTCAGTGCTGCGTAGCGGCTGGTGGAGGGGCGCACCTTCTTGGGCTTGGGGAGGTGAGGCTGCTGCCACTGAGCTGTGGGTGGAGCAGAGCTGGGTTTAGGAGTGTGACTCGATAAGAGCGTGAGTTCCTGTCCCCGAGTCTGAACTCACTGTGGACGTCGAGGCGAGCGGTGCTGGAGACGATGCCGGCTTCATTCTTGGCTGACACTGTGTACCAGCCGGCATCTTCTTTCATGGCCGGCTGAATGATCATGCACAGGTAGCCACAGTTATCCTGGTGCATGCTGGGAAGGGACATAGATTTAAGGTAGTATCTACAAAGACTATTGCTCATTTTCAGCTACAAAGCCCTTTGGACCTTTTATTCACCTGATTCTGTCTGTGTTGTGAGTGAACGACTCATTCTCCCTTTTCCAGAAGATCTGCGGGTAGGGAACGCCTGCGACGCGACACTCCAGCCGGACAGGATGACCCTCAGCCACACTGGTGTTCTGCAGCTTCTCCGTAAAAGTAGGCACCTTGTGCATCTCTTTGGCTGTGAAAGGAGTTGTTGCTCAGCCGTTTCCCCGCTTTAAATCGTGCCAGCATGCATCGCCGGCCCGTCGGCTTCTATTTACCTGCAACAATGAGCTCCAGGTTAAAGGAGTTCTGCCCGGCTCGGTTGCTGGCGATGCAGGTGTAGATGCCGGCGTCGCGGCTGGTCACGGGCTCGATGACCAAGGAGTGAACACCATTTTCCCTCACGAGCATCTTATGGGCAGAGTCAGGTCTGATGGCCTGTCCGTTCAGCTGCCAGACGAGGTCAGGGGTGGGGAGGCCGCTCACCTGCAAGCGGTGACAGGAATACAATCGGTTTATTAGCTGCATGTGGCCAGCGTGGGAGATTATATTATATGAATCTATTTTTTTTAATCCAGTGTGTAAAAGGAGGACAGCATTGATAGATATCAGAAAAGAGATCAGACTAAGCAGGGAGTATTTCTGGAAAGTCTGGAAAAGTACATCTGATCTGTAAATAAATCTTTGCTATGAATATCCTTGTCCTTCGAGGCCCAGAGGAAACAGAGACTTAGTTTATTTCTGGCTAGCATAAAATACAGTGTTTTTATAGTGAGCTGATTGCGTCTTTTTATTACATGAATCGGTTTTTAAAGAGTTTCCAAGCGCTGCAGGCTGGAGGAAGGCAAGGTGATGATGAGGAAGATGAAGAGGAGTACAACCAGCACAATGGTGAGAGGGGAAATAGACGTAGAAAACCTGATCCCACTTAATCCCTGAAAAATGACGTCTCTGCAGTCACTAAAGAAGTTGGAATGCACAGGGAGGGAAATTCTCCTTCGGCCATGCAGACATGGAGCCTCCATGAAAGCAATACAGACACTGAATTAAAGGGCGGAAGCAAACTGCTTCTCTGCATTACTATGATTAACATATTCTCTTTGGTGCGGCCATTTTCCTCTGAGTCATGTCTCAGATATTCCAAATCGCTCCTGCCCGCGTCGAAGAGCAGCAGATCAGGTGCCGTGTTCACCTGCAGGGTAGAAGCGCAGAATGCTTCGGCAGAAGGCGGCTCGAAAAGGCTTCCGCCAATTTAAACCCCATCCCATTAAACAGTCAGTCAGATATAAAAAGACTTGAGCACATTAAAGTTTATAGCTTGACATGCCAAACCAGACCAAAAGCACAGTGTATAATTTCACTTTTCTCTTTTCAAGTTTAAAAATGTCCTTCAGTGACATTGGCACTGTCTCACGGGACTTCGATGGATATGTGACGGGCAGAGGAAGCAGCATGATCCTTAACCGGTCTTCATCCTCATCAATAAAGAACCGCAATAAAGACTTTGACCTTCCTTCTGCCTTTCATCACGTTTATGCACCCATGTTGGTGCAAATTCACACTCTATTAAGGACGAGTATTTACCTTGCAGTCCATCCGACACAGTCGACCCTCCTGGACGATGAGGTCACCGGGCGCCTGCAGGAAGTGGGGGCGGAAGTGACGCTCTTGGATGTTATCGTTCTCATCGCCGCTGTCTCTAGACCTGGACCTGGGTCTGGCGGAGGGGAAACCACGCAGTATTAGGGCTAAATATCAGAACCTGGATGACAAGTATCTTTAATGTGTTTGTAAGACTTGGAATGAATTCCCCTTTCAGGTAACGTGATGATTCTTACATTTTGTGAATATGCAATACTCTTGTATTTGTATGTATTTCTTTTACATTATGCACACGTTGGTCTGTTTTATGCTCTGGCGTCCTTTCCACTCGCTCTGCTATGCACGGTTTTCTGAAACCAAGCATAGCAGGTCAGAACCCACCGATGATCACGTGACACTGCCCTGCAAGGACGACATCACAAATCTGCACGCCAAGCAGGAAAGAGGGAAGGAAGGAGCGCCGACTTCTATCTCAATCTGCCCTTTCCATCAAAACATCTCGGAGCTCAGTGTTGTTCATCTAGATAACAGCTCACAGGTGCTGCGAGGAACATCTGTGGTCTTCTGATCTTTTTTCGACTCGGGTGAATGCATGCTGTATATATACAGAGTGATCGGACCAATGAGGAACAAAACAGCAAGCAGGTGTTCCCTCTCATTGACATGGAATAGAGTTGTTTTCTTTTTCACGGTGGTCAACTTGGACTGAGCTCACAGCAAACGTTTGTGCAAACTGCAGCCACATGGAACATTTCACGTCAGAATAACACGCAGCAGAAGGGCGAGTGAGTGCAGACTCGACGCCGCTGGCCATCAGCACCTCAAAGTTGAGCAAGATTGCCGTTGCTGGTTGCGGTCAGACAGCCCTCACCTGCGCATGTGTGCGGGCGTGGAGCGCTGGCTGCGTCCTCGCTGGTTCACGGCCTGGACCATCATCCTGCCGGTGCAGCTCACCCTGCCCTGAGGGGAGGAGTGAGAGAGAGTGAGGCGCTGACAGTCCGCCGCACGACCAGCAGCAATCAGATCAGGAGGAGGAAATGACAAGTGTTAGAGCATAAAGAGCCGTTAGACGGCCCGTATGCACATGAATGTTTGACCCTCTTTGGGGTTTCAGGGATCTCCTGTCTCTTCCGGCCTGGAGACTGTGGACTATTTATCATATCTGATCGTGTTGTGTTGCCGCGCTGCTCCTGCACGCTCACCTCGGGGTTGCCAGCCATTATGGTGTAGTTGCCGTCATCATCCAGCGAGGCTGCGGCGGTGTGCAGAGAGCAGGTCCCGTCGGCACCACGGCTGATCCGGTAGTGCTCGCTCCTCTTGGAGATTTGCTTGCCATCTTTGAACCAATACACCTGGGAGAAAAGACGAGACCAACGAGGTATAAGAGGAGCTCTGATCCAGAAGACTGAGCCTCCCCTCCCTCTCTCTGCTTTCTCAACCCTCGTTCTGAAGCCTGTCATCGCCGTTTCATTAGCGTGGCTCGGCAGCCGTAGCCAGAGTGTGTTGTTGCAAAAGGCCTTCCCTTATCATATCGCAGAGCACATGTGCAGGACACGTTCTATCACATTACACATCAGCAACTCCCACAAAATGAAGCCAATGACCGAGAATGACATCATCATAATTATCCAGAGCGATGACCCGCATTGGTACCTTTGGCTTGGGGTCTCCCTTGACCTTGCAGGAGAAGGTGACCGGCATGCCCTCAAATACTTTGTAGTGTTTGAGCTTCTGATTGAAGGACGGCGCCACCCCCTGGCCGGCGGTGTCTTCGTCGTGCTGCACATCATCGTCTGATTCTTCCACCGATGAACGCTCCAGCCGGAATTCAATCTCACTGATCAGGCGCTGCTCGAAGCTGGAGACCTTGTATTCCTGCACACCGGTGGGGGGGGGGGGTAGAGGCATTTAGAAAGAGGCCAAGATGGAACTACTACGGCAGGATTGTGGGATCATGTGGGGGAAAGGCAAGAACATCAAGGAGCATGCAGAAAGCAACCAATCAAAGTACGTTCGTCCCGATTTCTCAAGCACTCGTTAACTCGTCTTCATGATCACCAAACTGCCAACTTTCGCTCGTTTCTCTAATTCGCTCGGCCTCCTTCCCAACATCTCCATCAATCTCTCATCAGCGCAGCTCGGCTGGAGCAAAGGGACCATCTGCAGAGCTGCGTGGTCTGACGACACATCGTGCGGATAATGACAGGCCTCGGACGCAGCTGCACAAGCAGCATTTATCCTCCTGGCCTCGCTCCTCCGCGGAACGGCGGCAGCCACGAACGTGGCCCATTCTGATCTGCTGAGGCGTCATCCCGTAAGAGCTCCGGGACAGCTGCAGCCTCAACGCACCTTTGTAGAACCGCACGAAAGCCCAGCGTGATTCCTGCTTCAAATTTTAAGCGTAATCATATTGCAGCATGCGTTGCAGACAGATCAAAGTGCAGCGTGGGGAGAAGCAAATGTGCTGACGTGCGTTTTTCGAGTTTGAACATGCTTCGGTAACCGAGTCCTCTCTCCCGAGCCGAACTCGCTGACGACAGCTTAAAAGGTGCAGAGATCATGTTGGACGTTGTGCGTTCCGTGTGCACACGTCTGCACTTTATCTGTCAATGTGTAACTGCAGACAACACAACACAAATTCCGCACTTCTGCCTGTTGTGTGCTCTTGTTCCCTTATCAGCTGATTCCCAGGCCGATCCTGTGCCCGGGTTTTAGTGCGTGACATTTAACACAGAGTGAATTGGAAAAACCCAGAAGGTGGTGAAGTAAACAAAGGCTTCAAAAACCTTTTGAAGGAGCGATTCTCTATCGGGCGGTTTGTCTTCCTGTGGAGAGAGACAGGTTGTGTTGTGTTGTGTTGTCGTCGCTGTGCATCACACAGAGTGGGAAACACACGCAAAGTCCACCCGTGTTCACAAATTCAATCTTCCCTGCCGTCACAGATCATTCAAATTGTTTTAGATTCAAGCAAAGCGATGGCGCCTCAACCAATCAGAATGCTTCTGATCGCGCTGGGATGACGTGGTGCTCAATTGCTGCTTCAGATGTATTACTGTGATGGATCATACCACAGAATGAATAAAGGGTTAACATAAAGAACCATTTGCCATGTGAGTGGAGACACGGAACGTTTTGCACGCCGGCGGCTAAACGGGCCTTCGGATGGCGTCATTCCATCGCATGTTCAGCAACACTTGTTTCTTTCTGTGTGCATAAACAGAGCTTTTCACGGAGGGCTCTAGAGGACTTACAGTGTTTATGCTTGGGCTTCATAACCCACGTAAGTGTTTACAGTGACTGTGGGTGGGGGCGGGGGGGGGGGGGGGGGGGGGGTGTACTGATTCCACAGTGTATGAAGGAAAGCCAGTAATCCCATGATCTGAATGACTCCAGCGATCGTGTGGTGCATGTGCTGCGGTCGCATTAGTAGGTCAATGTAGAATGTAGTAGAATCACAAGTGAGTTTGTGAGTGTGTGGTTTTGCCCCCCCCCCCCCCCTCCAGGTGTGTGAGCCCACAGCGCCACCCACCGTACCTGTGTGACGGGCTCCTCCTCTGTGTCCTGTGTGTTTAAGACGGTGGCGGCGTTGTCAGCACCCAGCAGCCTGCGAGCCATCTTCTCCTCATAGGTTAACCTCTGGAAGCAGGGATTAATGGGGTCAGCCGGGTTAGTGTGTGAGTGGCACCACCAGCGAGCTACCGGTACCGACACCCCGTGTTGATCAGGGACGTAATTACGGATGGAGAGGACACTCCTCTGTTGACGGCGTTTCAGAAACACGTTTATGAGTCGTAAAAGGGCTCACTTGCATGAATACGTGGATGATTTGTTAATCTGTGTTACTGAACGTGTGCAGTCCCTGCACACACACACACACACAGCTGTTTCAGTGACAGACAAAGCACACTGCAACACGCACGCACACGCACACACACACACCTGTTGGCCATTGCTTATGCGCTCCTCTTTAAAGCGCAGTTTTCTCTCCAGGTCCTGGATGACGGCGTCCTTCGACCCTTGGATGTCCGAGTCAGACGTGATGCGAGCCGTTCTGCTGACTGGAGACCGTTTTGGGAAGGCTTTACTGAAAGGACGAAAACATGACAGAAGTCAGTGCACTCCGCTCTGTGATGGTATCTCTCGATATAGCAACTCCTCTTCCCTCGCTAGCCCTCTCACATCCACCCTTATCTGGACATGTCCAGCTAAAGCATTCCACAGCACGTCCGCTTATCTCTTACATGTGCAGCAGGAATGTCAGGGTGAGCACGGGGGGGGGTTGACGGTGGACGTGGAATGCCAATATGGATGAAGAAATAAATAAATCTCTCCCATCAGAAGGGGATTATCTCCAAAACAAGATATTTTTTATCACTGAAACCAATACACAGAGCCCAAAACCTAAATCCAGAGGGGGTTCACATGAAGAGCTGCGTGAGGAGCTCTGTGAAGCGATGGATCCTGACAGCCGGCGCATCAGTCAGCTACACCTCTGGGATCCTTGTGTATATTTAATGCCATAAGGAAACCAACGCTCTCATCCCGGGGAACGCCTCTTGCGTCTATGTGTGCGCTTTGGTACGTTTAAAAGGGCTTTTCATTTAAACACGCTGTGTAAGAATGTAAACACGTCGTCTTCCATCCGGCTGACATCCTGCTCGCTGGCAGCAGGTTCATCTGCTAGGGAGCTCCAGTCAGTGGCATGAAGAACCACGCGGAGGCAAGCTGAGAGACATCGGTGCTGTGTGTGAGGGGGCGCTTACACGGTCCCGTTGCCTTTAGGAAGGCCCAGGGCGTTGACCGTAGGGCTGCCGGGAGATGAAGGTGTGGCGGGCAGCACGGAGGACAGGAAGCTGGACGCTGGAGATGGAGGCACCGATGAGAACGGCGAGGAGATATCTGAGTAGGCTGGAGATGAAGAGACAGGTGGAGGGGGGGGAGGCGGGGGAGGGGGGAAATCTTGGGCGGGACCCGATGGAGAGGACAGGCTGGAGCTCAGGAAGGGCGGAGGAGGAGGTGGGAATGAAGGAGAGGTTGGAGACTCCACGCTGGCCTCCTTCGTGAAAGGGGGCATGGTGAGCCTGTTGAAAGGCCTGTGTGAGGCGGGGGGTGATAGGGGGGAGGACAGACTGGATGCCGAGGAGCCGGAGGACTGGGTGACGTAGCCCGTCCCCCCGGGGGACTGAGCAGCAATGAACTGCTTGGGCCGGGCGTAGTTGAAGGTGCTGGCCTGCATGGCTGAGTTGCTCTCCAACTCCTGGAAGGATGGGGGAGGGGGAAGAGGTGGAGATGGCGGCGCAGGTGGAGGAATATCCTGAGGTGGAGGCGGGACTTCCTGATTCTGCTGCTGCTGCTGCTGCCAGTTGACTGCTTCCTGCTGCTCGAATAGAATCTGGTCGTGCAGCTGCTTCAGTTGGGACGCGTTCCTGCAGCAGAAGAGAGCCGTCGTTAATGACAGTCAACAGAAACGCTGATTTCTGAAGAGACATTCATTCTTTATGAGGGGGGGGGGGGGGGCGTGAGCATGAGTGACGGCGAGTCAAAATGTCAATCAAAGAGACGACTGATGTTAATTACCGAATCGGCACATTGGCATGTGCACATGAGTCTGACCCCTTTAGCAGGAAGTGAAGAGCTTTTATTCTGGTCCGAAGGCGATAGCTGGACCTCAGGTTCAGTCTATGAAGTGTGTCGGCAAATTGTGCGTGTGTGTCGGAGTGTGTTCTGGGAAGGAAACCGCTGCACCAGCAGTGCGGTCTGATAGGTTATCAGCCCCCAGCGCTTCACAAAGACTTGTTAAAAAGCCAGCCTGTTGACAATACGTCAAGCATGCTGCAGGAGTGAGGAGATAAGTGCAGCAGTGAGAAAACCAGCTCTGTCCGAGCAGCCCTTTATCCTCATGCTGGGTGAACTGGTCGGAGCCCAGGCGTGTTTTTCTGCCCGAGGCACTCGAGGTGTGGCTTTCAGTGGAACTGTGATGAAAGAAAAACAAAATGCAATGTTGTTTCGTTTTGCCAGCGATGTGTCCTGATGATGGGCGGTGTTTTCTCAGAGAGGTGTAGTCATCCAGTCGCTCCCCCAGGTTCGCGTTATCACGTCACCGTGGGAGGGAGGGATGGTTTCCAAATGTCGTCGCGTCATCAGCTCCAAACCAACACTTTTTATTTTCCTCGCTGAAACGAGCTCGGGCACACTCCAGGAAAACCTACAGGCTCTTGTTGAGGGTGTGTAAAAGCATACCATGTGTGTGTGTGTGTGTGTGTGTGTGTGACCCTGATGAGTTCTTCATAGGCTGCCTGTTGAGAATACACTGTGCATCCTAGGGATTGATGTTGTCAGGATTCCTCCAGGGCTGGCTTCACAAGTCTAAATCTGTTCCAGATGTTGAACAATCCCCCCCCCCCCCCCCCCCCCCCATATACATTTGCAAACAACCACACAAAATACTTCACAGAACTGACAGTTGTAGCATAGCGCAGCAAATCCACCACACAAAATAACCACCTTCTGTCCCAGGCGGTTATTTTGGTCATATCTCACAAACCCAAACAAACAAAAAAAAAGCCTCCATTGTGATTATTCCAACAACCTGGATCTCACCCTGCAGGATTCAGGCGCGTTCGACGTGTCCCTCCTCTCTGTGTACATTTTGGCTTTACATTCTCAGGCCTGCACCGAAACAGAGCTTTTACAGGAATCGCTTGGCACAGCTCTGCGAGCCTCGCGGTTGCTCGCCGCCGGTTTGATTCCTTTTTTGGCTGTGTTGTCAGAGCATCGGGGAGAAAGAAGCACACGGGCCGTTTGCTCCAGCAAAGAGGAAGCACACTTCATTTCCTCACCGCGTCACCCCTCTCAACCCGAACCACAGCTTTACTGCCTCAGCATGAAAGAGCTTCCAGAGCTTTACAGAGTTCACCTATGCATCCAACACAAGGGGGGGGGGGGGAAACAATCTGGTTAGAGGTTCTGCTTTTTGAATATGCAACGGTTTTACCGGGAGGCAGAGAGGGTGCTGTGGTGACTGGTACACAGCTTTGCCTTAAAAGGTGCTTTCTATATATAGAACCTGCGGTTTTAGTTTAGTCACGTTAGCCTTTTCATGTCATTGACACATTCCGTGTGCTCACGTGTGATCGCGTTGCGTGAAACGGTCAGCTCGTATAATTTGCAGCTGCATGAATAGTTTTATGGCCCACTTAAAGATCGACATCAAACGCAGGACAGGGTTCACCCAGACCCTGCAGCTCGGGGACGAGGTCGCCGTGTGCACTCAACGTCCTGCCTTTTCATCCCAGCTGTGCTCGGTTGTAAAAACCTGACCTGTGCGTTGTGTAAAGCATCACCAGCTCTCTACTAACGGGCCGAGCGGCAGAACAAACCTCCACTTCTCTTTTGCTTGCTCATCGTCTTTGTGGTGGATGAATTAGGAGGGGCAGCATTATTCCTCTGTGGCCATGCCAGCAGCAGCAGCCTTGTGCTTTTACTGGTCTGGCCCGGTCCAACTGGCCCACAGAGCGAGAGACATCGTCTGTCTGTCGTCCCGTAAAACAGAATTTCCCCTTGTGTCGCTCCCTCAGTGCTTCTTTCTAGCCCCGATTTTGGTATAAAAAAAAAAAAAAGCAGTTTTGTCTTCCCATTTCGATCCTGGGAAATACTTTCCTTGGGCAGGTCCCTGTCTATAAATGATTTATTGAGGCAAAGAAAAAGACACGAGGGTAGTAAATGCAAAGATGGCTCTGGTCTGGGGTCAGTTTGTCTCTCTGGGTTCTGCATGGGGAAAGCTCAATAAACAGACCCAGGAAGGGGCTTGGAAGCAACATAACTCAGAGTGAGTTTTACAGGCTGCTGAGGTGTCAGTCAGCCGAGGTGTTGCCAGATGCAGCGGGTCTTAACCGGCGGCATCTTGGTCTCATAAAAGCGTCACCTAAATATCTGAATTGGTCGAGTTTATTTGGTGCTGCTTTGTCTTCCTGAACAATAATGACCCACGGTACGTGAGAAACGCATCCACTGTTGCACCACCTATTAAGTACCCCGGGAGCCTTTATCCGCCGCCCGTCTCCTTAACTCTGCAGGAAAGACGGAGACTTGGCCAGTTTACGCCGGGAGGGGTAGGAAGCAGCCGAGTGGACGCACACACAGGGAGTAATGAGGGAGTTCCTTCTGTAAACAACAACATGAGGCAAACTCAGGATGTGCCTGTTCTCTTTAAAAGTCTGAAGGTGTTTGGGAACAGAAAAAAAAAGTGAGCTCAGGAGTAACAAGGCACTTCCTTGGTCGTGCAGCGACTGGAACAAGGTCAAGGCTTCAGTGCGTCTGGTTTAAGCCTGTAGGCCTGCTCTATGTTTGTTTCTGCAGACAGCTGTAGCTAGGTAACAGCGTGACCTTAGGAATTGTGTCCAAATAGTCAATTGGAGCTCTGTTATCACACCTACAACACAAACACGGCCTTGGAAACCCTGCTCGAGATCATTACACACACACACACACACACACACACACATCCTCCAACTGCTTTGCCGGGACCTTGAGTCAGACCAGGAGGTCACGACAGCGCGCACGCAGGAATAATCGCCCAGAGGCTGTCGGGTCACCCACCTGGTTCGCAGCTTCCTCATCCGTATTGTTGCCTCACACCACAACAGCGTGGGCTTGTTTGATGCCCCCAAGCAAGAGCACCATGCGTCACAGAGCTGATATCTGTCAGGCTGGCAGACTGAGAGCCAGAAGGGTCGCTACAGCTGAAGACTCGTTAATACGAGGACGCGTACTTCGTGTTTGGGATGATTACACGTCTACCGAGAAGATGGAGACATCTGCTGCGTCAGATCTGAGCTGTCACACAAGACGACGTGGAAAAAGCATCCAGAATGATCGGGCCTCGCCTCCCTCTACTCTCAGAAGGCAGAAAAGAAAAAAAGGAGCCGCTCCAACTTTCCAAGAACATCTCGCTATAATCTCCCAAAAGCCTGGCTGCTGCTGGGTGAGCACAATACTCAGTATGGCCATGACAGTGTTTTATTCTTCCTCTGCAGCCTCTTCCTCATCATGTTCTCTCACTCTTAGTTCTCCTTATTTTCGACTCCTCTCCTCCCCTGGTACCCCAGCTCTCCCTCCTCTTCATTCTCTGGCTCTAATTGCGCACAAACCACATAAAACAGAACCAGACTGTCCCCCCCTCCTCTTAAAATGTAGGAGCAGAGTTTTTTTTCTTGCGTGTGTGTATTTTATTCCAGCGCATGCTGCAGCTCTCTGCTGCTCTGTTCACCCATTTTCTCCCTGCCCTACTTTCGCCCTCGCTTTCTAACTGGGCTCGTATTTCATATCCTCGTGTAGGTGAGGAGGGTTCTCTTCAATCAGCGAGCCCTCCATCCATCCCTCCCTCTTCTCCCGACTCCTCTAAATTTCTGCTCTCTCTGTCCATGCAAGACTTTTTTTTTTTCTTCATAAGAAGAAACATTCTTGCCTGGATTGGAGTGGGAAAGACACTGCCATCAAACGAGGGAGAAACAGAAGCAATAGAGAAAGAAGGAACGAGAGAGCTTTTGAAGCTTTCTAACGTGACAGCCCACGCTGTGTTAACAAATCCACCCGACTCCACCGAGGAGCGCTGCAAACAACGGAACCTCCCCACAAAAACACAGTCGGTCTGCGTGACAGTCGCAGCACGAGACAGCGATGCCACTCTTTCTCTCTGCAGCCTCCATTCAGAACCATCATCAAGTCAGAGTGGGTACAACATCCAGTCAAAGAGTGGGTACCGCATAAAGTCAGAGTGGGTACCACATAAAGTCAGAGTGGGTACCGCATAAAGTCAGAGTGGGTACAACATCAAGTCAAAGAGTGGGTACCGCATAAAGTCAGAGTGGGTACCACATAAAGTCAGAGTGGGTACCGCATAAAGTCAGAGTGGGTACCACATAAAGTCAGAGTGGGTACCACATAAAGTCAGAGTGGGTACCACATAAAGTCAGAGTGGGTACCGCATAAAGTCAGAGTGGGTACAACATCCAGTCAAAGAGTGGGTACCGCATAAAGTCAGAGTGGGTCCCACATAAAGTCAGAGTGGGTACAACATCAAGTCAAAGAGTGGGTACAACATCCAGTCAGAGTGGGTACCACATAAACTCAGAGTGGGTACCACATCAAGTCAGAGTGGGTACAACATCAAGTCAATGAGTGGGTACCACATCAAGTCAGAGTGGGTACCACATAAAGTCAGAGTGGGTACCTCACTCCCATCCTGAACACACATGATTTAAACATGTTGGGCCAGTAGACCAGGAAAGGTTTTCTTCTCATTCAAATTCAGTTCCAAGTATTTGCCTCTTGTGTATTATGTTATTTTTAAAAAGAAAAAAGAAAGAAAGCAAGAAAGGACTATAATAATAAATGAACTCGGTCTTAAGACAAAAACTGCTTCAAAGGTTTCTTGAGAGTTCAAAGTCTAAACCCGAAGTAAGGCATCAATGAGTCCATCTTTTAACCGTTAACTGTTTAACTCAAACAAGTTTTACCTGTGGCGTGGCGGTAGCGTTGGCGTGCAGCAGCACTGCTATGTCCCTGCAGCAGTAACGCGTGCTGCTGCCCTGCCAGGTATGAGCAGCATATATAGAGCTCTGAGCAGCCAGACAGTGACAGAAGCACTCGCACCTCTCCCTCCCTCTGCATGAGTCAGTCGGTCTGTGAGCTCCTCCTCTTCACAATAAAATACCCAGTCTGAGACCGACCCCTATCAGAATAAAAGCTCACACGTGTAACGCATGTATGGGAGAACGTCCTTCTGGAAATGAGTTTAGAGAGTTCATGGAAAAGCAGAGCGATAGACGGAAGTATCTTATTGCTCGTAAATCTGCCCTTTGCGTGCCTGTAATTGTTTCTGGACTCCAGACATGACGACTGAGGAGAAACAATGGAAGATAGATTTAAGAAATTAATCACACAAACTTTTCTGTCAGTTTCAGGTGACACAAATTAAATGCAACCATTGTAAAGCGGCATTTCACACGACACCCTGCCTGGAATTAAATACCTCATTCTGACAGAACCATTATCTGGACCGACACTGTGACTGCTATCTATAAGCTGAGCGCATTGAATATGGGGGTTTCATGTAACACACATACTGCGTTGGACCTTGGTCTGTCTGTCCACTGTGTGTGCAAACACTCCCATAGATCTGGTTTCATTCACTGAATCACAAACATTCAGTTTCTCAATCACAGAGTTTTTTTTTTTTGTGTGTGTGGGATTAAACAAGACCTTTTTGGGAATTCATCAGTTCTATTTTTTGCGTGTAATGCGTCTATATTTAGAGCCGGTTTGCGTTTTCCAGGCCGCTGATGAGTGTTGGCTCTGTGTAATTGTGTCAGAGAGCCGTTAGCGGAGAGTCCTCCCCAGTCTCCAGAGGTGCGAGTCATTCCCTGATCGTTGACTCATGGACACGAGTCAGAGATAACCTTCCCAAGCTGATGCTTTGCGGCGTCACTTTCATGAGTGGGTCGACACTATGAAGTGGAAGTGGAAGTTGTGTCTGCAGGAAGATTAAGTCTACACCACTCATGCACACACACACACACACACACAGCTCCTACCCACAGCTCAGCCGGGGTCAGGATCCAACAAGCGGCTGATCGACCTCATCCGGAAACAATGTGATTCTCAGTGTGTGTGCGTGTGTGTGTCCATGTGTTTCTGGTGTTTAACATACCAGCGTGCTCTTATTCGGGAAGGAGTCTTCTCTCTATTAGGGGATCACTGAGGCCTGTTAGTTTCCATGCTGTCAACTCCCAAGCATACACCCAGGTCTCTCGCTCCCCTCGTCCCTCCGCGTGTTTTCATCACTCCGTTTTCCCTCTGCTCACCCCTCTCTCCTCCAGCCCCTGTCTGTCTGCGTAATGAAGGTCAGCTCCAGCAGCTCTCTTCCTTATTTGGAAAGTTTCTCCATTTCATGCGGGTCATTCTAGCCCAGCCGACCAATCTGGTGGTTAGATGGTCTGGTGGCTCAGCCAATCCTGTGTCTTCCATGTCCTTTTAAGGACTGCCCATCGCTGACTCTTGAGGTTGATATGAAATAATCTTCTTTTTCTGCTGTTGAGTGACTTCATTTAGCTTTTCTTTTCTTTTTTTTATGTTGCCCAAACATTCTCTTCTTCATGACAGCTAACTGTTTCGGCATTTTTAGAGTTTTTCAGAGACTTCTTTGTCCTGCCCTATTAATCAGGGAACTGATCCGTCTGCGATTTACCCCCCCCCCCCCCCCACATATTTATTGTGATGCTTGAAGAGCCTCAAGTAGCCAGTCCCATATGTGGGGCTTTATCTCAAATGTTTTCCACTATCCATAAAACCACAAGCAACACCTCGACAAGAAAGTGATTGTTAATACTTCGTTAGAGAGTTCATGACTTGCACCTCGTAAACAGAAACACACTGCGGAGAGGAAGCTCCGAGTCACAGCACAGATATGCAACGCATCTACTCAGCTATGCAACACAGAGGAATATAGATCCTGCTTTAAGTTCTGTACAACAAATCCAAAAGATCCTCCTAGTAGTCTGGAGAAAAAAAAACAAGAGGTGCAGAAGAGGACAACCAATCACCTGCTGAGGCTTTACACTGTAAACACAGGATCCACATGTGGGACGGTGGGAGACAGATGAGGCAAATAGCAGTTTGTTTCCTTCAGTTTGCACACTGTTCCCCTGACAACGGCCTCAGTGGGGTTAAAGAGGTTTGGAGCTACTGCAGAAATCTTTTAATCTGAGTGATACAGCAAATATACCAGCATGGATTGAAAGGAAGAAGGTCACCCTAATCCGCCTCTTTACTACTTAACATAAAACCTAAAAGTTGGTCAGTGATGTGGTGCATTTAACCCACTCAGCACCTTTGTGCTGTGTTAGGACTCCATTTAGGACTCCAGTGTTTCTGGGAGTCATTAATTCATTATAGTATTTCAGCTATTGGTGGAATTGCGTTTTGATGACAGGATTACATCATGTTATATGATTGCAGTCAGTGATTAAAATAATTTACACGATGGAACAAATTCATGCCAGGACTGCAAAAAAAAAAAAAACATTTCACAAACTGCCAGTCAACTAGCAGGAGGAGGTATAGAACTACGAATAGAAAAGTTTCATACTGGACCATGTGGCAGCAATAGTGATGTCATACCCCACGCTGTTTCTGGCGGAGGAAAGGAGAAGCTAACAAGAGTCTTTTATAAGAAGGGAAAACATTTGTGCAGCACACAGCGATCTGAATAAGTGACTTCAGCTTCCACCTGAGGCCTGGGATCGATGTGAGACAAAGACAGGACTGGCAGGCCATCCATCCATCCATCCATTCATTCATTCATCATCCATCTTCTGAACCACCTAGTCCGATACCAGGTCTCAGTCAACGGGCGAGAGGCGGGATACACCCTGGACAAGCCGCCAGTTCATTGCAGGGCAACACATAGACAGACAATCATTCACACAGACATTCAGACCTATGGGCAATTTAATGTGACCAATTGACCTAATTTTGCATGTTTTTGTTGGTGGGAGGAAGCCGGAGAACCCGGACAGAACCCACGCAGACACGGGGAGAACATGCAAACTCCTCACAGAAAGGCCGCGAGTCGGATTCGAACCTGTGACCTTCTTGCTGTGAGGTAACGACTGACATGCTGTAGAGAGCGTAAAATCCTCTGCAGACATGTCCCCAGTTAGAAGTCAACCATACCTAAAATGTATTTTGTGGAATGAGATACGTGCAAGACAACAATTTGAACTGTCAGAGATGATTCCTGGTTTATGAAAGAGAGATTCACTTTGGAATGGTTTGAGGATAATTGTTGCCTCGGCTTCTCGTGCTTTGTGTGTGACGCCCACCCAGACATTATCCCAGCCTGTAATATAATGCTCTTCCTCTATTATCATGCTCAGTATTGTGGCGGTCACACCTTCGATGTATTGCACTAGTGACTAGCTTGACACTTCTGTCTGTCTTCTCCTTTGTCTTGCAGTCTAGTTTCTCTCAGTCTCTTAAAGCCGTTCCTCATTATTGTAAGTAGATGTTACCTAAAACCTGGAGTCCAGGTAACTCAGCGGTACATGGAAAGCTGTGCTTCGACAGCAAAGCAACTTTAAGTAAACCTTAATATCATAAATTGCATGTAGGTATTTTCCTTCTTGTGCCAGAAGGGATGTGTCATTAAAAAACAAGTTCAAGTTCTGATGAAATCTGACACTATAGTGTTCATTTACCAGCGTGCGAATGCTAACGCTGGACCTGGCAGCTCCAACACGTCATCGGTCAACACACACTCACAAACCTGCACATGCATGAGCACGACTGCAGGCAAACACAAATTATGATGTGGCTTTATAAACGGTCACGGGTGCAGCCGATCCCTGCAGGGCCCTGAACAAAGAGGAGCTGTGTTGTTACAGCACGAGGGACTGGAACTCAGTCCAACACTCAGCAGTGACCTAATGCATGCGAAGTCTAATCCATCTCAACTATGAACTGTCTCACGGTGCATCTTTTTGTTCATAAATCTTTTCTTGGCTTTATGTGAGCCGTCCTGCAATGACCCCAGTTTGTCTTACAGACCGGCTCACAAATTCAAACTGGTTTTAATCTCAAGATAACCTCGGCTGCTTTTCCACAATTTTCGACAATAAGAAGTCCCCCCTCAAATTTTGTATAAAAATAAGTTGTACATGGAAGAGAAGCAGCAATTCAATTAGACTGAAAAAGAAATATAATATTAAAGTTACAAAAGAAAATCAATAAGAATGTAAAGAATCATTTATTGGTAACAGAAACTCATATTAAGACAATGTCAATTTAGCTTGAGAGTAATTCAAAATGTGGGTCATATTCTCAGTGGCCTCATTCACACAGGTAGCTCGAGCATCTTTATTCCAGCCCGACGTTCTCCAAATGAAGCAGCAGTGGGTGTTTGTGCGCTCCACCTAAAAGCACACGATAACCAAGCCGAGACAAGTCGAGGCAAGCAGTGTTGGTGTACCGTGGTGGAAACGCTGCTCTGGTCACCCTAGAACCGCCGCACAGACGGCGAGACTGCCAACAGAAAAACGACAATGCTTAGAGCCCAATGGCACCGCTGTAGATCACTCATGAGCCTAAATGCTTCGAGAGTGGGAAACTAATGAAAAGTGACGCCTAGAATGAGATGGGATGGTTAGAGTCGTGGTCCAACCTGTCACGCAAATCTGTGGGGAGCTCAATACATCCAAACTTTGAATTGTCTGATTCTTTGGTTTCTTTGGCGTTTTACGGTTTTTATCTGTGTCATCATAGGAGGAACAAAGCAAAAACAGTAAATACACAAATGGTTATTGCTGCCTTTGTAAACTTGAATCTCAGTTCATGGGAGGGCAGGTAAAGTACTGGCAAAAAGCAGAGTCATTTTTAAAACTGTATTCTGCTTAAAGTTGTCTAAAAAGAACATCCATGAAACAAACCTAAATCAAGCAACCAAATATTATTCACAACTGTGTAGAATTGCATTTCCAGAAATATTCTGTCTAAACCTGGGGGGTTGGTTCAGGTCCAAGTGGCTGCACTCCTGAGAATTTCCTCTGATTCTTATCCTGCCGTCTGCCTTCAACGCAACCGGGCCCAAATACCAACCGATCCCGCTCCGTCTTCAGCCGGCGATGGGAAAACAGCAGGGCTGTTTCTCCAGCCGTCCATCCTGCCTGCCAAGTCACACAGCGACTTCCTCCGTCTCATCAGCTCAGTGTTATTGAAGCAAAAAAAAAAAAAAAATCATCCCTCACACCGTGTTATTCCAACGATTTACAAGGACTGATTCTGGGTTTTTGAACATGAACACTCCATCTCCCCAGCATCTGCAGACACTGGCGTTAAGGCTGTAATGTTAATTGGTTCTGCCGTCCCTTCATTCATAATAGTGGGTGCCACACAATCTCAGAATTAACATCTGGCCTCTCCACATGAGGAACATTTACTTAACTTTTCACTTTGCAATTTACTTGTGAGTGAACTTGACATGTCCCAACACCCAGACTTGAAAAAAAAAAGTATCAAATTTGCCGCATTTCAGCAGAACAGCTTGTTAGAAAGTTGTTTTTATTAAAAAGACATCCTATAAATGTAAGAAAACCAAGCCAATAAAGTACCAAACCAGGAGCCCTTTCAAAGGCTGCAGGGTTAGCTGTGCTAGTAATAACACACTGTATGAGTCTACCGCACGCGCCATGACCAACAGGAAACAATGAACTCTGTGATAAGCTCAGCGGTTTTACCTCAGTCACTGCTCCTACCTGGGGAAACGGTGCGGTCTGGCAGAAAGGTGACCTTCGGTTAATGGCAGGGTTGTTTTTACTGTGAAATTACAGAATTTAAATAGGAGGGGAGGCGTGTTCTTCCTAATTGCTTCTCGTTTGGGAGTTTAATGTCTGTATCCGTGTTGTTGTTGTTGTGGATGAATGCTGAGAGACGCAGCATCGCTAACTCATTCAACAAGCACAGAAATATAATCCAGAGCCAGTTTGTCCTGTAAAATCTGGTCCAATAGCAAACTGGTTCTGTTTTCTGCTCTCAGTTCTTCTACCCCTCTTGGTGATCTTCTATAGTGATGGTGTAAATTGTAAATTGTTGCCTGCTTCTGTCTGTTGTCCTCTATCATATTTTCATTAATTGAAGCCAAATGTGGCGTCACTCAGAGCCAGCGTGTCACCTTCAGTCATAAATATTTACCTGTCATTTTCTGTCTCCTCCTCTATATTCTCAGCTCTGGAAGCACAAAATTAAAAAGTCATAACATATATCGATATGCAATACTTTAGCATCCCCCCCCGGCAGGAGTCAGATCCAGTGCTCATGCAGCAGATTGGGCAATGCAAGAGTTAAGCTTTGCTGCACTGAGTCCAGCCTGATGTTCAGCCTGGTATAACCCAGAGCAACACAGTTACCGTCTACTGCTGACAGGATACACTGCTCTCATTTTTCAATACGGTAACAGGCATTAGAAACAACGTAATCTCCTCGATAACGTTTTGCCAAACTATCTGGAGCAATACTGAGAAATAAAAAAAAGTGCAAAAACAAGAGTCTGCAGCCATGCTAGCAGCTCTGTGAGGCTGTTATCCGCATGTGCCGACATGTTGATTCTGAACAAGCATGATGTTTATCATTGCTGTTTAGCTGGCAGTCATTCTAATATTTGCTATTTAGCAGCAAAAACAAAGTTAGAATGAAGACTGGGATAACTATCAACTGTTACTTTAACTCATGCATCTGATGGAGATCCAGTATTGGTTGATAGTCTGTAAAAAAAAAAAATCTACTGATGATCATATAACTGACATTTCTAGTGCCAAGGACACATGGGAGAAAACATAAACAGAGAGACTACTACTGTACTTTCGGCTTGTCCCGTGAGGGGTCTCCACAGTAAATCAACCTCCTCCACTTCACCCTGTCCTTTACATCGTCCTCTCCAGCTCCAGCCACTCTCATGTCCTCCCTCACTACGTCCATGTATCTTCTCCTGGGTCGACCTCTAGCCCTGTTCCCTGGCAGCTCCATCCTCAGCATGCTTCTACCGATATAGTCCCTGTCTCTCCTCTGGACAAACCAATCAAAGTCTGGTCTCTCTGACCTTGTCTCCAAAACGTCTAACCTTCACTGTCCCTCTTATTGTCTCATTTCTAATCCTGTCCAACCTGGTCACTCCCAAGCATCTTCATCTCCTCCACTTCTAGCTCCACCTCCTGTCTTTTCCTCAGAGCCACTGTCTCTAAGCCGTCCATCATGGCTGTCCTCACCACTGTCTTGTAGACCTTTCCGTTCATCCTCGCTGACACTCTCCTATCACAGAACACACCTGATACTTTCCTCCACCCGTTCCAGCCTGCCTGCACACGATTCTTCACCTCCTTTCCACATTCTCTCCATCACTCTGCTCTGTTGACACGAGGTACCTGAAGTCCTACCTTCTTTATTCCTTGTAACGTCACTGTCCCCACTGGGACCTTCTCATTTACACACATGAACTCTGTTTTACTCCTGCTCCCCTTCATTCCTCTCTTTTCTAGAGCAGACATCCACTTCTCTAAATTCTCCTCTACCTGCTCCCTGCTCTCACTGCAGATCACAATGTCATCTGAAAACATCATACTCCAAGGAGCTTCCTGTCTCACCTCATCTGTTAGTCTGTCCATCCCCATGGCAAACAAAAAGGGGCTCAGAGCTGATCCCTGGTGCATCCCACCTTTCCACTAAACTCCCCTGTTACTCCTACTGCACACGTCACTGCAGTCGTACAACTTCCATACATGTCCTGAACGACTCTGACATACTTCTCTGCTACTCCCATAACTTTATCGTATGACTCATATAGTTTCCACAACTCTGTATGTCTCCCTTCTTCTTGAAAATGGGCACCAGCACACTTCTCCCCCATTCCTCTGGCATCTTCTAGGATTGTATTAAACAACCCTGTTAAAAAGTCTACAGCTACCTCTCCTAGACACTTCCATACCTCCACAGGTATGTCGTCCGGCGGTAACTGCCTTCCCATTCTTAAAATTAAAACATAGACAAAATTACAATTTTAATACCAACCCATTTGTAAGAACACAGCACAAATATCTGTGTACGGTGGTGCTGTCGTGTCTTATCAGTAATGCAAATGAAAAGAAATGCGTCAGCGAATAACGTCCATGCAATAACAGACAGCTCAAAAAGTACTAATGAAAGTAATGGCATTCAGTGCCACATTCTCGTCAAATAACTGTGACACCCTACCTGATCCCTATAAAGAACACAGAAAGGTACTCAATATCTCGGTCCTGGGCTGTTCATGCCGACTGACATCAGACAAACAATTGGAGCCATCCAGCAAAAGCCACACAGATCTGTTTTCAGCCACCGACAGGCAGCAGCTGGCAGACTCGCCCTGGCAAACACGATGCCACACTGACACCAGCATAAAGGAAGGGAAAGCTTTTGTTTCTGATTCCCCTGTTCAGCCTTTCATAAAGTGGTGACTCAGTCTGCACCCCCTCCCTGACTAGCCTCCCCTCAGGGCACAGACACAACACAGCAGGTACTCACAGCTTTGGTTTGGGTTTAATGGGCAGCGGAGGACCGTCTTTCCCAGGGGATGGCGATAAATTGCCGGGGGATGGAGAAGCGTCTGGTGCCACCCGGGCTGGACGATGGGCGGTGACAGGGACATCTACCATCTGGTCAGACTGTGACTGAGGTGGATGTGGAGGAGGAGGTAGGGGCGGTGTGGTGGATTTAGACAGATTAGGGGGGCCACCATTGTGTATAGACCCTTTGTCTTTGTTCTTGTCCTCCACCACTGGACCCATCAGCACTGGATGCAGCGATGACACACTGGGCCAGATCTCAAGTTCCCGGATATGGAAAGCATTAGTGCCGGAATGAGGCGGCATCTTGGGTGGCAGTTCTAGGAGGCTGATTTCAGTGGGTGGGGGAGGAGGGGGGAAGGCTGCTGCATCTTCAAAACCCGAGCCATCACCGGACATCCCGTTACTGGGACCATCCTCGGCTGCCGACAGAAACGAGCAGGAGTGATATTTAGTATGTTAAGTACTAAATGTGGACACACACACACACACACACTTCAAAGCTGACCTCAAACATATGACCTCCAGGGAATTACTGGACGATGAGTGAAAGAACAATAAAATATAAAATGACCAAACCATGTTTAAATGGACAGATAAGAAAAACAAAAAAAATGACACCCCCCCTTTGAATATACCTCATGTGGGACATTATAATTAAGATTTAAATATGCAATCTAAATGAAAGGTGTCCGTGTCAAACACTCTATGTTATATTTGATGATAGAGACCCTTTGAGTTTGATGGTTAAGTTACACTTAATGAATTTTGGTGCATTAGCCTTTCTAATGACGGAGGTACGAGGAGAGGACGCCAGCTCCGTCATCACTCTGCTGGTTGAACATCATGTCTAGCCTGGTGGCTTTTTACCAGCCGGTTGGTGACTCACATGCTGGTAATCGATGACGTGAGTTTAATCTCTTGAGATTAAAATGATAGATTGTATAGAATGATCTGGAATACGTACTGTAAAATGCTTTTATCCTGTCTGTGGGCTCGACAAAACTACCAGACAAGGCCTACCCATTCTAAACCCACCGTTTCTGTCAATCTCATTCACCTAATTGATCATATTGATTGAATACCAGATCCGACATCTCCTGTCTGCTTGGGACTCACCTGCAGCGATGGTGAGCTGGGCCTGGCTGTTGATGGAGCCGTACGAGTTGGACGCAGCACAGCAGAATAGACCTCCATCCTCTGGGAAGGCCTCGGCTATTACTAGCGTGCAGATCTCCTCTTTAAAAAGAAATAATAAACACTTTCAATATAAAACGCTTTATAATCTTGATCCTGAGAAAGTTGTGAAGCATTAAATAAAACTGATTCAACTGTACTGAAAAAAGTTCAATTAAAGCAATACATCTATGCCTCACCTACTTCATTAATTTTTGTAATACGCTTATTATAACTTTCAATCTAGCAACACTTTTTTGAAAAGTTGGGGCAGGAACAATAAGTAAAGTGAAGTTGTGTAATGTTCAAAAACATCTAATTGGGCCATTCAACAATCTGAAGAGATTAAAATAGTCCAGGTCCTCGCAGCAAATATCATTACAGAGACCTGAGACTGCTGAGCATCTGAAGTCCCTATTCAAACAAGAATGGGACGGAAGTCACCTTTAACACTTCGACACTTCCTACTGTCTCCTACCAGACACAAATACTTACGAGTCAAAGCAACGATGACGCAACACAACTTTAAACGTGAACCTGTCCCAACTATTTAGAAACGTGTTGCTGACATGACTGTGAACAAAGTAGATCGATGATGGACACTTAGTGCAGACTGCTGAATCACTCTACACAGCCAAAAGAGAAAGACAAGCAGACATGGATGGAACAGACAGCGTGACTCACAGTCTGAAAGTACCACCTGAAATGCCCCCCCCCCCCCCCCCCCCCCCCCCCCCAGATGGGAGGCAGTCTGACATAAGGTAGCGTGTGTGTCATTATTAATCTGTGTGTGGTTATATGTTGGACTTTGGGGGTGTCTCTCAGACTTTCCCACGGACTTCCGATACTAGATGTGACAATTAGTGTCCCGCCAGACCCAGATTTCATTCATTCAGCTGACAATGAAGTACATGAACCTGAATTTTGTGACTTTGCGCTCATCGATAAAGTCAGTTATTGCAACACCTGACGGCAGTTTGGAATATGAAAGCGGTGTTGTGATCATAAAGTCAGATCTGTTTTGGAATAGAGGTGACATACCTGACTCTGCTGCAGATCGAGGCTCTGGTTCATAGATAGTCAGACAGAAATGAAGAAACACAGTTTTTTTTTTAATTTTTGTACAATACAGTCATCCCTAGTTTATCCCAGGTGTTAGGCCCCCGCCCCGTGATAGGTGAAAATCCGCAAAGGAGTGATACATGTAAAATAAATAGGGTATTTTTACCTTTAACAACCCACCCTCTACTGTATTATCCTTTCCCACATGCCTACAAACACGTTGTATACAATACAGTAGCAGTAGTGTATATTTCAAAACTTGATAGAAACTTTCACACACAAAAAAAAAAGCAACGCGAACGACTCCCACGCTGATGAGTGAGGTGTGTTTTCGGCAGATCTCATTCAATATGTAGATTTATATTATTTTATATATTACAATACTGTGTGTGTGTTTTAATACATGTAAAAAAAAACTATTTTCTACTGTTCATAGCGGAAAAGCCATGCATGATACAATGAATCCACGGAAAATGAACCGCAATATAGCGAGGGACGACTGTATTGTCAAAAAAAAATTATATAAACCAAGCCTCACTTTTCTGGAGAATCCTAAAATCAGGGGAGTCCAGGATCTCCTCTCCCTGGCGGTACCACCTGACCTGCAGAGGAGGACTCCCACGGACTCTGCACTCCAGAACCACCACCTGGCCCTCGGATGCTTGGGCCTCCTGCAGCAGCTGCATAGAGGAAGGGTGAAGTAAGAGATAGGTAATGAGAAAAAGAAGTGAGTGACTGAATAATGAGGAGGAAATGAGAAGAGACTGAAACCGGTAATGAAAACAATCCAGCTGCTTCAAAGCACGAGGACAGAGGATGCTACTGACATGACCAGCGGACTCCTGCAAACGTTCGCTCTGTTCCTCCAAAGCTTAGTAAACTGGGATCTGCTGGTTAAGGAATAAATCACCCGCTCCTGCCAGTGCATACTCCTCCTAATTTAGATCTATTCATCCATATTCTGTTGTCTCTTATGCGGTGCACCTAACCTATCCCAGCTGGCATTGGGTGAGAGGCAGAGTTCACATAGAAAGAGAAAATACCATTCACAAAAGGGTGGATCAAATAATCCCCCCCCCCCCCTCAGCTCAGGGCCCAACATAGGGGCCATATTCTACACTGAGAGGCCAGGTAGCCTAATCTGTATGAATTTCATTCTTTTTTTGTCACAGCTTTGTAGGAAGACACACATCGTAAGATGAAATCATCAAATTGTGTTTAAGTATTGATGTGCATTGTGCAAGTAAAAAAAAAATCTTAATTTTCTTACTAGAATAAAATTATATAAACATAAGTCCCTTTTTCACAAATGTAACACATGAATTTAAAGCAGGTGACGTTTATTATTACAGAATTTAGAAGAGAAGAACAGTTAGCTTAGCCACGACACAGCACAGATCCTGCTGATGACCTTAAAGTCACAATGTAAGATAATATGACATAAGATTATCATTGACAACTGATTTGCCTCACAAGCCATGAGCAATCATTCCCACTGGGAGCTTCCCTCCCAGTGTCTCTCTGGTCGTATCCCTGGATCGGCCCACCTACACACCTACAGCCAATTTAGAGTCACCAATATTTCCTGTGGGAGCGATTCAGAGAAGCCAGAGGGCAAACAGATGCAGAAAAAAACCCATAGAAACTCTGGCATCCATTTTCCAAATCTCTTCGCAGTGAGCAATCCACTCAGGAATGCGTTTGAAATACATTCGGTCATTGACAGTTTGGGCAATCCTTCAGACAGTCTCACATCGAACATACAATCCTTTGTAAAAATGAAATGATGCTTTCCTTCAAAGGCCCGGCTAAAGCCTGACATTTTACTGGATGGATTTGTTCCGCTTCTTTTGGGGATCGCACGATACAAAAACACTCATAAATCCGACCGTCCACTCTTGTCCATTTGTTTCAACTTTACCTTAGAATGAAGATCTTTCTTCGTCCAGTAAGATGTCAACCAACACTGACAGCTTTTAAAACATTGCTAGCTGTATCTTCACAAAATGTAATTCAAAATGAAATAAATTCTTGGTTATTTCAACAACAACGATCACCATATGCAAGATATTGAATCATCTCGCTATCCCTTACCGCTTAATAGATTATTCGAGTCTACAAAAGAGTCATTTTTACTGCAACACTTTCTTATTCTATAAAAATTCCCACTTAATTATTCACTCAGAATAAATCTAAGATTAAAGTCGTCACAAGCATTTCGATTAAAAACTATTAGCGACTGTGTTAAGTAGTTGATTAATGGGTCTTTCACTTTTATCTTTTATACTTTGAGTAATTCCCCTTATAAATGTGTGAAAGTTGAGCTTTTGGGAGACAGAATATGACTCATCTCTTTAAAGATGCTCTCAACCTCAAGCAAACCTCCTCCTTATTGCCCGTGCTCCATCAATCATATAGACAGCTAACAGTGTTGACGAATTAAAACAACATCAAGCCTGGGTCTAATGGAGAAGCCCCTGTCAGTGCTGTGTTGTCTCTTCTGCTAGGTAACAGAGTTAAATATACCCCTATCTGTCAACAAGAGGCACTCAGCGTCACTGTTCATTTATATGTCTGAGCCTGAGCCTCCTCTTTCTCTGTGCATCTTTGGCACGGATGTATTTTGGCAAGGCCAGATCATGGGTCTATCTGTGTGGATCCATTGAACAAGTGACATCACAGGTCTGTCTTCGGCAGAGGTTAGAGTCGTCTCATTGAGATGATTAAAGCCTGCAAAAACTTTAAAAGAAGGTGGGCAGAGGTGAAGAAAAACATATGTCTTTTTGTAATGAAGTGGAAAATGATTTAGGGTCCGACTGCCTGAATGAGAGCGAAAGAGATCTGACCCATTGCGGTTTTGGCGGAGTCGTTTGAAGCTCTGCCCCAGCCTGCCTTGATCCCGCCATCACCAGACCCACAGCCCGAGGGAGAGGCAGCCCAGAGACGTCGGGGAGCATTGAGTGAGAGTCTAGGCTAGGAGCGCTCATCAAAGCTAATGTTTTGTCTGACCCCCACTGCTGAAAGCCACATTATTGCATGCTGTTATTATGGGAAGGCAAGTACACTGAGTTCATGTGTATCAGGCTCCAAGTATGTACTGTATGAGAGCATGCATTTCATGCATGATGTATCGTATGTAAGTATGTATCTGGAGCAGTTTAGCATGGCTTTGGCTCTGTCCCTCAGTGCCAATTAAAGCAAAGTATGCAAGTATCCCTTGTGTTTCACGCCAATGCCGTGGTGGACTAAAACATTTCCATAAAGACATGATTTTTATGAATTTGCATGAAAGAACTTTACTTCCCTATCCTTAATTCTGACCTCAACCCCCATCAAAAACCCAAATAACCAATGCCCCAAATCAGGGCTCAAACATCAAGCTAATCCCACAGCCAGGTTTCAACATTTATTGGACAAACTGCCAAGAAGAGAGGAGACTCTTGCAGCAGCACATTAATAATGAAGGGTTTGAAATAGTATAAATGGAACACATTACACAAACCTACCTTGGTAAATACAGGTGGACCTGACGCCTCACCTCCGTATGCTGATGACACCGGACTCTGCATCTAGAAGACAATAAAACATCTTTATGTGAAGTCCATTCAGAAAGACACCTGCTCATGTCATTGAGGAGACTTCTTGATATCAATGTTATTGAGCTTGTGTGGATCCACTGTGATTGGCGCTTACCCTCAGAGGGGGCTGAGACAGGGCCTGGACCAGGGTGGAGCGATGAGGAAGAAGCTCTGGGGTTTGGGGGGATGCTGATCTTATTGTAAGGGACATTGAAGTGGTCTTCTTCTGAAGTCTACAATGGACAAAGAGTAACTCAACACACATATGACTCGTACAACTTTGCGAGACTCTATAAAAGCTTTTAGTCAAAAGACTGATGCTTCAATCATAGAAAATTGTCTCTTCAGCAGTTAAGATGATATCAGTGTCCTTCTCTTGCCTGTGTAAACAGAAAGGGAGTCAGGAAGTAGTCCAGATTTATACAACAGATAATCTAAAACATTTAGAGAAGTAGGAAACACAGATAGCGGGTGCTGCTAAACAGAGGTCCTCAAAAAGCAGTATTTTAACAGCGTAATATTTTGAGACAACAGCATGCATGGCAAATGATGCATGCGTGAAAATTATGTGTGTCCTATGCGGAAAAAGGTGTGGACAAAAAATTCTGAATATAAACATTTTGCAATCCAAAGACAGTTGGTTAAAACTTGATGTGCATCTTGATCTGCAAAAACAACTGAACTACTGACCATAACAAAAAATATCTCTGTCCTACTCTACAACTAAATTAATCCTGTTTTTTCCATGCAAAGCCCCCCAAAAATACTGGGTAAATGCTGCAGGCCTCAGTCAACCTGCTAACAGGTTCAAGGTTCATTGGGTCACAAGAAGTCGGGCTGAGACACACGTACTGAGGCATGGTTGCCAATCTGGAGCTTGACGCAGCACCTTCTCCTTCTGAGTCTGATGAGGAAGCTCCTGCAATGGGATGAAACGATATTTATCAACTATCCAAAAAGGTTATTTCAGCCACATCCAATTTGATCAACAAATAACTCAACTATCCTACAAAGACAGCATGAGCATTAGGGATGTCCACGTCAGGTGTTTTTGCCTCCCGAGTCCGAGTCATTTGATTTTGAACCGATACCGAGTCCTGATCCGATAATTCTATAATACATTTTTAAAAAATTAAAGAAGCTTCTGTGTTTTGCCCCGGTTGACGGCTTTCAACCAATAGCGTCAAGGTAAGTGACGTCATGCTGCTCTGCTCCAATGCGTAACTCCAGATCTGATAAAAAGTAATGAAAATAACTATCCATATATATCCGAGTTCTGATCGGGAAGTAGTCCAATTCCGATCGAGTCTGCAAGCAAATGATCGGGCCCGATTTCCGATCAAGTGATCAGGACATCCCCAATTAGCATCGTTGAGCTTATTACTACAGTGTAACTGGCTAAAATCCTCAAAAGCGAGACTTTGATAATTTCCTGATATTAAAATACCCCACCTTCTATGTAAACCTCAGCAGAGGTGTTGTCTGCTCCCAGACTGTTGGAAGCCACGCAGGTGTAACGTCCTGTGTCGTCCTCAAAGGCCTCACTAATCACCAGTGTGTGCAGGTCGCCGTCCCTCCAGATGTGTATGTCAGGAGAGTTGTGCAGCTCTCGGCCTTCACAGAACCACCTGGGAGAGGAGGGCAACCAGAACATGTCTGCTCGTCAAAAATAACTTACTGTGAAAACCCATCACTTAAACGCGTTTGGATAGAAGTCAACATATAGTGATGTGAACATTGATTAGTTGATGAGACACCTTTAGAGTTTAATGCTAAAACATCAGAAAACCAGTCAAGCAGCCGTATACTGGCCGTATACTGGAAGACGGGAAGGTGATGCGCTGGTGAGATGAAGCCTCATGAGGTATCGTACGAAACCACCTACTGGACAGGTGTATAATCACAGGCAGCTTAACCAGACAACCCCGCTTTTCTAGTGATTCTTAATATTCATTTTTAATTATGTGCTTCAAGGTTGATTGATCATATTTTATTCTCATCTGATTGTTTTCTGCTCCGACAAGAGTATAAGTAAGGACAGGGTGAAGTGAAGACAGTTGATTTACTGTGGAGACCCCTCACGGGACAAGCCGAAAGTGCAGCAGGAGTAATGTTGACTGGTTCTTAATTTATGGCTGTCTGAAGAGGTCATGTTAAAACAGAACCAGTCTCTGGTGAGTTCTGAGTTTACTCTGTTGATGTGCAGTTAAGTATCACGGATGTTTGGCACGAATATACATTCGTAAAAAGCTGAAATTATGGACCACAGACAATAAGAATAATTTAAATTTCAATAAAAGTCAAACATGCAAGGGCCTTTATTCTTCTTGACAATCCTGTAACTTAAATATACCTTTGTCCAATATGATGGATGCCTGCCAACTTAACTAGCATCACTCACACACTCACGCAAACCTCAGCATGTCTGAGTTGCAGTGACTGTGGCACGCTAGCCAGCCTGAGGCGTTGACGGGACTCTGTGTTACGGGAAGGAGACACACCTTTTCCCTCCTTCCAATCAGATGCAGGGCTCCAGGCATTGCACTGGAGCCCTGCAGCAGCCCTCAAGGATCTCCTGACACCAATCTTATCTGATCTGAGACCTGAGGGATGAGATTTTATAACCCTACCAGCTTTTTATAACCCTACCTGCTTTTTCAGCCCAGTGCTCTGACATGGGTTCATTCCAGCCATCTCAAACAGCTTTATAAAAAATTCCCGACATTCTGCTGCATGGCTATAACTTGATTTTATGCACCTTGGTGTATCAGTCAAGCTCCAGCTCTAGAAAGTGATTCGTCAGCCAAAAAAACTCAGACAACAGTTTGCAGCCGAGGATTGACACCTGACAGAAGGAGCGTGGGAGCACAGATGGGTGAAAGCGAATGCATGAATGGCGAGGTGAAGGAGCCGGCTCGGGGCAGACAGGAGAAATGGTATGTCCTGTCATTGTTGAGGAATCACACCAGGGAGTAATTCATCAGCAGCAGTGACGGATGGAGCAAAGCAGGACCGTTAAGGTCAGTTTCTGCTCTCCCTGTACGATAGACTCCTCGGGGGTTGCTCCTCTGTTATCGCACGACGAAGCGAAACAACGGAAAGTTGGCAGGCTCGATCATGCAGCGGGACGCCTGCGTGTTAAACGAAAGGAAACAGATTGTGAAATGGGACTAATGAAAATGTGTTCATTGCACGTGCAGTGAGACCTTATCCGCTTGGTGTGTCAGGTTCTCAGGACAATGTAGGGCCAAGACTCATCAGCAAACGCCGCAATAATCAACGGTGCCTCAAACATTCAGAGATGAGGGCTGGGACATCGCAGGGGCCATGTGTCAGATAACGCCGTTAAAATGACGCAGGCCAAAATCTTTTGCAATACACTGACAGCCGTCATCGATCGGGATTATTGCCAGGTGGAGAAAGGGGGAAGTGACACGTCTGGTGTGACTCCATGTCTAAAAACGTTTGTTGTTTGAACCTCATGTCTTTCTACTGGATGGACTTTATTAGTTCATATGATTTACTGTAGACACGCGTACGAAGTTAAAGGCAAACTATCTCAAAAGGGGAAAATAATGTATTATGTGAGAAACATAATGGTTACGGACAAAGCATTATCCTAACACATGACATCATAACACTTAAGGCTATTGATTTTGGTCACATGTTCCAAAATATTTTATAAAATACAGCATTTTTGAATGAAGAATTAAAAACAAAATTTACTTGGAAATCTGTTTTGTTTTTTTTGTTTTGTCCGTCTTTTTCTTTTTCTTTTTTAATGCCTTCAGTAGTTTTCCATTCCAGCTATGGCACCGAGGTCTACCAGGCTGTCTCTATGGAATTAAAAACACAGCCCAACAGCTCAGTAGGAGCAAGGAATGGAAATGTAGATTTGTTTGGGCACAATTTGACAAAACACAGAGAAGGAGCGCAGGACTCAGCAGCTCAAGCTCCCCGGGGGTCAACTGAGTACAAACCAGGAAGCACAAACCAGCACAACAATAAAAGTCCTTATTAATCAACCTTAATGATCTACCATTATGCATAATTACTCAGCAAACTCATTTAGAGACAGACGCTAATGTTCCTTTAATACCCTCTCTATTTCAGAGGAATGTACGGAATGTGGAGCTCCCCCCCCCCCCCCCCAGTGTTCTCTGCAGTTGGGAGTGGGGACATTGTTGAGTCACATAAAGCAGGCGAAGAAGGAAATCACACAGCAATAGTCTCATTTGAACAGGAAGCAGGGTGTGATGGGATAGTTGTGCTTGACTTAAAGAAAACTGGGGGCAAATTTCTTGGCAGAATGTAGTTTTACCACCCGTTTCCTCTCAACACAATAAAGCACCACTAGGCTGAACACGTGCAAAATAGCTGAACGTAATTATGTATTAATATCCATCCTGTCATAATGTAGAAACAACATGGACCCAAGAGGAAGTGAAGTACTTTACTCCTCGGGGCTTTTAAGGAGCCTGTTGTAGTTTGGACAGTCCTTTTTACCATACTTTTGAATAATCTAAAGAAGTCAACCAATCAAATTCTGTCAAATTCTGCTTGTCATTTCAGAATATTTTCCATGACCTCTCCTTTCAGGAGATAATTTTTTCAATTATTGTAACACTAGACACTGTATTCACAGGCGTCTGGTTAACATTTCACCTCTTTATTTAACATCTTTGAAGTAGGATAGCTTGTGAAAACGCAATCAGCCCATCTCAGCTGTGACAATCGATGCGTCAGATATTGATGAAGGGATGATCTATCACAGAGGAGGACAAAAGGCCAAGCCAGACACTGTTGCCTGAGTCTCGGCAGTGCGTGCTGAATGCTGCCCTCTCCTCCTCTAACCCTGTTGTTATTTGCTGCTTTTGATGGAAAATCTTATGAAGCCAGGCTTAGTTTTACCACAAACCCCAAAAAAAGCATAGGCCAGAGCTCAAAGAAAAAAATAAAGGAAGGACACGCAATCCCAGTGTCGACCTTGACAGGATGCAAGGGTGACAGTCTGCCAAAAACAGCCGCAGGTCGACGAGTAATCAATACGGGATATAAAGAATGGCTGGACTACATGTTTATTCAGTGTTCAGTTTCAAGGCTGTGGACCACAAAAGTCAACCAAAGTGCAACTGGACAGGAAGAGCGGCATCAAGGCTGTCTTTATCCCTAATTATAAACTACAATAAATGTCAACTGAAACTGCCCATGCTGTAGTGCAAGCAACGTTGTTTTTTATTATCTGCGGTCAAGAAATCTCCTAATTCATGAAAACACAAGATGGAAACTATATTGGGTTTCCTCTTTCCCATGCATACTGACTGAAACCAACACTGAATGCTGCTCCATGAAGCACAGCAAAAGGTCTACACCTCCATAGAGTGTTCCATCGCACACAGAGTACCATTGACCTGACACCTGCTATGCAGTGGCGCCAATATTAGTATCAATGAATTTACACTTGATCTGTCCAACAAAATATTAAATATCATTTAAAGAGTAATGCATCTCCTCAACAACTTTGTCCTATCTGTAAGCAAAGCAGGGACGCAACCCCAAAATCATCACAAGTCCGTGCTACAAACCAACTTTATACAACTTTATGCAAGTCATGTACAAAGAAAAAGGCATCAGAGGACCATGGCAACCTGCTATAGAGTAGCATACAAACCAACTCCAACTGGGAGAACCAGGTCAATGGAGACAGAGCTGAAGGTGTGGAGAAATGAATTCACAGTTTTGAGATTGTGTGAATTTGTGCAAATTACTGTTGCAAATGTGTTCAATGCGTGAACATCCAGCTGTTTAAAATGCTAGTCACCTCAATTTGTCACAAATATATATTAAATACGAATATAAATACTAGCATCAGACTACACTAGAAGTACATTTATTATAGGTGCCCAGTGAACTCCAAAAAATATAGTAATGTAATATAAATAATAGATAATGTAATATAATGATAATATAGATTTTTATGCTATATAAAGAGTAGACATAATTTCAAGGACAAATACATTACCGTAATTCTTTTCAGAAGTCATTTCTGCCTGTATTTTTATGACCTAGAAGATATAGACATTTCACTTAAAACATTCATTTGTTTGCGCATTCAACATGTGAAAAAGAGTAGACTGGGGTGCTCTGCTACTTGCTTACAGATGCATGACCCGACAAATGTCTCGATTAAAGATGACACATGCAGGAAATCGGTGTAATTAAGGCACAGCAGAAGCCATCTGGTGATGAAGCTGCATCAGTCAGGAGATAGGAACACTGGTCAGAGTTCACAGGAACATTCTGGACAGCAAACAGCTGCAGATGACAGTCCAACCTCTGACTGGAAGCAACACAATACTTTTCTTCTGGGAATTTTAACCAACCAGGGAGGGTGGCCTACGCTGGCAAAGTCTCCCTCAGGTTAGCCGTCAACAGGCAGTGCCCGGTGCTGCATCACCGGAGTCCTCAGCATCAGTGAGCCAAGGTGACAAATGGTTCAAGAGTGAATCGTCACACCCAATAATATAAGATGCAAAGTTTAAGATGGGGTTTATTATTGTTCATAATAAAGTACAATTCTTGGAGTTGTGACTAACAACCATAACTTTATCTCTGTATGTAAGTGAGTGCGTGTGTGTGAGGGACACTCAACCAAAAATAGTGACAGACATATGCAGCAGCTGAGCTATAAATGCACATCCCATAGCACACATGGGGATACCCCCCCCCACACACACACACAGATACACACTCAATGATTTGTCAGGCAGTATCAGGTCTTAATAAATCTGCAAAAATAACAGGGTTACAGGAAAAACACAAGTTTATTCTTTCTATCACAGCTTTAGAAAGACGCATCGCATCTCAATGAAAATAGAATAAAGGTTAGCACTACAGAGTTCAATAAGATGTCAACCACGTGGCTGTACTCTCATCCAGGGTGAGCGTGATGTCTGCCTTAGAACAGCGAATCTACCGGTAACACTCTGAAGATCAAACAGAGAAGAATAACCCCAGAAGCTTTACTGTCACCTGCGATCAGCCAGGGGACGTCATCAAGGAGCATAACTCACCTGAGCTGTGGCGTTGCTCCCAGTTCATTAAAGCCAAAGCCACTGCTGACTTGCTTAAAGGTGAAATGCACAGAGAGCTTCTTGTCCTGACACTCGGTGAGCCTCTGACATTCGTTCACCCGGTCTGCCACTCTGAGTCACACTCAGTGCCCAGACTGAGCAGAGGGCTGAGAGGGAGGGAGAAACCCCAAACTGCTAAATTCCACATAGAGAAGGGCCGAAAAACACATCTAAGACTCACACATCTGTTTCAGCGCAACAGCGATTCAATTCTAGCGGTTGTGAGAATTGTCTCCATATTTTTCTCTTCCTGACAGCAAGAATATCTGTCACTCATCAAACACAATGGAACTCTGGACCATCACAGATGGAAACAGGTGACGTTTTGTGGGCTATACAAGCATCGCACCAAACCGATTCACTGTTTTCTTTGTGGAATCCATCTCCACGAATAAACACCCAACCTTGCTTTTTCTGCTCCGACACAACTCTGGGCCACAGTCCGACAACTATCAAAAGCTCCACAGTCGATTCTGGTCTTCAGCCAAATGTCTCAGTCACCATATAAACCGCTGAACCAGTGGGGCCAGTACATACATGCAAAAGAAAATCATTCAAATACGTCAGTACATTGCCCTCCTTTCCCGCGTCAGCGGGCAGCGTTGGACTGTGGGGAAGAGGAAGCACACATTGTGAAGCAGTCCCCAAACACACACACACATGCCTACACATGCTATCCTGCAAGATGTCTGGTGCACGCAGGTGCAGGTCTGTGGTTTTCAATTACCATTTACTTTTTCATGTATTCACAGAAATTAGTAAAGACTCATACAGTGATTCCGAAAATCTGCACATTCTTTGGCCTTTGGATGTGTGTTCTTTTACTTTCCAAGGCCCTTCAGACAATGGAAAGCCTACCAACACATTCTTTAGCTCGGCAGATCCTCACAGAACACTTAAGTTCTGGATCCACTTCATGATGGTGCTCCGTTTTAAGACCTACACATGGAGACTATACCTGTCTTCTTCTCTCCAAGTTACACGAGACGACTGGGACTGAAGACGCAAGGATGAAGTCATAGTTAGATCAGCAGACATCGATGACATCACAAATGCGCGTCAGTTACATCATCCCTACCATCAGCTGCCAACGCCGAGAGAGCTTTCTCTTCCCTCTCTTGTTCAAAAATATGTCTGAGGTCAATAATGCCTAAAGAATTAAAAAGACTATGATCTGTGCCCACAAGCATTGTGATTTTTTTATTTATTTTTTGCTGTTGGGATTGTCAGGGATTCACCCAGTGTAGCACAGATGGACTAAATCATTGGTAGCATCTAGAGAGGAGTGGTGAGTTTAAAGTCTCTTTTATGATTCTCCTCAAATTATCGTCGAGTCTATTAAATCATTTACTTGCTGCAATAGCACAATAATCACAAAAAGGGGGGGCGTACGTGGGGTGAGTTTCAGAGCAATGGGCTCGACAAATTCAAAGTCTGTTCCGTTTCCATCTGAGACTGCAGGAAGGAGGAATCGTGGAACGCTTAAAACGCCACGCTGAAGGCCTGAACAAAAATAGGATGGATAAGTCAGGATCTAAATAGAGCACTTTGATTGAGTAGGCAGCACCTGGCAAGTGGAAGACAAATGGCTCCAGCTACTGTAACTGGCCTTGCTTTGTAAGCGCAAACACACACACACACACACACACACAGTAATCGAAACACTCCAGATGCTGTAGGTCAGCAAATATAAATGTGGTGTTTGAGGTTTGCTTGGAACCAGAGGGCTGACGTCGGATGCAAGGTTGGCGGCAGAAAGAAAGGGCGTGGTGCGTCTCAATCTTTGCAGGGGCTCCATTCAGCCAGAGATATTTTGGTCGCTGTCAGCGAGGAGCCTGAGCGAACAACCACTGGGACCAAGCTTATGGGATTATTGGTGGTTATTGTTACTGGGCCTGCTTCCTCTCAGCATTTGTTGGTGAGGTTGTGCAATGCATGAATCTATGATGAGAAGAACACACACACACACACACACACACACACACACCTAAAAACATCCTGTCCCACTGGCACACACTGCAATCATGCGGCTCTTTTGTTCAAAAATATTCTGGTCTCTGGAAAAAAGACAACCATTCTCCCATCCGTAGCAATAATAAGATGAAAAGCACTGCGCCTGCCCTAGGTGTCTATAAAACACGGTTTAATGAGAGGAAGCCTGTTTCAGTTTCCATTAATTACACACAGAATGACTGACAGCAGCCTGCACACACACACACACACACACGCACACACACCAACTGCTTTGTCTGACCCGAGTAAAAACAGCTTTCCAAAATATGACTCAACAGGAATAAACAGCATCCAGCATGCAGCCTATTAACACACGCACGCACACACACACACACCTGCAAAAATAATTACTCAGTCACGCCACAAACAAATAAATGATCATCCATATTCAGTCGCTGGTTCCTTCCACACCTCTTTAAAGGGGTCCTTGAAGGGCACGGTGACATCAGACAGAAAAATCAAGGTATGTCGTCAAGGCAACCTCTGTTTTCCCTCCAAGGAGACTGAATGACACTAACAAAAACAGAGACAGACATGTCTTCTCATGATGTCATGCTGCGAGGACAATATATCTTCCCAACTGTCAAATAAATCCAGCATGAAAACCAACAACTGCATCCTCCAGAGCAGGCCAGCATTAAACATCTCAGCCGTAAGGAACGAAGGAGCCCACACATTTAAAACAGCAGCAGGCCTGCTGGCCAAGGGGGGACAGAGGTGTCCCTGATTTATATTTATTGAGACGCAGCTGGGTGAAGCATTGTTTTTTAAATGCAAACCTCCCTGCATTAACGAGAATGTCATTCAACTTCTTTCCTCTAAAATATGAGCTGCAGTTTGTTTCCCACGTTTGTCCTCCTCACCGTGAAAACAGAATAAGACGTTTAAATCTGAGGATTCAAATGGCTTCAAATCCCATTCATTTAAAAATGAATTGAAACTTTTCCCCTAGCCATTGGTTGGCCTTCCTGCTCCTGAGTAATTGTGGCTGCAGACAAACCAAATTGCAGTCAGTGCTAATTTCAGGCACGCATCAGAACTTTCTGTGAGCAACAATTACATAGATTTAGGGCAACGGCTGAGCCACACAGAGAGGATCTGTGGTCACGCAAATGGCTTCCCTGAATCACCTACTGCACCGCTGTATGTATCAAAGACACGGCGTGTGGTAATAACTTTCATCCCGTTGCTTCCACCAGCCATTAAACGTCTGACTTGAGACTTCTGTGGCAGATGAAGTCAATATATTGAGCTCCCGTCCACCATTTACCGAGAAACAAGCCACAAGCGTGCAAACACACAATCCTATAATAATGTCTGATTCCATGACAACCTGGTGTGTTTCAGGATCCCAGGATTTTTAGTTAAAGTCTGATATAGACCCCGAGAAGCTGAGATGGGGAGCAAATGCTAAGATGATTCACAAAGTTAGCACAAGTCAGACGTTAACTCTGTGCACTCTGTCATCGTCGTAGAGCTATTGCCAGCAAAATACAAATAATAGAAGCTGAATTTTCTGTGGCTGAGGTTTGAACTCCGTGACCTCTCCGACATGAATGCTCTGAATTTTAAAGACTCTGATCAGACCCGAAGCTTGCAGAAATCTTTACAGTTTTCAAGAGATTACGCTCATTGCTGATCAGGCTCATTAAGATCAAGTTTGCATTTTTTAAGGCCCCTACAGTCAACAAAAGTTTACAGTTGTAGGCAAAACCATTGTTGTGAAGAAAACAGCCTCTTAAACGGTTACCCTGTCATGTAAAAACACATTGTCTTACAAACGACCCCCAAAGTGATACGTAAAAGACAAACATAGAAGATCCTGTAGAGCAAAGATGCATATCTTGAGTTTCCATATAAGACAGTTTAACGTTCACACAGATGTTATTCTGCCACATGCACATGGGGAGGAAGACTTGAACCTGTCTTTATGGGTCCCATCTGACTCTGCGTCTGCTCGTAAAACAAGCATCCCTGCACAGACTTTGATTTGCACACAACACAAAACCAAGTGCAAGACACATTTTACACTTCCAAGCACCAACAAGGGTTTGATGTTGTTTCCACACTGGGCGCTCGAAACACACAAACACATGCAACAACATGCACTGAATTCCAGGCCTTTGATAGCATTGACGCATAATGGACTCTGGCTTTGACATCAAACGCAGCTCCTTGGTAGCAGCGCAGGAATCCAACGTCCGGGAAAAATAAAAGTCTGACATATCTCATCAAAAGGCCAGATTACGAGCCTCATCAAGCGTGATGAACAGCAGAGAGTCATTTAACAGGTGAACAGAGGAATGCAACCCGGCGCCGACTGTTCACGGCCCAGCTGTGGAACAGACCCCAAGGCCCGGATGACTCAAACTAAAAACCTTAACCGAGTACGGAAGAGCGGCGGACGGGACTGGAGCGTCTCAGAGAGCCTTTGCTGACAACAACACCACGGGCAGCTTTCTGATGCCCTGCACTTTCTCCCACTCATGTACCTGAGTCTGTTCTTGAAACAGTCCAACATGTGGCCCCATTATTGAGGCCCAGGAAGTTTGAGCTGATCAGACCGATCAGTTAGAGCGTTTGTGTGTCACTTGCCATGCGACCCCTGTCGGATGTGTGCGTGTGTGTGTGTGTGTTTGCTGATGAGGTCAAACAGGGCCGTGTAGAATAGAGGCTCTGGTATGGCGAGCAGATTTATGGGGCATCCTCTCCCCATCCTCCTGTTGAACTTGTCCTAGATTACTATCCTCCCGCCCTGCATGAGTGCCGTCTTTGTCTGCAGCAGACATGCTTCATATTAAATCCGGTATTCCACTTCTTCAACTGTCACTGTTCCACTTATATAACCCAACAGAAATCTAATTTCCCTCTGCTCTTGCGCTGCTCCCTTTCTTATTTAACCCTTTTACACCTGAGTGTTCGGTTCAGCAGTAGTTTATTGATCCTACCTCGTACTTTTAGTGCCCTCTAGGAAGTCCAAATAATAATTCTACATAGGTGTTTGTAAGAAAAGAGAACAGAACAGTGACAAATCCATTTTCATGGTGTGGGAGACTTCCCCACTAAGCCCACTATACTAAATGTGATTTCAACATGGTGATGTCAGTGAGCCCAGAATCCTTTTGGCTGTGAATTTGATCCATGCACAAAGCTAACATTATTAGAGGCTTATGGTCTCGCTTAAGCTGGAAATATAATCACATTCCCTCAGTCTACAGAAGGTAGCCCTTAATTTCTATCACTTAATGCACCCTTGAAAATAATATAATCTTGGGAACTTTTTCTTTATTTGACATTCATGCATTATGAATAAAGATTAAAGGAACAGTTTACCACCAAAAAATCATTCATCTCCTGGCTGGAAAGTAATCTCTGTAACATTCTCATAATCAGCTAAACATGATGGGGGTCTATTTTAAAATGCCTCAAGACCACAATCTGATTTGAAGCTACCGATACAGTATTTATACTCTTTGTAAGCTGATATTTTTGTTGTAGCATCTGAGCTAATGGCACGAGCATGGCCTCTGTCTGAGGAGGCTCAAACGTGTGCATGTGCTAGATGAGATGGGATTTCTGCAAGTCAGTTTTCATATTTTCTGTATGTTGACAGGTCCCTCTGTCGAATCGAACACTAGTTTTGTGTTTTCAGTGAACCCTTTTCAGATGGAGGTTGGCACTACCCGTTCAAGATCTCAATCTCGTGGAGACTTTGTTTGTGTATGCTGTATAAACTACATTCTAAAACAAGTCCCCATCCACGTATTGCTGTTTCACTCAGAGCTAAATTAAGAAAAATGCTTTTCTGAAGTAAATTTTACATTCAGTGTGCGGAAACATACATTAAAGCTCCACAGAATTCTGCAACGTCAATGTTTTCTGAACACACAACTCGTTCCTTTATCACGCACACACCTTGTGGTAGGGAATAATTGAGACAAATTACAGTAGGCTCTCAAAGCTGTCTCCTGTTGTACGTTACACTATGTGTAACAATGAAACGTGCATTCATGTGAATTCTGGTACCGTATTGAAGCTCTTACAATCCTTCTGTTGTGCATGTCTTCATGCTCATACGTGATTCGCATGCATGCCACAGTGGGACATTTAGGTGAAAAACAGTTTGCGTTCAAGAATTTTACATGTATACATAAAATAAACTCGAGACTCTGAGGCACAGAGGCCAGAAAAGGGGCAGGAAAAATCTCACCTTCTTGGGCGAAACTTCACATCCTGTCTCGATGCTGGCGGAGGGCCAGGAGCCGCCACCGAGGCTCAGACTGGACAGCTCCATTCGTCACAAATACCACCAGCGTACTGCTGAGGAATGCAACCGACATGTGTCCATCTGGATGTTTTACTGCTGGCGACTTAAATTGTTCTTGTGTAAAACAAGTGGAAGATCAGACCTGATGTCGCCAGAATGACGGTCATAAATTCTTTGGTAGCCTCCTGTGAATAGGTTTTAATGTCCTCAGACTTTAAACACATCTTGCACACATGCAAGCATGCAGTCACCGACACAATTCAGTTTTCAGTGTGGTGAGGCCTAAACAATGCGTCAAACTAAGCGCCTCGCAGCCTCTTGTGAAATCTCCATACAGTATCTGCAGCTACACCCTCACATGTTTTCATGTTTCAAGAATGTCAAGGCTTGTGTTGAATAGTCTTGTAAAATGTTCGTTTTCAGTAAGAATGCAGCCCACTCACTCCAGGCTTGTTCATTATTTGGAGGCTAAATATGAAATGACATCATGCCTGCAAAAACTTCGGAAAAGGTAGGTATAAAAAACATATCAAGGCTTTTTCCTGTTCCCTCCTCTTGCAGTAATCAAATGAGTCCGGGAGAGAGAATTTAGGATTATATTGTAGCGTACAATATCTTACCTAAACCAGGCCAAACATTCAGCATTGCAGTGCAAATACGTCATGAGTCCGCGATGGGTCACCTGCCATGACCTCATACATGCCTGTTTCACACACATTGTAGGAGGAAGCTACCGGAACTGTTAGCGAGCGATTACTTCTGCAACAACGGGCTGATACTGTGGGGATAAATCACACCTTTATCCACCTGTCAAAGTGACAGAAGAAAGAAGAAAGAGGGAAACCCAAAAAAGATTACTACCCATGATAAACTAGAAGCCAGATCCAGATCCAAGAACCATCTTCCCACAAAGTTTCATGGAAGTCTGTTCTGTAGTAGCAAGCGTGCAACCCTGCTGACAACTAATTAACTAACAGGTGAAAACATACCCTCTTTGGTGGTGGAGGTGATGGGGGGGGGGGCACTCAACAGAGCCCATACCTTCCCGAAGGCCAGACATTCCTACATTGTGTTTTCAGCTTTCCTGGCCCGTGCCCCCACCCTCCACCAAGCTATGTGGTAGAAAAAAAAAAAAAGGTTCCCTAGTTTTGTGTTATCAGGGAAGATGTCCAAAATTCCCTAATTTTAAAGAATATGGAAATAAATGTCTACACCCACTCCTTCAGCCATATCTGGATGACATGTAATGGGTTCATCTTCGGCTCAAGTCTCATTCGTCCATCAAGTTTATCTGGAATCCATAATAAGAACTCAACCAAAGGTCGAGTGGTGTCATCCTGCCACATCTGTTCATCTAACAAATGGCATTCCTTGATTCTCTGCCGCCTTTACGGCCCGTTCTGTGTCTGTAAACACACTTGATGAAATGTTAAACAGACAACTGACCGTGACGGCGATGGAAACATCCAGTTTCTTTGCATTTTTATGTCAGGAATTTGTTTTCCTGAACAAACACTACAATAACTCATCTACCTTAAAATGAGTCAAATTGATTTTGCTAGTAATTCTGACATTAATTATACCCATAGTGGCAATCTGCAAATACCGGTAATCAATCGTCCTGGATTCCCCTTGGCATGTCCATCAGCTATATATAAAATAAATGTACAGAACTAGTGCTGCATTTGTAACTCACCGTAAATTGGCTTTTATTATTGTATATGGTCTATTTGTATTCTTAATATATTATAGTATTTACCAATGGTATAATTTCTACAAATATGTCTGTAATACTCACCAGTCTTCTCAAGCCTTATTGATAAGATAAACAGATGATTGGCTATAGATGTGGTCGATCATCAGGGCATCCATATTATTTTCAAAAGACATGAATTTCTGATTTTACAACTGTGTTGAATGCAGCAGACTACAAAGTAATTGCATCAACCAAGTTTTTAATGCAATATTCCCTGAATTCTTCTGGCTGCAGAGGGATGAATTATTCCACAATTCATCCAATGGTTTGGTTCCGGGACCTGAAGGATACCTGTCTGTTTTTTTGTCCAGATGAATCAAATAGGATAACAGAATCAATGAGTGCTTGTGTGTGTCCTTTTATTTCTGCATGCCTGCTGTTGTCGTCAGCCCTATCGGCCTATATCAGCTCAAACTTGGGCCTCGTGTTTACATTCAAACAGGTTTTATCTGTATATCTTTTGTCGTAACATCATGGGACTAATAAAGGATAATTTTAGCTCATCTCATATCATACCAGATTATATATTTGACAACAAATTCCACAATTAATCTATGAAATGATGATGTTGACACTGCTTTGCGTAGATTTCAAAGTGTTTCTGCATATTTATTCAAGTTCAAGAAACTGAGTCTGTAACTGTCCATCTCCTCTTCAAGTCTCAGTCAGGTTTGGAATGCCTTGTTTTCACAACAGGCAGTTAGCGTAATGACATGGAAGAGGATCAGACACCTAAAATAGCAAGCCACAATTGAAATGGATTTTCCCTGTCTGCTTCACAAAGTACTGAAATAGCAAGGACCCAGTCATCGGGATCGGACATCAACAGGACCTCGTATCAGCAGTTTTATTTAGAAAAGCTCCCTTTAACGAAACGGACAGGCAAAGGTCTTGCACTGCCTGCATTCACTCCCTGTGCTCTAATGCCAACAGTTAGTTTTGATCCCAAACCACCCCCTTAAAGAATAAAAGAATGACCTCAGCCTGCAAAAATGCACAAAGTGGTTTTCACTAAGATGCAACACACACACACACTCTCCCAATACCAGAGATGCATCATTATAAACAGAGTGTTGCATAAAACATTGTGTGTGAGGAGCCCCGAAGACACACTGAAGAATACCAGACGCTCAGCAGCGTAGCGCTCTCCGTCCGAGACAAATTGTGGTGGACCACAGAAGACCGCACCCAGCACCCAACCACCAGGAATGTCTCTTTCAGCAGCCATGAAAAGTGCTGGCATTAACTCAGCACCAGCTCATTACGCTGAGACGTTCCTCCTCACCTGCTCAGACTGGCATCTGCATCAAACGTGCTGCCCCCCCGATGCAACACAAGGAATTTGAATTCAAACAAATATTCTAAAAGATATCAGGAGACCAATGCATATCGAAATATACACACAAATAGGCAACGAAACGGAAACCTTTTAAGGGAAGGATGCTGAGAAGAGAGGAAATATGATCAGAAACTGAAACACACATATGAAGGTAGGTCAACACACAACTACAGTACACACACAAAAAGTGCAACAACAAAAAAGAACATTTGAGCAGCTGTGTGTTTCAGCTGATATCAGCTGTCAGGACCGATACAGACAAAAACCACCTTTGGTGGCTCTAACTAAGGTGGGAAGCTGTTACTAGTCTTCTTCTGAATGATGTGTAACATGCTGCCATCTAGTGTCCACAATCAATGACCAACACAGGAAGTGATGTCACTCTTTAACTGGGGCGTACATATTAATGAATGTCGCTGCAGGAGAGGCCGCAAGCAAACAGTCCATTGAACAAGAAGCACCTTTGCACACATCTGCTCCCCCTTGTTTCTGCAACAGCTCCATTCACTGTCAGATGTATGAAGATCAAAGCCGATTTGTGCAACTTGTAAAACAGACTTAGATTAAACGAGAAAGGCTTTTTCATTCTTATCCTTCCCTGTTTTCCCTGAACGTCCTCCACAGTGTTGGGCACTCCTGTTTTCCCTGTGGCTAAGCATGCGGCACTCTACCTTCCTATTTCCCAAGAAGGTGTGGGGCGACGTGGAGCCTGGTGACTGAGCAGGCCTCGTCATCGCATTGCCTGCATTCCTGTGCCTGGCTCCTGTTGGCCTGGAGACTATTTATACAGCCACAGAAGAGGCCCCTCGTAGCCTACGAGGGGACAAATGTCCTGCCTGGGCCGGACAACACAGCACCTCTTCATGGAAGTTCTGGGTCATGGGTGTCAAACTTAAATTATAAAATTAATATTAGAGCTGGCCCGCCGGTACGGAACAGCACATTCACTGCTAATGCTTACAAATCCCATAATGCCATTTATTTTATTTGACGTTATTTATTTACACTGTTTTATATATATTGTTGCAACTTTATTTTTCTTTTGATGTGGCCTTATACATTGTTTACCTATTTATTTTGCATTTTATTGTGCAAAAAACAAATTTTTGCGGCATGCAAGGGTGGGGTGGGGGCCCCAGGGATTTCTTGATTGGAGTCCCAAGAGACCCTAGCAAAGCCACTGTATATATTCACACATATTTTGTATAATATAACACATGGAATTACAGCAATGAGCAAGTCTAATTGGGCCCGAGCACCTATCCTAGGCGTAAGGGGCTATTGCTTGTGCAACGCAGAAGACGGACAAGTTGACGAGCGCAGCGGCTGCAGATAAAGGCTGCAGATTAAAAAAAAACATACAATTTCTATTTAAAATGCCATTTTAAAATTTGAAATTCGATTTTGCATGTCTTCATGATTAAATTACAAAAGCGTTGCTTGAAGCAAAACTTGTTTGGGTCCATAAAGGCTCATTTATTCAACGTTGGCCCGTGGCTTTGATTAATTTTAAATTCTGGCCCACTGTGTATTTGAGTTTGACAGCCCTGCTAATCGATTAAAAAGAGCATATGGACATTAAAGACAGAGCATATATGGACAATCAAAACATCAGACATCAAATCAGATGGACATCAATGGGGAAGGCTATATAAGCCACGTGAATGCAACGCAACGTTTTAGAGGAAGTGGGTGTAGGGTAGTGAACTATGTAGTATGACATACCAGACATACTCTGAAAAGTATGGCATACTCTTAAATTGAACAAAGGACCAAAACGTTCCTTTTGGAAACATGACATTACTGAACTGTTGAACCAGATTGAAGCTGTCACCTTTGCCTGGATATACCGAGCCTCCTCCTCGGAGCAAAGTGGGTGGTGGGGAGAAGGAGGGGGTGAAGCATGTCACTCTCAGGGGATGGGGGAAGGGAAAGGGTGGGTATGGAATCGGAGGGGTCTCTTAGTGAACAAGATAGGTATGGGAATACCCTGTCTATCTTAAAGTGCCCCACGGGATGACGTTCTCCGATCACCCCCCATCGGAGTTAAAGTCATTCAAAGTACCCCGTCATTCAACACTGCTTAAAGCCCTCTATCCTCTCACAGGTGGCCGTGGTCCTTTGATCATGGGGGGGTGGGGTGGTGGCGGGTTACCAGGATCGAGAACCACACGTAAGCTTTTTTTTTTTTTAACGTTTTTGAAAGTTTGAATAAGTTTGTTTGTTTGCAGATCACAGTTCTTAATTGTTGTTGTCAAAGGTAAGTGGCTTTGATTAATATTTTATTTAGGATTTAATAGTATTCAATAGTATTTACGTATTTAATAGTATTTACATTTAAAAGGCCAGCATGTTAATGTTGTTAAATATTTTTTACTGATTCTTTGTAACTTTCTCAACATTTTCTAGAAATTTCAGCAAGATCCGTGCAGTACTTTTTTGTAGTTATCTTTCAAACAGGTGGACAGACAGCCAGCCAGACGGACAGACGCCGGCGATTACATCACATCGCCTTGGTGGAGGTAATTACAGCAATAAGCTATCCATATATTTTTACAAATATGCAATTGCATATGTAATGTTTGTAACTTAAGTAATAAATACAGTTATTATGCAGGATGTTAAGGAGTAGTTCCATTTGTTTTACATTACATTTAGGGTACATTTACATTGTGTTATGTTACAACTGGCCCCTTCGAGGGCACCCACGATGCTGATGTGGCCCTCGGAGAAAGTGAGTTTGACACCCCTGTTCTGGGTGGTTCGTTGTTGTGAATCCAGACAAGACGGCCGGTGGTGTAAAGAAAAAGGTTATTGTTTAAATATGGGGAGGGAGCTGTTTGAAAGGTTTAAAAGATGGTTTGGATGATCAGTGAAATTCACACCTTTGACTTGTGCAGGTGCGTCTCCGTAGTAAACAGCAAACATGTTGACTGAGATGTGAGGCTGACAGGTCTCGAAACAAGAGAGGAGACTATTTTTAGTTTTGACCTGTAGCATATAACCACAGGTCATCATAAATGAGATCTGCTTTAGCTGGCCTGATTAATAAATCTACTCATGCAGGGTGGAAGCTGACCCCCCCTCAAACCTGAAACCAGGTGTCAACTCGAGTAACTCTCACCTCTATCCCACATTATCTCTAACGGCAGCGCCGGCAGGGCTAAATCCTGACGCCTGCTCTGGTCAGCATCACCGACACCGCGATGTCAGTGCCCAGCAGGCCAGAGCATCCACCGAGCGCAGCACACACAAGTAGCTTCAGGCAGTTCAGGTGCTTTCAAAACGGGAACGGATCTGTAGCTCGGTTCATGCAGTTACTTTGTTTCCACCCTAGTGGAGATCAAACGGTTCAAAAGGCTCCATGATTCTCCTGCAACATTGTTTCCTTTTGTTGCTCCTTTACTTCCTGCTTCAATCATAGAGATGGATCTTCCTCTCTTCCAGACCAGATGTGTCTCCATCTTCACATCTTAAATGGAACATCTGCTCCAGAAGGCAGGCTTTGTAGGTCACGAGGCAGTCCCAGCTTCGTTGGGGTTCATCAGTGTGCTCAGTTATTTGGTCGATGAAAGTGAAAGTTTATAAAGTCAGTAAATAGAAATTATATTTAACCCTTTAAAATCCAGTCTGTCATATTTGTTACACATGGCCTTTCAGGATTTGCGGAATTCTACCTCATAAGTTTGGATATTTTAATTTTATTTTCAAGATTAAATTAATTCTAATAATTAACCAATTATAAAGTTTGGCTTGATGGTGGCGCTAGAGAACAGGTCAAGGTTTCATTATCAAGGGGTCATTGATGTATTCAACAAATAAACAAAGTCCCTGACACAAAAACTTTGTCAACTATTTTCTGTAAATACGTTTCTGGTGGCAAATATTCCTGGGGTCAGATTAACCCCAAGGATAAAATGTGTTAGTACTATTTAAGGATAACGGGTATAGGTAAAGAGACAATACCAGGGTCATACTTAAAACACGGCCTTATCAACAGGTGACTCATGCACCAAGTTCGCTCTGCATAACATGTCACGGTGGCAAGCCAGCAAACGAGGCAATGAAGCCGTCAAAACTGCTTCGACACATCGAGATCCAACATCCTGGATTAAAAGATGAGACCATGGAATCTTTTGAATGAAAAACATTTGAATAAAAAGGACAAAATCAATCACTGAGGGCCCCAACTTCATGAAATGTGCGTGTGACGGTGAGTAGATATTGCTGAAATGATCGCTTAATAGTTATTACAAGTGCGTATATACATTTAAATAACCTCGTTTCTAAATTTAATTCTCCCCGTTGTGGAAAAACTGAGCGGAATGACACCGGTCCATGGCAGGAAAAAGGTTGGGGACGACTCTAAAAGACACATGAAGATTGAATACGCTTCTCATTTTTCATCACAAAAAACAACAACATTAAATCTGTCTGCTGAGACAGATTACCGGTATGTGATAACATTAGAATTCATGTGATAATATTTAATCTAGAATTCACAGCTTCTTAATGGATGTTCTGATGAGAAGATCAGTCCTCACCTGACGAGTGGCAGGGGGTTTCCTCTGACTCTGCACTCCAGGCAAATCGGGCTTCCTTCTGCCACTTCCTGACTCTTCAACTTCTGAAGGAAGCAAGGAGGAGACAGTAGCCCGTGGGTCATTGGCGCTCCAGACTGCGGGTACCTTGCAGAAACTGCCACTCCCATTGAGCCTCCGGGTAGGGTTCTGCCAGGTTGGCCGGGCTGTGGCTCCTCTTGCTGGCTTCGGGGCAGAGAGGGAACTGAGGCGGAGCCCTGAGGGGCTGGTCTCCTGCTCCTTGGAGACAGATAGCCACTGTCAGGAGAGGAGGAGTCCTCCTCCACCTGCTGCTCTGAGTGACCGGAGCCTTTGAAGATGGAGGACAGCTCCTCGATGAACGTGGCGGCCCGGCTACAGAACTCGGAGGCTGAAGCTGTCCGATCGTTCATCTCCAGGCCTTCATGAACCAGCCTGGGTTTGTCCTGCTTATAAACAGGCTGGATGGGTTTGTGGCGGTCGACCTTCTCCACAGAGAATGGTTCTTTGCCAGGTTTGCTGAGAGGGGCGTTCTGGCTGGATGGAACCAGAACGACTGCATCATCGTCTGGACAGGGGGCTTTGGTCTGGTGCTGCAGGTCTGGGCCTGTAACAAGGTTTTCACTAGAATGAGAGGCGACAGAAAGCGAGGGGACATGTTGGAGAGCCTGCTCCTGGGCTGTGGGATCAGCGAGGCTTGGGTCTTCACATTCAAATGAGTCACCAAAGGCCTCCCGGGCTATATCCAGGCTACGGTTAATCTCGTCCACACTCAAGAAGGCAGTAAGATCTGCAAAGTCTCCGTCTCCAGAATCTAGCTCTGTCCCTGAGTCCAGGTAGAGTTCCCCATCAAATGATGGCTCAGAGCGCACGCCTCCACCGGCCTCCAGAGTCCTGCCTCCTGCCACGCCCTTCAGCAGCAGAGCGATGGGGAGTGGCTGGTTCCAACTCCCGTCCTGCATCCTGAAATGCACATGAGCCATCATTAAAAAGCAAATTCCACACATGATTGTGTACACGGTATATACATCTGAGACGTCTGCATGAGACAACAGACCCCACAAGTGGAGTCAGAGTTAAAATAGAGACTTCAAAATAGTGCATCATTTGTTGTCACAGCCATAGCTGGCAGGATGACTCAGGCCAATGTTGTCTGGACACAGATGGATGGCGTTAGCGAAGACCTTAGCTGAGGTCAGGGTGAACTGGACTCTCACTCTCTCTGTTTTCATTGGTGCATTCACCTCATATATGTTTAACTCCACATTAGCAGACAGTTAGGGCAAAAACAAACAATTCATTCCATTACTAATTAATCCAAAGGCTTCTTTTTTTTTTTTTCGAGTAACTGACAAAATTTTGTTCAGAATTGTAAAACCCAAACCTTGATTTATGGTGATAAGCATCATATAAATAATAAAAGGATCAACTAACAAAAATAATACAGATATGACACAGAAGACCCTGGTGAAAAAAACAGGCTAAAAATCCAACATATCAAATGTATTATTATTTATACTTTAGAATTAAACAATGCAGACGATGTCCTATTGAGACATAAAGAATGTTTCACAGTCGGCGGGCTCAAACAGCAAAGACCTGGACACCAGCAGCTCCAGAGATCCCAGAGAAGACCCTGGCACACAGTGGGCCAATAAGGCCTATTAATAATTTGGAGCAAAGACACTTACTGCTTTAAAGGAAATGGGTAAATCACACAGTCACCCTGCATAAAGGGTGCGACAGTAGTCAAGAGGTGAAACGACAAAAGAGAGGAATAGCTTTTTGCAAATCAGAGATATTAAAAAGAAATATGTGATTTTAGAGATTAGAGACAACTAAAACTCTCTCGACAAATAACATCAATTTTCTGACAATCAACGAGTCACTTACATCAACTGGTTTTCAGTATGGCTGTAAATACTGATATTATTGTTCGGGTTAAATTTCTACGATCATTTAAGGGCCGCTTCCATAATCCAACCATGAATGTTAAACACGTATTTTTATTGTCTTCTCTTGTCTGGTCTCTTGAGACACCGACTCCAGGCTGCCGGTGCAGATACAAGCATGACAAGGTGTGACGCTGAGGCCTCACGGCGTCCTGAAGGCCAGCTGTTGTTATTTTTAATCTCCTCGACTATGTTTCACAGCCGCAGCACAAACTCGGCCACCCGGATCTCAGGAAAGAGCTGCTTGAAACCCCCATCAAACCCGCAGGTACACATGAACAGGCGGTAGCACACACTGGGTTAAAGCCTTAAAGAAAGACAAGCCAAGACGGAGTCTCTAAAAAGTAATATTATATGAATAGAACAAAAATAACGGGGCAGTGCTGATCAAATATTGATGTGGAAAATTATTACGCTGTCAATCTAGTCGAAGCTTCCACTAAATACACTTGTCTTCAAGATATGCTATAATTAAATTCAATATTTATTGTGTGTAATGTACATATTTTCACATTATCCGCTATAATCATTAAGGATAAACAAAACCTACCTTGTAATCTGGTATTTCTCCAAATGCTTCCTCCTGGTTTTGTGCTTCCAGGTTTGTCCCTGTATTCAGTAAGAATGAAGCTCCTCTTCCTCGAAGAGCCGTCTCATTGGTCAGGCGGTCTGCAGGATCGCTCAGGTTCTGGGTCTGACTCCGAACTGTCTCTGCAGTGGCCTGCTGTCCCATCTGTCCCAGTCTCCGCTGCTCACCGTGTCGGGCTATATTTGGTTGCAGCTCGGATTTCACAGCCAGGATATTGGCAAGAAGAGAGAGTGTTATCGTCGCCCTGGAGAACAGACGGTTGGAGCACGAAAAACTGTGCATCTTGCTGTAATATTTGACACCACGCACCTGCCAGTAATAAACCAGTTGTACCGGGGCCACATGAAACATTCAGGCCACTGAAGACCACTGTCCAGGAGCAAGACACTCCTCCTTTGAACATTAAGAGGAGTCATTCTGTAGAAATTATTTTCAAATTCATTCCTGTCCGAAAGATATTTCTAATCTCTCCTCACCATGAACCTTTTTGCCACCTGCAATAGTGCGACTCAGAGCGGAAAGTAAGGACAGTGGATCTACTCTTAGCATGGAGCTAACCTAGTTAACTTTAACTAGTAGTAGGCTTGATAATAGTGGATACATTGTCACTAAACTCAATGAACACAATACCACACCTGACTCTTCTCCCTTATTTAATTACATCACAATCAATATCAATTCTATGTCCCTGCAAACAGTCCTAATGTTGTAATGTTCCTGGGAGCTCCATAAGGGCTGCACACAGCTCCTCGGGGATGGGTCAAACGCAGAGAATTCCCCCTCTGGGGGAATAAATAAAGAATAAATGAAGAGACAATGCGCTGAAAGATGTTACTTCTCAAAAACATTTATCAAAGTCTTTTTAAGACCGAGTTATACAGAAACACAGAGAACAACTCTGATTCTTAACAGCATGAAAAGTGAGTCAGACATGACTAGTTGTCATCTTCAGCCTCTTCTTCATCGATCATGGATTCAGCGCTGTCCTCACACACTCTCTTCTGCCTCTACTGATGTTCGTCTTCAGTATCACTGTCTTCCCTGCTGCGCTTCGTGCCTCTTTTCTGAGGAAGATCTTCCGGGAGTCCAATAGCTTGGGCCTCCTGAGGGGATTCATCTGGATGATCAGCAGCAAAATTGTCATGGTGAGGCTGCTGCTCAACATCTTGGGGCTCCTGAGGGGAATCGCCATAAATAGCAGCAACAAGCCGGTCAAGAAAGCCATCAGGATTAAAAAAGAATGCGAAAGCTTGTGACTCGTTAGGGAAGAGATCGATCAGTTCCTGCGGGAAGACTTCATGAAGATCCGGAGCAAAGTAGTTGTCATCTTCAACCTCTTCTTCATCGATCATGGATTCAGAGCTGTCCTCACACACTCTCTTCTGCCCCTGCTGATGTTCGTCTTCAGTATCACTGTCTTCCCTGCTGCGCTTTGTGCCTCTTTTCTGGGGAAGATCTTCCAGGAGGGTAACAGCTTGGGCGTCCTGAGGGGATTCATTGGGATGATCAGCAGCAAAATTGTCATGGTGAGGCTGCTGCTCAACATCTTGGGGCTCCTGAGGGGAGTCGCCATAAACAGCATCAATAAGCTGGTCAAGAAAGCCATCAGGATTATGAAAGAATGCGAAAGCTTGTGACTCGTCAGGGAAGAGATCGATAATTTCCTGCAGGAAGACTTCAAGACGACCCGTAGGGACGAGGTAGTCATCTTCAGCCTCTTCTTCATTGATCATGATTTCAAGTCCTTCCTCTGCGCTTTCAGAAGTATTGTCAAAAACGTCTATGTCTTCATCATCACTTCCCTCATCAATGTAGAAAAGCTCATCTAATTGTGGAGGGTCTTGAACAGGAAGAAGCATAGGGAGCATGCCTGAAGGGACAAAAAAAAGTAGATGTATTTATTAACAAAAAAATAGGAAATATTTAGGATCAACTAAGCATCAATATGAATGTAAAAAGTACAACCTACCAACCCTCCCATGAAAATGTGCATATAATGTGTATATCACTAAGCAACTGACACAAAAGACATCTTCAATATGGTTCCTCTGCCCCTGTATTTTGGTGGATATTATTAGATGCGACCTTCGTGTGTAACTTGAATGATACCCGTTATTTACTTAATACTCACAGTATTGAGAGAAATGTCATTGTAAAGATAAAATGGAAGGTTAGTGTTAGAACACCAACCGACATATCCTACTGCTTCAGTGGTCACTAATCCAGAGAGGCACTCGCCAAGGTTGTCCCCTATCACCGTTGTTATTTACACTTGCCATGGAGCCATTAGCGATTAGTGTACCAGAAAAACAATTCAATTAGACCTATCTCTATTAGTGGAATACACCATAAGATATCACTCTATGCCTTGCAATTTTTGTGTCTGACCCTGAGCAGTGTGTCCCACATTTACTGGAAAGTAGTCAACTCTTTTGGGGCTGTATCCGGATATACTATAAACTGGCAGAAGAGTGGAACTACGGTAGTATCATTTGGAGCTGATCCCACTCAATCCCACTCAATTGAAAATCTCAAACACTGTTAAATATTTAGGTATAAAAATCACAAAAAATTATAAATTGCTTTTTCAAGATAATTTAAAGGAAAGACTAGATGCTTTGGGAAAAACGTTGAAAAATGGAGAACTAGTTAGTGTTGATTTTACAGACATAACGAGAAGTGACCAGCCTTTTAATTTCACTGTGATTTTACTTTAATTTCTAATCGTTAACACTCCGCCACTGCGATTTTCCTGTGTGGAAAAGGGAATAAAAATGTCTCACCTTCTTGAACATTGACAAAATGCTCTTCGTCTATTGGCAGCAGCCATTCCTCGTTTTCGCACGGTATGTTGGGGCTCATTTTGCTTGCTGATGAAGAAGGATCCCAAATGAAAAGCAGCAGCTCTCTGTGGTGAGCGGTGATGTTTATATACCGGAGCACATCAAAACCTTTTGCTTTGATCACTATTTAACAGTTACCACAAATGCTTTGATCTCTCCCCACAGCTTTGAAATTTGAAAAAAAAAGTTGTGATTGGTGGATTGTTGTTATGACAAATTTATTAGCACCCCTTTCCTTCTAAATTACTAAATTATTTTTAATTTATAATCCTCCTTTCTTCTCGGTTTCACCGCGTTCAGATCAGTGTTCTGTTGTTGGACTTCTGTGCTAGTCACAGATTGTCCATAACTTTCAAAGACTGAATTTTTTAAATATACAACATGGATCCTGTAACGTCACAATTCAGCAACCTATTAAACCTTCTTACACATTCTTTTGAAACATCAAGATGTGATGCCTTTCAGCTTAATGGAGCATCTAGGTGTGACAGTTATGACATGAAGTCCTTCCTTACATCACAGATTCTTTTGGACTTTGTGCTGGCGACAATCTTGATGGTGCTTTCTTTTTCCAGTGTTTGATGACAGTGGATCGCTCTTGAAGCCACGTGACAAAATGTTTTTAATGCCGTGTCTCTCAGGCAGGGGTCCCCAACCACCGGGCCGCGGCCCGGTACCGGTCCGTGAGGCATTTGTTGTTACCGGGCTGCAAAGAAAGAACAACTAATGTATACAATTTCCGTTGTATCGATTATTAGCGTCTAAAAGGTGTTTTATTTTGAAAAACGACCGGATTTTCGCCAACGTAACAATCGCGTCTTGATACGTTGCTAAAAAAACAAACAGCCGTGAACTCGCAAAAATTAATAAAAAGAAACAAAAGTCTTTGGAGAGCTTCTTTGCTAAGGAGAAAAGTTATACTGAGGAGGAAGAAGAGGAGGAAGAGGAGGCACCGACGACCTCCAAGAAGAGAGACTTAAAACACGGGTATTAACAGCTGATTCGCTCCGTTAACGAGCAATGAAGGGTTCAAAACTGCTTCGGCACACTGAGACCAGAACCCGGATAAAAAAACAAGAACCTGGATTAAAAAACAAGAATGTGGAATTTATGAAACAAAAAACCATGAAGGACAGAAGTAATTATTGGGACTACAATTTAATTATTTATTTAATAGTTATTGCAAGTGCATAATATAAGGTTTATTGGTAAGATTATATTCCTCCTTTTAAATTTAATCACCGGTATACCCCCCCGGTCCGCGGAACAATTTCACGGCATGAAACCGGTCGGTGGCAGGAAAAAGGTTGGGGACCGCTGGTCTAAGGGAGTACTTAAATCTTCACTCATTGATGAACCTGTTGAGGATCCAATTGGGTGTTTTTGAGCATCACCATGTCTAAAGTTTAGCAAAGGCATTTGGTGAGATATGCTCCAGAGTCAGACACGACCAAAGATAGAACCAGCTTTAAAACTAATTTTCACTGAAATCACAAATAACTAGACTTTAGTTTGTATTGTAAAAGCATAAATGTCAAAAAGCACAAATATGTATCATAACCAATAGATGGTGGATTTTGGGCCAAGACAAGTATGATTCCAGCGCTGGACTTGCTTTGATAAATCAGGGTACAATCACGGATTAGGAATGTAATTACTCTTTATTACACATTTCTTCACATGAGAAATGAACCTAACCAGGACATGACTGAAGGTACTAATAATGAAAAACCGCATCCCTACACACAGAATCCTTTGTGTCAATAAAAACTACACTACTGGACAAAGCTAAAACGTCCGTTTGCTGCCCGCCTGTAACAGATCGCTGCAGCCGATTCTCGAGCCGTTACAAAGTTCCCATCTGGGTTCCATTGCTGCCCCTTTGGTTCCGCGTTGGAAGTATCAAAGCAGAATGTGCTTCATTCAGTCAAATGTTATTGACATCCCGACGTGGACGTGTGCAGCAGTTGTAATAAGAACCTGCGTGGGAAGGGGGCAGGAGTTTTTCATACAGAGTACAAAAGGTACCAAGACGATCATCTCAGAACGGTTCCTCTCAGCACCACAAGGCTGCGTTCTCCTATGGAACCAATGGGGAGATGTTCTTGATGGCCGGCATGCATCTTCCATTTCATTTATGAAGCCGTATGAGCTCCAGTCTGGTTCATGATTGAGAGGGGGAGGAGCCATCAGCTGTCACCTCTGCATGGCATGTCTGGAGCCCAGCGACGGTTTCCCCGGGCCGACGCCTTTCCTTGGAGCATCCGGCTGATGCAGTCTGGCCAGCCGCCGGTGCCTCCCTTTGGCCTCGGGCTCTGAGTCGCTGAGCTCCAGGTCTGGGCAGTATCCGTCGCTGTCCTGGTACGATCTTGCAGTTTTTACTTTGTGTTCGGGCGTGGGCTTAGCCCACAGTCTCTCCTTGGCTGTGCCCTCTCGGGACAGTTTGTCAGAGGCCCGAAGGTCAGCTGTGGTCCTTACCAGGTTGATAGTTGCCTCTTTGAAGGACCTGCCAAAGTGCTCCATGGCAGACTTACGGAAGCTGCTCTTGTCCAGAGGCTGATTTGAAGGGTCCTGGTCACTGGGCGTCTGGCAAGAACTGTCCTTCTGAGCCACAAATTTGTCAGCGACACCATTAGATTTGGCCACACATGCTCGCTCCAGGTCTAGTTTGCTGTTACTGTGGGAGGAGTGGCCATGGAGCGCAGCATGCAGGGCTAAAGGTTTGCCCGTGAGTTTGAGGGGCGGGACCGAGCTGGACGACAGACGCCCGTTGGAGCGCTCCACTCTTCGACCGCGTGCATGCAGAAGAGGCTTCCCCTGACCCAGCCCTTCGCCCGCATGCTCAGCAACATTCAAACTATTGTCCGGGCAGAGAGGCCCATTGCCAAATTTGGAACTGGGATTTCCATTTCCAAGACTTAAGGTCTTGGGCATTTTCAGCTTCAGGGTTATCCTGGGAGGTGGATGAAACAGCATGTTCTCCACTGGGAATGAAGAAGGAAGGCCTGACGACAGAAAATGAGACCCGAGATTAAAAGATTCACGACTCAAGTGTTTATATACACAACAAGAATGATTTGAATCAGCCGTTATCCTGAACTGCGTCAGCGGCACAGCAGAGGCCTCACCAGCAGAGAGCTCCTGGTTCAGGAGCTTCACATGAAGGTTGAACATCTGCTCCTGGGCTTTGCTCTGCAGAAGCTTCAGCTTCTCCCGTCGATTCACCATGTAACACAAGTTCCTCACCTGCTCCAGAGGGACAATGGAAAAGACAAACGTTCCCATTCATGCATGCTTGAACTACAACTCAATAGAAATAAATAAATGTTTATTGTACGATAGGTTGCTTTGTCGAAGGAAATGCACAATAAATTACAAACCAAATGTTTAAAAAATGTGTTGTAAGGGTTCAGCTGGGGACAGAACCAAGCCCATTAAATCTGTGAGCAGATGTTGTTTTTTGTTACGTTTTGTTTTAAACATTTGGAGAGGCTGATAGATATTCTGGAACACTCACCCTTTCCAAATCCTGCCGCAGGTGCATGAACATCCTCATGCGTGTATGGATGCTGTCCTCCTGAGGCTGAGGCACCACGTTTTCCTCCTCCTCTTTAGGGGGCAGCAGAGCTCTGTTGACGTTGGACTTCCTCTTCAGCTTCCAGTACTGATAGATGAAGTCTGCCAGGCGCTCTGAGAGCCCGAGGGCTTGGGCCACCTCCTCCAGCTGGATCAGAGAGTAGAACTCCTCCTCCAGCTCCTGCAGTCTCTGAGCCCGCTGGCCAACCTTCTCCATCTCTGCAGGGGGTTTGCAGCGGGCTGGGCTCAGGCCAGTCTCCCCCATTTTAGACTTGCTGTGCTTGAGGCAGAACGACTTGAACTTGACTTCATCCCCTTCATCCAGGATGGTCTTCATCTCCAGGCTGTGCTCAAAGGCACACGTCACGTGAAAAGGGATGGTGCAGTTCTTTACAGAGCACTGTGAGACAGGTGGAGCGAGGTTTTAATGTATATCGAGAACATCAAGTCAGTGGGACTGACCAGATCAAGGTCAGAGCAACATTTCGACATTTGCAGAAGTACAGCTTTATTCAGTATCTCGTGTGTGATAGTCCTCAGAAAAGATTGTAGAGACAGAATTACAAGGACATTTGACATTTTGTTTAATAAAAATTTGTCTTTTGCCAAATATTTCAGGTGAATACCTCTTAAGTCTGTATACTAAATACAAAACTACAGAAAGGAGGTGGTTAGCTTGGAAGCAGCTAACCTGCCCGCTTTCAAAAGAAGAAGCCAGTAAATATTTCAAATGTTCATTAGCATTTTCATTCATTCATCTTCTCATCTCTGGTCACTTATCCGAAGTACAGGCAAGAGGTGGAGTACATCCCGGCGGAGGCGCCAGCTCATTGGAACCATTCACGCTTACACCTAAGGACAATTTACATCAACAGATTCTCCTAAATTGCATGTTTTTGGTGGTGGAACGAGGCCGGAGAACCCGGAGAGAACCCACGCAGACACGGGGGTTCTAATCCTTACAAAAGCCAAAAAGTATTACAGTTGTTTGTAGGATCACTAGCTGTAGCGTCATAGTTAGCACAGATAGAAGAGAGTGGTTTCAATCATCTTGTGTAGCTTTTTAAAAGTGGTTTATAGCACCATGAATGATGCCCCCCCCACCCCCTGCTGAGAGTTTCTTGCACTGGCAATGAATGTATTCTAGCTACAATGAAGCAGCGCTAGCTGAAGCTTCCAGCCGAATCAAATGTGATATTTATTCAATGGACGTGCATGTGGGGAGGCATCTGTGGACTATCCCTTTAAGGGACGCTGTGTTGTTGTGGTTACCATACCTGCAAGCGCCATCCGTGAGGACGCACAGACTCACCTGGATGCATGCGCCCGTCTTCAGTTTACACAGGCTGCATATGAGGGACCAGCGGCTGGGCGGGATGTGGGACACTTTGGTGATGGGCTCCATCCTCTCAGGACAAGCGATGCTCACCTACAAACAGGAAAGTGTACGTAACAATATTAGCTTGCGTAACATTTACCGGAGCGAAAGCAGAGGATTTAAGTGCATTTACCTCCGGGATCCACAAGGCACAGCTGACATGGGCCCACTTGGTGCCTGCGCGAGTAGCCTTCATAGCACCACCCTTCTTAGGACAGAGGAGGCACTGAGGGTCCATGCCGAGGACACACGTCCTGCACAGCCAGTTCCCAACAGGCACTTTGACTATGCCATAACAGGCCTGTGGATGGAGCAGCAGATGGGTCGTTCAATGACCGATTATAAACAAGTCAGTCAGTCTTCAAAATAAAAGTATTCAGTTTGATATCACCGAAGAGACTCACCTGATGCACACAGATGTTGCACTTGTCACAGAACACCATGTCGTTGCCCTCTTCACTGTCGGGAGAGCGGCACACGTCACAGATGACGTCCTCGTCGTACTCAATCCCCAGGCCTTCCACGGTCTCGATGGCGTGCTTCATGTTGTCATGGCACTGTCTCTCCAGGGCCTCCATAGCTCGCTCCATCGTCAGCTCATCTATAGGTGCCTCGCCTGGAAGACAAAACAAAACCAAAACCCCCGGCGGACTGTTGGGATGACCAAATGTTTGACGCCTGTCAAACAGGGTGACGGTCCGCTCTTTTACCCATGTGGTGGAGCTCCCTGTTGACCACATGCAGCCAGTCAAGGTCCACGTCGTCCAGATCGTAACGACACATGGCCTCAGCCAGCTCTCTGATGTTCACAAAGCCCAGGTCTTTGGACTCCTGGCTCCAGCACTGGACGTACTTCTTCTGGTGGGTGTAAAGCACCTCCTTGGTTTTCTGTGCAATAACTCTGAAAGCAAGACACACAGTGAAAATCTACCAGCGCAGAAACTCAACATGGACTAAGGTCGTTGCCACACCTGGCGGACCAGAGTTCGCTTGTTTGATCCGGTGAGCTTTCACACCTGCCCAAAACAAAGCAGACTAACCGAGGAAACGGACTCTGGTCCGTTTAAAGCGGACCGAGCAGCTCTGGTGTGAAAACGACCCAAGTGGTCCCCACTGGGATCTCTGGATATCTGACAGCTACCTGACGGATGCCTCTGGGATGGTGTCTGGGCTTGCCAGCACCTGAACGCCCTTCTCCCACTCCTGCTTCCAGGTGTCTGCCAGCAGGTAGTAGTCCTCCGGCGGCACATGGTGGGAGTCTGGCAGCTTCATGGCGCTGATCAGGTCTTTTCTGAACACCTGCGAGAGACACGATGACACACGATCACACACTACTGCTCAGGATTAGCCCTCAGTGCTGACAACAGGGACAGAGACTTACCTCAGCTGGTTTCTTTTGGTGGGAGGCGGGGGTTCCATGATTACTACCATCCTTGTTAGAGGAGAAGAAGGAGGTGGAGGGACCTGCAAAAATAAAGAGCGTGAATAAAAGAGTGGATAACCTTCAATGATTTAACTCACGGGGTCCTCTGGACCGACGACTCACTCTCATCGTCAGAACTGTCGCTGCTGCTTGAGGACTTGAGGCGTTTCATCCTGTAACATCCTGCAGAAAAAAGACATGCACCGAGTGAATAAGAGAAATAAACTGCTGCATAAAGTCATCGAGAATTAAAACGTTAAAGAGCTTTTTCACTGGATCTGAACGAATTGTGACTCACCATAAATTTTAAGTTGAAACGCATGCTAGTAGAGTCCTCTGATAAACCCTTAACGCACACAATGCTCTGCCTGCAAGCAGAAATACATGTTAGGCTGACGAGCAAAATATGCAGCAAAAGAGCAAAATATTGAACTTGACTTTTCTAAATTTGGATGGAAACCTTAACTGAATGGATTATTTAGCATACAGACTCAAAATAAGGCATTGAGCAGGTGTGTGCAGCCTCTGGTGCAATACTAGTTACTTTCATTGCATTTCCTGCTCACTCTACTACTACATATGTCTGATTAAGATGCAGTGTTATTTAAACAAAAAAAGAACTTAAAATAAAATAAACATAAAAAGAATCATACAGCACAATAAAAAAAAAAAAACTCCAGAGATCTTGGGATCCCAAATGTGCCGGTAGTAGAAAATCCTTCTATAAAGTTAAATCACTTAAATCAACAAGAAGGTTGCCTCCGCCTCTGACGGAGCTCATGCATAATGATCCGTTCTGCTGGGAGGACTGAGGGACCCAGACCCCCCCCTCCAGTCCATCTCAGTCTGTGCACACATTCAGGCACGTGTGCTTTTGAGGTTGGGGCAGATGGCTACGCCTTTAGCTTGTCAGCTCCAAAAGTCAGGGCCTCCCCAGACCTGGTTCATGATGCATGAGCTTTATGGAGTCACTTTGTGCCCCCCCCCCCCCCTGTGTTTTGCATATATGACTCATAAAAGTTATTTAACGCTGTTTGTAGCTCCAAAAGTGTTCCTGAACCAAGAATCAGGATCCAACCAGCCACCAGGAAGTAGAGGAGTACATAAATGTACTCATTGTTTTATTGGTTATGATTTGTTTCAGTATTTTTCATATCTTACCAAAATGCTGGCAGTTTACGTTAAAGGGAAACGGAGCAACAGGCTCGGTCTAGGCCTCCGTCCCGCTGGTCCACTGGGACGGCTCAGTAAAACATTTGTATACACGCTGGGACTCAAACCCACAGCAGCCTAAAAACAGTAGCAGGCTGTTTCCTCACATTCCCCCTCCAGGACAGGAGGGGTGGGGAGCACGACGCCGGTCCACCCGCACCACAGCAGGGATATGAATGGCTGCACTCAGGCCGTCAGAGGAGGCCGTTTGCAGAGAACGCACTACAGACCAGCAGGCCGCGGCACGCGTCTGTTGTCCATTCCGCTCATTTGCACAGACTTGTTTCGCACTTCAACTTTTTAACATGCGAGGTCAGAAACCAATGATGACTTTCAGAATAATATTACTCTACTGATAAGACTGCTGGGATTGGCTCCAGCTTGGCCCGCGACCCGATAACGGATTAAGCGGTTGGGACAATGGGGGGGGAAAAAAAACAATGAATGAATGATAAGTTGAAACTAACAAATAAAAGTAGTATTTCTGACAATAAAAATATCAACTTTGCATTTTTGTCTAAAAAACACCCAGAAACAATATAATTGACTGATTTGTTTTCTAAAATTGCACACAAAGTATTCCGTTCACTCGATGGTGCATGCAGCACTTTCACTTCCTGTGCACCGGCTGAGCTGGGACCCCTGCCGCTCGAGGTCGGACACTGTGATAGGCTTGAGGACATCGTGTGGGACGGTGAAGACCAGAAGACACCTGGTGATGCCAGCAGCCACCCTTCATCAAATTGGCTGTCTATCCTGAGTATACGTTCTGCTCGGGATCGGTGGAGCTCAAACCCTCACAGAGTATCTGGTAAAGCTAATGAATGTGGCCATGGTCAGTCAAGGTCAGTCTTTAAAAAGGCCCGGTTTGCTGGCTTAGAGCTGGCTGTGGTTCAAACACATGTACTCTACGAACGTAAATCAGAACCTGTTCTGTGTCGATCTTTTCCTCAAACTGTCATCATCAGACAAAATGATGTAATTATGATCTAAAACATTTGACGACGGAAATGTAAGCACTCGTCATCGACGGCAATTAGACAAACATGACAAGTTTGACTTGAAGTAATATAAAACTTGACAAAAGGAGTCTCCATAACGTCGATTTAACACGATTAAGAATTAAATACAAAAGGAAATTAACCATCGATATACTTAAATCTCTCGAGTGCTCTCTAGTTTCAGGAGGACACTGAGGCATTTTGCACTTTTAGCACAGTAACAAACGCAAAAACGGACGGTGGGTTGAGTTAAAGCTGCACCCCAGCGTCTCCACTAATAACTAGGTCACGGTTTAGTAAGCGGATATGACATCACAATATATCGAAGACATTAGTGACGTGACAGGAAATGATCAACCGAAGCGCGATTACCGCGTTGTTTACATGCCCGTTCTCGTACCCGTAGCTGTTCTTACAGTGCGGGTGGATGTTCGCGACCCTGGACGGGACCGACAGTGAACCGAGAACCTTTAGAACATTAAAACAACCGCCTGACGCGCCTTCACGCAGAGCCTCGTTGGCGCCAAACGCGCGCAGGCCCGCTTCACTGCGGGCTGGGAGAAATCAAACATGGGCGCCACCATTACACAAAGATGTCACTTCCTAAAACCCATTGGGCCGAACGCGCACTGAACCGAGCGAGTTTGTTACGCAAGGCGAGGCGCGGTGTCGTATCAGAGACGCCGCGGCTTCACGGTCGCTGAACTTAATCCTGTTTAAGAAGCAGGAGTCCTGGGAACGAAAGGGAGCAGGCCCCGTGGCCTGGAGAACCCATCCCGGACACTGAGCCGCACTGGATACACGAACATATTGTTCACATCCCCCCCCCCCCTCCCTTACCTCCAGCCCACGCTCTGCTGTCCGCCTTATCCCACACACGGAACAGTCCGCTCAACGCGTCCACCATTCACGTATAGAAACAGAGGCTCTGCTTCCAGATGCAGATTAAATGTAGTTTTTTTTTTTGTATCCCACCACAGTGAGAACCTCCAGGGTTGCAATCTGTTCACCACTACGGCACAACAGCTCTATTGTACCGCGCATCCCGCCGGGTCCTAATCCCCGCCGGTTTCCATCTACCACGGGTGCGCTCGTTTTGTGATTTGGCGTCTCTCCTTCATGCATGGCCACAGAGCACTATTATGGTAGTCAGACATACCTCCACCGTGGCCTTATCGTCTTTTTGTGCGCAACGTAGACGTTCGCTGCGCGAAGACAGTATCAGATGTGCGTAATTACGCACGAGCGCACCTTAGAGGGAGCGTTGCCGCCTCCCCAACTGTCTGATTTCTGTGCTTCCTGAAAATATAAAATGTTATAAAACAACCTGTCCTGGTCCGAGACCCATCCTAATACCAAATATCATGACAGTTGCTCTGTAGTATTTGTGTAGTTCTGTTGACAAACCAAACAAGGTCACATCATGCAGTCTTCTTTTTCTGCAGAGGGAAGATGGAAGCAGTCTTCAGCTATCCTACCACTTTTAATGTGGTTTCAAGTGTCAGTGTGGAAACAACATATTACAATCAAGTGTGCACTCCTAATGACAAATTGCTCTGCAAAAAAATGCAGGAATACAAAAGAGTTACAAACAGTAAACAAGTAAACAGCTGATAATCACTTTATTCATTTTTCTTCTTTAGTGATACTACAAAACCAATTGATATTGAATAGAGCCTTAAAGAAATCTGCATCACGAAGCAGTTATCACTGATAAATTAATTTGTAGGCCCCTGGGGGACGTCAAACAGGAACCATTGCCAAATGATTAAAAATGCTGTTAGGAGGTGGAAAACTGCAGCGAAAGATGATAAATGTGAACAGCATTTTGTTAAACTTCCTGATTCAGAAAAATACCAGAGATTTTCTCTTTTTTTTTTAATGAAGTCCTGGGAATGAACGGGAGCAGGCCCCGTGGCATCTCAGGAAACCACATTTAGAATTATATCTAGATTATACAATTATATCTAGATTATACAAAAAACTTGATACCTAATAGACACTCTACTAAATACATAATAGAAAAATGGGAATCAGAATTTAGGATCATAATCACTGATGAAGATTGTCTAACCATGTGGAGAATACATCACACATCCACTAATTCACAGATCTGGAGGGAATTCTCATGGAAACATTTGATGTGGTTTTATTTGTTCACCCAAGGTCAAGAGCAAACAATTAAACCAAAATGTACCCTGTTTGGGAGGCTGTAGAGTAATGGAAGCGGATCACTGGCATGGCTTCTGGAAATGTGATCAAACAACACGGCTTTGGGAAATGGTACACGTTTCATTATTGCAAATACTCAGATATAAGATCCCCATGTCCTGTACAGTACTGTACCTATGTAACATATGTGATGAAAATGTGCAATCAAATAGAGATTCTTGGTAAAAATATTATTGATTGCTGGTAAAAACAAAAACTATTACAAGGAAGTGGGGGGGTGGGGTGGACCCCCTACACAGGAACAATGGACACAGATTGTAGAAGATATCTACTCGATGGAAAGGATGACACATCGAATGAGACTGCAGGAAGGTCAACTCAAAGACAAATGGACAAAATTGACATTTTTCAGGACCAAACAGCAACAAACACAGACAGAACTCCAAGAACTCCCTTATATGTGTGTCTTTTTTCTTTTTCTGTCTTTTGCTTCTGTTTTTCTTTGATGCTACTAAATGGAAAAACTTTCAATAAAAAGTGAAATATATATTTTTTAAACTGTGCCTAACACTTAATCGACAAAAAACAAGATTCATTAACTTGATGAGTTGTGTTAACATTGTAAAAATACACAACCAGAGAATTACAGGCTGTACAAAAATGGTCAACTCTTCAAGGTAAACATTCAGAGTTCTTTAATGTACAAATATAAGTTGACTGCACTACAAAGAGGAAACAGGACGTTACTAATAAATTCTGTTTTTAATTGAAAACCTCTAACAAAAGTGTCTCATACAGGGACAGACATAAAGCTAGTACTTTAATTCCAATATTCTAAATATAAATGTCCTTGTTCAAGTCTATCATTCTATAACCCGCCTCAGATGAATCACATGTTCCTGAGTTTTAATAAACTATGTGGAGGGTACACGAAAAAAGTCTGATTCCATAAAGGAAGTCACAACGTTTACTAAAATATAACAAAGTACACTAACTTTTTTTCTGTACAAAAACATTCAGTCGAGGGTACAAAACAAATAACAAAATAAAAAGAAGAATCCAAACAGCGGCCTACATCGAACTCTCAGCTCGTGTTCACACCGTTTAGTGCACACACATCAGTGAATCTGATTGAACAGCAAGATAAACAATCTCAGCTTTGGCCCGATAAAAATGTGGTAATCATTACTCAGCATTCATATACATTATACACAGTTTAAAAAGAGTTCAATATCCACAACACGTACACAAAGAAATCCTCAGCAGTAATAACAACATGACGTGCAGGTACAAAATGTTTTTCCTCAGGCATTTCTTGTGCTCATGCTTATTTTCCACTGCGGTTATGATTTGAGAAAGGTAAGAAAAACAGAAGTACAAAATAAAATGAATTACATTTACAGCAAAGAGATACATTCACAACAGATTAAAGCCTCCAAATTACTGAATACATTCTCAGAAAATATAAATATTCACAGCACACTTAGCAACTAGGGGATGGCGAGGTGACAGCACCTGTAATACAGGGAAACAATCAAAATCTACACTTATTCAACCTGCACCGGATAGCCGGGATTAAATATCCGCCGAGCCGTCGATGCTTTGATTCACAAGCCCATCTGCATGTCAGCGAAGTTAAAGAAGTTGTCCACGTCACGAGAAGATGTGTTTTTATTATCAGAGACAAAAAACTGTGGAGAAAAAAGAACAACAAGATTTGATATTTGCTAAAGAACTAAAAATGACCCAACGTGGCACACGTACGGCACAATTACCTTTATCCCACCGAACGCTTCATTAGCAATGTTCTTGCAGGCTTCCACGACTCCGTCACCGTTCAACTCCAGGGCAACGACCGGACCTTTAATGGTGAGACGGAAAAATCTCAATCCTGGGATTTGCTGTTTTGAATTGAAATAGAGATCCATGCATCTAATTCAATTTCTGCTGAAGTGGACAAAACACAACCTCCATCATAGCAGAATGACATTCAAATTGTCCAAACTCAAATTTGGCTAAAAGCAAAAACAGATTGAGGAAACCGCTTTTAGCGTTCCTGCTAATCACGAGTTAACGTGAACTGAATTCTTTCCAGCAAGTCTTTGAGGAAATGCCAATAGAACAAACACCGTCAGGTGCCCCTAAACCTTTACCTGCATGCGTCACAGTTAAGTTTCTGCATCCGAGTTTCTGAGAAGCGAAATGGAATGCACAAACTACCTTGTTTGATCAACTCCACAAGGCCTTCAGCCTCGTTCTGAAACACTCTCTTTGCATCCTCAGGTCGCATCGAGACTTGCTTGGTCTGGATCAGCACAAAGCCTTTAGCGATCGCCTGCACAAATGAGAAGTTGAACAAGGAAAATAAAAGGTTTGCAGGAAAAACAAAATCCTCTAGGCACAAACACACAGGGGAGAAACTGTAGAAGGAGAATCTTGCAAGGACATGCCTGTACTGTCCCACATGTGGATCCAGTCTCATACTTAAGTGCATGAGTAATGCATACTTTGGCAGCAACTGAAACACCCCTGGAATGCTTATATAGCTACAAAGGCAGCTCAGCATTCTGAAACATGATTAGTAGCTAACTTGGAAGACAGAAAATTCTCACCAGATCAAACCTTTTAAATGTTTATATTTCAACTACTAATTCATGGAACATGTCGGTATCCCACAAGGAAACGCCGACCTACTGTATGGGGCAAAAAGCACTGAATAGTTCAATCAAATAGATCCTGAATAAACACGCGGCGGGGTGGCGATCTCAAACCTCTTTCAGGCCTTGGATGACAGTGCTCACACACTCCACCCCTTTTCCCTCCTCTCACCTGGTCAATCATTTTGCGGGTGTTTGCGGTGGCGTACTCCCCAGCGAAGAAAACAAAGAGGCAGGACTCTTCGCTGTCCTTACGCCTCCCTCCCTTTGTCAAAGGCACAATGCTGCGTGAGGCGTCGGTGGAGATTCGGACAGACTTGAACTCGGACTCGCCGTCTGGGACCGGCAGGAAATCCTGAACCTCTGAAGCCTCGGGCAACAGGCTCCAGTTGTTTTCTCCAGACACGGGCGTGAAGTCGTGGATGTTGCTCCAATTGTTGTTGAATATGCTGAGCCCCGCGTCTTTAAAATGGAAGCCCAGCTCAGGGTAGAAGTACTGGAAGCAGCCAAACTTCATACCTGTAGATGACTCGATGATGGGCTGAGTTGCACAACATAAGAACACATCCATCTTTTTACAGTCCCGCGTGCGGAACTGCTGACAAGCAACCACGCACTTGATGTCTTTGCAGTCTCTGAAGAACACGCTGCCCTTGACGGGTCCCAGAACAATGCGGCAATTGACACAGTCGTCGATGGTGATAGTCGCCGAGTGGTCCAACACGTAGATGCTGCAGTTCTCACACTCCTGGATGACAAACTGTTGTCCATTCAGTTTTCCAGGCAGACGACCCACTGTCACATCTTTGAGCCCAGTCAGCATGTAATCTTTAGGATCGACCTGTGAAAGAGAAAGGCGACTATAGATGACGTTTCTCACAATATATTTAGCGATGCGCAGAATTTCTTCCTGCAACTGACCTAATATCGTCATCAAATAGCAATGCTGATCATCTCTTCTGTCAAGGAGGTTATGTTTTCACCCATGCGTGCAGATTCTATTCATTTGTTTGCCGGCACTGTTACCACTAACTTGGGCTGTGTCCTGGGAAAGATCTATTAGATTTGTTAGGATCTGGAACAATATGTGTTATCATATAAGGAGAGACTAACGCATAAACAATTATCAACCAGCTCAGATTATGTTATCCTCTCCGGTTCTAGAAATGCCTCCAGATGAGCACGATTTATTCGATCATTTAAGACCAGGCGTGCTGCATGTAGGAGTCCTGGGATTGTATAAGCTCTACTTGAACGCCGCGCTAGTTTTGTTTTGTAACACCGGACATATCAATGATTCTAGAACATCTTCTAACAATTATGGATGTAATCTAGATTTATTTTCTCCGCTATTTGTTTGTTCCTTTCAATAGAATAGGCAGCGGTGTTAAACCTGTCCAGCGGAGGGCCGAGACACTCCAGGTTTTCCTTCCAGCCGGCTATTAAAGCAGGTGATTGTAATTATCAACACCTCCGATTTGAGAGAAGGAACTCATTAGTGAGATCAGCTGCTGGAGAGATGGTTGGAAAGAAAACATGGAGTGTCTCGGCCCTCCACTGGACAGGTTTGACATGTGGAATAATGCATTTGATGATTGACACACGTGTAAACTATTGTGTGACTCATTAAATTGCTACACAGCGAGGAATGCAAAAGGAAACCGCTTCATTTACGTCATAATAATTAGGGTGTGACGTCCCAGGAGCGGAAACGGAAGTGCAACACCTGCTAAGCTCTGAGCAGGCCGCGTTAACGACGGTGAGCGCACCGACAGTGAACCACAGTGTTGCGTAATAATCCCATAATGAGATAAGAATGTTCCATGAACAGAGAGAGACAGAGAGGCTTTGTATTTAAAACCCAAAAGCATGTTCTGTTTAGTTCCAGCATTGGGCGGTGCCGCCCTGGATACCTCGACGACAGGTGATTTATTAATGGAGTTATTTGGATAATAGCATAATAAATGCTGCGGCGCAAATCAATCTCAGCGATACGCCAGATTCCTGTCGCTCCCGCACTCGGGAAATATTGTGCAAATAAAACATAGAGAAGAACTGGCTGGAGAAACACGGTGACTCCCACAGAGCAGTTTCACGATCACGTTCGAATGGCGGAAACACGATCTGAACTTGGAATCTATTACAGATTTATGCATTAAATATATCGCTGACTGCGCCTCTTTTCATCCGCCTGGGAGCGACTTCACACAGACGTGAAACACGTAGTGAAGAGTAAAGCCGCGCCATTCATTTATCTGTTACGCCCTTGTTTTGAGTTTTGTCTTACCTTTTCTCTCTTATCCCAGCTGTACTGTTTTGGTGCCTCCTCTGCGCTGTTGCCAAGGGGAACCGCGTTGCTGGTTGTCGGTGTAAGATCCTCTTTTTCGGGTGACTTTCTTTTGGATTTTTTCGAGAAGAAGCAGCCCATTTTCCTCTCTCGGTGGCGAACAGATGAGCCGAATAGTCTCTCCGCAACGACCCTTTGCACAGCGCAATGTTTGAGGTAGAAGCTTCCGTGCGCTTTAGGTGACAATATGGTTTTTTTTCTACTTCCTGTTTCCGAGCCTCGTTTCTGAGCCAATCAGCGTCACATGCGTATCCAGAACAACCAATCACAGACGTTCATATAGACACGGGCTGGGGAGGTGTGTGTGTGTGTACTTATTAGGCGTTTTCAAAATACAGGAAAGTTAGATCCATTTCTTAAGGAGTGCTTTTGAGCATTAAATTAAAAGTATAATAATTATTTTTTTTAAATTACAAAATATGTTGTCCAAGTTTAAATTTAAATGCTAACTTCGTCTACATTAGCGCACAATAACTGTTGCGTGAAATTCGATGCTATCTCACAGATGATAAAACTAAGTCCTTCTTTGCCATTACATTTTGCCATTAATGATATAATATACATATAACATATAAATGCAATGTACGTCAATAATCAAAAGATCTCCCAGTTAGAATATCTGATTTCACCATTCATTCATTACATTAATCGTTCACTCAGTAATGGTTACATCACTCAGGGTGTCATCTTGAGTCTAAATCCCGATTAAGGCTACTAGTTTATGTAAAAAAGGACACGATAAATACAGTAATAGAATGATCTAAATCATAAAATGACCCAAAAGAGTTGAATCAAATAGCACAAATAAATTGTGTTGCATGTTGATAAACTACATTCAAAAAGAAATGAATTGTGCTGAACAAACCACAAACATGTCTAACATAAGATTACCTTTATGCTGTTTGAACCGAACCAGGTTTATGTTGTTGTTTTCCCATTGAAAACAGTTTCCTGCTGAACGTGTTTATTAATGAGGGTGATAAGGCTACAGAGTTGCAGTCTGAGTCATGACACCAAAACAACCCCCCCCCCTAAGCACGGTGCAGGGTTCCCTCTGAAGCCCCCGGGCATCAACCCACCTCTTAACCCTTCGCTGTTACCTCCAAGGCGCACTATCCATAGCGGACATTTGTTTTACTGGTTTTGCATAGAAAAGAGAAGAGAAACGCGCAGCTCGTGTGAAGTTCCTGTTTTGACAGGACGGACCGCGGAATTGCTGATTCATCACAACGTCAGGCGACTCGGTGGCGACTCGGCGGCGACTCGGCGGCGACTCGGTGGCGGCTCGGTGGCGACTCGGCGGCGGCGCGCTTTTCTTCCCACCGCCGGCGCAGCGCAGTCCCGCCGCGGTGCCGTGCGCCTTTAAGAGGTTGAGCTCGCTGCTCTTCAAACACACAAGGTTGTTTGCTCACCCCGGCTGAGCGGTGCGTGCGTGCGTGCGTGCGTGCGTGCGTGCGTGTCAGCGGCAGCAGCAGCAGCAGCATCCATCCTGCGCCATGGACGCGCTCCGACATCCGAAGCGCAGCGCGTTGGACGCGACGCTCCCCGCGTGGATCTTCCTGGCCGCGGGACTGTCGGGACTGCGGGCGGAGGGCGACGGAATGGAGGAGCTCGCCAGCGAGAAGGAAGCGGAGGAAAGTCACCGCCAAGACAGCGTGAATCTGCTGACGTTCATCTTCCTGCTGACCTTAACCATTCTCACCATATGGCTCTTCAAGCACAGGCGCGTCCGTTTTCTCCACGAAACGGGGCTGGCGATGATTTACGGTGAGGCTGATCGGATTATAGGTGGAACGCACAAACACCCACACGCACACTCTCTCTCTCACACACACACACACCGCATCCCGCAGGCTCTGCGTGATTCAGCCTCCTTGCGGCTGGCACAGAGGTTATACAAGACGAAGCTGGGAGATGCGGAGATGATTCAAATCCACTGACGCGCATCTCTTGCGTTTCGCCGGCTCACGTTGCCGCGGCCAGTAAGGCCAGGTGCTGGCTCGGTTCTCCACTGACTGGGAATGGGAACCGCAACCCCCGACATATGTCGGGAATCCACTGAGCGCAATGTAATAAATCAGATTAGAGCAGCATTTGTGCATATGCTGTAGCCTTATTTATCTCCTATGGGAACAGTGAGCTGTTAAGTTTATTCTTGGGCGATGAGGGGGAAATGTTTAAATTACAAGAAACACAGGCTCACCAAAAAAAAAAGAAAGAAATCTGATAGTTAAAGCTTCCAAAATCAGGACACACAGGACGAGGACGGCAGAGATCATTCGGGTGATCACGCAGAGGGCTTCGGGTTGGCGGCATTCACGAGACAGAGAGTTGTGGTTCCTTGCAGATGCACAGAAGAGACACTGCAAAGCGTATTCGAGGTTCACTTTCACCAGAGCTGAAGGCAAAATGAAAGTCTTTCCCTGCAATACATGATGAAAGTCATGTGACCGGGGTCTGTAACGTGCTGCCACAATGATTAACAGCACGCCTGCGTCTGCTCTTCATTCAATAGCTCAACAGTGTGGTTCCAGTTAGTGGTGCAGATGTCACTCATTAACAGACGGCTTCACATGAGAAAGACTTTGACTTGTTTTGAAGCGCTCTGCAGGTCAACTGTGCTTTGACACTCTTCCAGTTCAGCTGCCTTTTGTGGCGTCATCGTGTCCTAAAGGTGTGGGGGGGGGGACCGACACTGATGATTTTACATTGGGACACACTCCTTCCTCCCTGATGTGCTAAAGTCAATGCTTGTTGCGTTAGAGCCCCGTCTGTTTCTTTGGACCGACACCGATGCAGATGTGCTGCCAAGTGGGAACCCAAGTTGTCACGTATTGATTTGCTGTCGAGCAGCCTTTACAGGAAGCCTTGTTTTTCAGTTGGTATATGCTGAGCTGCCTGCTGAGACGGGATCACGGAGACCAATCGATGCGTGTCATATGTTAATGGCGTCAAAAGATCACCACGTTTCGCCGGGTCGACCTTCCTTTTCATTCTTTTTTTATAAAGATAGTCTTTTGCTGTTGTTTCTTTATCAGTAACCCCCTGATAAACGGCCATTGTTTGTTGAGTAGGACAAAACCAAGAGGGTAGATATGCATGAGGCGAACTCTCTGATTGGGAGAGAGAGAGAGAGAGAGAGCACAGCGCTGGCAGCGTTGCTTTTCAGTGTGTCTCACCAGATGATTTATGTTCTAAAACCCGCTTGCCTCATTCCCTTCTTTCTGGCATTTAGTTCTCCCGACAGCGTCTATATTTTCTTCCGTTTGCAGCAGGAAAGCACGAAAAACCTTCCCCAGGACTGAGTTTTGTCTCCTTCGATTCCATCAGGTCTGCTGGTCGGTGTGATCCTGCGGTACGGCATCCCTGCCACCAGCTACCACAACAAGCCCCCCCCGAGCTGCACGCTGAGCGAGGGGCCCGTCAGCACCTTGCTGCTGAACGTCAGCGGCAAGTTCTTTGAGTACGCCCTCAAAGGAGAAATCAACTCCCGAGAGATTAACAACGTGGAGCAGAATGACATGCTGCGGAAGGTAACAGTCATAACCCTCAGAGAGCGCGGACCTCCACCATGGGTGATTAGAGCCCCCGTTAGGTCACTTCACGTCAAAGCCACAGTCCCAAGACAGACTGACCCTAATGGAATTACTCCTCGGGCATGATCCGAGCCCGAGGATCTGGCATTGCATTACTGATTTTACAGTTATTGAAGAAAAGCATTCCTTCTTTTTAAACCATTTATTCAGTACGTTTGAGGATTTGCTCCAGATTACAGACATAAACGGTCCATAAAGGCCTTGTGAAGTTCAATAGAGCAGAAAAAATGCATGATATTTTAATGGGTTTGATCTTATGGGTTTGTTAATGTCACATGCCCACCCCACCAATCCTGCTGCGACCAAGCAAACACCAGGGGAAACATAACGATCCGTGGTGGAGGTGAAAAAAAAACCTGAATACATGTTTACATTTTTGCCAGCTGTACCGCTCTCACTTTTTTTTATTCTCTCTCTCTCTATCTTTTCCAGGTGACGTTTGACCCGGAAGTCTTCTTCAACATTTTGCTGCCCCCAATTATTTTCCATGCTGGGTACAGTCTGAAGAAGGTGAGCGGGCGTTTGTACATTAGCACTGGTGACTCTGTCAAAGCGACATGATGGCGTTTGGTGAGCCACAGGTGATATTTTCGGACAGATGCTAAGCTAGGGAAACCTTCACTGGCGCACAAACAGAGCGTTCCTTCCGGAATATAAGCTTTCTTTGCGAAGGGAAGTCCTGAGCCGTTGGCTTTCATTTCCTCTTTTCCCGTCATTGATGCTGGTACAGACAGAATAGGAAGGGTTCTGCTTTTGACTGTTGAGCAACAGATTTGTTAAATTAGGACAATCCACTGCTCTTCAAATTTGTATTCCATGTTTACAGGTATGAGAATTTCCTCTGCAGCAGCAGGAGCTTCTTATGCTTGGACTGATGGAGAATGAAATGGGGTTTTTTTTAACAGTTGGTGTCATCTGATACGTTTTCATTAGGATTACATCAGGTTATATGAATGAGGGGAACTCTCCTCTTGCAGATAACCTTATCTGCTTGTCTGACCCTGTGTGGTAGCTGAGTGGATTAGACTGATTTCTGCCACATCAGCAGCCTGGATGACACTCGTTTGATGAAGCCTTTTATTCCCAAACATCTCAGTGACTGTTAGATGAATTGTTCTGGCTATTTGTTTAGATATTCTCATCAGGCGGTATTGATACTGACTCAAATGTAAAATACCCATCAGTCTCCGTTGTAGATTTGTGTTGATAATCAAAGGCTAGTATTTTCCAACATGCTATAATAAAAATGGTGTAAATAGTCAACATGCTAAACGTCACATTGAGGGAGCACAGAGCGAAGGGCTTTAATCTCATACAGTTGGGGGAAGCAGAAAAACAGAGTCAATAAAAGCACAGTGGTTTCACTACAGGAGTTCAAATCCAGCACCAGTCTAATCTATTAGAAGTCCAAACGTAGGCGGAGCCGGAGAACAGCGTAAACGAACGACAAACACAAGACGAAAAGCTCACAGCATCCCACAAGAAACCCACTCGCATGGAGGGAATCAACTGGACTGTGTGGATACGAGCGACGATGAAGCAGCACAGAACCCACTCGCTCACAGAGGACTGTTAGATATACAGATGAAAGGTAATCTAATCTAATCTAAGGAAAGCTAATCAGAAAGGAGATGATCAATAAATGTAAACCAAACCACCACGATGGAGACATCATTTACCCCAAAGAAGTACAACTGCATAGAGCTGAACGTAGCTGTATCACCTTACCTAGTTATTATACTGATTGTATACACTCTGTACTACAAACAGTACTACGATGTAGTTATAATAGCTTCTGTGCACGTCAGACAGTGATGCAGTCTGCCTCCGTGGTGTGGGCCGGCCTTCAGCCCAGCTGTAGAAGGTTTATAAAGCATGGCCGAGCCTTTGTTATAATATTGTAATAAATACCGGTAGTTGTTTTTGATCTGTGGCTGCTTTACGGGTCCTGCTGAAGGAAGCATTGATTGGTGTCATCCTCTCCATCAAAGATGAGGCGTTACGAGGGTCAAATGATCACGGGACTGTTTGCTTTAGCTGAAATGGCAGCAGTGTGACGATAACGTGCCTCAGTGGGGCTTTACTCTCTGAGTGATGTCTAGTTCGCCATGGAATTTGCTAAATCCTACAGCAGGAATTAGAGAGCCACCGTTTTCTATTGCAGTCGGGGGTTATTGTGAAGCCTGAATTTGGAGAGACAGACAGGAGCGTGCTGCTTGTGTGTCTCTTTGGTCATTAACTTGTTGATTCAGTTCAACTGTGGTTGAGCACAGGACTGTAATTCATCCACAGTTAGACATAACCAGCTGCTGTAAATATGTCTGTCCTGACATAATTGTCACGGCAACCATTCTTCTGTTTGCTTAATTCTTTGTTGTTTATACAAGAAACTCGTATTCCGGAGTGATCCTCAAACATTAGGTTCTCAGCTATGAAAGGGATCAGAAGAGACACTTTTGTTATGGAACGAGTTTGCTTTATAACCAGTTAAACAGCGTGTGTGTGCATGCAGTGTCTCTAGGCCTGTTTGACAGGGAGCAACACACCGGAGGCCTTTATTGATCTGCAGTTGAGGGAAGGGTTTGCCTGGTGTAAACCCTGCACGGTGTCGGACGACGGAAGAGAAATGCTGCAGAGCAGATGGAACCTCGTTGTGTATCGGGTTTATTGGCAACATTTCCTATTTGTCGGCTGTTTGTAAAAAAACAACAACAACAAATCCAACAAGAACAGTTTGAATCGCTCAATTCAACAGCTTGCAAAGCTCCTTTGAACCAATACCCGCAGCACAGGATTATTGAACGCCGCACATTCAGTCATTACAGCACACACACGTGCAAATCTGTTGGCACCAGCGGTTTGTCTGGAGGAGGAAAGATGAAGCCTATGATGAAAGGAGCACTGCCCACGGTGAAGCATAGCAGCGGCTCTGTGATGCTCTACGGCGCCCTCAGACACGGGAAGCCCGGCAGCGTCTAGAGCAGGGGTGGGCAATTCGTTTTTCCATTGGTCCACATGAGAAACAGAAATTATTCTGGAGAGCCGGGCAAAAAGGCTGAACTCAATTCTGCATAATATTAATTGTATTTCTTTATTTTAAAAAGCAGTAAATAGCATTGTTTTGACATGCTTGTAAGAGGATACTGTATATATAATTAAGTAATAAAGAAATGAGGTTGCCTTACAAAAAATGTCATTTATTCAATTACATTTCTCAAAACAATGTTTTTTGTATGGTATGGCGCTCTCTGATCCTGAGCGCCGTATGTAGCCGGCTACATATGGAGCTGTCCAGTGCTGAAGTTTGCCTTCAGGATCGGCACTGGACAGCTCCATATATATCCCACTACCTGTGGAGCTGTCCAGTGCTGATCCTGAGCGCCATTTGTAGCCGGGATCAACATTTCAGCCCATGCTGGAAAAAACTAACAAGTTCAAATAATGTTCAATAGTCACCGCCAGCAGATTATTCATTTCCCGACTGCAGCGTTTTGCTATTGTTATTGCCATGTTGCTGAATTTTTCCGTTTGATCAGTTCACTACTTCAGTTACAAACATTGCATATTCAATTGTATAGTTGTAAAAATATATGGATAGATTATTGCTGTTATTATAACATAAATCCTTTCGATTGATCAGGTTAAGAAAACCACACTACTCCATCGATTAATAATCAAACTTATTCAAGTAAATATTAAATAATAAATAAAGAAAAATATCATCCAACATAAGTTATGGCATTAACTTTGTTCAAAATTCTTTTGTCATAGTTGAGAGGGGCAGAACTGCAGTACAACCAACAGATGTGGGCTGATGTGTGACAGATGCGGCATTTTACAAAAATAAATGTCTGCACACAGCTCTCGCGGGCCACAAAAAATGATTTGGAGGGCCACATTTGGCCCCGGGGCCTTGAGTTTCTCACATGTGCTCTAAACGTTTGCTTGACGTGTATTTTCTCTACTCGTCTTCATCCAGAGACACTTCTTCAGGAATCTGGGCTCCATCTTAACCTATGCATTCCTCGGCACTGCCATCTCATGTTTCGTCATTGGGTGAGTGTCTGCCTTCTGTTCGTGACATGTCGGGTTCAAACCAGGAGCTCGATGATCTTGCTGTCCGGACATCACACCAGTGATGCGCTCCTTTTCTGCTTTATCACCAGGAATCTGATGTACGGCGTGGTCAAACTGATGCAGCAGGTTGGACAGCTGACTGACAAGTTCTACTACACTGACTGCCTTTTCTTTGGTGCCATCCTCTCTGCCACAGACCCCGGTATGACCCGTGCAGGCCAGAGTTGTTTGGGTTGAGGCTGTCTGTAAAACAAATGGCCGATGGAATGTTTTGTATACCTTGCTGTCTCTGCAGTGACGGTGTTGGCCATCTTCAATGAGCTCCACGCAGATGGGGATCTCTATGCTCTGCTGTTTGGAGAAAGTGTTATGAACGATGCAGTGGCCATTGTTCTCTCATCGTAAGACACGTTTCTTCCTTTTCAGAAACCTGCAGGATTTAAGCTTCCATGTTTTGTTTTTTTGACAAGATAGATATCTCTCTGTGTGGTTTTGAGCTTTTTTTGCTTCCTGATGGTGAAATTCAAGTCATGTGAGACAGAGCAGAAGTTCCCCTCCACAGATAGAGAGCTCTTTGTCTCCCTCTAGTGGAGGATGTCAGATCAATCATTAATCGAGCTTCCATTGCCTTTGCCTGATTTCGTCTCCTTATGCATTAATTCATGTAGAAGTGCAAATGTTTTGAATAGTTTTATGGCACACTCTGACGCCTGCTCTCACGTGTTGTTTGATATTCCAGGTCTATCGTGGCTTATCAGCCCAGCGCTGCAAACACACACATGTTTGATGCCGCAGCCTTTTTCAAGTCAGTGGGGGTTTTCCTGGGTATTTTCAGCGGCTCCTTCGTGATGGGTGCGGCCACAGGAGTTGTCACGGCTCTCATATCCTTTCTCTGAAGCCTGCTTCACAGTATAAGTATGATGTCTCATTTCCAGATTTATTTGCGTATTGCAGGGTGCCTTATGTGCCTTATTTGTGAGTCGTAAAGCTCCTACTCAGTGTTGTTCCTTAATTTCCACCTCCACGTCACCAAGTTTACGAAGCTGCACTGCTTCCCGCTGCTGGAGACGGCGCTCTTCTTCCTCATGTCGTGGAGCACCTTCCTGCTGGCCGAGGCCTGCAGGTTCACAGGTGAAAATAGCGAAAATAGAAAAAGACCCTTCATATTGTGTATGTGTGTGACCTAAAGGAACTTAAATGCTGTCTGATCAGATCAGATTTGATCTTGTGTCCCACTATTTGAGAGGTTATGGTCTGTCCACATCAAGGCAACCTGGAGTTTTTTCTGGTAGGAGCATCTGTATGAAACTCGGCTCGGAGTTTAAACTGAAGAAATGTGGCTGTGATTTAAACAGAGATGTTAAAGCCAGTCATCCTAATTATGCTGCCCTCCCTGTTCAGTGCGCTGTGTGCTTCATTGTATTCAGCATTGTGTGTGTGTGTGTGTGTGTGTGTTGTCCCCTAGGTGTCGTGGCTGTGCTGTTCTGCGGCATCACACAGGCTCACTACACCTACAACAACCTCTCTGAAGAGTCCACGAAACGCACCAAGCAGGTAGAGTCAGCCTTCTTCCTGCTCACGCAGCAGCCTTCGTTGTTTATTTGTTCATTTGTTTGGGCTGTTTGAGGCCCATGAGTGTAGAGAACATTGTGCCGATGACAGATGGCTTAGTGATCAGCCTGCTGGGAGCTTAATGGGAGTTGTCCGAGGACATCCCTCTAGCTTCCCAGCGGGGTTCAGTTTGACAGGCAGGGTACAGATTAAGGCGTGGACATTGTGCAGCGGGACACGCTTTGGACCAGTGTGTGGCAGGCGTCTTTTAGAAGTTACACATTTGCAACGTTGAGGTTCAAACATCTCGGGTGTCTATGGCTATGTTCACGCTCCAGGAAAAAAAAGTGACCACACCTAATTTAGTTTTTCTCTTATTTAACCCAGATGTATGTGTGTGTGGTTTTTTTTTCAGGACGGTGTGAAAGCAAATGTCATCTTTTCTGAACTCTTTTCATACGTGGTCCTAAATCAGGGGCAAATCTGATTCCTGCAGATGTGAAAGCAGTGTGAACAGTCACATCAGAATAATGTGTGTCTCAAAGGCAGTGTGAACGTAGACCACCGTCTGTCTGTCTGTCGGTTTGTCTCGTGTCTCTCTCCCAGAGTGAGATAGATAGTCGTGTAACTATCCTGGTAACCTTGGAGGTGTTAGGGTTATTGTTTTATTTTCATTGTAAAACTGTAAAGATGGAGGAAGCCACAAGGTTTTCCCATAGGAAAACTTCCCTTTGTCTTTAGTTTCATCGAAGGGGGTAGGGATCTATGTAAATACCTGGGACAACCTACTTTCACCGTGTGAATAAAAAGGCCGAGAGGTCTCGGGCGAGGGGTCTTTTGTTCGCAGCCGCTGGGCGAGCAGGGTCCCTCCTTACCGGTAAAGTATCGAAGTTTGTCTGCCTGATTCATTTTGTGTGCGTTTAATTATTTCTTACACAGTGTGTCGGGGAATAACCCCTACATAAGTTGGTCCTTCGAGGTGCCGGCGCTCAATATAACCGACGTCTCCGAGCCGCGGTGAGGAAGCTGAACGTGCACGCGCTCCGACGGAGCGGATCTAAAGTCCAGTGGAGCAACTTCTTCACTGGCCAGCCTTTCTCTTTCGGTTCGCCGACGGACGGTTTGACGAGCCCGAACAGCGATCCTACGCACGTTTTAAAGAAGGTAAGACAAACTTGTGTTAAAGTACTGCAGCTGCTTTAACCCGCGCTGGTCGCGCAAATAGTTACGCGCGTGCGGGTTCACGTGTATGGGTTACGCACACGCCGGCCGTGTGCATGAATAGTTACGCGCGTGCGGGTTCACGTGTATGAGTTACGCACACGCCGGTCGTGTGCATGAATAGTTACGCGCGTGCGGGTTCACGCGTATGAGTTACGTGCACGCCGGTCGTGTGCATGAAAAGTTACGCGCAAGAAGGAATCATTATTACAATGTTTACCTTAAAAATAAGTGAGATCTAGTCTGGCCAGAGGGGGAGGGAGAGAGAGAGAGCGAGAGAGCGAGCGAGCGGTTAGCCACGTGGGGAGTGTGTCTGTGTTTTGAATGCGTATTGCGTGAATGAAGTCTGAGCATTATTGGTCATCTGGCTGACGGTCCGTTAACGGCTGAAGATCATTTTGGATTGATATTGTTTTGGCTTATGAGGAATCTAGGTGGTTATCAATTGCATCGAAAACAATATTAGTTCTGAGCAAAAGCTCCGGTGAAAGGCTGAATTTGAGGCCTCATCTGGCTAGCTTGCTGTTCAGAATCTGAATATTGGTCCGTGAGAACTTTGTATTTTGATAAACCACACTCTGTATTTAGCATAATGGGGATTTGTAACGGGAAAAAGAAAAAAGAGCCTGTTAGTGAGCAACAGATCCCAACAGGGGACAAAAAATATATGAAATATCGCTACCCAGATTCTTCTGAGAATGTAAACCCTTGGGAAGCAAATTATGGATTCACTGGTCATTTGAAAGTAGAACCATTGAGGGGGATGCATATCCATATGAGAGTCAGAACAGAAAATGAACCAGTGAAGGAGGAAGTTGAAGGTTTACACCAGTTGTGGATTAAAGAGGAGATAGAAAGAACACACAACATGTTAAAATTAAATGAGCAGAGTGGCAAAGCAGGAGTGGATTGTTGGTTGGTAAGAATTGATGCAGGAATGGAGAATGCAACAAAAGGAAAAGGTGAAGTATTTTGGCACGATTTGGATGGAGAGGTGGAAGAAGAACGTCAAAGAATAAGGAACAAGAAGGCAACCAGTAAGTATGGGAGAAAGAACAAGGTAAGTGAAGCAAAGTGTTGGAACTGTAACCGAAGAGGACATTTTGCAAGATCATGCCATAAAAAGAAAAAAGAGGAAAAAATGTTTAACAGTTTTCAAAATGATGGAGAATGTTTCAGAAGCAGACAAAGACACGCCGCATGGTGGACGCTGCACAGAAACGTCATGCAGACAACAACTCCAAAATGGCGACCAGTTCTGCAGGCCTCGACTGGACATTCGTGCGAGGGGGGGGATATCCTTCCCTGTTGAAGATAGACATCTAGGAAAGTAGACTGTTTGTTTGTAAATAGATTATTTCTAGCAAAGAAGAAGGAAAAAGTGATGTTTTAGTAATTAAGGTACAAGAGGATGTTTAATGATGGAGGAGATTTAAGAAGGATTGAGAAGGTTGCTTGGATGGAGTGGAGAAGAACGTCAGGAGGAGGAAGCAGGAACTGGTGAGTATACGGAAAGTATTGAGAATGTGTGGAGGAACAGCTAAGTTGAGGAAAAGAAACCAGAATGTGGTAAGTGTTGGAAACGTAACATGTAAGAAATATGATGTGTAAAGATTGTTTTGAGCATTTCAGAAGAGACAAAGACGCAGCATGGCGAAACAGCATGCTGAGACCACATGGCACCTCCAAGATGGAGACCAGGACAACCACAAAATGGAGGCTTAAGCAGAAAAAGTCTTTGTGAATTCCAAATTAGCATGACAGAACCATCCATGTCTGTGCTGTGAGAGAGTAGCTGACTCTACGGCACAGCCATTTGATGTGCAAATTCTTCTGGAGACGCCTTTTGTTTGAGAGAGACCGGCTGGTTGCAGACCCATGTCCATGGTTTGTGGAATGCATAGCCACAAAAGGTCTTCTGAAACAGAGGGTGAATCCATGGAGACACGTAGCAGGAGTTCAGAGTTTGTTGATAGATTAAAAACCAAAGTAATCTCAGGATCTAAATAAAATCTAAAATAATTGGTGATGATTCAACGGCGGACAGGTAATTGCACAAACACACGCACACATCTAAAGGGACTTTTGACTACGGTACAAGACAGATAAGGAGGTTAGAGACTGACTTCAGACTGAAGGAAGATGAGACGACTAGAGACAGACTTGAATCAATTCAGATGTGAATTGGGAACTTGACATTTGTGAATATAACATGTAAATTTAATGCTTTTTCTACTATAGCAGGAGAGATCCCGGACTGGACTGGGAGCAGATAAACTCTGCCAACATACGGGTTCTCAATAGTGAAACATGAAATGAAGGAAGGAAGAGGTTCAAAGATTTTATCGTGTGTCAATAAAGAAATGTGTTTTGTTCTGAGTTGCGAATGCAGATAGCAGCTCCAGGAACACCAGGAGAGACTGCTAAGCTGTGATGCAGAAACGACAGCCAACGGAAGCGCTGTACGGTCGAAGGAACATCTCAGACAACAGCAGAGGAGAAGCCTGACGGACTGGAGGCGATGAACCTTCCAGCCAACGCATGGCAACCTCAATAGGAGCATCTCAGACAAGCATAGGGTGAGAGGCACATGGAAACTCTTTTGAACTTATTTCATCCCAAATTGAGTGATGTATATAATATGTTGTGAATATGATGTAAGAGTAGGAATTATTTTGAGACATTGTATAAACCAAGTTAGACTAATGCTGATAGAATAGACTCGATTTACTAATGGAAGCAAGTTTGAACCATGGACTACGTTCATAGTTCAAACAGGAGGGATTGCACAGCAGTAATTAAATCAATAATTACTCTGGAAGAATAAAAATAATACTAAAAAAAAAAAAAAAATGTTTGCTGTATATATGTGTAGAATCACTAAATCCTGTTCCAGTAGCCATAATAACTAGTTATAACGGTAATGATTTTGTGAATCAGGTGGTAAGGTTTGAAACAACACGCAGATCAGATGTCACTGTATATCAGAGCGCTAGGCTAGTGTAGAGAAGGCTAAAATGAGGTTTGGCCAATGCACGGAAGAAACCAAAAGCCATGGATGCAGTACATCGATTTGGTGAAGAGGAAGCGTTGAGTGAAAAGATGAAGCACACTCTTTCTGAACGATGTCCAGAGAGCAAATGATCTGCCGAAGTTTTTCTTTGTCCCGACAGGAGGGCGAATCTACAGAGCGTGTTTGGTGTCGGCGTCTTCATGGAAACCATCAGGAAGCAGCAGGCGGTCCGGACCGAGGAACGGAGGACCACTCAGGGTCATGCTGACGACACCAACAAGACGTGAACATCCAGAGTTCTTCCTGAATCCATCTGTTGCACTGCAGGAGGAAACGTCTCTTGCCAAACTGATCCAGAGATGCAGACAGGAAGTCTGATCAGAGAGAGGTGGTGAGAGATTGAATCACACTCATTTTAAGATCCGTGAGGAAGAGACCCTCACAGTGTAACGCAGGACAAGAACGCTGACGGTGAAGCTGAATCACTTTCAAGAAGATTTGCTGATGGACAAGGAACGAGAACAACCAGACTGACCTAACACCAAGAACAGTTTGCATATTCCAAAGTGTAATCTGTTTGAATGTTTGTCTAGAGATGTGTGACTAGAAGAACGTCATAAAGTAATTTATGCAGATTAGGAGAGTTTCATAGGAGTAGTTAACCAACACCTGGTATCGTTATACTATATTAATTGCAACTGTCAGTAATTTATGATTAAGTGGAGAAGCGTACGATGCAATTAGAATCCTAAAATAGATCAAATAACACTAATGAGCAGGATGTAGATTTAAATTCATAAACTAAATTTAACTAAACAATTGCTAATAGAAAGATAGGTTAACAATTATACTAAAATAGAAGTAATAAGTCTACAACAACGTAAAAGTGTCTAGGCATATGACTTTTGATAGCATTAGAGTAAGTAAAAGTAGCTAAATTCTAGTGACAAGTTGAGTTAATAAGACAGTAAAAGATTGTTATGATTATCCATCCATAACATAATATAGACATTGTAGTAATTTAATTTAGAGTTCAGAATGTTCCAGATGTGTTAAAACTTTGGAGCAATAAAGATAAAATAATCATGTCACTGTTTTCAAATTACAGTATAGAAAAGATAGTGCTGGTAAAATATTAAAGTAATTCAAACTAGGAGAAATATCGGTAATGCGCTAACGTAGGATTTGTGAATAAAGGGTTTGACAGTGACATTTAGATTGTGGAAATGAATGTTGATTGTTTTTGTACTGATTTGATTTTATGTTTTTTCATGTTTGTTTTCCTTGTTGACGATGAATGAGATGTTTGACATTGTATTAGGAGGATTGTTAAAATGCCTGGATTGGGGGTCGTTAAGATAATCGCAGGTGCAGCTGGATTGTGGAAGGAATTTTCCCGTTTGAAAGATGTATGCTATATGAAGATGGAATCTGCAAACTACGGGTTTTTCGCCTTCCTCCCTGATTCAGGTCAGATCTTGAATGTAAGAACTCAGATCATGAATGTAATAACTCAGGTATTGATTTTGATTGTACTGATTCTTTTTTATCATTGTTTTCTGATAGTTTAGTTCTAGTATAGTGTTTGAAGCATGTTTAGTTAACACCGAATGTTTTGTAGTAACCATAGAGATAAGGATGTTACAGTATAAATATTAGGCCATGTGAAATGAAAATTCCAGGAGGGAAATGTTAGGGTTATTGTTTTATTTTCATTGTAAAACTGTAAAGATGGAGGAAGCCACAAGGTTTTCCCATAGGAAAACTTCCCTTTGTCTTTAGTTTCATCGAAGGGGGTAGGGATCTATGTAAATACCTGGGACAACCTACTTTCACCGTGTGAATAAAAAGGCCGAGAGGTCTCGGGCGAGGGGTCTTTTGTTCGCAGCCGCTGGGCGAGCAGGGTCCCTCCTTACCGGTAAAGTATCGAAGTTTGTCTGCCTGATTCATTTTGTGTGCGTTTAATTATTTCTTACACAGTGTGTCGGGGAATAACCCCTACAGGAGGGGGAATAAAAACTGCTCCTGAAGCCTGTCTGGATTCTGAGGGAACACATGGAACACAAAGCTTCCAGGGAGAGGATTTCAACCAGCGCAGTGTGGGAATGCATGTCAAACTGAACCGAGCACGTGAAAGCTGTCTTACTGCTACTCCTCTAGGCTGATGATGAACGTTATGTTTTCCCTGCAGCTATTTGAAGTCCTTCACTTCCTGGCTGAGAATTTCATCTTCTCCTACATGGGTTTGGCTTTGTTCACCTTCCAGAATCACATCTTCAGCCCCATCTTCATCTTGGGGGCTTTTGTATCCTTCAAGGCCAAACTGTCCAACAGGTTTCTGTCTCATAGAGGATTTCTCCTCTGGTAAAAAAGAAAAGAAAAAAAAAGAATCATATTTTTCTGCTTTAATAATAAGTTCCTTTTTCATGTTTTACTTTAGTCCTAATCAATACATTGTTCAGATGACCTCTTGACCTTGCGTGCCAGATTGCCATATTCATTGGACGAGCTTTCAACATTTACCCGCTGTCCTTCCTGCTGAACCTCGGCAGAAGACACAAGATCAAGGGAAACTTCCAACACATGATGATGTTTGCTGGTGCGGTAAAAGGCTGACCGTGATTCTGCACTGCACTTTAGGATTATTTTCTATTATTGATTGATCATTTTTGATGCACTTGATTTGTTTTGCAAACAGTCTAAATCTATGAGATATAAAATTTACTGTAATTTGACAGGGATCGTTTTAGAATCCGTGACGTACTCTCAATAAGAATGCAGATTTTCTGTTAATCAACTCATTGGTTTTGGATGGGACCTTCTCCAGGTCTGCGGGGGGCCATGGCATTCGCTCTGGCCATCCGGGACACGGCCACCTACGCCCGCCAGATGATGTTCACCACCACGCTGCTCATCGTCTTCTTCACCGTCTGGGTGTTCGGCGGTGGGACAACACCGATGCTGTCCTGGCTACACATCAGGTGACATCATTTTGTGCTGTAATTTCAGTCCTCGCAGCAAAAAGAACTACATTTTCAATGTAATTAATGTGAACACCCTCAAAAGCTGATTTGCAGCTTCACACATTTGAAATCTAATTTCCTTGATTCTCTCCTTTCGTTATCTCGTGGCATCAGATTAATCAGATTAAGCCTGTAAACGACAGACTGCAAATAACGAAAACAAGGTTGTAACACATTTCTGTCGGTGCCACGTTCACCATTACAGTGATGTTTTTTAACCGTCGCTGAGTTGGACTCCGGTTTGCTGAGTTCAGGTCTGTTGTCTGTCTTTGTAGGACAGTTTGTTTTCTCCTGTTTGCCTGTATTTCCATGTGTTTATTATTATTAGTTGGAGTATTTTGTGCTGCCTGCTGGCTTCATCGAGATCTTGCGTTCAGAGATCTGTCCTCTGGCTGACTTTCCACGTCCCATGGTCTTCCTTCCCTAGAGCTTTCAACCCATCCATCCATTTTCTCCCACTTTTCCGCTTTGCAGACCACTGCAGTTGCTGGAGCCGATCCCAGCTTGCTATGGGCGAGAGGCGGGTTACACCCCGAATGCGTTGCCAGCCTGCAGGAATTTGTTTTCCTGCAACAGGAAGTCCTGCAGGTTTTCACACTTTAAATCTCCGAGCCACCGTACCGCCAGCTGTCCAGCCCAGAGGTGCTCCAGGTGATGGGATTGTTGCCACCGCTCCATCTGGGTGCTTGAAGCCCAGCCTCCTAGCTCTGACTTTCTGTCCATCATGACAAAGCAGATTATGGGCTGTGTGAGACTGAGTGAGCAGCCTCTGTTTAACGTGAGCAAGGCCTCGAGCCGAGCAGCAGCTGTGGTGTGTGTTGGGCATTTAGCATGCTGCTAAAATCTCCCAGATGGAGTCATTGCCATGGTAACAGAGACATGTGGTGCATGTCAGGCTGATCTCAGCTCAGATGCAGGCAGCATTCTCTCTGTATGCGTGTAAATCTACACATTTTCTTCCTCTTAATGCGGGATACTTTAAAGCTCCGAGGAACAATCGGACATTATATAATAAATGGCAGTAAACAACATATGACTGCCTGTTTACTTGCAGTTCGTTTACCTGTATTTAACACTGAAGATGAGCTTTTTAAGTGGGTATTCACTGCTTTTGTGAGCCTGGGGTGTGAAAAAGGTCCATTATGGTGATGCTGCGAGTTTGACTAGCAGGGATATGATGGAGGACTGGTGCTGGGATAGGAAGCATCTGGATTCAGCGGGGAAAGGGATTCGGTTCCTGCATTTTGATGACTGGTTCGTGAGCAGGCAGGCGCACAGCTGGACACCGAGGTCCGGCAGGGGAGCCAGAAACAGAGGAAGGAGAGAGCTGCTATTCCCTCAACTCCACTACTGTTGTTGCACTTTTAGCATCTTTGTTGGTGTTTGTTTGGAGCACATTGTTAAAACAGAATTAAACGTTGTAAAGAGTTAAACTGCTGCTGAATGGTAGTAAAAAAGGTGATTAGAAGAAGGAAGTGCAGCACTGAAAGAAGCAGAAGTTTTAATCTAAGAATTGCTGACAGGAAACAAAAAAAAAACCAAACAGCTCAGTAGACGCTGAGCTGAAACCACAACCCGGGATTCCCTCGGAAACATTCATGAAACACAACGTGATTGTGTCCTCACCCTTTTTCACCTGCAGCACAATGTAAAACAACACAGAGTCAATAACTCTAAAGTTGTATTTCATGAACGTAACTGTAAAAATGAAATCATTCGGCATTTTATGCCAGTTACACATCTCTGAAAAGTTGGAACAGGGGCAAAAAAGAAAAGCAGCACAGAGTGGCTTTATTCTGCAGCTCACATTAACACGGTTCAGTGTTCCCTTGCCTTTATGGGATGCATCCCTCTGCTCCTGCTCCATGTTCCGACACTCCCACTGTTAAATAAAATGCTCTTTGCTGCCTATGAAGCTGTACATTGAGATGTAGTTGCATCTGGGCCTTAATAAGATATCAAAGAGAAACTTGGATAATAAATTCAGTGTTGGCTTAACCAACTGCAGAGCCTCTGTGCCAAATCAGAGGATTCAAGCTTGCTCTTTTATGGCAGAGTCTGTTGCCAATTGCAGATTTCAAAGCGGCGGGTGCTTTTACCTGCTTGCGCTCTCCCCCTCCTCCTAACATGACTGCACCATTCTGAGGATGTGCTCGAATCTACTGTAAGAGCATATAGAAGACGTCCTTTCGTTATGTGACTCTAAAGACGAGATCGAATCGTGTTGATTTGGGACAAATCTCAGTTCTTTAAATAAACATCTAACATACGACACGGTTATTTTTAAGAACATAAAAAAGAACCACTAAATATAACACCTCGTGCTTCATCTTCAACGTGCTTGATGCTTGCGTGTGTGTGTGTGTGTTTGTCGATGTGACAGCGCTGGACGTGGCACAGCGTTGCAGGATGATCAACGGCGACATGGGAAATGGAAGTACTTCAGGTGTCGTATCTGACTGTGTCCAAACTCTCTGGCGGTAACTGGTGTTGGGGAAGTGTGGTTGCTTCAACTCTGAATCTCTCTTCTTCCGGCTCACTTCTGTTTTTCTGATAAAGGGGAACGCGGGATAGCTCATTCATGTCCTCACCAGAAAAAGGTGAACCCTGGACCGTGCTTCAGATGTCGAACTGAGTTGAAATAGATTTGACTTTTGTGGGTTTTGAGGCGAGCAGGTTGAGGCGCTGCTCTGGGAGGAGTTTCCCCGGCTGGGATCAAATCCTCCGCTGAAGGATTTCTCCATGTCTCTCCGGTTTATCACACAGCAGTGCAACGGACGAGTCACACACACACACACACACGCACGCACACACACACACACACTGCTGCCCTGGAGGAGCAAATATGTTTGAACTGGTCTCTAAAGTGTTTGCAGAATGAGGATGGAGAGTGAGTGAGAGCTCCTCCTGTCATCGCTGGAGGAGGGAGACGCTGGAGACTAGACTGTTGGTGATGAGTGTTTTAAATTAGTTTGAGGAGGAGATGTTCTTAGCTTTAGGGTTAAAGGTCAGAGCATGAATGACACTATTCTATGCGGCTGTTTATCAGAGATAATGTGTGCTGGGAGGGGCCTCTCTTCTGGGCCCCACTGCTAATCTTACAGTTCCTTCCCGATACAGCGATCGCAGCACTTGCACCTCTGTCTTTGCATGTCCTCTGACCTCTGTGCTGCTGAAGGTCCCTTGTGCAGCACATCAGGGCATAAACCCCAATATGCTTATCAAGCTGTTTGTGTGGAAAGAGGAAGAAACGTTCATTACTTGGTCTTAGAAACGTGTTGAGATTGACATTCTCATTTGTGTCACTTACAGCACTTGTTTCATCTCTACCCATGAAAGGCTGCTTTGGCCTCTGTCCACCAGGATTAGACTCAACTGCACCCAGAGCTTATGTGAATTAAGAGTGCCCCTTTAAAATCTACTTGTGTTCATGTTAATCCCGTCGGTAAGAGACACAGCAGGGGAATTATTCACGTCCAGCTGCAATGACTGGAGCGCTAATGGGAGCAAGCAGCACTTTGAAAAAAGTTTTGAAATTTCATTCCCGTTCATGCTGAGCTTTATCTGCAGCTGCTTAGCTTAGCTTAGCCCAAATAGTGAATGGAGGGAGTGTCGAGGTTGATCCCAGGTCCTCTTCCAGATGTGATCAAATATCTACAAATGTTACACCAACTCTCCAACACATATACTCACATTGAATGAAACAAACGATACACATCTTAGTCTCATATTTCTGAACTGTTTTCCTGTGTATGTGATTTGATTACTGGTGCTTTTAATTAGCAGCATTTTTTCAGCCACTAAATAATTTGGCAGTCCTTTAATGTGTGCTTTAAGCAGCTTCGGACAAATATCTGCTAAAAAAAAGTGAGAATAAATCTTCTTTCAGACAAAGCTATAAAGATGAAGGCAGTGCTCTATAGAGAAATCATTTGGGCTGACAAATGCTTCTGATTTGCATCGATCATCAAATTAAAACAGCGTTTTTTGAGTTCATATTTCCTTTTTGCTTTCACTTTTTCAGGGTTGGTGTGGACCCGGATCAGGACCTACAGTCCGGCGGAGACAGCTTCCAGGTCTTACAAGGGGTGAGGACGTCACTGAGGACTTATTGTGACTGCTGTTGTTGCTTTATCAGCTGAAACACTTCTACTTCTGCAATTTAATGCGGGCGTGGAGCTCACTCAGCACATCAGGAGGCCCATAATCTAGAGAAGTGGAGCTGAATTTGTGAAATGGCACAGCAGACAGATTGAAGTGGCGTGCACTATACGCTAAACACATCTCAATCATTTCGGGGTTTTTTTACTTTTAATGGTGAAGCTTATTTATTCTGCTAATTTTGATCCCACTGTGGCATATTAAGAGGGAGAAGTCACATTCGATTAGAGCTATTGTCAAATATGTTTGCATGAAGATGATTTAAGATTCAAAACAATGTATTTATTAGGACACTTAAATGACAAAAAAGAAAAAAAAAATTATTCAGATTTGTAATTTTGGCTCTGAATGAAGTATAAACTGCACATACACTTGGGAAAACTATAAAAAACGTATTTAAGGAATAAATAAAAAAATAAAACAACATAATAACCAGGAATGATGCAAAGACACACACATAACCTCACGTCTATGTCCCACGTCATGCTGGTCATCCTTTCCATGCCTCGCCCTCATATAAACCTTTGTTTTGACTTTGTTCACAATTAATGACTTGATGCTTTACCTGAATTTTTCTTCAGATCTTTTTTTTTTCTCTCCATGTGTTTCTTCAGGATGGCAGCCAGGAAGAAGGACAAAGTAAAACTAAGCAGGAGAGTGCTTGGCTCTTCAGACTGTGGTACACCTTTGATCACAAGTATCCTTTTGCATTCCTGCTTTACAGAAACAAAGATGGTATGTGTGTGTGTGTGTACCATATTCTCCTCATCCACTGAATAATCATCTGCTTTTATTGGGTCATATATCCACTCAGGATTGGCCTGTTTCCCTTTGTACTCTATATGATCTATATAGTCACAGTTGTTGTCTTTACTGCTCTGAATCACTGGCAGCAACAACAAACTCACCAGAAGGTGTTTAGCAGCTCGTGCTCTGCTTCCTCCCACCTGCCCTTTCTCAACAGCTGCCTCCCCAGGTGGCTGGTTGTAGCTGCTTTAGGGTGGAGCTGCTGTGTCATACAGCGGAAGCTTTCTCTCTGGTGACGTATGTTAGATACAGCCGGAGCGATCGGGCTGGAGTTCTCGCCTGCTGCGGCACCTCAGAGCAAAACTGCTAGAGGGCCCTGGTACAGGGGCTTCTGGGTACAGATTTGTTAGTCTGCGATAAAAGAATTCACTCCAGTTCATGATATGAAGTGGTACAGATATGATGCATTCATCTGCTCAAGGCAGATCAGACCTGCTGACTGTTCAGGTCATTCTCCTTAATGCCAGCCCAGTTACCTGAAGCCCATTCTGACACACAGCGGCCCACCCCTCACCTCCACCCTACCGGCCTGCTGCGGACCACTGGCCAGCTGTCTGACCAGCCCTCAGGCATATGAGGTGAGTAAACGCTGAACACTGAAGGAGGTCTAAAGGATCTACTCACTGCAAGTCACATGAGTTAAAGGACACGTGCAAAGAGAAGATGATAGCGCCCTACTCATGGCTGGTGCGTATAGTTTTCATCTGGTAAAAACATTGCTTAACGTTTCACAGATCTAATGTATTTTATACTTGATCCAGACTACGAGACATTTTACCAGCAGGAATAATTAAAATACGTTTAACTGTAGACATGTAGCATATCCCAAGTTTTGATGGTGGTAGAAATAAAATGCTGTTTGATTTTACTTCACCAGAAAATGACTTTTTAACTAAGGAATTCTGTGAAATCACTAATAGATGATGGTTTTCACTTCCTGCTCTTTGTTCAAATCTGAGCCTGGGGGAGCTCAGGAAGACTCTCTTTGCATACTGAAGGCTTTTCTCTCAGTAGAGTTGTCACACTATCAAAGTGTGTTCCCAGTGCCTGCCAGCAAACAAACAAAGCACATGGATAATGGACAGTCAGGAGGCCTCTGGGCATTCCACAGGCAGGAAAGACTCTTTTCAGCACCACCTCCACGATGATCGTTGTCCTGAAAGACGCCGTGCCGAGTGCACTCAAATATTTGAAACACAGAGACCTCCTCTGGATGGACGGCCACACCTAGCCTGGCAGCTTCCTTCTGTCATCCCTTTGTGAAATGCTTTCATTTCGGGCCTTCTGAACACAGCCCCCCTCTTCTCTGCTGAGCTGCAACATTTAAATGACATTTCGTTCCAGGAAAGTAGACACAGATTGTTATTAAAATCTAATTCATGGAGCGTGCGGTTCTGTCTTAAGATCTGCCCCTCCGATTTAATGCTGCACAGGAGCTCCTCGCCTCTTTGGATATGGCTGTCGTTAAATGTGGAGGAAATAAATAGTTCCACATAACTCTATTTCCTTTTGACTCCACAATGATCGAATGTGACCATATTCGTCCTTAAAGCTAGATGTAAGTGTTTAGTCCCCTTTATTTGTTCCTTTTCCTCTTTCCTCTGCTCGTATTAGCAGTGAAACCTTAATTTAGTTTTGCATTTCCCAGTTAGAAGGGATTATGTCATCTCTTTGTTTTAATCCCTTCATCAGAGTAATCCCTGCTGACCCAGCCAGTGTTGACTCATCCGGTTCGCCCCGGGGGGGGGGGCATGGACAGATCATTGATTGTCAGCCAGTCAGTTAGACCTGCGAGAACCCTACCCACAATACAGTGCAACGTTCAGTGCATACACTATTTCAGTATATAGTTGGTTTGTGTTACTATGCAACCGGTGGTTTCCTGTTTTTTGCAGCCGAGTCTCACAAGTGAAAGTCTCCTCCTCTGCTTCTGTGACTCTGCAACGCCCTTTTTGAGCCTTTGGACTGCACCACTCTGTGTCGCGCCATGTTCCCCATCCCTCCCTTCATGCTCTGTTGTGAATGTGTTTCCAGAACCACGAGCAGCTGAGGGATCACGACTCTGACCTCCTCCGCAGCGACGGCGACCTGACCTTCATGTTCGGCGACACTGCCATCACAGCCAACGGGGCATCTAGCGGTGGGGGGGATGCCGCCGGAGGGTCGGCCTGGGGCACAAATGGCAAAAGGAGTGGCAGCACCTCGGAGGAGGCGCTAGAGCATGAGCTAGACTTCCGCGAGCAGGAGCTGCTGAGCCGCGGCACACGCCTGGTTTTCCCCATCGAGGACAACGCCTGACCCTTCTGTCTTTTTGCCTGCACTGTCTCTGAACTGCCCCCCAATTCCACACCACCCTCAAGCACTCTACATTCTGCAGGCAGACCGCCCCACTCCCTCAGATATAAAGTGGAGTGAAGAAATGGGAGTAGATGAGAGGGGAGGGGTCAGAGCAACTCAAATCCGTCCAGGCGTGGGAGGAGAGCCCAGTGAGCCTCATGAGGAGCTGGAGGATATTATCTCCCTTCACGTTAACTGTGACACAGTTTTATTGATCGTTTCCTCCGCACACACTGGAGGGAAACTTCATGCAGGTCATGAGTACTAAAAAAAAAAAAATTCCTCATGACAGTTAACATGTGATACTGTGCATGAGCAGCTGGAGACAACAGAAGATAAATAAAGGAACGCTGCCTGGAAAACTGCCCCGGAAATGTCTGCTCTGTAATCATTCCAGATAGAGGCTGAGTTCTCTGATGCCGATCAACCGGGTCTGAACTGACCAGTGTTGAGTTTCTGAGGATGCTGTGGATTGTGATGTGAGGAGCATGGAGGAGGACAGTAAAGGAGGTACCCTCTCCATCGCCACAGCCTGTGAGGGGTGAAGTAATGGGGTCAAACAATGTGAGCATGTAATTAGCAACAATGCTGGGCTTTGTTCCACTTGGCTGGAGCTGCTGTTTTCACTGGATAACATCCCATGACTGTATATAACCCATACATTGTCTCTATGGACCGGTCTTGGATCATGTTCTGTCTGCTGACAGTTTTTCATGTGATTGAGAAAAGTTTTTTGATGCTAGTTCTATTTATTCCTGTCTATGCTATAATGCCGAGTTCCAAAAGCTTTAAGAACGAATTACGCAGCCAATGAGCAACTTCAATACAAAACAAAAGAACACAAACTAAAGGGCAAACCTTGTTCATAACGTTTTTTTGACCATACGTACTGAAGCTAAATTTAGTTGAGGTATGATTGTATGGATGCGCAGGTCGTACTCAGTCAATAAATAATGAAAAATGCCATTGATTTCCTGCCAACCTTGAACTTTGCTAATTTAAATAATCTATGTAGTGATTAGGCCTTTATGGACCACTTATTCGCTGCATAGAGTCATATATAGAGGTTTGAGCAAAGAAACCAGCGCATGGAAATGAAAAGTGTTATTGATAACATTCAAGAACAAATCCAGCTAATTTCTCAGTGTGGATCATAAAATAATCCTCAAGTTTCTGTTTTGGCACCAAATAATGCAACATCTCATAAGTTTTTCCAGCTGTACGCAAGACCCAAAACACGTAACTCACAATATGGCATTACTTCCCCTGTGGGCCCAGTTCCTTCCAGCGACGCAGAATGAATTTAAGATGAAACAACAGTTGTAAGACATGAAAGTCCTTCCCGGGACACCAGCGACTGGCTTTAGCGCCATGCATTAGTCTGTTGGCTGACATCTATCACAATAAAACAACGTCGTTTTAACACAACACCAGATAGGTTATGCTCTCGCCGCCATTCGTCTGTCTGTCACCATCACACAAAAACTGCTGGATGGATTTCCGTGAAATTCAGTGTGTGTGTGTGTGTGTGTGTGCTTTTCTTGAGCATCACAAGATACTTTAACAGTTGTTGGACCAGATTTACAGAGATATCTTGCTGCTGTCTCCGAGTGATCTATTGCTTTAGGAATTACTAAATACATGTAAGCTGCCCCCCCCCCCCCATTTAAATTCAGCTCACAGCACGTCGCCTTCTGTTTTGTCCCTTCACTTCACACGCTGGACGCCGCTTTAATGAGAATGCACGGGGCCGGTGTGAAAAGGCTTCATTGTGCAAGTTGAAGCGAAGGATTTCACTCTGGGCAGAATCCCTGCACAAGTTTTATAGCTGAGGACCATGAAGAGGAAAATGAATCTAGTTTTTTAAGCTGGAGTCCAGCTGCATCGACCGTGGCTCATCCCAGTTGAAGCTGTGATCTAACTTCTTTCACACTCTGAAACTGAAGCATGTCCGCATGTGTGGCATTAAAAGATTTGCTCATTCATTGTTTGTCACTTGGGGATCAGAGATATGGAAGGTTGCCCGGCCTCCAGATGAGCCCTTACACACTGATCGGCAGTCACTACTAGTCTATGCTGTCCTGCGATTCTATCGGTTCTGTTGAATTTCCTCAGTTTCTGCTCTGCAGTGTTTCTTTGCAACTTGGGAGCAACTTGTGGTCAACTCAGCTGTTGTCTGTGGACATACAAGAGCAGCGTTTAGCACATCGCATCAGGCAGAAGACACTCGAGGGACCATTAGAAGCCTCGTCTCCAGACTGCTGTCCCGCCGGTCATCTTGCTGGCTGTATTTACACTCTGTACCTGAGAAATATGAGCCGTCGCTCAGTTGTCGATGTGAGGCTCTGCTGCAGAGGCAGCCGGATTCTACCTGCCACGGTTTGCATGTCGCCATGTTAATAAATACTGCTAAAATGCGAGCCTATCGGCTGTGTTCATTTGCTCCAAGAATCCATAAAGGAAGGTATAACACACTATTTCATGCACGTTTCTGTATCTGTTTATTCTGGCGGTCCGATGGGTTTGAAATAGTTCACAATGCAACAGATGTTCAGCATCTGTTTCGTGAACCGTGAACATGCTTTTCCAAAATAACCTGTTGCAACCACCTTCTTCAGATCCCAGTGGAGATTTTCTGTGAGATCCAAATCAGGCGACTGACAGCCGCTCCAGATCCAGGATTTCTTTTGACACGAAGCCTTTCAGAACTTCTAAAAACGTCCTCTTCCTCACTGATGGTGAGATGTTTTCTTCTAGGATTTCCTGACCCTTGATAGAATCCACCTGAAGCAGTGCCAGGGCGCCACTGATCCGCCGCCATGCTTCTCTGTAGACAGAGTTCTTTTCTTCTTCCTCCTCCACTGATGGAGTTTTCCTTTACTGCGCCACGGAGCAGCATCTGAAGCTCGTGTGTCGCATCTGGATGGCTGAGATGCAACTTGTGCTTCAGGGTCAGCAGCGTTTGATCGACTGGGAGTTTGGGCATGGAGAACTTTTAAATTAAGACCATAAGAGAATAACACTCCATGATAAAGAAGGTCTTTGAAGGTTGCCTCAGTATTTAACAACATATAAAAGGTCTGCTGTTTTGAGGATGGTGTCCGGGGAGACAACTAGTTTTTACTGCAGTAGTAGTAGAAACAACTTTAAATAAATTGCATAAATTGGCGTGTGTAGTACTTAAACAACCCTTTATTTACTTCAGTTTAAATATTCTCAACATCATATCTTTGTCAGGAGGACTTCATTGGGCATTCCACCCACGGCACGCATTACAGAACCAACTTCTAAAGTTGAACAAGTGGATGCTGGTATGACTTTGCCCCTCCCAAACAGCCGGAGGGGGGACGTCAACAGCATTTTACAAAAACGTAGCTACAAACAACAACAACAAATATAAACAACATGAATCAGTACCCATCTGTTTCCTTTGTGAACGCTTGCAGAAAGGCTCATCGGCAGAGGACGGCAACCCCTCTCCAAGACGCATCTGTGAAATCTTTTGTCAATTTCACACCCTTCTGAGTGTTTTGTCAGCAGGGCGACTGCAGCTGTCCCGATTACCGAGGGGCCGGGGGTGGAACGATAGCTCCTCAGTCTGGCCTCTTCGCTGTAACGTACCATTGTTTCTTCTCTCAAAGCATCTACAGTGCACTGGCATTGTTAGGGAGGCGGCCGTAGTCAAGCATCAGTAGCCGCCATGCTTAGCAGCGGGCCGGCTGAATAAGTCGTGCAGGTGAACCTGATGCTGCCACCCTGGATGTTTGCAGTCATCTCCCAAGAAGGTCCCTCTGGGGCTTTTTACGGCCTTTGCCTGCAGGGGATTTGTGGTGGGATTAGTGCTACTAAAAAGGACAGAAGGACGGAGGCAGGGCAGTGAAACAACAGCACAATCCTGCCTCGTCTCTCTTTTGACCTCTATCACATACATGCATATTTTATCTGCTCAGAACCCGCTCATGTTAAAAAGAGGTAACACTGTGGAAACAAAAAAACAAAAAAACAAGCCGCCATCTCCCTGTATCAATTTGCACTGTGCTTTCCACTTGGATGTTCTCCAGTTCATTGACCCGGCTAGGCTGAAGGGAAAACAACCTACGAGCCGTGCCTGTGAGCTCCCCAGTGGAGCGCATTCCAGCTGCTTGTTTAATTCCACCTTTTGCACTCAACCTCGAATACCAGGCCCCTGGGAAGAGAGAAGAGAATAAAGGATTAAAATAAAACCCTTAAATGAACAGCCCAGAAACTGTAATTCAGCCATGATTTAATCACCCCACTGCTGACGGAAAGTTGCGTTGAGGTTCCCTCATCCTCACAACATATTTTGGAAAAATTGCTGCATTCTCTTAAAAAAAATGAAAACCCTGAAATAATTACCAGCTCGATTTTGTCTAGCGGTGTATGAACTCACATTTGGCCTACCTCGATAGGGCACACGCTAGCTCTTTTAGCTTGCAGGCTACAGAGAAATTCAGCTGCAAACACGTGGGGTAACGTCTTTGAAAATAATTTTGTTTGGTTTTTGGGGGGGCTCCGCAATGAGCTGGCGTCTCGTCCTTGCCTCTCACCTGTAGGTAGCCGAGACGGGCTACAGCCGTCCCGTGACTCACAAAGTGGATAAGCAGCTGTAGGCGAGATGATTGGGATGGAGACTAATAATGTGGAAATGGCATGGAAGCCTTTTTACGTTTTATTTTCCACTATACATCAGGCCCCACATTCAGCTGTTTAGGATGTGGCTGTGAAGTTCAACCAATCACGGACAAAAGACATCTCAGCAGTCTTCCCGCCTGTTTTTAGGGCGAGTATATAAATGACAGAATGTTCTGGGTGAACTGAAAGTAAGTGTATGAGGGGAGGCATTGCAATAGGAGTCACCCACAGACCCCCTCCCGTTCCTGCTCCATACAGACAGACCAGCTCTAAAGGGTTTGCTTGTGAAAGCTGGTGGAGGCAGCCCGGTGGTAACCCTGGAGGCTCTACCCTGTCACGGACAGCCCTGTACAATGATCCCCCTTCTTGACAGCAGAGCCCAGAGACTCGCTGTCTGCCCCCCCCCCCCCCCCCCCCCCCCCTCCCACTGATATCCACTGCCAGGGGAAACAAAGAGGCATCTATATTAAACAGCAGATCAGTTGGTGATTATGGAGGAATAAATGATTCTGTGACTTTCTTTCTTTGGTGACATAATTTTTTTTTTAATCTTACAGTGGCATCGCTTGTCTCTAAATGGCAATTGGAATGCATTTCCCAAAAGCCTGATATGACTCATTTATGCGTAAGAGAAGTAATAGGGATGCAGGCTCTCAGCAGTATTAACACAAGGGCAAAATGTGGGGAATAAAGATAATTCACATATAGGAGGAAAAGCGTCAACATGATCAAACCGGTGGATTTCACTAGAGACTGCGTGTGTCTTCCACAATATCAAATAAACATTCAAAGTAGAGGTTAGTTAGTGGAGCTATTACGAGGAAGTGGGGGAAGGAGGACCCCCCCCCCCCCTACATAGGAACAATGGACACAGATTGTAGAAGATATCTATTCGATGGAAAGGATGACACATCGCACGAGACTGCAGGAAGGTCAACTCAAAGACAAATGGACAAAATGGACATTGTTCAGGACCAAACGGCAACAAACACCCTGAACACACAGACAGGTGGACAATAACCCCCTCGTGTGTGTTTCTTTCTTTTTATTTTTCTATATCTTACGGTTCTGTTTTTCTTTGATGTTACTAAATGGAAAACTTTCAATAAAAAAAACCAAAGTGAAAAAAAGAAATGCATAGAAAAATATGTATTTGTTTTTAAATGAAAGAAATTTAGGTACGTTTTTTTTTTTTTTTTAATGATTATCATTTATAAATCTTTTGGGTTTCCACATTGGAAGTTGAATGTTTGACCAAAATCACAAAGAGAACCGTCAGCAGATGGAAGTGTGACCTGACTTACGCACACACTCTACCCCTATGCCTCTACAGAATGGAAATGGAGCTTTAAATTGAACACATCAATCCTGCTGCCTCTGGAGTTTAAATCTACTGGTCTATTGGTCCTTACCTGGATGCAGATTTCTATTAGGCCCAGCCAGAAGCGGTTCTCTGGTCCAGGGATCCAGTCACAGGGCACACACTGATGGATGTTTTCTGTTTCACCATCCGGCAGCGGTGCAGTTTTAAAAACATCAGTGTGTGTTCACGTCTCCTAGAATAAACCCTGCCTGCCCATAATAAACCCTTGATATCAACATACCTGAATCCTCGGACTCCCCTCACGCAGCTTGGTCCACGCTGTTTTTCTGATACCCCAGCTCTCTCATGACTTCGCTGCAGTAGGCCTCCACCTGGTTGATCTGCTCCACGTTGAGCCGCTCCCTCCAGGCATATATAGCCTCTTTGGCGTCCCGCGATGATATCAGGAACGGCCTGTCTGACGAATAGCCCCGGCCGTGCGTCATGTTGAGCGCAAACCTCTCCAGCGCGGGGAACGTGGACAAGTTGGAGAAGCGGTAGAGCCTCTGCAGCTCCTCCATGGGGCGCAGGACCAGGTCCTCGTAGCGGATGCGAAGGTAGTTCCTCCTCACCCACGGAGGCGCGTTCGTGACCAGCATGATGTCGCTCAGCCAGTTGTCGCAGATGAGCTCCATGGCGCTGGAGACGTAGCCCTCGGCGCGGTTCGCCTTGGAGTTCGTCATCAGCAGCCGCTTGTACTTGTCGCTCTGCTTCTTGCTCCGCAGCACCTGGATGCTCTCCTTCACCAGGGCCTGCTTGGACTTGAGGCGGGAGTTGTGCACGGCCCTCGGGTCTCTGAACAGCTGCACGACCTGGAGGTTGATGGCTGGGTCCTTCATCAACGGAACCAGCGTGCTCAAGTCCAAAACGCGCACCCCTTTGATCACCATCACCGGGTACTTTTTACACTCCTTCTCCAAGTCCCGGATGTCCCGCTTTCGGCACTTTGCGCACTGGTCCTCCTTCACCAGCCCGACCTCGTGCCGCCTGTGCGCGTCGCACAGCGGCTGCGAGCATATCACCTTGTTCATTTTCCAGCCGAATATGAACGACGTGGTGATGTTTTGAGAGCCGGCGTAAAGTTTGAGGACGGAGAAGTCGCAGCGGTACAGGGAGTTCATCATGTCCCGCACTGCGCCCTGGAGACTGGCCGCGTCCCCCGGGTACAAAGCCTGCCAAATGTGCCACATTGGCTCGTAAAGGTAGAACGCGTCGGGGTGCTGGTTGAACAACTCTCCCAAAAACGAGGAGCCGGTCCTCCAGGTGGCATGCAAGTAGACGTGGATCCGAGAGCGGCTCCCGTTACCGGCGTGCTCCGTGGCGTCGCTGCCGTTAAGTCTGTAACCATTGCCCCACATTTGAGCGACCGAGTTCTCCAAATCTGGGCATCTGAGCTGCTGCTGCGACGGCCCACGTCTCGCGTGCTGCGCGGATTTATCCCGGTAATCTAACACGTAGGGGATCAGAAGAAGTAAACCCGAATACGCCAGGATGAGAATCAAATATTTCTTATTGAGCCTCCGCTTCATTTCCTTTCCTCTGGGCAGGGCTGGCCTAGCGCATGGAGATCTTTCACAGCGCAATGTGCGCGCACCGTGGCCGCCTCGGTAAAGACGGTGTGTGCGTGTGTGCGCGCAAGAGAAAGAAGCGTGTTTTCGTGTGGAAGTGGGATTTAACCACGCCCCGTCAAACACACATCAGATTATTTATCCGTGCGTTCACACGCATTTTCGCGTCGGAGTTTGCGCTAAATGGTTCGTCAAATTGCTGCAACGAGGAATCCGTTAACGAGCGAGGCGGAGCAAATGAAACCAGCGGTCCCCGAGGTTCCTTATTATACGGGCAGGCAATTTATTCATGCCACGAAACGTTTTCTATTCAATTCTCAGTTTGTTTGACGTAAACCTTTACATTAAAAGCCGTTTTCGTGCTCATTGAATCAGCGTCTGCGTCCTCCTCGCACGCATTCGTTACGGGAGACAAATTATGCGCGCGAATATACTGTAGCCATCCTACTATTGCGACACCATGACCCCGCCCTACTCTAGCTCTAATTGGTTCACCCCAACTCTCTGTTGTCTCACTTCAGCCAATCATCAGCCATACTTTCCAAAACCTTAACCAATCCACCTAAGCAAGATAACGAGTACTAGCCAATCAGAGGCAGGTATGTGGTGAACCATACCTTGACAATAGTAGGAACCGTATTTCGGCTTCCGGCAACAACAACATGGTCAATGGCGAGTTAGTGAAAGCTGTCGCGTCTTTACATTAAATGACACCGTTCTGCGCGCATGTTCTCGGTCTTATTCGCGGTTTAGCTTGCACCACATGCTAGTATAATAGATAGCTGGGTCCATTAACGCCCATGTAGCGCCTAGCTAGCTGCGAGCCCACTCTGAGCAGCAACATGGCACACTGCAGCACCTTCGAAAGGGACACAGAGAGGGAAGCGAAGAAGTTGGTAAGATGCATCAGCGGAGTCGAGGACGAGGACGACCAGAACTTCCAGATGGCCTTAAAATTCGCTTGGACAAATTTCAGGTGATTTAGCTATTTGCAAGATTAGCCGTAACGCGTTAGCTGCTAACATGTAAGTAAACACTAGCTATGAATCGTGTTGCCAGTGACAGTCTCTCGTTTCTTGACAGGTTTCATCGTTTCTTGGACGTGGACAGCCATAAAATCCAACGCAATATAAATGGGTCAGTTAGTCTTTAAAAAGTCTTTAAAAATAAACAAATGTATATTTAATAGTTAATCTGCATTGCTATGTAGTGTTTCCTAACAGGTTCATCTATTTGACTAAATTGGAGTTGTTGCTATTTACACTGATGTCGTTTGTTGTTTTGTATTCATAATCTGCTTTGCTTTCCAGAATCCATGACAAACTCATGATCCACTCAGACTTGAATAAAGCGGAAAGCTGGAAGAGGTTGACTGAAGAGTTCCTAAACGCACCTTTACCAAATACAGATGGAACAAAGGTACAGCGTTGGCTGGGGAGGACCTCCGCGCTGTGTGTACAATAATATGCAAACCATGTCTGTTTTTTCTTTTGCCTTTATTTGATTGCAGACTGATGCGCACTACAGCCTACTATCACTGCTGCTCCACTTATCGAAGTCGCCGTCAAACGCAGACTTTACTGAGCGACCCAGGGTGAAGGAGGATGGTGAGACGCGTAGTTTCACTTGTGACAGTTTTAAGTAGTTTTAAAGCACCTTCCTTTACCCGTCACTCATTAGTGTGTCATCTTGTGTCTGCAGAAGAAGGGGAGAACTTTGACTGGCCTAGATATCTGATGGAGGATGAGGAAATTTACGCTGGACCATACCCAGATACCCCTGTGAGTAAATCGTTACCAGTTGAAATTTAATAGAGCTAACCTGAGGTTACCAATGTGCAATAATTATCATAAAACTGTCTACGCAGAGAGGAGAATCAAATACCCGTTATATTGCATATGACCTGTAAAGTAAGCAGCGCAATAGGGGAAAAAAATATCCATTCTGACTGTTTTTTTTTTAGGAGTGGTCTGAAGAGGAGAGTGAGGAGGATGACAGCCAGCAGCCAATCAGCAGAGAAGACTCTGGGATCCAGTTGGACAGAACGCCTCAGGAAGACCAGGACAACAATAACAAGATGGTCCCGGTTAAATGGAGTGGTGTGGAAAGATCACACGGTACAATCACGCTAAATAGATGCTAGAAGCAAAGGAGTCCATCTCTCTGTCTGCATTGAAGCTATTTTGAGTGATTCTAGTTTGTGTGTTTCCAGTGGGTGAGCCTGACGCCCGGGCTTGGCTTGAACAGCATGTGGTGACTCCCTACTGGGTGGCTCACGCCCCTCGCTTCCCACACAGCTTACATTTACACTCCAACTTGCTCAACGTGTGGTAAGACACCGAACTCCCTCTGTTTTGGGATGCAACATGGAACCATTGTTGCTCTTTACACTTTCAGCAATAAGGATTATGTATGTACAGGATAGGTATAGTGGCAAACTGAAAAGAGACTGTGTTTAAAGAGTGTAATACATTTTGTTTTACTATTAGGACTTTGTTGCATGTCACCAGGATATTGAGTGAATTAGATGCATGCATTTTTTTTTATTAAGTTGTTAATTTTCTTCGTTTTGTCTGTAATATTTAGCCCTGGTCTGTCTTCTAGAAATGAAAAGGATAAATCACAGGACGCGTTTAATTTATTATTGGTATATTATTGAATGGTGGTCCTAAGATGTTTACTTCGGCGTCTCTCTCCTTAGGGATCAGCACTTGTATAACACAGATCCATTGTATGTGCCAGAAGAAAAGGCGTTTGTCACAGAGACACAAGTAATCCGGGAAACCTTATGGTAAGATGTAGCGACGCTTTGTTGTGTGACTTCTCTATTTGCACCAGCGCCTAAAGAAATTCAGACATTTCCTCCAGTTTTATCTTTTATCATCTTCTTCTATTTTTACACTCTCATATTAACGCCATTGTTTTATTTTGTTATCAACGAACTTACGCTGTATGTCCGTTGTGTTTCAGGCTTCTCTGTGGGGTTAAGAAACACTTCATATTCCAACACCATGATGGAAAAGTGTTGGTGCGGAACAACGTGGTTGTAACTCACCTGACCAGTGTAAGACTAAATATTGTGTGCATCGTATCTGAATGAATGTGTTTTCTGTTCGCTCTGAGAAAGACTCTCGCTTGTCTTTCTGTGCTGCAGAACTGTCTGCGCTCCGTGCTGGAGCATGTCGCTGTGTACGGCCAGGCGGTGTGCAGGCTGCAGAGGTTCATAGACGAGGTGACGGGGTACAGCTCGGAGGCTTGCCCACCGGGCTCCGGTTCCTCCTACAGCTCCAAGAAGGGCTCTGAACCTCCCTTCAGGACCTACCAGGCCTTTGTGTGGGCACTCAACAAATACTTCACTGGCTTCAAAGAAGAGCTGACGACAATTGAGAGGGAGCTCATATGTAATGGCAAGTATTACTGCATGATGCTGTAACCACAGACCATAATATCAACGCAAGATTGAATTGCTATTACATTACAGGAATAATGTAACATTAGATCAAGCAATTTGTGTCTTGGATTTGAGCCTATTGAATAGAACACAACGCGCAGTATCATGTGATGGCAGTACATGGAGTTGGACTGTGTTTGATGCTGCATTAGATGCAACACTGTTGTCATTGTAGTGAGACCCGAGCATAATTGAATGTATTGTCGTTTTTGGTTTGGTTTCTGAGTGAGTGTCGATGTAAGACGAGAGAGCATGCAGGAGCGACGGGCCAACAAAAGAATCTTTGTCTCATAAAAGCCACGAATCACAAAAGTAATGTTGAGCAGCCCGAGACAGAAAGATCCCTGTTAGCTTTGTCAGCGCCTGGTAGCTGTTAGCATGGTGGCGTAGAGGAGAAACATTTGTTTTAAAGTACCGTAAGAAAGCATATATTGATACAGCGATTGATTATTGCACCCTGCACTGTTTTGCATGTAATTTTCCCAAGTATTTTAAAATTATTTTGTCTTTATTTAGGAAGGCGAATAAAAAATGTTCAAAGAAACCTACTTTAAGACGCGTATATAAATAAAATAATGCTGCAGTGGAACTCTGAATTAAAGATAGTAATCGAGTGTTATTAGGAAGGTGATAAAAATACAATTTTTGGATCAAGACCAGAACACGAGTGACGTGGAGTCAGTCTCTGTTTGATCTAATAAAGACTAACTCGACTTTGTCGCCTGTCCCTTTAACTATTGCAGAAGAAAATCAGTATTTTATTCTATGATGCACATGTATGAAGTACATTTTTGTTTCCCACCAAGTTTATTTATTTTTTCTACACATGGAAAATCTCCAAACACAAGTTGTCAAGATGTTCTGGAACTTGTTCTTTTCTGTAGGGGATTGAAGTGTTTAAAAGTCCTTTGTTGCAGATGAGACGGTTACCCTGTCTGCAGTTCTGGAGCGACTCAACCCTCACCTGGCACAGATCAAGGTGCTGCACAAAGTATTCTGCACGGGGGTCGCCGAAGTTCCCAGTGAGACCCCGAATGTCGTGCGTGCTTCCCACTTACTCAACACTCTGTACAAAGCTATTATCGAGTACGACAGCGTCGGAGAAGCGTCAGAGCAAGCGGTGAGTTTGTTCTCGAACTATTCAACTAAGTGAATTCACAAGGCTGAGTAAAGGAAGAATTGGTCTGCATGGTTGTCCCTGAGTGTCGTCTCCCTTGTTAGGTGGCTCTGTTGTTCTCTCTGTGGACTGAGACAGTCAGACCTTATCTGGAGATTGTGGATGAATGGATTGTTCACGGCCACCTGTTTGACCCCGCCAAGGAGTTCATCATCCAGAGGTGGTGTAAAACAGATTGTTTATCAAGTGTGTAACTTCCTAACCAAATGTTTTGCTGGCAAGGGTAACTGACGGACGTATTTGCTCAGGAACAAGGATGTTCCGGTGAACCACAGGGACTTCTGGTACGCCACCTACACACTGTACAGTGTGTCTGAGACGGTGGAGAGCGAGGAGAAGCTAAACGACGCAGCCAGCGGCAGCTCCGGAGGGGACCAGGGCTCAAGCAGCAGGCAGCTCACCATGGTGTCCTTCCTCAAACCCGTGCTGAAGCAGATCATCATGGCCGGGAAGTCGATGCAGCTGCTCAGAAACCTGGACTGCAAAGAGGCCGAGCAGTCGGGGGGATCCTCCAAGGGTAATTGATGATGATGATGGTGATTGGAACGAACAGGCTGTTCGTTCCCAGTGTGACTGCATTTGTGCATTTTATACAACCACTTTGAACACAGCTAATGGGCACCACCTGTAATACAGCTAATGAAATTGACACACCATCGTAATGTTTGACAGGTTTATTGGGTTTCGGGTTGTGGGTGGGCGCGGCAGTCCTGGTATGGCGGACGCCAGCCGGCTCTGCTGAGAAATGGTAGATAGTTCTACTTACATTATCTTGTGTCCAGGACGGCGGCGTTTGGCCAAAAGATCCCCCGGGGAACAGACGCCGCTAAAAAGGGGTTCCGGGTCAGCTAGATGGGGGTGTTTGGTGGTAATGGGGTTGCCCAATTAAAACCAGGTGCATAAAAGGGGGCAGATTCCCGGCATGGGGAAACGGCGGGAGGCGCTAGGACCCGGTGTCTGCTACCAATGCACCTGTTTGGCGCTGGGGATGTGGCGAGGTCACGAGCTTGAACAAAATAAAGGAAGACGTGGACCACTTGAGGACTCCCTCTGCTCTCTGTTTCTACTCGCCACCATCCGCTCGTGCAGTCTTACATTCTATCTAATATATTTATTAGATGGAATGTAAGCGCAGTACAAGTACAGTCAACACTAGTATGTACTACAGTACAAATACAGTCAAACACCCTGTCTAAGAGGGGCATTAAAAAAAAAAAGCCCTTCGATTATTAGGTTGCTTCACCAAATAATGCAGTGTCATTTTAAACAATTCCAAAATGTTGCCCTGCAGATGCAGAGAGGAAGAGCTTGTACACGCTATTTCTGGAGTCGGTGCAGTCGCGCCTCTGCAGCCAAGAGGAGTCGCCCACGGACGCGGTAACCGAGCAGCAGGCCACTAAGAGGAGCCTCATTAAGATGCAGTCCATCATCGCACAGCACCTGGAGATCGACAACGTCCATGATCCGCTGTTGGCCATTAACTTTGCCAGGTGAGCAGCAGCCACTACATTCCAATGGCAAACAGACAAACCATTGTTCTCAATGACGAGTCAAATCAAATTGCTGTAATGTGCAGACTGAAAACATTCAGCAGCGTTTCGACTTTGAAGAAGAAGCAGAGGGTTAATAACAATTAGATTTTAAAGCCCTTTTCGTCGCGTTGTTTGTTGACGGACCTTCTGACCGTGGGTTCCCCGCAGGCTCTACTTGGAGCAGAGCGACTTCCATGAGCGTTTCTCTGGAGGTGATTTCATCGTGGATCGCTCGTCTCAGTCCGTCACCTGCCAAACGTTTGAGCTCACTCTGCGCTCCTGTCTCTACCCCCACATCGAGAGGAGGTACATCGAATGCTGCGGGAACCTGATGAAGACTCTGAAGAAGGACTACAAGTAAGAGCGACTCTCAATGAATGGAGGGCTTCCTTCCTGCATGTACACCCTTTGAGTTCCTTGATTCCCCTGCAGGCTGCTGGAATACCTCCAGGCTATGAGGAACTACTTCCTGCTGGAAGCTGGAGACACCATGTATGATTTTTACACGGCCATCTTTGACAAGGTGCAGGAGAAGGAGAGCTGGCAGCAGCTGTCTTTTCTCAATGTTCAGCTGCAGGAGGCAGTTGGACAGCGCCACCCTGAGGATAGCAGCAGGTATTACAGGCACACTTTGGTAAAGAACCAGAGTGTTTTTTATGATAATTAGGTTTTATTATTATTATTATAATTGAAGTTGCTTTGTCCTCCACATCATTCTTTTATTTGACAGGCTGTCTGTCCTTTTGGAGGCGATCGACCCAGCCAGGAAAAAACATCCTGTCAACAATCTTGAGGTGCTTACCCTGAGTTATAAGGTAAGCCCTGGGAATATATACATATGTATACTTACATTTTGTTCACGTTTGATACTGCCATAGTGACAGTAACCTATCTTTGGTTGCGCAGGTCCCCTGGCCGGTTGACATCGTGATCAGCTCTGAGTGTCAGAAGATCTACAATCAAGTGTTTCTCCTGCTGCTGCAGATCAAATGGGCCAAGTACAGTTTAGACACACTTCGATTCAGCGGTAAGACTTAAGGTTGGCGCTATCTTTTCCATCTTCACCAGGCAAACTGCCGTGTGAAAATCTTCAGGTTCCCATTGTGATGTTTCTAACGTATGAACTAAATGTCGATTCGGATAGATTTCACAGATGTCACGAAGAAACTGGAGGGGGCTGTCTCGGCAGAAGTCAAGGCCAAAGAGCCTCTAAACCAGCAGATTCACAGAATGTGTCTGCTGAGGGTCAAACTGATGCACTTTGTCAACAGTCTGCACAACTACATCACAACCAGGGTGAGGCGGTCACGGAGCAGACATTTAAATTCACTGGTGGTGCGTTTAAGCGCCGCTTTGACTTTCGAGTTGATCATTTGCTTCCAATCTTAAATGAGTCTGCGTTTGATGTCTTTGTAGATTCTACACAGCACAGGGCTAGAGTTTCAGCACCAAGTACAGGAAGCAAAGGACCTGGACCAGCTGATCAAGATCCATTACAGATATCTGGCAACGATTCATGATCGTTGCCTCCTGAGGGAGAAGGCAAATAGCGCTGCTTGTCCTTTGCTTCTGTAAAATTCTTGTTTGAGGTCCCTGGTCCGACTGGGCTTTGTGTGTCTGCTTGTGACTCATCAGGTGTCTAATGTTGACCATTGCTGTCGTGTTTTCTCAGGTCAGTTTTGTCAAAGAGGCGATAATGAAGGTTCTGAATCTGGTCCTCATCTTCTCTGACCGATGGCAACCTGGATTTGGGGTCTGGAAGTAAGCAATTTCATATGAAACTAAATAAACGAAGTGAACTTCAGCCGTTCATTTTGCGTCTGACAGCCACAGCACTGTACAGACCTCCGATGTGATATTTTTTGCCTCAGAAGTACTGATCAGCCTTGCTTGTGTCAAAATACTTTGCTTGTCTTTCACTTCCAGGATTGAGGCCATCGATAAAATGGAATCAGACTTCAAAAACTGCCACATGTTCCTTGTAACGATACTCAATAAGGCTGTGTGCCGCGGCTCATTCCCCCACCGTAAGCAAAGCAAGGCTCCTCTACTGAACCGGTGCACAGAAGAGCAATAAGCAAGCAGAATGAATCTTTGTCCTTTTCCCCTCTGGTGCAGTGGAGTCTCTGGCCCTCTCTCTGATGGCAGGCTTTGAGCAGTGCTGAGGAGCCACTCTCCTGGTGGATGGACTCCGTTGTGCGGTTCTTCATCTCCTTCCTGTCGGCTCTCTGACTGACGATGTGCTCCGATGCAGCGTTTGTGACTGATGGAGGTGGATTGCGTGCCAGCGGATTGTATCTGGGTTTATTGCGAAACAAGCTGCTTGTAAACCTACATCGGCTCGTATGTAGAAAGTATTCGCGAAGGTGTTTCTAATGACCTGTTAAAAATGTGTACATATAAGCTCAATAAATCTTTCAGTGCAATGTAAAACAGTTTTATTCTGAGACTGTTCATGTTACAGACAAACTGAATAATTAAGATAGTTGTTGTCCACTATCTGCTGCCCAATCTGCCCTACACCTCATGAGATGTCCCAAACCTGCAAACATCCAGACATTCATCCGTTTTCTCTGCTCATCTGGGGTTGGATCAATGAGCAACAGCAGTCTCCTGGTTGACCGTTCCCCCACACACACAGGGACCCCCTTGAGGATTCCTAAGGAGCATCTATTCTAGTCCGGGCTCTCTCTGAATGTCCAAGTACCTCATTCCATGTCTGAGAATGAGCCCAGCCACCCTGCAAAGGGAACTAGTTTCAGCTGCTCGTGTATGCAGATTCATCCTTTCACCCATTTGAATTTTTCTGAATTTAACGGGTTTATTTCAAACATAAATTAGATAAAACAAAGGATATTCAGAAAACAACAACAAACAAAACAAAAACATACTATTTAAATTCCATTCGAAATGGAGCAGGATGAAGGAAAAACGTATTTAACCCTGCCCTACTGCGTAGTCCTGATTTCTAAGTTCTGTCGAGTGGAGCGCAGTTTCCCTCTGGGATCAATTGAAGTATTCTGATTCGGATTCAAACTCATCTTTTCACGTGTGTGGACCTGTGGCGTGGGGAATCTCTCCCCCCCCTCCATACTGCATAAAGTAGGGCAGGTCCTCCCCGCACATTCCTTTGGCCGCAGCCTCCCTGCTCGCCATCCCCCCCTCGTGGAGGAGAGCAGCAGCGCAGCTCCGAGCGGAGTTTCCTGTCGAGTTCCCCCTGATTGAGGGACAGGAACTCCCGGCTCGACTCCTCCTCTCCCCCGCCCATGATAGTACCACGAACGAACCGAGGAAAGATCCGCCAGGCCGTCGACGGGGGAAAAACTAGCCTGAATACTTCCAGGACTGGACGCGCCGGTCGGCGGAGGGATCTGGCCTGCGGGGAAATGGCGCTGTGAGTCGGCTTGTGTCGGCAGAAGTTCTCCTCGCGAACCGACCGGCTCCGGGTGAGTGGAGACGACTGGGCTCGAAGTTGCTTCCAGACTTCGTGTCTCTCCGGCTAATTTAGCGACGGGGTGTGGTGGGGGGGGTGAGTTGGGAGACATGTCCCTCCCGAGAGTGGACCGCTGAGAAGCGGCGCGCCTCGAATGGAGTGAGGTTAACAGCTTGTTGCAGCGCAAGGCCATTTTCCTGTCTGGCAGGCCCGGGCTGTGACTAATCTCAGGGATACGGCCATTACAGCGCGTTACAGTTACAGTGCGTTACAGTTACAGTAACTGGGGTCGACTCCCGGGACCTCTCCTCCACTTCCAGGGGTTTTACAGTAATGGAGCTGGGCTGGTGTTCTTTGTGTCGGCAGCAATTTGGACTTAAAATTAAGTTACGAGTGTTTTTTTGCCCCGTGTGTCCCGTATATTTGGGGGGGGGGGGGGGGGGGGGGGTTGTAGTATTTCTAAAAGATTATAAAGACACTTACGAGGGGAGTGTGAGGATCTGAGGCGTCATGTGTTCATCTTGTTGTGTTGGAGGCACAGATCGAACTGGTTTTATACTGGTGAACGCGGTGTGGGAAACGTTCCTTCTGAGGTGCGCTCGTGCGTAATTACGCACAGCTGATACGCTCTTCGCGCAGCGAAAATCTACGTTGCGCACAAAGTAAAAAATCCAACCTAAATTGAAAATAACATAAACACGTAAACATTCATTCTGTGCTATTTCCCACAGAGTCATGTTAGTTAAATATGTATACATATAATATTTATATCATATAATGATATATATATATATATTATATTATATATATATATATATATTATATTATATAGTAGGAGGTGAGTTAGAGAAGGAGAAGTTCATAATATAAATATTAATTAATTAGTATTATTATTAATTAATTAAGTTATTATATAATATTAATATTATATATATATATAATATAATATTATCATATATTGTATATATTATATACCATATTATATATATTTATATTTATACATTAGTGTTTTTAAATATTTATCATGTTAGTGACTGGCTGCTCCGGCTAATGATGAGATTCACATGTTTTTACGCAGCTAATAGACGCCGTTGGAATCGGAGTTCCAGGACTCTCGCTGAACCACAGAACACACATCCTTTGGTAGTTCATTTATCTGTTTTATTTGTTTATTTTTATCTCTTGTTTTTATGTTATTTATTTTTATACTATTGTGTAGTTTGAGATTTGCTTTCAAATGCAAAGTGCGTTTAAAATAAAATGTATTATTATGGTAAGTTGTCCGAGGGTCTGCTCAGGGAGTTTGTGTGTTTGCTCAGACGCGTGAACAATTAGAGGGAACATTGTGGGTGTGGGTTTCTCTTTCCGGTGCTCAAAAGGCATCTGAAAGGATGTAAGGGCAAATGAGAATAAAAAAAACAATAAGAACCCATTACTATGTGCATCATAGTCTCTATGGCGGTGCGGTGAAGCCACAGAGAGAGAACGGTGGTTTCTAATCTACCGCTGCTGTTCTGAGATCTTTGAGGTGTTTCTGAACTTTCCTTTTTTGATGTTTTTGTACTTCACAGCTGTTTTTGACGTGCGTTTGGAACTACGTTTAGAATACGAGTGAAATCGATTCGATATCTTTGTCTTTTTTCCTGATGGAAGCTGAGATTCGGTGAATCCATGCGACGACACATTTTCTCACCTCTAGAAACATTTCCGACCTCCTCCGGAGCGACTCTGTTTTATGCAGCTGACTCGGTCGGTGACGTTCATCACAGCTGTCGTGCATTATGGGTTTGCTGCTCTGCAGGACGTACGGCCCAGTTTCACTAACATTGTGATGCACACTCGAGCTTTACCTCTCCCTGGAGAACTGTAACCTGCACAACCAGGTTAGATATCGTAAGAAGAGGCGAAGGTGAATTGTTGGCATTAAATGAGTTCATCTGGCTGATTGGGGCTGTGATGATTTCCTGTTCAGTAGCCGCACCTGGAAAATCTACCGTCGTCCGGTTGGAATGGGTTTTGAAATGGTTGCTTCAACGCTATTTGTTGCATTTCTTTCAAATAACAAAGTCGCTTTGCTGAAGTTTGCATTCGTTCTCAGGGCGAAACGTTTCGCTGAAAGACGAGACGCATTCTGCATCTGTCCGTGATCCTGTTTGGGATTCAAAGGTCGAGGCGTTCAGACGGATTCGTGGGTTCAAAGTGTTTGTTTGTCATGTATGCTCAGATGGGAAATAAGTTCCATGTGCCGTGGAATTCTTACTTTGGTGCCCGCGAGGAATAGAATATAGACTAACTAGAATATATATGTACCGATGTGTGTGCAACAGAAACCAGCTAAATGTCCAAATAGACACACTTTACTTTGATGTGAGCCACGAAGCTGGTGTGAAGCAGGGCTGGTGCTGTTCTGTCAGCCTTCCTTCTGAGGCCGGTTTAATCTCCTTACAGGGTAATTACAGAGCGCTCCTACGAACACATGGCGCACCGTTTCAGCAGTAGGTGTTACCTGTCAGGGTGCACGGTCACTTTGACCTCACTTCCCGCCGATAGAGGAGGCGGCTGCGGACGCTGCGGTCTTCTGGGAGTCGTATATTTGAAATGCGGAACTGTGTGTTCCTTTCTTTGCTTGCTTTCAGTTTCAATGTTCACGTGCATTGAATGTTCAGTTTAAACGTTCACGTGCATCACCGTCTCGGTTCTGACTTCCCCCGGTGACGGGAACGGCTGACCTTTATTCTCATTTGATGCTTACTTGACTCCTTTGCTCTTCAGTTTGGAAAACTAGTCTCAAAATTGCTGTACTTGCCACTTCCCCTCTGACTTCCTCCTTTTTATTTAAAAACTGTGTTTCACAATTCCAACCCCCCCCCCCCCAAAAAAAAAAAAATTATCCAGTAGAGTTGAAGAGCACGAAATGAACCAGGTATCAGTTGCACACAAATTTACTGTGTGAAGAACAAAACATGAATTTCACACAAAATAATAATGAAAATCAATCAATCAATGTGACTTTTACTGAGGCCAGTTCAGAAATGTGCAGCTTCACCTTTGCCACTGTCAAATCACTTTTGCAACAAAGTCTGCCATAACAATGGTGTGGAAATGTAACCATGGTAACTTAAGATGGATTGTTTATATGTAAATTTAGGGCCTCTGAGACCCAGACATTGAACTGATTACTGAACTTGTACTTACTAGGCTTGATGCTTGTTCCTCTAAGTTCCTCTACTGCAGATTTCGGGGTTGTTTTAGGGCCGTCTTGTTATGATGCCAGTTGTAATGAGCTTGTGTTCCACAGTGCAGAGGCCATAATTTACCAGACAAAAGTTGTAAGTGTTTTTTTTGTCGTTTTTAGCAACATGACGTCCACAGTGACACTGGAGGATGCTCTCTCCAACGTGGACCTGCTGGAGGAGCTGCCCCTCCCGGATCAGCAGCCATGCATCGAGCCCCTCCCGTCCTCGGTCATGTACCAGGTCAGTGCTGACTTTGTTGCGTTTCCACGTCGTCTAATCGTCTGTGCTGTCGGATGATTGACACACAGTGACCTGCCCAGTCGGAGAATCAGTGGATCAATCTGGAGGCTGCAAGTCAACGCGGTGTATAAGATGTATTTAAAATAGATGGATAGAAACATTGTAGCAACAGTTTAATTCAAATAAAACGCTGTTTGATCCACAGTTGAGTCCCATAACGTTTGCCCTTCTGTTAAAAGTTGGCAGTTTAATAGTTTAGTGTAGGTTTGGAGCCGTCGCCTGCATCGACCATAAATGTGTCTCTTTCCTGGAAAGGCCTAGAAATCAGTATAGAAAATGCGTGTAAATCTGTAAAATCTGTGTGGGGGAATCCTTTTCTTGAGGGACATTAAACATCAGTGTAGAATATGTTACATGCCTAACATTTGTTTTTTTTTAATCATGATTTCCCATATTCCCGCAGCCGAACTTCAACACCAACTTCGAGGACCGAAATGCATTTGTCACCGGCATTGCCAGATACATCGAGCAGGCCACCGTCCACTCCAGCATGGTAAAGCAGCAGGGCCACAAATCCAGAGAGGCACTGTATAAGCACCGATTCGAGCCTTTCTTTAATCTCAGTAATGCACGAATAAAAGATGAAGAGCGCAGCCGAATGGGATTGAAGCTTTGCTGGAAACCAGATCTGTTTTGGGACCTGCCTGTCCCGCCGGAGTCCGGTATTGTTCGCTCATAGAGTCCAGGCCCACGACCGCATGGCTTCTTGGCATCTTTCAACAGGAATCGTGGGGCTTTGTGTTTAAATAATGAGCGATAAATGTTCTGCATCTGATATAAACAGCACTTTGTACGGAGGCAGGCTGGTGCACGTCCTGCAATCAATGGTGCGGCCCTGGTGTTCTGTGTGTTTGTCTTTGGTCATACTTTGGGACAATGAGCTCTTATTCCTTTTAGGTGATCTTGAGTCATCGATATGAATGAATTGCTCTGTTTGTTGAATTAGAATGAGATGTTGGAGGAGGGGCAGGAGTATGCCATCATGCTCTACACCTGGAGGAGCTGCTCGCGTGCAATACCACAGGTACTGTGCTCATATTAAACTGCATCAATGGTCCAGTCACGTCGGCAAACGGCTATTGACTAGTCTCACTGTAGGACGAATGTCTGTGTTTTTATTTCAATTTGGACGTGTGCAGCACGAAACGGCAAGCCCAGGAAACAACCTCCATTAAAATCAGTAATTCAACGAATGTTGACGTCCTGATCTTAAATGATAGCGCAGGGAACAAATGCCTCATGAGGTGCCACTTTTTTTTAAACGACCGCTTGTCTTTGTGTCTCAGGTGAAGTGCAACGAGCAGCCAAACAGAGTGGAGATCTACGAGAAGACGGTGGAGGTTTTGGAGCCTGAAGTCACCAAGCTGATGAATTTCATGTACTTCCAGGTAATTCACACTCGCCAGCGACTCTCCTTCACTGTCTGCTGTGTTTAGCATGTTTTAAAAACCGAAATAATTTCTCTCCTGCAGCGTACCGCCATCGACCGCTTCTGTGGAGAAGTCCGCCGCTTGTGCCACACCGAGCGCAGGAAGGACTTTGTGTCCGAGGCGTACCTGCTGACCCTCGGGAAGTTCATCAACATGTTCGCTGTGCTGGACGAGCTGAAGAACATGAAATGCAGCGTCAAGAACGACCACTCTGCTTACAAACGGTGCTCAGAAACATGATCAGTCGTGCATTCACACGTCAAATTACTGCAACCACCACTAGATGGCAGCATCACCCAGCTGCCGTGAAGACCAAGCTGTTGTTCGCCTAGTAGTCCTAGCAGCAGACCACACGTTTGAGTATTTAAAATAAAAAAATAAAAAAAGACTTGTTTTGATGCCCAGATTTTCTGTATATGAATGGGCAGAGACTGACTGTCAGCATAGCAGCGCTTTGCTTTTGTTTTTTTCTATAGTTTCTGTCTCATGTTCTACCATAAGGACAGTGACATGTGACACAAATGTTTATTAGCAGTTCACAGTTCCTGTTTTTTGTTGTTTTTATGGCTGCACAGAAAAGCATTTGGGATATAAACCATGACAATGAATTTCTCCCTTGCAATCTCTGAATTAATTTGATTCTGAACAAAACCTTTCCTGTAATTTCTAAGTGAAATTAAGTGCAAGTCGTGCTGCATTTAAAATATGGGCAATCGTGTCTGTGTGTCGATTCAACCCGGTCGGTAAAATAGTTTTCTTGCATTTCCCCAGAGCTGCACAGTTCCTGAGGAAAATGTCTGAGCCCTCGTCCATCCAGGAGTCTCAGACTTTATCCATGTTTCTGGCAAACCACAACAAAATCACTCAGGTCAGTCCAACATGCATCATGACGTTCATTCAGGGTTATTGACTATAATTGAGATGTTTGTGATTATGGATTTTAAATCAGAACAACAACTGCAGCAAATACACAGCATCTGACATTTGACTTTAAAAATTGATGATTTTAAAACGGTTTCCCCTGCAGATTAACTGTCCTTCATTTTACTTGTGAAATGAATAAAGCATGAGGAATTAATTGACTGAATATTTAATATCTATTCTGTTCTGTGTGCTAGTCTTTGCAGCAGCAACTGGAAGTGATTAATGGGTATGAGGAACTGCTGGCTGACATTGTCAACCTGTGTGTCGATCACTACGAGAACAAGATGTATCTCACTCCCAATGAGAAACACATGCTGCTCAAAGTAGGTGAAATCCTGCATCTGGATTGGGAATGCCTCTCATTTAATAATAAAAAACAAAACAAATGCTGGAACATTGTTTATTTCCTAGGTAATGGGGTTTGGCTTGTACCTTATGGATGGAAACAGCAGTAACATCTACAAACTAGATGCAAAGAAGAGAATCAACCTGTCCAGGATCGACAAGTTTTTCAAGGTACGGATGCATATCCACAAAGCATAAATACTCTTATTCCGCTGGGTTGCATTGTATTAACCCCCAGTTTTAGTTTCATTTCTTGACATATTCAACTTCTGTTCTGCTGTATTTGGACATTTTCCACAACAGCTGCAGAGCTCCCTCTTTTCCATTCCAGTTTCCAGTACTTGCTCTGTTTTATATAGTGTTGAATATGCCAACTGCGTTCTGTGTGATCACAGCAACTCCAGGTGGTCCCGCTGTTCGGTGACATGCAGATCGAGCTCTCCCGGTACATCAAGACCAGTGCTCACTTTGAAGAGAACAAATCCAGGTCAGAGGAACCGGATGGGCTTCTGAATTAGGGCCAGGAAAGCTAAAATCATTATGTGAAACTAAGGATCAACACTAATATGGAATGTGCCAGTATGAAGATGTAAAGAGAGGTGTACAGTTGATAGTCAGAATGCTTGCCTGTATCTGCAGCTGTAACACTGGCAAAACTCAATTTATTGTTGAACTGTTTCTTCATAATGGAATATTTTGACCCCCCCCCCCCTTCAGAATGAGTGCTAGTTTAACATTTTATCGCGTGTCATTTATTTATTTAGTAAAAATAATGTCATTGTCGGGATGAAATTATAATTCACCTAATATTTCGTTCTGCACTTTGCCGCCAGCCTTATCGTGTGTGACGTCCATGCTAACATGCTAATGGGAAGGGTTAAATCATCAAAACTATATTTGAAAATGTACACATATTCATGTTAGCATTTAGCTGACTAAATAACAGCGACTAAGTTTAGTCTCACAGAACCGGCCGGCTGCTAGTGTTTGTGCTTAAATCACAAGTTATACTGATTCTAGAATAAATATTACTCAGTTATCAATAGTGTTTGTGTTGTTGTTGTTGTTTTGTATTGTGTTTCTCTGGTGCATGTTACACAAAGCTACAGTGCAGTCAGTTTATCCTGTGGGGTGCTTCTGTGGTTTTCTGTGTCTGCCTGTCTTTGTTCTTAATAAGAACACTTTCCTTTCACACCATAGGTGGGCTTGCACGTCTATATCCAGCAGCCCGCAGTACAACATCTGCGAGCAGATGATCCAGATCCGTGAGGACCACATGCGTTTCATCTCTGAGCTGGCTCGCTACAGCAACAGTGAGGTTAGTGTGGCGTTCCGCGGGGATTGTGTATTAGATTGCCTTTGAATAGCAGCAGTCTACAGTGCATGAATGACATGCACACTATTGCTTCATACGTGAGGGCATGCAGTGTTCAGTTTGCTGTATGTTGACATCTGCGCAGGTCGTGACTGGATCAGGACGTCAGGAGGCCCGAAAGACTGATGCAGAGTACAGGAAGTTGTTTGACCTGGCCCTGCAGGGCATGCAGCTGCTCTCCCAGTGGAGTGCTCACGTCATGGAAGTGGTGAGGAAGCACATAGACATATTTTATACTGTATTGGACACTGCCCATGCTTGTCTTGGAGATAATGGTCTAGCCACAATCCATATTAATAAATTGAGTGTCAGAGATTAAAGCATGCAGCATACGTAATTTGATTGATGTGCATGATTGGGATTATTGTCTAGATTTCTAAAATACAACTTTAGAGGAAGGGTTAATGTTATTTGAGTCACGCTAATTTGTGCCTGGTCCTCCCACAGCTGTTTTTATCTGATCAATTTTATTATCATTTTATATTTAAGAAGTTAGTAACATTACCATGGTTACAGCATTGTGTGTAGAAATAGTCTGGAAACTGCAGGTCAGTCCTTTCTGAGAGCTTCTGGGCTTTGAATGCTAAATAAAGTTAAGTAGAAATAAATATTTTTGTGTTTATACATTTTGAATTTAACCAACTTTTGCTTGTAAATTGTAAAACTACTTGTGAACACTTAATATATTTATGTAAATAAATGTTGAACAGCATTATATTAAAGTAATTCATGTTTCTGATGAACATTTACTGAGAGTTTTTGTTGTGCTCTAGAATCTATTTAGTTATTCTTTTGATTTTAATGACAATATCTACACAATGAATAGCACATTAACTGATGTGACGTTCTGGTCACCTGTTTTATTAACTTTGTGACTTTCCCCTCAGTACTCCTGGAAACTGGTTCATCCAACTGACAAGTACTCCAACAAGGAGTGCCCAGACAACGCTGAGGAGTACGAGCGAGCCACCAGATACAACTACACAAGCGAGGAGAAGTTTGCCCTTGTGGAGGTCAGTTGTGGCTTCACACCACAGACGCGGTTTGATCTGCTAGAAGCCTTGTCACCAGTTAAATGCTGTGTTTTTGCCAGGTGATGGCAATGATAAAGGGACTGCAGGTGCTGATGGGACGCATGGAGAGCGTGTTCAACCACGCCATCCGACACACCATCTACTCCGCCCTGCAGGACTTTGCTCAAGTCTCTCTGCGTGACCCCCTGAGACAGGCCATCAAGAAGAAGAAAAACGTTATCCAGAGGTCTGTCAGAGTTACTGGAGCAGTCGCAGCTCTTTTTAGAAAAACAACTCAACGAATCCATATTTACGATATTTTTCAAATTATAAAACGGTGTTCTTTTAAGCGCATATAATAACATGTATTTAACAGATATTTATAGTTATCCACTGAGTCCACATTGACAGGGGTCATTTCGTTTCTGTTCAACATAAAGCCTGTTAATCCAGTATCATGAATGTATCTGTAAAACCTTTTTTTTTTTTGTTACCATATTAACATCTTAAATTTGGAAATGGAGGTCTTCCTGCAGATATCCCAGTGCCTAACCATTGTGATTTTTGGATTGTACTCTCACTACAGCGTCCTCCAGGCCATTCGGAAGACTGTATGTGACTGGGAGACCGGCCGGGAGCCGCACAACGACCCCGCCCTCCGCGGAGAGAAAGATCCCAAGGGTGGCTTTGACATCAAGGTTCCTCGTCGTGCTGTGGGGCCCTCCAGTACACAGGTTGTGCCTCCACACCTTTGCTGTTAAGCTCACTCGAAACCAGTCCTGTCAGCCTGTGTCTGTCCCATTACAACCAGTCCTGTCGGCCTGTCTGTCCCATTACAACCGGTCCTGTTGGCCTGTCTGTCCCATTACAACCAGTCCTGTCGGCCTGTGTCTGTCCCAGTGTAACCAGCCTCCTCAGTCTCTTTCCTCATCAGAGTTTCTATAGACTTGAGAGCTGATTACTGTAACATGTAATAGAATTGTAATTGCATTAATGTGCATGAACATACATGGGTGATGAGTGAGGGTCTCTGTCTGTGCAGCTCTATATGGTGAGGACGATGCTGGAGTCTCTCATTGCAGACAAAAGTGGCTCCAAGAAGACACTGCGCAGCAGTCTGGAGGGCCCCACCATCCTGGACATCGAGAAGTTCCACCGCGAATCCTTCTTCTACACGCATCTGCTGAACTTCAGTGGTGAGACCGACGGAACGGTTTGACCCAGTAGTGCTCCAGAGCCCTTAAACACAGCTGCTGCATGCTTCTCATTGAGTCCGTCTCGCTCTGCAGAGACCTTGCAGCATTGCTGTGACCTGTCCCAGCTGTGGTTCAGGGAGTTCTTCCTGGAGCTCACGATGGGCCGGAGGATCCAGTTCCCCATTGAGATGTCCATGCCGTGGATCCTGACCGACCACATCCTGGAGACGAAGGAAGCCTCCATGATGGAGTAGGGACAGAAATGTGTTGCTTTTATTTGACAGTAAAAGAGTCACTCTAACAGTTTCACTTGAATATATTTTTTATCTGGAGACGTTTTGTCCAGGTTTTTCAGGCGTGTTTGAGGAAACTGATGCCTTTTATATTTTAGAAGCTCATTTTGGAATAATGATAGGTTTCAGCATTCAAAGCAGCAACTACGGTTTTAGAAATCTAGTTTCCAGTGACGATCAAGAGGAGTGTTTTCTATTTGGAGGCACTGGGATAGTGACTGTCTTTAATGATGATGAATATATTTATTAGATAGAATGTTAGAGTACAAGTACAGTAGCATTTATTACAGTACAAATACAGTCAAACATCCTGTCTAAGAGGAGCATGTTTCCGTTGAAAGTCCTTAGTATATAACCCTATGTGACCCTGTGTAAAATCCTAAAAAGGGATTACGTCTAAATGTTTCTGTGTCTGTTAAATCTTTGCTGCAGGATTACGGTGATATGTGGCAGATTTTACATAATCCATTAAGCATGTCAGCTGGCACGAATCAGCCGGGCTGGAATTCCTTTAAGTGTGTGACCAAAATGACCAAAAGATTCTGCATTTTAACAAAATAAATATTTGTTTTTGAAAGTGATTGTGTCTGGAACCAGAATAAATTCACCTTCCCGATATTTAAGGGACACTTTTGCAGATCTATTAGCATGCAAAGCCCATAGTTGGAGTAGTCTTTATGTTTGACTCCATGATAAAATGTATTTTTTAAATCCTTTCAGGTATGTGCTGTACCCCCTGGATTTGTACAACGACAGCGCGAACTACGCCCTGACCAAATTCAAGAAGCAGTTCCTCTATGACGAGATAGAAGCTGAGGTAACGAAACATTTCTTTCATCTGATGGATGATTGGATGCGATGTAGAAACAAAAGAATTACAATCTTTCCATAAAATCTACATTCAAATTCCATGCATTTATTCTCCACATCTGCACTTGGACCCGGTTTATGCACCGTTATGGTCCATTTCTGGTCATTATGTAACCATGACAGAAAGGTTTGCATGTGCAGTTCATGCCGATGACAAACTTGTTTTAGTTGCCTCTCTGTTGAAATGGGTGTCACAGAGCAAAGCCTGTATTCTCAAACATATTTCTTTGAAACGCTTGTTTTTCAGGTGAACTTGTGCTTCGATCAGTTTGTCTACAAGCTGGCTGATCAGATATTTGCTTACTATAAGATTCTGGCAGGAAGGTGGGTGATTTTCATAATTCAGGCTCCTTTTTCATGTGTATTTTATATTATTCCAGTATAACTTGTGTTGCAATGCAATCATTCCCAATCTGAGCCTATCCCAGCTGTCATTGGCTGAGAGGTGTGGTGCAGGCCGGATAAGATGCCTGTTTATTACAGGGCCGTGTAGAAAGACCAAAAATCAAACGACCGGTAATTTAGAGTTGCCAATTCATTTCTACTGCAAGTTTCTGGTGGAAGGAGGAATCTGGAGAACCCATAGGGAACCCACCGGGGAGAACATGCATACTGCACACAGAGAAGTCTCAGGTCCTGCCGGGCTGCCTGATTAAACATTATATATTTTTTGATTAGCTTAATATGCATTAAAAATAAGTAGCAGAAATTGTAAAGTTACCGGTAATGTATTTATTGAAGTTTTTGACAGCAAGATAGTTAAAATTGTAAGTTACAGTTACATAATGAAAAATGATGCATTAAAAGCACGGAATCCGGGCGATGTGGTAGTACGTCAGACATAAACGAAAACACAGGATCACACGTTTAACTAAAAGTACGCTGACCCGCTGTCTGTCCATCTGAATCCGTCAGTCTTCTTCTGGACAAACGTTTGCGAGCAGACTGCAAGAGTCAAGGGGCCAACATTCCCTGGCCGCCCTCCAACCGCTATGAGACCCTCCTGAAGCAGCGCCACGTCCAGGTATCGAATCAAGCCTCCATGCTTCATTGGATTGGTCATGTTGTGTCTGCCGTACTAACTGCTGATGAACCTCAGCTTCTAGGCCGCTCCATTGATCTGAACAGGCTAATCACTCAGAGGGTTTCAGCTGCCCTTTACAAATCCCTCGAGCTGGCCATCAACCGCTTTGAGAGTGAGGACCTGACCTCCATCATGGTAGGAACCTTTATCCCTTTGAATAAATAATCATCTCTGCACCACGCTTGTGGACTAATCTTCTGTGCTTATTTGGTTAAAGGAACTGGAGGGTCTTCTGGACATCAACCGTTTGACACACAAGCTCCTGAGCAAGTTCTTGACGCTGGACAGCTTGGACGCCATGTTCCGCGAGGCCAACCACAATGTGTCGGCCCCCTACGGACGGATAACGCTGCACGTCTTCTGGGAGCTCAATTATGATTTCTTACCCAACTACTGCTACAACGGCTCCACCAACAGGTTGGCGTGTAGTGATCAGCTGTTAGTTACACGTGCTAAACTTAGTTAAACTTAACTCTGGCATTACAAAAAGACTTTTGGTTACAGGGCTATGAAACCAAACATGACTTTCCTCCCAACACTTTGTGAAAGATCTTTCACAAAAATCCTAAATAAAGCTCTTCCTTTTTGAACATTTATGTACAGCAGCACTTCACACAACTGAGTGTTCAAACGTCCTGTGGTCTGTTGCCATGCAACACACGCTGGGGTTGTACTACACACGTGATGCGTGACGTGTTTGTCTTGTGCCGTCAGGTTTGTGCGTACGATCCTGCCCTTCTCTCAGGAGTTCCAGAGGGACAAACCACCCAACGCACAGCCGCATTACCTGTATGGGTCGAAGGTCAGTAGACTCATTATCCACAGCGATTCAAAACCTGAATGCTGATTTGCATCGGGTCAGGGTGAAAGCGTTGCATCCAAACGGTGAATACAGCCAAGTCAGCAGGCTGACGCTTGGATAAAACAAACGCAACCGTCACTCAGCCCACAGTCGGTAATCACATTTCTGTTTCAGACTAGCAACACAGTCAGTTAAACGTCCTGCCGGATTTATTTGAGCCGAGAGGAGCTATTTAATAGTTAAATAATCCATTACCTCTCAGTTAATCCTTTATTTTGAGCTTTCAGTTTCATGGGACACATCTCGTCAGTGTAAATATGTATTTTCTTCTTTACTTGCAGTTCTCTGTTTCCGTTTAGATTGTTTTTGTGGGTTTGGTTTTGAATCTCTAAACGGCACAAACCGTTAGATTGAATGTGTGTTTTCACAGCTTTGGATCTCAGTAGGAGTTTATCAGTGAATAACAATACATCTGCATTAGTGTTTCTTCCATGATCACATACTACATCATCAAACCACCTTCGTTTTCATTGACTTCATCCGGAGCTGCTGTAAATGCGTAGAAAGACAAACAGATTTAGTGCCTTTCATTCAGAAAATGAATAAACTTTCAAACATCACCTCATCCATTAAAAGTTCTGCCATGATTGTGACAGATAGATTGTCCTCTCTTGTTTTCGTTGTTTATTGCTGGACGCATCAAAGCACAAACTAATTAATTCAAGATCCAAAATAATCAGATATTGTTTTGCGTGTCCCAACCGCCGTAGATTTGTAGATAATATACTTGGCGGGAATTCAAAACTTGGCTGTGATGACCTTAATCCAGTTGATTCATGCTGGCTCTGTGCCACACAGCTTAGGGAGCGTCCTCAGCTCATGGTTCTGGGTAATTACGTGGCTGGTGGTCTGCCTCGAGAGGATGGGCCGCTGCACGATGGTGGCGTGTTTGACGGCGTCTTCGCCGTTGCCTCTGGGAGAGTACAGGCGTCTGTCTTGGTGGATGGCGCTGGCGGACACGCGAGTGGGGACCGAGCAGAAGTTGTGAAGGCATCCCCACAGCAGAATGCCGGCAATGACCAAGAGCAAGATGCAGCACGTCAGCCAGACGCCCATGGCGAGCTCCCAGCCGCCCCTGTCGTGACCCTCACCACTATCGCTCAGAGTGCTGAACACCTGGCACTGATCCCGCACCGGATTGGCTGCCTGGCAGGTCACGCACAGGAAGTATCCGGTCTGAGGGAGGAGGTTGGCCAGGTGTGTGCTGGTCTGGCTGACGGGGATGCGCTCCTCATGCATGAAGCTCTTGCGCTTGTAGCCCGTCAGGATGTTGTTCCAGTTCGGGTCGTACATGACGCTGTAGAAGGTGTCCAGGCAGGCGGGGGCCGAGGGCCAGCTCACTCTGGCTGACGTGGCGGATACGTTGTAGACCACGATGCCCATAATGTAGTCTGTCTGCTGCTCTCTTAGAGATGATCAAGTTTCCCTCGGTTGTTGCAGTCGATGAATGAAACGCTGCACTGCAAAAATAAAAAAAAATAAAAAAAGAATTTAATATCTCACCTACTGGTACACAAATATTTCCTGAAGAAGCAGAGACCGCCTGCCCATCCCGCACCCATAGCAGGATAACAAACGGGAAAGTAAGCGTTGCGTGAGACCTTATCTGGAACAAACTGCGGCGCTGGTAGGGAGGTGAGCGTATGTCCAGATGTTCAGCAAATTACATAATGCAAGAGGCTCGTCTGTCCTGTTCAGTCACCTGTTACATGACAGGCGATGGTGGGGCAAACGCACTGGTCCGGCTTTAACAGCACGGTCGCTGGCTTTAGCTTTGAGTTCAACTTTTTAATATTCATAGAAACGTGGACCCCCACCCCCCCAAAAATAAAAACAACTAAAACTGAATGGTCTTGAATTAAAAACAAAGAATACAATTTGCTCGAAGTGCTCGCTTTACCTCCTTCCGCTTGAACGGATGCAGTGTGTGGTGCTCATTGGGAGCGAGACTCACAATAAACGGTCTAATTGGGTTTTTAGTGGACTTTCATAATAAACTACAATCTCTAAATACTAGTTTTTAAGTCATTTAAATGACAACCAAGGCCACCAAACTGGCAACTGACTTTTATAGTACGTCCCTGTAGAGATTAATGATGCTTGTTTATGCATCCTTCATAAGATGCCTTCAGTAACCCTGTCATCGTAGCAATGACGTAAAAACCACCATCCATAGGGCAGACTCACCTGAAACACACATGCTGATCACGCCAGTCTGCTGGGCCTGAGGTTCTGGTTCTGCTGCTGGTTCTGCTGCTGGTTCTGCTGCTGTGCTCCCGCTATTCGGCGATTTGAGCATCTGTTCAGCTGCGGCCGGATCCAGAGGTCTGAGGCTGGGCACGGCTTGATTTTTGTAAACCTCAGGGATGGACCAGAGATTTATGCGTCCTTATCTGCTGCTGGCGCGCTAGTGGCAGCGCTGCTGGATTAGAGCAGCGGATTTAACTCTGTGTCGACAGAGGAGAGAAAGAGAAGGATCCAAATCGGAGTAGAAACTGTTTTAGGGTTTTGTTTTCATTTCTGTTCCAATTTGTCTTCTCACTTATCTGCAGAAATGCTTGGTGATCTAGGTAATTGACCCCCCCCCCCCCCCAGCCCCTCTATGAACTATTTGGTCTTTGCCCTGGTTTCTTGAAATCTGTGATGGGAGAGCTGAAATGTTACGTCTGGCCGGTCCATCTGTGCGACCGTTTATTCAGCAGCAGAGTCTGGTATTTTCCAGATTGCCATGGAATCTCACGGTCTCCGGAGGATGATTCATTATGCTGGGGGGGGGGGGGGGCGGGGGGGGGCGGCCATCTGACACAGATGTTCCTTACAAGCAGATATTTTCACTTGTCTGCAGAAATATGTTTAACACCAACGGGATAATTTCTGTGAAACTTACCCTTGCCATCTTTAATGCGCCATGAGTTCTCCTTTAGCGCCACCCACAGGCTGAACTGTGAACTCTGCGCACCAACTGTCCCAAAGTCCGTCATGGGGGAGAGCTTTAAATTCCGGGTTGCAGTGTTTATTGATTATTTCCTGAGTAACAGCTGGCTTTGTAATTCTTGGTCTGGTCGGTGTGGAAGTAGACGCCGATTGGTTGGTTCAGCAGTTTGGTCCGGACTGAACAGCCTTGGCTCTCGTACAGACATTCGTGGTCCTCTGAAGGTGAATCCTATTAACTTAACGACCCTTTGCCATTACTAGTTTGCCAAACTCTTCATTTATTAACTATATTGTGTAAAAAGCTCAAGATGAACCCAATGACAGTTTTTCGTGGTTCTCAGAGGATGAATCTGAATGAATATAGTTGTCCTAACTTCCCCCCCCCCCTTGCACCTCAGTTTTACTTTTTTGTTTACTAGTGTATTGCACGGTAACATTATCCGGTAGGTTTGAACGCTCCCCAGGAAACTCAAAAACCCATTTGCATGACTGGAGTGCAAAGCATCTGAACCACTGTCGGGTGACTCCCACCTCCCTGGGGTGGGGGCCTACAGCCCATGGGTGAAACCTGTATGACCGGTTTCAGTGACTCTCGGTATGACTCAACGACTCCCGCTAACTTAGTGGGAGTCCTGGATGAGGGGTGAAGCGTCTCCAATCTTATCTTACAACTCCAGTCGACTTGATTAAACGCAGATCTACGCGGACCTGAAGACTGACACTCTCCAGATGTTACAGCATTTAGCCTCACACGGTCTTTAGCACAGCTGGCGTTGTCTTCTGTGGTACGAGTCTCTGAATTCTACTCAGAATGCTACCAATGTATCCTGTCAGAGTTCTGATAAGTTCCTGTTCCCTTTAACCTTCCGTGTTTGCGTGTTTAAAATCTCCCCGCAATAGCCACAAATACACCAGAGGGAGCGGCGATTACTCTTGCGTTACTTTTTTGTAAATAATGAAAGCTCCGATTTAAACAAAGTTTTATACGATTGAATGAGATGCGTTGCATGATCTGCCTTTCAAACGCTCATGCTCTTTCTCCTGCGTCATGGATGATAAAGGCGTAACATCGTTCTTCTTCTGCTGAATGTAGACTCTGAACATGGCGTACAGCAGCATTTATGGCGCCTACAGGAATTTTGTGGGTCCGCCACACATCAAGGTCATGTGCAGACTTCTGGGATACCAGGGCATCGCTGTGGTTATGGAGGAGCTCCTGAAGGTGGTCAAGAGCCTGGTGAGTAGGACTAGTTTTTCAGTAAAGGGGTACGACATACGTACTTGTTACTTAGGAGGCGGTCCGATCTTCATTGTTTCCTCTGAGTACTTCACTGTTGTGTAACGCCGTTGTTCTCTTTGTATAGCTTCAGGGCACCATAATGCAGTACGTGAAGACCCTAATGGAGGTGATGCCAAAGATCTGCAGACTACCTCGACACGAGTATGGATCCCCAGGTAATTAGCCATGCAGTGTGCGCTGACTGAGACTGATCAGTGACCAGTCAGGTGGACAAAGGTAAAACTCACAAAAGTATACACAAACTGTGTTCTTGACAAAATTAGCTGTGCCGCACAGTCAGCGGTACCAATTCTGTGGCCAAACGGTGCGTCCGGTATGGAACACGGTGGGAGACGAGGTGCTCTGGTTGTTTCAGGTATCCTGGAGTTCTTTCACCATCAGCTGAAGGACATTGTTGAGTATGCTGAGCTCAAGACGGTGTGCTTCCAGAACCTGAGGGAAGTGGGCAACGCCATTCTGTTCTGTCTGCTGAGCGAGCAGAGTCTGGTACGGGCCTCAGCTGGAACTATATGATTGTTATATCGTTGTTCAGGATACTGTTCAAATGTGTTTTCTTTTCCTTGAATGCAGATGTATTGTGACTTTACTGTTCTTTCTCACAGTCCCAAGAAGAAGTGTGTGATTTGCTGCATGCTGCACCCTTCCAGAACATTCTTCCAAGAGTCCACGTCAAAGGTGAATGCATGCAAGAACTTGCAGCTCATTTAAAGGTGGTGTTGTGCGTGTGAATTGAAGGACGTGGCTGGCAGTCATTTAGAGAAATGACTCTTCATGTTATTATTAGGAGGGCTTGTCGACTTGCAACCTATGCAGCTTACGGCAGTTTGACTTTACGACCGCACTGGTCTGTTTTCTTTGTCTGTTTACGAGACGTTTTAACGACATACAGGAAAGCGAGCGAATTGCGTGTACGGCGGTTTCACTCACAATGTCTCCCGAGAGGAAACTGTCTCTTTCTACTCCTGATTTACAGAATCGTGACACGGCGTAATATACTTACATTATTTAACATGGGCCGATTTACGACAAAACCCTTGGAACCAATTGTGGTCGTAAAATCGAAGACCCCCTGTATTATTATTATTTAAATGAGGGCCAGCACTTTCGTTTCATTTTTATCCTATGACCCACTTTCTTTGTTTCTGATTGTCGTTGCATGACGATGATGACTTAGTTAAAGTTCATCTCCGTCTGTCGAGGGAGGGGGAAGATATTCTAGAAGGACTTACAAAAACATTCCGACCACAAAGGTTTACATGAGAGCACCAGTATTTGAATTTAAAGTTAAACAACCGGTTACCACCATCACCACTGCTACTCCCAAAGCTGCGATGAGGGACTTTAATCCCTATTAAAGAAAGGGACGGCGAAGAATAACTAGAATAATTACTACCGAAGACAGTGATTGGGAAACGGCTCGAGAGACGTACAAACACACACTTGATATACCGATCTTTATCTTTAAATTGACTGTTGCTGCTATCCTGGTGCAGCGGCTTCCACGTTTATCCAAGGCGCTGCGCCTCGAGTTAAATCCAGCTTCAAGTATTGTGTGCGACAAAACTATACATTTAGCAAGAAGCATGAGTGAACATTTGAGGAAGAATCACAATCCGTCGGGCCTCTTCTCTCTCTGTGGCTTTCTGCTGACGAGCTACTCATCAGAGTTCCGTGTTTTGATGAGGCTGTCGTGCTAGAATGTAGCTTCACATGTTAGCCCACTAAAGTAGACAATTATTTACAGTACTTTTAAATACTGCGTGTCCAGCACAGATACAACAGTTTGTTAATCATGCGTTGACACTTTTGTGATGTGACTGTAAAGGATTAAATTCTCCTGATTGACTATTCTGTTGCCAATTTTGGATCAAGCAAACCGGTTCAGATTTTTTTGTAAATACATTTATTAGTTATTAAAACTTTCTTCTTCCTCAGAGGGGGAGCGCCTCGATGCTAAGATGAAGCGCCTTGAAGCCAAATATACAGCCCTGCATATGGTTCCGCTGATAGAGCGCCTTGGAACCCCACAGGTAGCCGCCGGTCCCGCCGCTACCAATGAATGTGTTGAAGCCCAAAGCGTCTGAGAACTTCTCTCTCTTCCGTTAGCAAATTGCTATCACTCGTGAGGGCGACCTCCTGACCAAAGAGAGGCTGTGCTGCGGCTTGTCCATGTTCGAGGTCATCCTCACCCGTGTGCGCGGCTTCTTGGAAGACAGCATCTGGCGTGGACCGCTGCCGAGCAACGGTGTGATGCATGTGGACGAGTGCGTGGAGTTCCACCGTCTCTGGAGCGCCATGCAGTTTGTGTACTGCATCCCTGTGGGAGCCCACGAGTTCACGGTGGAGTGAGTATGGCGCCACGTTGGCAAGCTCGTGTGATTAGAGGTGCTGCAAGCTTAATTCGCCGCACCTCACGTCCTGTTTTCCAGGCAGTGCTTCGGGGACGGCCTCCACTGGGCCGGCTGCATGATCATCGCTCTCCTCGGACAGCACAGGCGCTTCGACATCCTCGACTTCAGCTACCACCTGCTCAAGGTGCAGAAGCACGACGGCAAGGACGAGGTCATCAAGAGCGTGGTGAGTTCAAGACGCTGATGATCAGAAGATTCCGTCGCACAGAACAGCAGAACACGCTGGAGAGGCGGCGGCGGCGGGTTTATCATCTTTGGTCGTTATGCCGACTGCACCCAGAAAGCTCGTTTGTTCTTACAAGCTGCTTAGCCAAGGCGTGACCAAACACTTTGTGATCATAATCGTATCTTCGATCGTTTATATTCTCTTCTTTAGCAACTGAAAAAGATGGTAGACAGAATCCGCAAGTTCCAAGTCATCAACAATGAGATTTTCGCCATCCTGAACAAGTACATGAAGTCCGGAGACGGAGAGAACATGCCGGTGGAGCACGTCCGATGCTTCCAGCCACCGATACACCAGTCGCTCGCCAGCAGCTGAGGACCAGCGTGAGCTTCCAAACACTGTCAGCATTACCAGAGTATCCACAAACGCTCATTTACTTCACCCAGGCAGGACCATTAGATGTCAGGAAGTAGGGCCTCATTTGACAACCATTATTATTTTTTTTGTATTCACTTGTGCCTTATCAGAAATGAATAGATCTTTCCAAAGTTTGTAATAACTGTTTTATACTTGCAGAAATCTATGCTATAGATCAGGGAAGGGAAATTAGTTTTTAACAGATGAGTATTTAAGACCTGCAGTGGTGAAATATTAGCGTTGAACAGCAGCTTATTTTCCAGGGGTTGGAGCAATGTTGTCTCTTTACTGTCGAACAAGCATGCAATATATTTTAAACGAAATTGAAAAGTAACGGTTTCTTACCTGCAATCATTTATTCACTGTGCCTTGTTTCAACGTTTTAATCATTTTAATTCAATAAATATGTAACAAATCTGTTGGTTTATCTTGTGAGCTTTTCAGGTCAACGTTACAAAAGTTCAGGATGACGTCCAACAAAGATGCTACTTTCAAGTATCACGAAAAACAAAATCAAACTGTCCATGTCAGTCAGCAGGACGCCGTAGAATATATTAAACATTTGATTTATAGAACGTTAAATCAGTGCATGAATATGTATACACATAGCAAAACATTTCTTATAAAATTTATATTTACAGTGCTTCAGGAAAGAAATTAACTTCTGATTAATGGAATATGATCAGGTCATAGTGAACGGTAAGGCAAATAAAAAGCACGATCCACCGGTCCGCCCCCTTCCAGCTGATTGTCTGGTTTCTTATTAGTATAGGGGTGAGGGGGTTCCTTACTGATCCAGTGAGGAAGTCATCGCCCCATTCCTTCGAGAGATGCTGTCGAAAGGCGATCCCATTTCCCTGTCCTCCACATCCTCAGACAGCAGCTCATAGGAGCCGGGGAACCCCATGCCATTGGCAGTCGGAACGGCCCGCTCTTCCTTCCTCATGGACACGGCGAGAGCAGCCAAGCTAACGCTAACGTCTTTGAAGGCATGGAGCAAGAAAATGCCCACGATGATGGTGAGGAAGCCGCTGAGGGTTCCGATCACATCGTCCGTGCCCATGTGCTCCCATTCCTTGAACAGGATGGCGGAGCAAGTGAGCACCGACGTGGTGAAGAAGACGTAATAGATGGGAGTCACCAGGGAGGTGTTGAAGATATCCAGGGCCTTGTTCAGGTAGTTGATCTGAGTGCTCACGCAGGCCACCAGACCCAAAAGCAAGATCCAGCCCAGCGGATTGCTCGCAACATTTTCCCCTGCGATGGCTTCCTTGATGGCAATTCCCAGTCCTTTGACGCAGGACACTGACAGCGCCCCGATTACTGAGCAGATGGTGATGTACACCAGGATGTTAGTCTGACCGCGGCGCGGACCCACGACGAAGATGAAGATGAGAGCCACAATGATGACCAAAGTGGCAAAGATGACAAACCCTAAGAAAGAGAGGTACACGTGGGGTTAATTAGGCGATCAATGAAGAATTATGGTTAGAACAAATCCAGCGTTTGGTCTTCAGCTAAAATTACACATTTTATAAAGAATAATTATTTCATGTATCTATCTTCTGAACCTTGGTCAAAGAACGGAAGCATTTTTATGAAGCTATAACATTTTCCTGTACCTGGGTCGACCAGCTTCTTGGACATGTGCTCGAGGCTGTTGATCTCCTCTTCCTGCGGAGCGTGAATTACCATAGTGGTGGAGCCCAGAATGCTAAGCAGGCATCCAAGCTTCCCGTGCAGGTTTAACCGCTCCGTCAGGAAGTATGACGACAGCACGGCACTGCAGAGGCAATTCATCGTCAACTGCAACGTCTTCGAACCGAAAATGCATGCATACAAACATAAAAAAAAAAAAAAATTCAAGACATTCCGGATGTTATCTGTACCTGACGAGCACGCTAAGGGCTCCCAGCGGGGTGACCAGCGTGGCAGGAGCAAAAGCATACGCTGCGAAGTTTGCTGCTTCACCAGCTCCCACTGTAACAGACGAAGCCACCGCAGATTAGCTGCGTTGTCATGACAGGCTAAGAACTACTAGCGTTTGAGGTTTGTGTGCGTTGCAACAACTTTAATTACAAAGAGCATGCAAAATTCATACAGCGGTTAGCCAAACTGGTTTTTATCTCAACATTAATTAGCTCCATTTGTGCTTCACCTGCAGAGCGTCGTTACTTACTTGACAGTAAGCCAGCCCACCACAGCCATTCTTTCAGATACGCATGACCGCCCTGCCCTGACAAGCAAAGGAATTAACATTTTAGCATTTAAACATGATTTGCAACTTTATCATGACCACAATTAAGTAGGGGCATTGGTGCCGGGGTAAAGGACAGGGGAAATTAACTTAATGTGCACTCGGTGGTAGAAAGAAAGAAAGCCTTTGACTGTCGTTATGTTACACACTTTTTACACTGCAAACGCACAACGAAAATGCATTTACACCGGGCTCCTCGAAACAACCGCACGCATGTATATGCATTGGGGCCCTAGCATGCGGAGAGGGAATAGGGTGAGGGCGCCGCCACGATCGGCGCACCTGGAGCAGTTGGGGGGTGGAGGGACGGTGCCTTGCTCAAGGGCACCTCGGCAGTGCTCTGGAGGCAGACTGGCCCCTCCCCTTGATAAGTGGGAGTGCTGATAACTCGACACACACCGACATTCAAAAGCGTGGCTAAGTGAAGTTTGACACAAGTCGATTGTCAAGTATTCCACAAACAGACCAGGGAGTGCCTGAGCTCTGCCGACAATCTCCGGAGGACTGTCCCATTACGGACCGACACAAAGGCAGTACCTGCCCGCGTCGAGCCCTTCCTCGCCAGTCTCAGAAGGCCCTTCTTCTTGAGGATAAAACTGCCCCCGATGAAGATGCTGGAGCTGATGGCTAATCCCAGACCGATGTAGAAATCATACTTTCCTCTGTCCTGACCCATATCGAGGCTGGTTATGTTGTTGCGGTCGCTCACATTGACGGGCCAACAATAGAGATGCTGCCCAAAGCGACAGTTCCGGTTAGCAACGACACCTGGGAGAAGGAGCATATGGAAGAGAACAAAAAACAGAACGCATCAGCTGTGAGAGAAAGGGTCACACCAAGCGCAGCGACGCGGCGACTCACCATTTTCACAGGCGATGCTGCAATAAGAAGTTTGATTCGACGCTGAGAAAGAATCCATCTATCTACTTTTACCGCTCCCCGGTCCCATACTAACGCACAAGGGACCGCTGACAAGCCGATCGATTGTTTTGGGTGTTGCACATGAAGGATCTTTGAGTGACTGCCCTCTCTGTCAACATCCTTTTGAAAGAAAGGAATCCAGGAAGTGTCGCGGCTCCCAACAACTCTGCGACCAGCTAGCATGAAGTCGCGCCGAACAGCCTGCTAAACGACTGGTCCGATTATTAAATGTGACCACAAGCATCCTTAGAACCAAAGACGCGACGCGACGGTGCCACCGAGTTGTGTCATGATTAGCTTATAAGCGTTGACCGTCCGGAACGCAGTGTTAGCTTACATTAGCGATGCGGCTAATTGGTTGGCTTATCGGGAAATCAGCTAGCATTTCGTAAGAGCACAGGTTGTTCGCGAGGTTTCAGGAGCTACAATGAGAGTTACATACCGACTCAAAGTTGGCTGATTCCTCCAGAAAAAAATCACGCAGCAGCGAGATGTTAGCTAAAAGCTAGCCTGCGTCCTGGCTGTGGTTTAGCATAGCACATTCCTTTCTCCACGTTCGAGCAGTCCCCACGCCGTTCGGCTTCGCTGTCGCACTGCGAGGCTCTTCTTCTCTTTAATAACGACGTGACCTTTGGACTGAGCGCCCTCTGCCGGCTGAAGTGCGGTGTCACAGGCATACAGCCTTTGATGATGATGAATATATTTATTAGATAGAATGTTAGAGTACAAGTACAGTCACACAGTAGCATGTATTACAGTACAAATAACGTCAAACACCCTGTCTAAGAGGAGCATTTCAAAAAAGCCCTTGCGGGCTTGTTTCCGTTGAAAGTCCTTCGTACATAATTTTTGCCAAAAACATACGTTAAACATGCATTTCTTTAGGGACAAGAAGGTCACAGGTTCAAATCCGACGGGCTTTTTGTGGAGTTTGCATGTTCTCCCAGTGTCTGCGTGGGTTCTCTGCAGGTTCTCTTGCTTCCTCCCACCACCAAAAACATGCAAATTAGGCGTATTGTTTACATGTGTGTGTGTGTGTGTGATTGTCTCCTAGCTGTAATGGTGGTTTATTTCTCATCGATCTGCCAGTACAACAAATGCTCAGCAAAGCCAGCACAAACAGTACCAGAAATGAGCGTAAACATAAAAACAACAAACAGAATCCAAATCTTGTTTAAATCTCACGTGTGACCGGAAACATGCACAACCCAACCCAAAGGGCTAGAAGCCAAAGAACAAAAGGCTCTACAACAGTTTCACAAATGTATTGACACAAATCAGTGATAGTTGAGTGATAGCGCATTAAATATATGTGCTTAAAAAATATATTTTTTAAGCACAGTAAATAAGCCGATGTGTCGAGGATTCCACCCCAATGCAGTCTGTAATTGGGAGAATACTGGAGGCTAACACTTTACATTGGAAGTAAACAGAATGATTTCAGTTCCTATTAAACAATTACTACCTGTGTTTTGTAAGGTTCTTTTTTAGTATTTGAAATAGACACATATACACATATAGCGTGTTTGGAGTGTGCTGTTTAAACGCAATGAGAGGTAGTTGCAGTCTGGCAACAACTGCATTCATAAAAACTAACCAAATATAAGAAGGAATGATTATTATTACTAAATCTTATAAAACATTGTGAAATTCAATTCAAGTAAAATGTTGAGTGCAGTTACAGCTATACTATTGTTTAAAATGGCATCGTCTCCTCATCAGAACTTCAGCATTGCACAAAACTCATGAAGGGATATTAATCAGTCTGTCTTCTTCTTCCACGTAATCGAAGCCTCTTGAGAAACGCGGAGTAAGACCACCCCAACACACACTGTTGCCAGACCACAAAGCATGGCGAGGCTGTCGGTTAAAGTCAGCGCTGTCCACTCCTTGAAGACGATAGCAGAACCAAGAATGGCGGTGGATGTGAACGTCACATAGTAAATGGCTTCGAATGTGCTGGAGCTGAAATGCTCCAGGGCCTTGTTGATGAAGAAAAACTGCGTTAGAATGCTGAGAGCCAGCGTTCCCAGCAGGCCCACGAAGAGAGCAAGGGCTCTGCTGCTTGAGGGCCCTTCTCCAAAGGCGTCTCGTGTGACCAGGCCAAGTGCTTTACTGCTGGGAACGGTGAAACCTCCCAAGAGGGAACATATGGCAGCGTAGACCATTATGTTTGACGTGCCATGCGCTGGAGCGATCCACACAATTAGTATGAGCAGCAACAGGACCACCGAGACGGCATAAAGCACAACGGCTGCAGGGCGACAAAAGAGATGATATTGTCATTTATAAACAGATTATATTGGTTTCACTGACATGAAAGCACTTCTAATGATTAGTTCCTCCTTAACAATTCTGGAGGACACGTTTATCAATTACTGGAATGAATTAAAGGCAGGAACACAAAAATGGCCTTTGTCACCTGGGTCTGACAGCCTCTCTTCTAACTCCAGTCTCGATGTTACGGCCTGTGCTTTAGGGGCGTGGATGATCAGCACGGTGGAGCCACAGCAGCACAATACACAGCCAAGCTTCCCCAGAGCATTTAAATGCTCCTTCAAGATCCACGAGGACAGCACAGCCCTGCATCACACAAGAGCGTCTTGTTGTTAGATGAATGGAGCAGTTCAGGGTCCTGAAAAGGGTTAATAGTGTACAAAATCTGGACAACGTACACATTGAGATTAAAGCAGGAGGGGATGGCTGATCGCTCCAGTGGTTCATACATATTTAAATAGTTTTAATGGTAACAATAGGCAACAAACCTGCCTGATCAGCAACTGTATGTTCAGACTCAGATTTAGTTCAGGCTCTAATTTAGAGTAGAGCTACCCACGAAGCTGCATGAAAATGACCAGGAGTGTTTTTATTTAAATAACTGGCACACCGCAGTACGGTGGTGCAGTGGTCAGTGCTGTTGCCCTCACAGCAAGAAGGTCTCAGGTTCAGGGGGGGCCTTTCTGTGAGGAGTTTGTATGTTCTCCCCGTGTCCGCGCAGGTCGTCTCCGGGTTCCAAAGAAGATGAATGAATGAACTGGCATGCAGATGACGATGCAAAACAATTATCTGTAATTTAGCTATAAGGACATTGTGCTGCTTTATAACATTTTAGTTACTTTCAATAATCCCCAGTCCACAATCTTACTTACCCAAATAAGACTCCCAGTGCTCCCAGTGGTGCCACCATCACCGCAGGGGCCACATTGTATGCCAAGAAATTGCCAATTTGGCCAACAACCACTAAAAAAAGATTATTATGCATTCATGAAAAATAATGTTAATATTATAATACGGAAAAAAGGACATGATATGGTTTCTATTGTTCAATCCACAGGCGATAGATGGCGCTGTACTCACTGGACGCCGTGCCGGTCCACCACACCGCATCCGTGAGGTACGAGCCGCCTGCAAATACAGCGGAAAGTCATGGCCTTGCGACGCTTTACCTGCCTTAATGATACGAAAGACACTGCATGACATGATGAAGGCTGCATGCCCCATCCCGTGTCTACCTCTGTCACGGGATCGGAGTATTCCCTTTTTGTGAAGCACAAACGTCGACCCATTGATGAAACTTGATATTACTGCTATCACTACCCCGCCCGTGGGCGATGCGCCGCCGCGCACGGCGTCCACAGACATCAATAAATCTGGCTGTTGATCGACAAGTTACATTACAGAGCCTCAGACCAACTTCGTAGTTTGAATTAGGAAGTGTAGAAGTGCGCATGTGCAGCACCTTTGCACCCGAAGGCGCATGATGTTTGCTGGTAGTGAAAGTATTTCATGCGTCTGAGCAAACACACAAACTCCCTGAGCAGTCCATCGGACAACACCATAATAATACATTTTATTTTAAACGCACTTTACATTTGAAAGCAAATCTCAAAGTACACAATAGTATAAAAATAAATAACATAAAAACAAGTGATAAAAATCAACAAATAAAACAGATAAAATGAACAAGCAAAGGGTGTGTGTACTGTGGTCCAGCGAGAGTCCTGGAACTCCGATTCCAATGGCGTCTATTAGCTGCGTAAAAACATGTGAATCTCATCATTAGCCGGAGCAGCCAGTCACCGGACACTCACTGACTCTGTGGGAAATAGCACGGAATGAATGTTTACGTGTTTATGTTATTTTCCATTTAGGTTGGATTTTCTTTGTGTGCGCAACGTAGATTTTCGCCGCACGAAGACCGTATCAGCTGTGCGTAATTACGCACGAGCGCACCTTAGAGGGAACGTTGGTCTGGGGCCTCTAAGCAGAAAATAAATTATAATTTCTTGACAATGTCAGTAACATAAATATGACTATCCCATCGTTCTTTACGTGGGATCAAGGCTTTTTTTTAAAATACCGGTACAGTCTAATGGTGTCATAGACGTCTGCTGGTGATGTCAACAAATAATCAAAATTATTATTATTTTGTTACATTCGTCCTAAATTCGTTTTCGTGTATTGAATTAGATGATAAAACATCCATTTTGAGGAATTCGTTTGTTAATGAAATACAGCGTATACTGTGCGGAACGTCATTTGAAATAAAATGCGAAACACCGCCACCTACCGGTGTGCTTCTTTCGTTGCGGGTCAACCTATGTCCCGCCTCGAATGAAAAAGGAGTGCATATATTATATCACCGGTCAGCGCGAGCGGGCGGAGAAGAAGTATAGGCCAATGAATCAGCCTGCATTGCAAGCCGTCCCTCGCCGGGCTGCTGTAGCGCACGATCGATCGCTTAGATCTCGCCGTTCTGTCTACGTAATTTGTTTCCATGCCTCGTGCCCCAGCCTGTGATCTGTCAATCAAGGCTATTATGAACCTTTCATCAACGCAGCAGCGAAGCAGCTGAGGGGACGAGAATAGCTTGAGAAGAGCCCGCAGGTAATTTAGACATTTGCTATCACAATTGACGTGGTCACGCTGACACGGAATCTTGTTGTTCATCGTTGTCGGAATTATTAAAGCTAGCGTTAGCCAGCTAATGCTATGTTTTGTATTAGCTGTCTAGGAGGCTAAGAAGTTAGCTTTAGCTGCGAAGCTAAGGTGAGAATCGCAGCAGCTGGGTGCTGCCTTACTACGTACGGAACGGATGCTGCGTTGCAAGCGTCCGACTCAGTTATTGTAGATGATAACCGTGTTATAACCAGCTAGCTTCACGCAGAAGGTGCCCTTGTTAGCATTTAATGCTACGATATTCTGCCTGGCTAGAGATTTGTGCGTAAACTCACGTTAAATCAATGGATAGTAATGCAGTGTCTACTACAGTGTCATTGTGCTATTTTATTTTTGGGTTATATTTGGATGGGACTGGCTGGTTACCAGTTTGAAGTAGTGTTATGTTTTGACTGAAAAACATTATCCTTGTTACATTAGTCTATTAAATTGAAGGTAAAACACCAATTCTGGGGTCCCAATACTAGAGAGGATTGATTTATTTGACTCCAGACATGAATGAATCATCGGAGCTAAAACAGTTCCATTAATCTCAGTTCTGGCTCATCCAGCCAGTTATTGCTATATTCACACTTTTGGCCTTGATGCACACTTCCACTCTTTTCTCAATTTAATGTATTAATTGTTTAATATAATTGATTTAGAGTTTTGTTTCACATGTGTTTATCTGAACTCTAATTTTCTGACTGATTGTGTTTGTTAAAGTCGGGTATTGCAGCACCGAAGATCCATCCCCGTCCTCATTTAACCAGTTTTTCAGAAACTGGTTAAATGACCGAGGCTTAGACTGACAATTAGTTTGCTCCGGACTAGCAAAGTTTTCCAGGATGTTTCCATTGTAACTCAACTTAAACCACATTGAAATTGCTTTATGGAACTGAATTAAGTAAAAATAAGACAAACTAACCAGTTTATTTGATTAAAATTATGAAACCAAGCCCCTGGAGAGGAGTTTGCTAATGTTGACCCCCTCATTTATGTCAGACATTATTAGCTGACTCTTCATGTAATTTTTGTCTACTTTGTTCATCTTCTGTCATAATAACTCCTCTCATGCCTTTATCATGCAGGTTGGCTGCTCTGCAGCCAGGAGAGGCGATGGGAAGATGCCTTCTCAGTCTTTCACACTTGATGCTCAGCTGAGATTTCATGACAAATGGTTGAAGATTGACTTACAGGTATGTGAGGAGTGAGACGTATGACAATTATTGCTTCTTTAAATTAAGATGACAGCATGCATTTGTATTTATTTATTTCAGATTGGATACAAATGAAATTCTATTTGATGGTATTTTTTGTATAAATATTTTATTTTGCTGCATTCATCCCACTACATCTTCTCTGTGGGTTTTTTTCATCTGGTTATTGCTGATCAAATACACGTGAACAATGAGTAAACCGAACAACAATGGCCATATAGGTTTTAATTAGCAGACGTGTCGGATCAAAGACAATGCTGTTCTGCACCATCGTTCAGGCCTCTTGTTCAGATTATTGTTGTTTCCTGTATTGTTGGGTTTTCTGAGTTGTAGCCCATAATATTAGAGTAAATCTGGTTGAAAAGGTAATGACAGGATCTGTGTTATGAAAACAAGCACGTTAGCTGTAATTATAAGGTCTTCCGTCAGCGCATGAGAGCCCGAGGGAGGCACTGGATACAACACCCTGAGTCCACTTCTCATACTACAGATTTATCATTAAATGAGCCCCCTTCTCTCAACTCCACAAACTGCACGTGTGTGCAGGAAACCCATAATGACTGATCTGAAGAATTTATTTTGAGTGCGTTTGATGTAATTCCAATAGTTTCATTGGTCCACTGTGACCTGTTTGATAATTTCATTGGTCTGATGTGACAAGGTTAGATGCATTGTGGCATTTTAGCTTGTAAAAATCTATAAATTAGCCGCATCATCGTAAAAAACGCAGGGTTCAAAGTGCGTGAAGAAAGTAGCGGTTTATAGTCTGGAAATTATGGTACTATTCAAGTTTGATCCTCCCATCAGAAATATTACAAAGACTAAATTACAAAGACTAGCCATTTAGACAAAAATAAATAAAGTTTATAAGAATCACTGGAGTATGTGTGTGCTGATTTCCTTCTCCCTTTTTCCGTGGCAGCGGGTGTTCTCTCCCGAGGGCCTTAGTGAGATGTGGAATGAAATGGTCAATGATGAAGAGATAACATTCAACAGAGAAGAATCTGCTCACACAGGTATGACACTAAGAGATTACATTATTCATGTACCTTTGTTTTTATTTCTTTACTTAGCTGTCATCTGTTAATAATGAATGGTGTGTTACACGTGTACTCTGTCGCTCATGACTGGCGTGCCAAGGACAAGGTTAGGTTTTTAGCCTTTCTGATGGAAGAGAATATCAGAATTTCATTTTGTTCTTTCAGAGGATTGCACTGATTGCTTTATAACGCAGAAGAAGGATGAAACAAATGACAAAGAAAAGAAGGAGGAGGAGGAGACAACATCATCTGTGCATCACTCCATCATTGAGACCTGGGACTGGGGACGGCAGCCAGGTGAGAGATCTATGAAAATGTTGAGACGCATCAGGGTACCGGTGCAAAATGTCCTGTTGTAGCCTCCGGTCCCAGAACCCTGCTTTCCTGCCGTGGCTCTTGCTATTTGACACGTTTTTGTTTCCAAGTTGGGTAATGGATGCCTTGCTGCCAGCAGAGGGTTTCACAACGCCTACATGCCTTTACTGTTTATTAAATTGACATCTCTCAGGTCATACTGATGTATTTGTGTCTTGCTTGGCACGCGAGTTGTGTCAACTGAAATGAGTCGTAGTCTGAAGGTCTGAGTGGTTATTTTTACTCCTGCGTGCCTCTTGGTGAGTGTTATAATGTGGCCCGCTCGTGTATCGTGCCTCACCCTCGCTGTGTTTACTGGTAGGACAGGGTAGGAGTGTGTTGTGCTGTTGGGAGATAAGTACTGAGCTGGGGGAGGTGCTCTGTCACTGATGCTTAAAGTTCAAACGGCACACATCCTGCTTTTCCGTTGAATGGTTGGATATCTGGAACTCGTTGATCTCAGTGGTTGGAGCTCAGCCCCATCCGATTGTTTAGAGGGCGGGATGGTGCAAAGACGAGTGACTGGTTCGCTTTGGTTCTGAGCAACAGTCGTGTTTTTTAATGAACCCTAATGCTAATGCTAACCTTAGCTTTTAGTCTTGGGTAATGTATAATAAATAGAGCCTGGGTTTGACTGGGATTCATGTGTATCCTGACAGCTCAGGACAGCTGATTGCATATTCGTGCAACCTCAGGCCAATCAGGCTTACATAAAGCTTAAGTGGATTTCAGACCAGCTATTTTGACTCCTCTTGTCTTTTTTGTAGGGCTGCTCTATGGACGCAGTAAAGCATTTATCATGAACTAGATCAGAACAAACTGTCAAACCGCAGTGCAGGAGTATTTAATGTGGTGACATTTTTTTTTTTTTAAAGTTCAGATGCAGTCAAGAATACAGACAGTAGGCTTATCCCGTTCTACAGCGCCTTGCTGTCAGTGTCATAACAATGCAATGGTTAAAAAGAGTTTCAGCAGGGTTTGCAAAGTTACATGTGTTCTATTTGATAAAAAGAAAAGTACGCAAATGTTATAGTCTTTGCAGTACAGGGGGGGGTCATGTTAAATTACCGTTGGTATGTTATGCTGCAACATGATTCTGTAAATGAGGAATAGAAAGAGACTATTTCTTCTCGGTAGACATCGTGGGAGAGACCACAGAACACGAATCGCACACTCGATTCGCTTGCTTGCTTTTGGGTATGCCGTAAAAACACAAAAAACAACAGACGAGTGCGGTTGTAAGTCGACCTGTATACAATACCTTCAGAGTTTTATGTCTAAATTAAGATCATATTATGGCCATTTAATTACGTAAATGTAAAACTGGCTGCATTTTAGTTTGTCCTCCATCATTCACGTTTTCTTCGTGTTAAATTTGTTAAATTGCCAAATTTTCAAATAAAATTGTAAGTGCAGTGTACCGGTAAGTATTTATAAAGCACTGTGGACAGTCTTAGATGCGTATAACAACTTTTTTCTTTCTTTCTCTGAGTCTTTGTGCAATGTTGCTGATATGATGCAAACATTCATTCTAATGTGTGCCGAATCCCTGTTGTGATATTTCTTTTTATGACTATGTGTTCATTGATTTTATACATGAACTTAGTACATACAGTTGTGTGTTGTGATATTTTTACCTTTTTATAAACTATGAAAACAAATAGATTAAATCATATATATTTTATTGGGTTGTGTATATCACCAAGGTTTCATTATCCCAGATATTTCTGTAGCTTTATTAAAGGTGTATTGGTGCCATTTACTCGCCTGTAACTTCCAGCGAGTGTCGGGAAGCAAGAGGGAAGTTTGTTAGCGAGAATATTTCTGCCTTAAGAGTCAGTTTTGTTTTTTGGTGAAATCAAATAACTTGTTCTTTTTCCATTTTTCCATGAGGGGTTTGCCACAGTGGGTCATGTTATTTGTGATTTTGTATATTTTAATACGCCTGATGCGCTTTCTGATTCAACCTTCTCCATATATCTGGGATTGTGACCTTAGTGTATTTTTTAATCATTAAAACAGACTTAAATATGTAGCATGTGGCAAATATGAACGCGTTTGTCACAGTTTAATTTTGGTAACATGTAAGTATTCAATCTGTATGCATTTTACATAAACGTGGACTCAAGTTCAATGCTAGTTTCTTTCTGTGATATGCTATTCCAGGTAACAACTAAGCTCCACTATGCTTTGGGTGGTCCTTGACGCTTTGTTTGTGTTTAGATGTAACTGAGCTGAAGGACTGTCTGATGGTCCTGGTGGACGATCAGCAGAAGCTCTCAGTCCAGATGGCCAAAAGTACTCTGTCTGCCCAGCGCCTGTGTCAGCGCCTGGTGATCCTGGAGCGCTACCTCATCTCTCTCAGCCACAGCATGATGGAGGACAAGTACAAGGTCCACTGGAAGACGCCTCCCAGCCCTCCTCTGCCTGCTGCCGACAATAAGGGGTAACCATAATTAATATGAACCACAGTGAATGTACAGTATCCAGTTTTTTCTGGTACAACATTTGATTGATTGATTGTATTGATCGTGTCTGACAGTGAAACCCTACATTCCTGGTGGAGGCCTCACAAACACACACATGTCCTGTTTACTTATTCATCTTTTCTTGTGTTTTCTCAGCCCTCGTCCGGTCAGTAAAGGCGTAGAAGGTCTGGCCTTGGTCGGGTCGAGAGCAGCTCTTTCTTTCGCCTTTGCTTTTCTGCGGCGAGCCTGGAGGTCAGGTAGGAATGTCCTGGTGTAATGAAGATGTTTTGCCCCGAGTGGTGGGAATGCCAGCTCAACAGCTGTTGCTCAACAGTTTCTGATGAATGTGTTGTACCAAGTTACAAGCTGATCATCGTAAACAACAACATATTTCTTCATGCTGTGTTTTTAGCTTTAGCTTGTGGTATCAGTGATCATATAAGTCTCCCCATGATTTTTGATAAACAAACTTGGCACTCCTTATCTTTGCCAAACAATCCTACAATCAGGTAATCATTTATATGTATGTCAATCACACTGTGTCCATCTATAATTCTGTCTTTATGACCAGGGCACACAGAGCTGCTGCTTTTCTTACATGCACTGATGTGATCTTGAGAGCAACGGTCCACAGGGACTGGGTGGCCTCAAAACGTTCGCCTCATCTCGCTAGCCTTCCTGTAACATGAGCAGCGCGCACACACTTGCAGAGTTAAGCCTCTCATCCTCAGTCAAGCTGTATTCCTGGAATACATTGTTAGACCTGCAGAAAAGTAACGGTGTGTTCTTTCAGCCGCCACGTTCTGAATGAATACACAAAGAAATACTGGAGTTTTTTGAGATGCTTCCTTTTTATTCACATTCCTTAGGAGGTGGTTGTAAGTCTTTGCAGGGTGGGGATCATATTCATCAAGAAGCTCTAAATCAAATAGTGATGCATTCATAATTCCTAATTTCCCTTATACAGATTGAATAAAGAATCTGTTAGATCAGATCTCTGCAATATCTGTATTATTTTACGTACATGGACATTAATGGTATTTCCATTTAGGAAAGTTTGTTTTTACGTTATTAAGAGATCTTTGATTTGCTCTCATAAACGTATGCATATTTTTGAGTACGCTCAGTGTTGTGTGTTGTAGCCATATTTAATACAAAGGGTGTTTGTGTGTTGCAGGTGATGATTCAGACTTGTGCAGTGAGCTGCTCCAGGAGTCTCTGGATGCCCTTCGTGCCCTACCAGAGGCTACGCTGTTTGATGAAGGAACTGTATCATCAGTGTGGCTGGAAGTTGTTGAGCGGGCCTCAAAGTTCCTCAGGTTTATTTATTAGTCAGCTCTTAATTCTGGACTTTTTCTAGATTTGCTAGACGAGCTTCTGTAATTCTTGCATCTTTTCTTCTTTGGGAAAGTGACATATATGGAAGTACCGGTCCCAAAGGCAGCATTCCTCTTCAGGACCAGCACCTGGCTCTGGCCATCCTGCTGGAGCTGGCTATACAGAGGGGCACGCTCAGGTGACTGCAGAGTTTAGATGTCTGCTGACGGGTCTATGTTGATATCCTGCACTAGTAATCCACCTCTTTCCGAGTGTTTACACAGTTTTTTTTGTCTCTTCAGTCAGCTGCTGTCTGCTGTTCTGTTGCTACTGCGCCTCTGGAAAAGCGGCAACAGAGAGATGGATAACGAGCGCTCCACCCAGGGAACCAGCGCCCCTTTGTTGCCTCTCTTGTTGCGCATTCAGAACATACACAGCAGCAAGGAGGAGCCCATTTCTGAAGATGAAACTGAGGTGATTGGTAGAACACAGAACATGAAAACTCCTAAAATTATAAATGTACTAATGAGTTATCTGCAGTTAAGGGTATTGCTTGGGACACCGGCCATTTTTTCTGGTTGAGAATCAAGAGAGTAAATCTTTTTGGATGTTATTTCCAGATCCCCACCGCCCCCCTGAGTCCAAACGAAAGCTTCTTGCGCTACCTGACGTTGCCGCAGGATAATGATCTGGCGATTGACCTTCGTCAGACAGCTGTGGTGATCATGGCTCACTTGGACCGCTTGGCTTCCCCCTGCAGCCCCCCTCACTGTAACTCCCCTACATCACACAAGGTGACAACTGGCAGCACTTGATAGGAGGAGCATTAGTTCAGTAATACTCCTCCTTTCAATGATTTCTTGTGCTAAGTGTTATCGCCTTTGCACTATGGAAGAATTGTAACCACAGCGGCAGATGATCACCATGTGATATCTCCTTCCTTTCTTTTAAGGGAACTTTGCAGGAGGTGATCGCCTGGGGCCTGTTGGGCTGGAAACTTTATGCTAATGTGAATGGGCCCATTCACTGTAAGGCCCTGTCGAGCCTCGGAGTCACACAAATTGTCTGTTCAGAAAAGGGGTTTCTCATTCTGTCCAGCAGCGGTGCCGTTTACACTCAGAACTACAAGAGCACAACACTGGTCAGTTCTCTGGTGACCCAGCTTTAGTTCAGAGTTACAGAAGTTGCTGTGTTTTTTTCTGCAGTTTGGGTCACAGAGTCATTTTGTTGCAGGCTCCTATGCTAATCCATGGCCTTAGCTCCAGAAAGACTGTGAAGCTAGCAGCTCATCCTGATGGGCAGCACTTTTTGGCGCTCTCATCTAATGGGGAGGTGTTCTCATGGGGCTGTGGCGATGGAGGACGCCTTGGACACGGAGACACCACGTAAGCAACTAGAGACATTTTTCATTTCTGCATGGGGTTCCTATTTTTGCATTTACACATTGTTTTTGAATATTTAAATGTAAATCTATATAAAAAGCTATACAGGACTTTATATTTGTGGTATTTTCAAGCAACACTATAGCTATAGATTTTGGATATCAGGGCACGAAAAAAACCCAAAGCATCAAACCGATGATGGAGTTTTACATTATCGCCCATGTTGAACATATTGTACCAAAGGACAAAGACAGGTTCCACTGCTGCACTGACTGCATTAAAAAACAATAACTCACTTTTAAAATGCTTAAATTAATGCTCGAAAGAAGTTATTAATTTTCAAAATGATTGAAAGCTTTTATTTGATTGTAAAAAATTGGTTTGCAGCATCTCCATATTCACCTTATTTCAGATATCTTGAAGAGCCCGCGATGATCACAGCCTTCAATGGGAAACAGACAGGAAAGCATGTGGTACAAATTGCTTGTGGGAGCACATACAGTGCTGCCATTACTGCCGATGGTGAACTCTACACATGGGGCCGAGGGAACTACGGTCGACTGGGTCATGGTAAGCTGCATCAAACTGCCTCCCCTTGAATAATTGTCTGACATGTCACTAAAAAAAGAGTTGTCTTCTGGTTGGGTTTCCAGGTACCAGTGAGGACCAGACCACACCCGTGCTGGTGACGGCATTGAAGGGACTCAAGGTGGTGGATGTGGCGTGCGGAAGTGGTGATGCCCAAACACTTGCTGTGACAGAGAATGGTAAGGATGAGGATCTTTTAGCTTGCAGCATCATAGGATACACCGTTATGAAAACTACCATTCAGTCTGTTCTGCAGGTCAGGTTTGGTCCTGGGGAGATGGGGACTATGGTAAACTGGGCAGAGGGGGCAGCGATGGCTGCAAGACACCCAAACTTGTGGAGAAACTGCAGGACTTGGACATAGTGAAAGTTTGCTGTGGGAGCCAGTTCTCAGTGGCCCTCACCAAAGATGGCCAAGTGTATACATGGGGAAAGGGAGACAACCAGCGCCTCGGTCATGGCACCGATGAGCATGTTCGCTATCCCAAGCTGCTCGACAGCCTTCAGGGTGAGTTGATTGTCATCTCATTATTTTACATTACCTTCATAAATATTTAGGATGCAAAGGCCGATGCTCGTCTGTTCTGTTTGCAAGCAGGAAAGAAGGCTTTGGATGTTGCTGTGGGTTCAACACACTGTTTAGCCCTCACTGACGAAGGAGAGGTTCACAGCTGGGGCAGCAATGATAAACTGCAGCATTTTGATACGCTCTTCTCTAACAAGAAGCAGCCAAAGGCACTCCCAGGCCTCAACTCCAAGCACATAGTGGGAGTCTCCTGTGGCCCCGGACAGGTAAGAATGCACTCCTTGCCTGTTCTTCGATTCTTCTGGTGATGACCCCAAAACATAGCCGTGTTTTTGTGTTTTCAGAGCTTTGCCTGGTCGTCGTGCTCTGAGTGGTCTGTCGGACAGCGTGTGCCCTTTGTAGTGGACGTTTGCCCCATGACCTTTGAGCAATTAGACCTGCTTCTGAGACACATCAGCGAAGGGATGGATGGCAGCTCAGACTGGCCTCCACCACAGGAGAAGGAGTGCATGGTAGTGGCCACGCTCAACTTGCTCCGGCTCCAGGTAGGTGACAGGCTGCAGCTTTTTTTTTTACACTTAAGTGAAGCTCTAGCGCTGCAGCGGCTGACTTGAATTTCTAAACAACACTCGGACCTTCCTCACCAGCTCCATGCAGCCCTCAGTAACCAGGTTGATCCCGAGGAGCTGGGGTTGGGGCTCGGTAGCATGTTGCTCAACAACCTCAAACAAACTGTGGTTGTGCTAGCTAGCAATGCTGGCGTGCTCAATACTGTGCAAGCAGCTGCCCAAGCAGTTCTTCAGAGCGGCTGGTCTGTGCTGCTGCCCACCGCTGAGGAAAGGGCGAGGGCATTATCGTCACTCCTGCCTAATGCTGGTGAGTAACATTCAGACCATTTGATGCCACTGATTAAACATGGCAGTGGACACTTCATTGTCCATTCATTATGATATGAGGTCAAAAAAGTTTCCTTTTTCAGCCTCTGGAAATGAAGTGAGTGTGAGCCCTGGAAGGCGCTTCATGATTGACCTGTTGGTCAGCAGCCTGATGACTGACGGAGGCTTGGAATCTGCTCTGAATGCAGCCATTACTGCTGAGATGCAGGTTAGTATGCTGCTAGTATGAGTCATAACGTTTCTCTCTACCTAATTCATTCAGCTTCATTCATTCAACCCCACAGTTCGGGTTCCATTGTGGAAATGTATTTGTGAATTACTGAAGCTAAACTAACACTGTTACACATAATTATTAAAATTTGCTTCATCCACGTCCCCGGAGTCCTGGAATAACCGCTGGACAGAGGAATTATTTAGCAATGTCTTGTCCTGACAGGACATTGAAGCAAAGAAGGAGGCTCAGAAAGAGAAAGAGATTGATGAGCAAGAAGCCAACGTTTCCACAATGCACCGTTGTCGTTCCATGCTGGACAAAGATCTCATCAACACGGGGATCTATGAGTCTGCTGGGAAGCAAAGCCTGCCACTGGTGCAGCTCGTACAGCAGCTGTTGAGGTACCTGCTGTTTGCCCAAATTATTGCACACATTACTGTGCAACGTTACGATGCAGAGTAATCATTTGTCATCTTCTAGCTAATTTGTTCATTCTGATTTGCAGGAACATAGCCTCCCAAACCATTGCGAGGCTGAAGGATGTTGCTCGGCGAATCTCCAACTTTTTAGAGGCAGAACACGTCAGTAAGGAGCGCTCCGCCTCTCTGGACCTGTTGCTGCGCTTCCAAAGGCTGCTGGTGAGCAAGCTCTACCTCGGAGTCAACAACACAGAGAACCTCAGTGGATACAGTAAGTCCTGTACTTCAAGCTAAATCTTTATTTCTAGTTCCCTGGGTGAGAGGAGTTGGATTTCAGGCTTGAACATACGCTCTCAGTCATTTTTTGATTTCTCTCTTGTTTTTGCAGATCCTGAGCTTCTTGGTGTCGGTTCCCTGTTAAAAAAGTACATTGCCCTTGTGTGCACTCACATTGGAGACATCCTTCCAGTGGCAACCAACATTGCCTCTACTGGTCGTCGCCACTTTGCTGAAGTCTCACGTGTAATTGAAGGAGATCTAACTGGTAATCTGACCTCACTGTACTATTTATGGTCTGAATGGAATGCATGCTTATTTTTGAAGGACATTTTGACAGTTATGGATGGATTCTTTTCTTTGTAAGGAGTCCTGCTGCCAGAGTTGGTGGTGTCCATCGTACTCCTTCTCACCATTGACCCAGGTCTGATGCAGGAGACGGGTTCTATACCTCTCCTTGCTGGACTGCTGGAGCATCTTGACCGATTCAACCACTTGGCACCAGGACATGAGCGGGACGATAATGAGGACCTGGCTTGGCCAGGCATTTTGGGTAAAAGATAAATGGAGTCTTATTCTTTAAACCCTATATTTCCAAAGCAAGGTGAAGATTAGATGCATCTTACTGCATCACGGTTTTGTATAGTTTGTGGAAATTAATTGAAAATAGCAGGAAAGAAGACATTTGAAACCTCTGACTGTTGATTTTTGCTCACAACTATAAATTAAATTAATACTTTCCCCAATATGTCAAACTAATGAAAGTACAAGTAGCCGTCAACTTACGACTGGTTCACAGAAATCTGTCGTAAATCAACCCATGTTAAATTACCGTAAGTATTTTATGCTGCGTCATGATTCTGTAAATGAGGAGTAGAAAGAGACTATTTCCTCTTGGTAACGATTGTGGGTGAGACCGCAGAAACTGTTGTACACAAAGACATTCGCTCGCTGTCTTTCTGGTATGTCGTAATAGCACGTAAACAGACATTAAAACAACAGAGCAGAGCGGTCGAAAAGTCGAACTGTCGTAAGTCCCATAGGTCGTAAGTCAACGACTACCAGTATTAATGAAATTGTAAAAGAACGCCATGATTGTGTCGAAAATGCACCTCAAATGAATCATGATTAGTTAATTGAGGAGAAAGTTGGAAATACTAGTTATTAATTTGACTCCACATTACACGGGTTTAGTTTAGACTGTAACTTTTTCCTATTCTGCTGTGGCAGGATCCTTTTTCACAGGGCAGAGTTCAAAGAACAACGAGGAGGTGTCTCTCATTCGCAAGGCTGACCTGGAGAACCACAATAAAGACGGGGGTTTCTGGACGGTCATTGAAGGGAAGGTCTATGACATCAAGGACTTCCAGGCTCAGTCCCAGTCGCTAACAGGAAACAGCGTTCTAGGTAGGGTTTAAAATACATTTTTGAGATGATTTAATTACTTTTCTTTATTGTTTATCCTGTTTAGAGTCATTGGGTACGCCCTGAAAAAATTGTTTATCACAGAGCCACATGAAAGACAAACAACCAATTGTATTCAAGAGTCTTGTGTATGGAAGGATGCCCGTGAACCTTGAGAGAACCCACACAGACATGGGGAGACGGAACATTCAATCTTCATACAGAAAGGCTCGCATGGATTTGAACCCTGGATGTTCTTGCTTTGAGACAATGGAGCTATTTGCTCTGCTGCCCAGGAGAGTATTTACTACACCGAGTCTTATGAATTTTTGCTTGCTCCTTTCACAGCCCAGTTTGCAGGAGAGGACCCAGTGGTTGCTTTGGAAGCTGCCCTGCAGTTTGAGGACACCAGAGAGTCAATGCAAGCTTTCTGTGTGGGCCAGTACATGGAGGTACTGACTATCCCAATATACAGTAATACCTTGACATACGAGTAGAATTCGTTCCTGGACAAGCTCGTAACTCAATTTGCTTGTATGTCTATTTAATCTGTTCCGGCCGTCAAAAAACACCCAAATCAATGCAAATAACAATTGAAAAAACATTTTTAATTGCTATATAGATACACACACAAATGATATAATAAATGATATACAGTATTATTGTAATATAAAATGTGGTTTTAACATGATATTAACTTCGAGACAGACGATAGCACTAACAGCGATGAGCAGAGCGTGAGAGAAGGGGGGGGGGGAGTTTGACAGTAATTGTACTTTAGACGTACATAATCTTAGACATAATAGTTATGATTTTGGAAGGCGCTTTGTGTTCTTGATAACATCCTTCTGTTTGAGGATTGTACATATTGTCGATGTACTCCGAGCGTACTGGGATGCCAAATCACACAACGTGGGAGACACGCAGGAGACGAGTGCTGAAGGTGGTGAATACCTGAACTGAACGAGTGAAGTGTCCTCGCATAGCTCGCCCATTTAGCTCCAGCCTCTGGAAGTTGCTTGTCTCAAATTTATCCTCGCGTCTCAAAGCAGGTCTGTTCATATGGCAAAGCACTCGTATGTCGAGGTATTACCGTACATTCTAAATTCTTTATATTTGGGTCCAGTCTCAGATATTTTGATATTTTATCATCAACAGCCAAACCAGGAGAGCGTCACTACTCCAGACCTCAGCAGTTTGTCCTCCCCACTTATTGACACAGAGAGGAACCTGGGGCTGCTGCTTGGTCTCCACGCTTCTTACCTGGCCAAGAGCACCCCACTGTCGCCAATGGAGATTGAATGTGCCAGTGAGTTACCTTAGAGTTACGTGGCTTGAAAAGTCAAACGGTGTCTGTGTCAAATTAAAGCTTTAAACTGCTTTTTGCCATTATTTTGCTCAGAATGGCTGCAGTCTTCCATATTCTCTGGAGGCCTGCAGACTAGTCAGATCCATTATAACTACAATGAAGAGAAGGATGAAGACCACTGCAGCTCTCTGGGTACAACCACCCCAGACAAAGTCAAACTCTACTCCCGGAGAATAACCCTTAGTGACCACGCACAGCCTTTCCTGCAGGCCATTGCTGACAACAACACTCAGGACCACACTGTTAAGGTATGGGTTTGACAGCAATGATCCGAGACCAAACCGTGTAGTGACGCAGCAGCCATGGAGCAGATGGATGCAGTCATGCTCTCCATGTTTTTTTGCTGTCAAATTA